>NC_090926.1:985161141-985782998 GCF_040938575.1 Ambystoma mexicanum | reverse complement strand
AAAGTTGATTATATCAGCTAAAACAATAAATAAAAAAATCTTTAAAGCCAAAATGTAAACAACAAGAGGTGAAACCGGTTCCAGAAGGCATTGCATTGCAAACGCAGTCGACCTGCTGCCCTGTCAATGAGCGGATATCCAATTATCAGTGAGAAGGACACAGGGGGAGGTTGAACGCCCCCTCCCACCGCACACACACACAAACACTTCATGCAGTTGTATTGATTCTTCTTTAGTAACAGCTCAAAGTTGTATGGAGTTCTTGTGTTTTGGTGTTATTTTGAGACTACCCTAAATGGTGGCAAAAAAGTTCAGAATCGGTAAAGATGACTATTGTGCATGTAAAGTATTGCAGAGCCTTCCACTGCAGTCAGTTGCTCTAGGGTAGATAGCCGCACTATACATGTTGCTTGCTTTTTAACTTTTATTGTAGCTTTCCTTTATCAAATTGATGAGTGAGATGCTAAATTCGGTTCCTGCCACAAAAAACATATTCACTGAAATAGCAAATCACACAGCATACTGACCCCCAAAAAATCCACCTGCAAAATTATGAATGGGTAAGACTTAAGATATTCGACTCAAATGCCTGTTTGAACCTTTTAAGAAAAGGTTTGTATCGGATCGAGCCAATCGAGTCTCCATGAAGATAGCCTGCAAGTCAAATCGAACTGAATGCTCGATTAACCAGAACAAATTTGAGAAATAGGGTTCTATGGCTCGAGTTGGGTTTAACATTTTTTTTAATCCATATGGATTGTAAATTAATATGGGGCAGATTCTCAAAACATATAGTTGGTGTAAGTGATGAGATGTGCTTGAGCATCCCATCACTTGTGCCAAAAAAGTGTGTCCTATTCTCAGGCATCTCTGATCCTGTCATGCTTCATGCAGCCTCTGGACCTCTACTCTCACTAGCCATTCCACCAAGCTACAATATCATTAGACATGACCACTCTACTAGCCAATCCAAAGGTTGTGGTACTGCCATCACTCACAAAAATTCCCTCAACTTCTGCCTCTCCACTGTTCACCAATTCTCGTCCATGGAAGCCCTAAAAGCCAAATTCACCCTCACTCCCAACTGCACCGTCTCCTTCCACCTTCTCTACAGGCCCCCAGGACCTTTATCCACCTTTGCTGAAGATCTCTCTAGCATTTTGACAAACAATACTAAAACTAATTCCCAAACTATTGTATTAGGTGACTTTAACTTGGAACTCACTGACCCCAATGACACAGCAGCCCTGTCGATTGATAACTTGCTAACCAACGCAGGCTTTATCCAGCACATCAACACCCCTACACATTCCAAAGGTAGAATCTTTGACTGGATAGCTGACCTTAACTGCGGACTCAATATCGTAGCTAACCAACATTGTGTTTGGACTGACCACCATTTAATCACCTTTAACATCCCTGCTAAAACCACCAGCCCCTCTCCTGACATGGCACCTGCTATCCCCATACACAATAAGCGCAATATAACTTGTGACAAACTCCTCCCACTTATCCTCCCAGTCCTGAATGAACAGGCGCTACTAAGCACAGACCCTACTGTCCTGGTCGACAGCTTTAACCACACCATGCTCAAAGCCCTTGACCTCATTGCCCCCTCCAAATTGAGAAAACCTAAACCACGGGCTCACCTCAACTCATGGTTCACACCCCAATTAAGAACTCTTTGTAAAGAAAAACGTATAGCTGAATCCCATTAGAGGAGTAACCCTACAGAAGACAATAAATCTAGTACTACTCTAGCTACCTTAAACTATAAGGAAGCTATACTCCAGGCAAAAAAAACACTTACAATAAACGCATTGAGAAAGCCAAATCCAATACCAAAGAACTCTTCAGCATCTTGAAAGAATTGGAAACCCCTGTCACTGCACCTGACCCTTCCATCAAAGACAGTACCTGGTGCTTGAATATCCAAAACGCTCTCCTTGGTAAAACAGCCACTCTTCAAGACAAGATCAACAATAAACAGACTAGCCTACAATCCAACTTGCAACCTAACTCTCTCCCCACCATAGACAACTCTATCCCAGCTTCTCACCCTTAACTATCACTGAAGTAGAAAATATTATCAAGAGCCTCAAACCTTCTAACTGCCAAGGGGACCTCTGTCCAGCGCCCATCATCAAGGAAGCTGCCCACGAGCTAGTTCCTTTCACCACAACTCTCATCAATTCCTCATTTAGCACAGGGATTGTACTGGACAATTTGAAGGATGCCTGGGTTATCCCGCTCCTAAAAAAACCTACCCTGGATGCTAATATACCCACCAACTACAGGCCCATTACCACGGTGCCGTTCCTAATCAAAATTCTTGACCGAGCAGTTTACCTACAGATTCAAGACTATCTTGAAGCTAATAAACTCTTGGGTTTAAGGCAATCTGGATTTCACCCCCGCCATGGAACTGAAACTGCCCTTATCGACTTTAAAACACAAATCGAAGATCGAAGAGATAAGGGCAAACTTGCCATACTACTTCTTCTTGATCTCTCTGCAGCCTTTGATCTCGTCAATCATCAAATTCTGTGTAGGCACCTTAAACTAGCCACTCACTTTTCTGATAAAACCACAGCTTGGATCGCCTCATTCTTGGACAACAGATCGATGCGTGTCTTCTCTCCACTAGTAGCAGCATCGCCGGCACCCATCTCCTGCGGGGTACCACAAGGTTCTTGTGTCTCTCCTACGTTGTACAACGTATTCATAAAATCTCTATTTGATATTTTGGACTATCTGGGTGTCACATATACTAATTATGCTGACGACACCCAGATACTCATACCTATCTCTGGAGACTACATCGCTGACTCTCTGTGAATGCCATCTACCTAGTCATCCAAGCCTGGATGGTGCAACTCGGACTCTGTCTAAATGACGAGAAGACAGAGCTCGTCATTCTCGGCTCCCCTCTATCTAAACTGGCCCCTGAGTTCAATTCCTTCATGATCGACGGTAACACCATCCAAGCCTCCAAGGACACCAAAACGCTAGGGATTCATCTTGACTCTACTTTATCCTTTGCCAGACAAAAAAATGCAGTTTCCTCTGTAGCGGCTTACACCTGTAAGCTTATAACAGCTAGCCGCCCATTCTTATCACCAGCCAATTGTGTCACGCTTGCCAGGACTCTCGTGCTGTCAAAAATTGACTACTGTAACGCCCTCTATCTAGGCACTAACAAATATAATTTAAACAAGCTACAAATCATCCAAAATAACTCTATCAGAGCTGCCCTCAATATCCCTAGGAACCAACATATCTCAGCCAGCAGACGCAAACTACGCTGGCTCTCCATCACTCAACGAATTACACTGAAAACTCTCGCCCTCACTCACAAATGCCTTTCTAATCAAGCTCCACTCTAATTAGCCAATAGATTCACTCTACACAGTGTGAAAGCGCAACACCACTCCAGCAATGGATTTGACATGTATTTTATTACAGGTATACAAGTCATAAGCCAGAGACCCCCAACCCTCTCCACAACATCAATCAACTGACAGTACTCAAAGGATAAAATTCTAAATGAGACATGCCATAACATTCCACATGAATCTAACAATGATGTCATGGCATTCTTCACACTAAGCATTCTACTAACATTACATACAGTCTCAGTGTAAGCTGAGACATTATCATAACACACCCCCCTCCCTTAACAAAATAAACCATATCCAAATGGACCTTAAATTTAGTAAGCAAAGAAATTGCAACATGTAATTGTACAGTGATTGTAAATTACTAACAGTGAACTGACAGTGACCTATGTTATTTTCTCACCTTGGCAACTCGCGATAAATTCCACACTTGTCCACTCTCCAATTTCACAGCACCATCAAAAACCTGAGCTACTTTAACGGGATCCGAATACAGTGGGTCCCCCTTTCTTGCTATGACAGCTTTTCTTATTCTGATCATGTCTCCTACCTCAACATTCGTTTTCCTCCTGGGAAATTTCTTGTTGATTTTTTCAACCCACCTATTTTTCCGCTCGTCCACCCTTTTTTTTTACTTCTTCCACAACTTTATCTGTCTCTCTCGCCCGGCCTAACCAAGCTGGTGACAGTACTGTGTTGCCCTTCCGCCCTCTCATCAACTCAAACGGACTGACTACAGTCTCAGTGTTGGGAGCCATTCTCAGAGCATACATTCGTTCTTTTACAGTTACGTTCCTATCCAGACCCATAGCACTACCTCTCCTGATACCCTCCATAATGCAGCGATTGACCCTCTCAATCATTCTGTTGGCCTGAGGATAATATAATGCAGTTTTCTTGTGTTTAATACCACACTTGTACATGTATTCTTGAAAAATACTTTCCGTGAACTGTGGGCCATTATCCGTCAACATACTTCTAGGTAAACCCTCCCTTTAAAACACATCTTCCAGGAATGCCACTATGGACACTCCTGTCACATCCCTCATGATTTTAAACTCCGTCCACCTCGAGAACATGTCCACCAGTGCAACAATAAAGTTACCCCTGCCCCTACCCATATCTACCGGTCCTAAAATGTCCATTGCCAAATCCTGCCAAACGCCTTTGGGACTTTCAACACCCTTCATTGGCTGTGCAACTGCAGATATGTTCTTTCCTGACTTGGTGCAATCAATACAACAACCAATTACCCTCTCAACCTCTCTGTCTAGTCCCGGCCACCAGTAATCAGCCTTGATCACCTCATTAGTCTTATACGTACCAATATGACCCTGGTGTGCTATATCAATGATCTTTCTCCTCAGACAACTAGGCACAACTAACTTGTCCCATCGATATACCAAACGACCCTTCACGGATAGTTCAAACCTCACCTCCCAGTAGGCCCTTTCATCACTAGATAACAACCTCTTTTCAGGCCAATCACCTCCAATGAATGACATTATGCGTTTCCACATATCGTTCACAGCAAACGCATTGATCCATTCCTCTTTGTGTATTACACTACCTCCAGTGGTAAACACCATAGCCTCAATTTCATCATGCCCATCGATACCACATTCATCCTCAACTCTTAACCTTGAAGCATGATCAGCTTGTATATTGTCCTTCCCTGGAACAACTTCTATGCTAAACTTGTGACATTGTAGTCTCATGACCCAACACGCAACTCTTCTTGACACTCTGTCCAGTCCCTTACTTTCAAATATAGCCTTCAATGGTTTATGATCAGTTCTCAATATAAAGACTTTGTCCCACACAAAGTTTTTTAACTTTTCAATTCCCCAATGACACGCTAATGCCTCTTTTTCCAAAACTGAGTAATTGAGTTCAGCTCCCATCAACATTCGTGAGGCATGTAATACCACCATCTCCAATCCATCCCTTCCAACCTGAGACATCACCACCCCAATTCCACTCTCACTCGCATCCACTGCTAGAATAGTCCTTTTTTTAGTGTCGTACATAGCCAAAGGTTTAGCCATGTCAATCTTGGCCTTAATTTCTTGAAATTCTCTTTCACATTCCAAACTCCAATCAAACTCTACCCCTTTTCTCAAAAGTGCCCTCAGTGCAGTAACTTTGTCGGCATAATTCTCTATGAAGCGATGATAGAATTCTATCGTCCCCAAGAATGATCGTAATTCTGCCTTATTCCTGGGGGATTGCATTTTCTTTATACCATCAACTAGCTCTCTTTTTGGTTTCAAACCCTCCTCAGATATTTGATTACCTAAATATTCCACTACCCGAGTGGAAAACACACATTTCTCACCTCTCAAAGTAATACCACGGGCCCTACATATCTCCAACACAGTTTTCACTTTTTTCTTTAGATCTTCTTCAGTATTACCACAGATTAATACATCATCCTGAAAACACCACACATTGGCAATACCTTTGAACAATCCATCCATCACCTTTTGAAAAACAGAAGATGCTGAGATTAAACCAAACGGCATGCGTCTAAACTGGTAAATACCATCATACGTGATGAAGGCTGTCAATTTGCGTGACTCCACATCTAGATTGATTTGGTGATAGGCACTCGCCAAATCTAACTTAGCAAAATACTTAGCATTGCCAATCCTGCTTAATAGCTCCCCCATGTTGGGTAGAGGATGTCGGTCTGCTACCACACAACGATTTAATTCTCTCAGGTCAATGCACACCCTCAACTCTCCACTTGGCTTTTTAACGACAACTACAGGGGATATCCATTCAACAGCCTTAGCTGGCTCGATGATACCTGCTTTCATCAATTTCTCCAACTCTACACTCACTGCATTGCGCATGGATACCGGTAATGGTCTAAGTTTAGCCGCTACTGGTTTACTACCATCCTTTAGAGTTATTTTATGGACCATACCTTTGAGACAACCAACACCTTTATTAAAAACATCAGGATATTCAGCAATTAAACTATTGGGCAACACATCCGGACTATCACGCTCATATTCCTTCCCTACATTTAAAACTTGTTCTTCGCTATTGGGGTCTAACTTGATGCATAAACCCCTGTGTTCCTTCCATCCCAGCAACGTCTCACCATGCTTTGTGACATACAATTTGCCACATGTAACTCGGTCTTTGAACCTAAACCTTGCCATACAACATCCCAAAACCTCAATTTTGCTTCCATTATACCCACCTGGTGTCTTATCTGACGGACTCAATTCATTCATCCTCCCACCAACCACATTTTCATATACCGCTTTAGACATCAAAGTAATCTTTGAGCACGAATCAGCAAGCATTCTAACCTGACTACCATTAACCTCAACCCATGCTGAGGGGTGCTCGCACTCATCCATCTCTTTACATTGAACCATATTCACCGTCACAATTTCATTATCGGAAACTTCATATTCCTCTGATGATGGTCCATCAACTTCCTCAATTACCATCGTATTTCTCCCTGTACCAATGTTATAGTTAGAACAACAAATCTCAAAATGCCCCCATCTCTTACAAATGGTACATTTACTTTTCCTTCCCGGACATATCAGTGATGAAGATAGGTGGCGGGAACTCCCGCACCGAAAACATAAAGGTTCATCCTTCTTTTTCCCAGGTTTCTGCACAACCTCCCTTTGGGGTAATCTATTGGATATCTGTGACATCTGGGAAGCATTGCCATTTTTTTCCTTGGGTCATATCCCTGGATTTTGGGTTTTTCCCTTTCTGCCTTCTCTGTGTTCTAGTCACATCCCTTTTTTTTCATTCACTTTCAGAACTTCCACCTGTTGCTCCGCTCTGGTACCCTTTGTCCCTAATTTTGCCACACACTGTAAAGTATGTTCAATTCTTTTGGCAATGGCAACCACCTCATCTAGACCGGGATCATCCTTCAGCCAAACTTCCTCCCTAATCTTGTCATTAGAGCAATGTAGCATGAACTGATCCCTAATGTGTTCATCCAGGCTCTCGCCAAACTTACAGTTCAGGGATAAACGTCGTAGAGCAGTGACATAGTGTTCTACTGATTCACCATCATGTTGTGATCTCATCCCGAAATGATATCGCTCCAACACAGTACTTATCTTCAATTCGAAATGTTTATCCAGTTTAGCTAGTGCAAGATCAAAATCATTCATGCCTTCCTCAGCATCCAACTCACTAATATTAGGTAAGGTTTCAAAAATCCTCTGCCCTTCATATCCCAATAAGTGCATGAGCATGGCCACCTTTCTCTCTACGGACATGCCGCTCCCACATGTGGCTTTCACATAGTGAAGAAAGCCCTTCTTCCATGGTCCCCATTTGATCCTTGGTGGACCCGGCGATGGCAAGAACATCTGTGGGCCCGGTATCCCTGACAAGGCCATAAGTGCACAATACATGCCTTAAAATACCAACAACTATTGATGCCGCCCAACTCTGGCTCCTTAGGAAGACAGTGTTCCAACGTCAAAGGTGCTGCAGTTCTGCTGGGAGGCACTCCTGAGGTGTCTAGTGCCCCCCTCTCCTTCACTTGCCGCTGTTCACCCCAAAACAAGTCTCTCACCTTTATTTGGTCGCTCGCTCTCCAATGTCCTCCTGCTAGTAGGAGAAAGCAACCCGCGCCTCACTCGCCCTGTGTGCTGCAACAGAGCAGCATTCCCGCTTGCGCACAGCGGCTCCGCACCGGAGAGCAAATTCCCCGTCCTCAATGCTGCTAGGACGTACGTGTGCGCGTCTTCCGGACACGTGACTAGATGGCGTTGGGTCCTTTACTCAAAGCGCGCCGCGCGAGCCCTCCCAAATGAGTGCACCCTGGGCTCGTGCCGGCTCCGCTCACCTCCTTGTCGAAAATGAAAAAAAAATGCCACCAGAGAGACCAGGAAAGCGGCGCTGCCGAATGCCGCCCCAGCCAATGCCTTTCGGAGCGAGGGGGGGCCCCGGCGGCTTCCTCCACAGATGGAGAGGCACTCCTGTTCGCCGCTCCTGTTCGCCCGTAGTCTTTGCAGCGACAGGCCAAAGGTTTGTTTCTCCAGGTACGGGGCTTTGCAGGGAGGAATGAGGTAGCTCCTCCTCAGACCGGCGCCTGGTTGGGGGTCTCAGATCCACGATGTTGCTTTCAATGAGGGATCGATCAGCAGGCATCAGTGTGCTGACATCCCATCCTCGTCGCCATATGTGAAAGCGCAACACCACTCCAGCAATGGATTTGACATGTATTTTATTACAGGTATACAAGTCATAAGCCAGTGACCCCCAACCCTCTCCACAACATCAATCAACTGACAGTACTCAAAGGATAACATTCTAAATGAGACATGCCATAACATTCCACATGGATCTAACAATGATGTCATGGCATTCTTCACACTAAGCATTCTACTAACATTATATACAGTCTCAGTGTAAGCTGAGACATTATCATAACACACAGCTCTAACAGACCTCACAGAACGGCTCAGACTAACTGCCTCGTTATACCGCGCTTTAACTTACAAAGATCGGGTGGAGCCAGTTTCCCAGTTATGGCGGCGAAACTGTGGAACTCGCTTCCCAACCTGATAAGATCTGAACCGTCCTTTCACAGTTTCAAAAATATGGCCAAAGCCTGGCTATTCGCACAAGACCCATCACCCATCTACCAATCACCTTCCTTGCACTTACCACCTATCCTCACTCATGGTACTTAGGTTATGTACTTTCGCTCTCCCGTAACTTCTTTCTGTATATATGTTTGCTTTATGTATGTTTGTCTATATTCTCTCTCGTAACCTCTATTTTGGAACATATACTGTAATATTTTATTGCCATGTTTTGTCTTATGATGATGTAACTAAAACACGCTCCCGGATGCCCTCGGGCCTGCTGCGCTCTATAAATAAAATAAATACTAAATAGGCCTTGTCTTATAAATGAGACAGCAGCGTTATGAACCGCTGCTGTCCCACTTGCATTTCTAGCCATCAAACAGGGATAAACAAGGTTTGTTTTCATTGTACAATTTCACAATGAGTGAAATGTGCTCCCAGCACCCATGTGAGTCATACATTACTGTTAGGAGTGCGCTCCAGCACTAATTAATGGGGGCTGGCTAGCACAGCATTTGCACTGTCCCACAAACCTCTGAAATGTGCAGGTCACCTTTGTGACCTTCGGAAAAGGTGAGTTGTTTTTGTCAAAAGCAAGAAAGGATGGGGCAGATTCTAAAAACATTTTTGGTGCAATTGATTACACACCTGTGCATCGCAGCACTTGCACTAAAAACCCCTGCTCTCTATTCGCAAGGGGCATTTGAATGCGCGCATCACAGATGAAGATATTCAGATCCCCTTTTCTACTCCCTTTGTGCATTCGAGCAAACAAGGGGGCATTTCTGTGCATGTGAATGCACATCCCAAATCCACAACCACAAAGCTCTTTGAAATGCACAGAAAATAGTCACACTACTGCACCCCTATTGAAATAGGGCGTGGGGATGCAGAATGATGTTGCACTTGCATGTCTATCTATCAGACAGTCGTTGAGTGTTGGGAGTCTGCTATACATTAGTGTGACTAGTTTGCTCCCAACACACATGTAGGCAAATGGGCTGGCCAGTGCATCATCTGCACGGCCCTCAGCCCTCTGAAATCCACAGGTCACCTTTGTGTACAAGATGATCTGTGCATTTCTATAATGAACGCACGGGGGAAGGGAGCAGATCCTCTCAGCTTTGTTCATTTCTCTTCATTTGTATGTCCCTATTGTATTATTTCCTTAGTCACCAGTAATGCTGCATTCTAGGAAAGCAGCCCTGTATCCGTGAATTCAGCACTACCAGAGCTGTATTCGAGCTACGTTGAACCGTCAAATACATGCACCTATAGGTTCATAGTGACTGTTTCGACAGTCAAAGTTTCGACTGGTGAAAGTTCCGACACAAAAGTGGCGAAAAAAAGTTACTTTTTTTTTATGGGGAGGGCCCGGCCCGAAACTCCCGTTTTTTTTTTTATACACTTATTTAACAATACGAACTTAAAATAAACATTTTACTATTTAAAAAAAATATATCAAAACTTTAGTTTTCGGCACTTTTGTGTCGAAACTTTTACCTGTCGAATCTATTTTTTCAAAACTTTGGCTAGACACTCACCTATACGAGTAGCTCGTATTCGGGATTAGTCGTCTCAAACATCTCGAGCCAGAGATCCACATAGCTCAAATCTTTCGGGCCATTGTTTAGGCAGGCTAGAATGCTTTTTGAGCAAAATATAACATTACGGTAACCTCTGCTAAGAGCAGAACTCTACAATTAATAGCAAATGGACCATGTAATGTAATTCTGCTGTAACGCAATGCATTGTTTTTCATGTATGCCCAGATGGCTGTCTATGGAACTCCCAGGATTCCTGAAGCTCTTCGAAGCCATGACAATGACAGTTCTGCGCTTTGCAAATAACAACATTTCTTCACTTCCTGTTTCCAAGGACCTTTCCATTTCAAGAAGGGAAATCTGATAAAGTCATTGGATAAAGCCTCGGAAAGGAATAATGTTCACAACCATCATAATGAGCGTTCAATGCTTTAGTTGCCTTTTCTTTACTAACTGAAACAGCCATGAACAATGTCATTTTCTTTAAGGCTTTTAGAAAAGAACTACTATTCCATCCCATTGCTGCATTTACTGGCCCCACTTCATGAGGGAAGGGATAGAGATGACCGACCAATACCCCTACTGGCCTACTTTAAGCTCTTTCATTACTGTGTGCGTAAAAAAGTGTAACTGTATGCCCCGATGCCTGCTGTCTTCTGGCGCGATACAAACAAATAAATACAATTAAAATAAAGATATCAACACTGGCGTTCTCCACTGTAGCCAATAATGCTTCTTTTGAAGGGATTTTAAATGTGTCTACACTGTCTACACTGACGGCGATGGCTTCAACTATGCTGGTGCATTCGCCTTGGTCATGGGCACAAAGTACGTGTCAGTAATTGAGTTTTCTTGGGAGGGAATATTAGTTGGAAGCTTTTTTTCTACGAGGTAAAAGGTTTGGTAAAAGGTTTGGTTTATACTTTCAGTTGTTAGCCCACACATATGCAAATCTACCAACAGGGGTGTTGCTAGGTCTGGAAAAGATCTGGGGCTACGCTCATTTTGAGACTGTCGGGACTGGGGGCTAGCTGGCCTTTTTAGTTGTAACCCCTGAGCTTCTATCCTGGGCTACAACCAAAAGACCCGGGGCTATAGCCCCTTTAGCCCCCCCCAGCAACGCCTCTGTCTACCAACGCGCAAAAGACGATTGTCGACCCTCTCTCTGATGCCGAAACATTTGATGATGACTTCTGACTGATGTTGGGCCCTTTTGCGTAAAGCCATGCATATTTCACAGGTGACTGGCTCAGTCGCAGCATGACTGGCCAATCAGAGGCCGAGGCCTGCTTACAGATCTTCGCCAACTGCAGCCACACCTACCTGCATACTGGTTGTGCGGGAGCCGGACTTTCGCAATGGGGAGGACCGCTTTCCCGTGGATGCGACTGTTAGGGGGGTGCTGCCCATTGGTCAGGATCCGGTGGTCCGATGTGCTTTCCAGGGGGTGTGGCCGCATGGCATTGTTTTTCGGACGTGGAAGCTGTGAAAGGGCACATGATGACAACTGGTAAGAACATGCATTCATCTTTTTTCAAATTCCATTCTTCTTCCTTATCAGGAGCCAGAATTTATGTTATGGCCATGTGGGGTGGCTAAACAACTATCACCACTGTGTGTTGCTTGAAACCAATGCCCACACTCTACAGGGGGCAAATAACCTGAGCATTGAGCATGTGAATAGAATACATTTTGCTCCAACACCTGCATCTATAAACATTATAATGCACCATCTGTTTACAGAGCTGTGGCACAGAAGGCCCTGCTACTTAGTATACATCTTATGATGATCCACTGAGGAGAGAGAAGTGATTTAATGCTTCTTCTACCAGCTGGCTCTCATCCCTAGACATATGCATCTGCATTTCTTTTCCTCTACTGGAGGATCCAGAAGGCTGTCCACAAGTCATGATGTTATCCACGCTCCATTGCACAGAGAACATTTCTAAAAGGAGTTTTCTTGGTCCTAAAAGGGAAAAAAAGGAAGAGCCCAACCCACTACATCATTACTTGTGTGGAAGGTCCTTTACTGGAGAACCAACATGGCCCACTGATCACCCACAACAAAACAAGCATTTAAAGAGGTCGCCTGCTTGCTACAATGCTGATTACTTCTAGGAAATTGGTCTTGCAACTCATTACACAGAGAGGGCCTCAAAGATTTTATGGAAGTTGATTATAAATGTGGCAGGAATTCCTGTGGAATCAAATGATGCATCAGGATATGTTTAATTAAAAGGCAATTTTATAGATGCCTCCCACCTCTGAATGGCTTTTTTGGATGGATTGCTTAAATTGAGAAAGCAATAAGATTCAAAGCTTAGCTCTACCCACTCGCACATAAGCCATCACAATTGATTGGATATTTCAAAATGGCCGTCCATTAGCTACACGTTAGTAGGAAGGTAGACTATTTACGTTTCCTGATAAGCAACTGGTTTCCAGCATTCATTTAGATGTGGTAAGTGAGAACTTTAATTTAAATTGTCACAACCAAACAATCTCACGGCAGTACCTTTGGGAGATGCCCACCTCAGAAGGACTGCCTCCAGCTCCCCCACCCCTCTCATTTTCAACTCAACTGGTGGATGAAGACAGACTTGTTACAGCCAAGAATGAGAAGATATACCAGAACGCTGCACACCAAGTTCGATTAGTGAGATAACTAGTGGGCTAATAACGCAGCTGCAGAGGTTTTAATCCTGACAGGGTGGGCTCAGCCTTTCGTCATTTTGAAGTCAACAACATGAGTAGTATAAAAATATGTAATAAGAAAACCTGTTCTTACATTAGTAGAACTCTGTTGATCCACCAGCTCTGGCTCCCTGGTTCTAGGTTGGCTTGTAATATTTACTTTTGTGCTCACCTCTAAGCCTACCACAGTAAATATCTATGCTTCCACATTAATCTCGGTTCGTGATGCCAACCCCTTGGCATTTCCCCTTTTTGCCTCACTTCTTGTCACTTACATTTTCAGATTTGAACTACATCCTTACCGAATCAACTCTGACTTTGACATGTACCATTCCACATCTGGCCTTGGCAATAACAATGTAATCTTAAAACATTGACCCTTTGATTTCTAACACTGGCTCTATGACCTCGGTTCATCATAGTTGCCTCTTCACCTCTGACCTTGACACTTACACTTTACCGTAGAAACGAACATCCGCATCATCACTTCTTACGTTGGCACTAAGCCTTTAACCTCTGAGCCCAACACCCATGTCCTTGAAACTCTGAAATTTCACCTAAAATGTCCATCCCTCGATTTATTCATCTTTATGACTCCAAACCTAGATAGCCGGTCTCGGGCCAATGACTTGAGCTCTGGGTGCTTACCCCTTGCCCGGTGACTTCAAATGAGCGTGATCTTCGCTTCCTCCGTTTGGCCTCCTGCATCTCTTCTCGCTTATCCAGCTTCTTTGTGCCTTTTTTCTGGGCCCGTAGCCACATAGCGGGTGAGTCTGTACGGTGGTTGACCCCTTGGGAGGTCATCTCTCCAGTGCTCGTGGAGAGGTTGTCCTCACTGGCCGCGTGCTGGAGGATGGGGCTGGGTGGACGCTTGTGGCCAGGGCTTCCCTGGAAAGGCAAGTCCTCTGTCTCGCTCAGGGAATGCAGTGACAGGTTGCTGCGTTCTTTCATGGGCTCCAACAGGTGCAAACGGTCTGTCTCAAGTACCTTAGATCGGCGCCGTGCAGCCTTCACCGCAATGCTCTTAGTGCTTTTCAAGATGACCGTCCTCTCTGTAGAAAGGGGGTGCAAGCCATCAGTACCGGTAACAAGGAAGTACATCGTAACACACAGGAAATGTACTCACAGTCCCCCAGATTAAGCCCCCATAATGACAGATCGTTGATGATGTCTCTGCCACTAGAAATGAAAGTTCAATGTTCTTTTGCTGAGTCCTACCTTTGTTTGCCAGCAGCACCTCTGGGACGTTCTCAAGGCTTTCGGGGGAGGAGTTTAAATGGCTACTCACACTAACCACGCCGTCTCGTGGAGGGTGCTGCGAGGGAAAAAAGACAAAACATAATGAGGTATCCAAATAAGGGGGGCTAGAGAGAGGGAGGGAGAAGGAGAGGGAGAGAGAGATAGAGAGAAGGCATGGGCGGGAGTGGAGTTGCTGCATGCAGGTGGGTTTATCAGTGCACCATGTGACCTCAAGCGAATCGCACCCACAACCTGTGGGTGCGATTCTGCTGAATTGAAAAAAAGAGATCGCTTAAAATGCTCTTTTTGGTGAGGTCTACCCTGGCCTCGTGGGGCAGCTGTTGAGTATATGCCATTACCACTTATTTCCTGGTCAGGCGGCAAAAAGTATCGGAACATGAGAAATGCCTGGATTTGCGTGCCTTTTTACCACCATGACCTGGAAGTAATCATAACCCCCCCCCCCGGAGTTGACCCCAGATGCAGATATGCAGCTGGAGTTGCCGTTTGCTTAATGGGTTTTATTCGCCCCATTTAATATAAGGATTTCACCTGTTGGATTTAGGTTATGCATTGATATGTGTGGTGTTGGAAATATTTCATTCTGTGTCTTGGGATGTGTCTTGTTCAGTTTCCCATCCCCAAGTATTGCTTTTGAACAAAAGAGCGACCTTCTGAAGCCCCCATAAGCAGGTTTTTTATGCTCAGGTTAAAGGTTCTCTATCTTAGATAAGGCCTAGAACCCAATTCACAAAATGATGTATCTTTTCTTAAAGCAGTTTGTGCTGGTTTCTACACCATGTCATTCCAATTAATTGCGATACAATTCCTTTGGTCATAAAGATCCACTCAAGCAGACACTCTTTTACTTATAGAACTGCTTTGTGATCTTTAAGGAAACATACTTTTCAGGAAATGTATTCAAACAGTCCAGGTCTTTTACTTTTCAACTCCGTTTTTTCTTTTTTTACTTTCTCTTTAATAATGCAAAGGTGCAAAGGTACACAAAGCACCCATGATGTTAATGTGAACTCAGTGTGTATACAATGCATATATATGATGTACAACAAACTACATGGGTTAATAAAAGGCAGTTGTAACATTTCTGCTGCGAGAAATTGGAACAAACATTCCATATCCATGCGAGCAGATGCAAACTATGAGGTGTTCAGGAAAAGCCTGAAAACAACCCTGTTCAAATAAACTAGTCATTGAACTGCCTGCAGGCTATGGCGCGGTACAGATAAATAAATAAATAAATAAAACATTTCATATCCTCGGTCAAAGTTTCATTTTCCCTTGACTCAAACTATATTTAAAAAAGGACTGAGCTGAACACCAGTTTGGTAGAAATGCTACTACCTCATCACTTGTGACACCATTAAATTACAAACAACATAGGTGCTGTCGACACACTGTTTCGAACCACTGCATTCATATTCCTTCCATACAAATGTTCTTGAGGCCTTCATCAGGACTTAGAATTCATATTCGTAACAAATAGCAATGTTTTATCTACTTTATATGTTTTGACTTCGTATTACTCATTTGATGATGGCTCTGCTCCATGTGAGAGAACTCTTTGCTCACAAGTCAGCCATTACTCCATTGTGTGTCACTTCTTTGGTGTTTTAGGGATCTTATAATTTGATCCTTTTTTCTGGTACAATGTCATCCCCAGATTTTTCCTGCCCAAGTGGTCCTGTGTTGTAGTTCTGTAAGATATGTTCTGTGATCCAGTAGCTATTACCCACCCACACATCCCACACTTCCTTGCTCTTCACATCATCAGGGAGGCAGCCTTAGTTTGCAGCTCACAGCAAGTGCAAGTGTTAACAACCAATGATGATTCTGCTGCAAGGACTTCTGGTAGCTGTAGTCATCAGGTTTGCAAGGAACACGCTCACACCCAATCCCAGGGTGGGGTAAGGGGAGGGAGTAGCCTACAGTCAGGCTCTCCAAAGCAGGGCATATGTCACCCCGGTGCAGCACCCTATCAGATTCTGAAGATTCCACCCTTCAAACATCCTGGAAATATGACGAAAAAGAGGAGAGGGGAGCACTCCAGTTCCCTGCACAGTAAACCTACTCAGCCACTGGTGTTCTCCTCCTACCGGTTTCTGTGCTTTTCACATCATCAGGCAGGCATATATACATACATATATGCGCAGCTTTCACTAGATGTCAGCCTATGCATAGCATGTGATCTAAGCAGATTCCACAAGCCTCAGAAATATATATATATTCAAAAAAAGACTCTGAAACCTGATCTACAATGGGACCAGACAAAATGTGCCAGAATGCACTCCTCAGAACAGTAGAGAAAGCCCGAATGACTCTCTACAAGAAGACAGGAACACCCAGGCTCTCTCAGACTGTCAATTCTTTTATTGTATTTAAGTCAGCATGGCAAGGAAAACTGCAAAAAACGACGCGTTTCGCGGTAACAAACCGCTTGATCACGTTAACAGTACAAACATAGTAGAAGTGACTTAAGGGGGCTCCACAGTCTCTATCCCCTAAGGAGCAGATAGAGTGCCTCCATTAAAAGCTAAATGCCTCTATGATTCCAACCCAACTCAGCAGACAACTTAACACTAGCAATTAGTAGCGCAGCGGCTAAGGTTTAAAGTTTAACACAGTGGAGTTCAAATCCCATTGCTGAGTATTTTAGCAATTTACATTTACTCAAACAATTTGTGTAAAATGCCAGACGTGAAATGTAGCAAATTATAGCCTTTACCTATTTATGCATAGTGCACAACGTTTAACATAATCAATAGCCACCCTGCTTTTTGCACGCAGTGACCGTCCATACACATCATGAATGCGAGCATTGTGGTGTAGCACTTCTTATTGCTGATAGTGTGTGTAAAAAGAACATATATATATATATATATATATATAGAGAGAGAGAGAGAGAGAGAGAGAGACAGAGAGAGATAGAGAGAGTGAGAGAGGGGGGGTTTAGCATGTCAGAGGCAGATGTGGATCATCGGTGTTGTGTGGTTCACCGATATATCTTACCGAGCAACCATGTCAGTGTCAGACACACCCCCTATCAATGGTTGTCATCGAGCACTTTTAGGGTGAGGCAGTACAAACGGTGCTTACCCACAAACAAACAAGGAAGCATCGAGGTGAGAGATTTCAGAGCGAGAATGTCCAAGAAAGATTCCCTCTTGCTCGCCTACCCTGCTCCTATGTAGCTCCTCAACATGATCGTAGAACAGCTGCACATCAAGAGCTCACTCAGCAGCACCTCACCCCAGTCAACCTCAACTCAGTACCACACGTCAACAAACCCACACAACATCACACGAGTGCCTGACCTCACACACCCAACCTCACCCCAACACTTCACTTTTCCTCACTCCATATTGCCACAGCGCCTTACCTTACCTTCCCATAGCACATCACACCCCCAACCTCAACCAGCCTCTCATGCACCTCAACCCCTTCACCTCACCTACCCACACCATAGCTTATAACCCACCCAACCTCATCATAGCACATCACAGCATACACCCAACCTCATCCAGCACAAAACCCACCCAACGTCATCCATGCAGCTCAGCAATCAATCCACCCTCAACCAAGCATATCACCCCACCACCCCACCCATCCATCAGCCTCCCTCAGCACTTTATTTTACCCTACCAACCAAACCTTTACAGCGTATCTCACACCAGCCATTATCCCAGCACCTCATGAAAACACGCATCCACCCTCAACCAGCATCTCACCCCAACTGCCTCACCTCACCCCAGCACCTTACTCCGCCTCAGCCTACAATCTACCCCCATTAACTTCGCAGCACCTCGCTCCACCCAATTCACCCCCCGCCCCAAACACCCAACCTTAGCCCACACCTGAATCGGAACCACACACCCAACCATATCCTATTACCATAGAATTCACCCCAAAACCATAAACATTCCACCTCACCACTCCACTTCACCTCATACCATACAATTAATCTCACTACACCACCCCACCCTATCCATATCACCCACCACCCCTCATCCCACCACCTAACCCTACATAAAATACCCGCTCACCCAAATCCCACCAACCCAACTAAAACAGACCACCTCAACCGCACTTCCCACCTTCCGAACACAGTCCACTACCTAACCTCACAACACCCACCAACCTCAACCCCAACACATCAGCTCATCCACACTTCCCACCCTACACCATAGCCCTACAATTTCATCCCACTTCCATAATCCTATCACCTACAACCACACACCCAAATTCACCAAATCTCATTGCAATTCCTCACCATCCCAACCTCTTACAACCACCTCACCTCAGCACCCATCCCCACCTACAACCCTACCCCACCCTGCCACCGTACTCTACACCCATCATCCAACCCCACCACGCTACCTCACACATCATCAGACCTCACCCCCACCCACTCCCAATCACTACAGCCAACTCAACTGAGCATCCAAACTCACCTTACCACCTCACCCCCAAACTCACCTCCCTATTTTATAACCCAGGTTCATGCTACTCCCTCAATACCCCCCACTACTGCGCTACCTCAACCCATCCACACAACCACCATTAATGCCCCATCACGCCTCACCTCACCAACACAACACCCACATACCCATTGTAAAATATCACGACCTACGTGCATGCCCCAAGACCAAACAAAACTTACTCCACCTGTTTCACCATACAACCTCACTCCACCACCCAAGCCCAGCCAAACACCTCACCTCATCACCTCACACAATCATCCAACATCACCAACCCAACGAGACAATCCCAGACCTAACTTACACTATATCTTACCCACCACCTGACCCTGCATGGCACATTCAACAAATCACATGCCACCACCTAATCTTGATCCACTCACTTCTCACCCCTACTCAGACTCACCTCATTTCACCACACCCCAGCCTACTCACCTTGCTCACACATGGACCCCTAGCACATCATCCACCCACCACCAAATTACACCCCACCCCAACACACATATAATCTCACTACAACACCTCACCTCAGATACACCACCCAACCAACCTCACCCCACCAACTCACCACTCATTCTCAACTCACCACCTCATCTTTCCCACGTGCCTTCACCCCACTACCTCAACCCACCACATCATCCACTCCCATCTAACATCATCCCACTACTTCACCCACCCAGCAAACTTCACCCAACACCTCACCCACCTATACTCCATACACACACCCTCACCACTGACTCACCCCATCACCTTACCACACATGCTCTTCATATCACACACCACACACCCTCACACCTCACTCAGAGCACCCAGCCTCACCCCCACCAATTCACCTCACTATCCAAACCCTCACCACTTGCAGCATCAACATATCCAAACTGACCAACCACCTCACATCAGACCCCACAACACAACCTTACTACCTCTACAACTCACCACCATCCCTTCTCCACAACTAGCCTCACCACCCCTACCCATACACTCACCACTGCAATGTTACCCACACATTCTTTCCCTCATCCTACCACCTTAATCCACCCACCTCTACCCCACCTGAACAAACCACACCCACAATACCACCACACCTCACTTATCTCCACCCAACCAACCTACCCACATCATTACACCTGACAAGTTCCACAATTCTCACCCCATTCACTTACCAATCCATCCTCACTCCCTCTACTACCACTCATCACCAAACCCACCCGATCATCTCACTTTACCCAGCCACTCTCCTCACCCCACCACTGCACCATACCCCACCACTGCATCCCTTCACACCAATCTCACTTTACCCAACTCCCTGCCAGTCACACTTATCGCCCATCTTCAACCCACCACTGATCCAACCTCACACCACCTACCCAGCATTGCTTACCCTAGCAGAACACCCACCCAGAATAGATCAACCCAGACCACGACCCACCCTAGCTCAGCCCAGTATATCCATCCAGACAACCCCAAGCACACCCCAGAAGGCCCTCATCTTACAAACAGACAAGAACACATACACCATTACTCGCCACACCCTGTCGCCCCACCCACACACCCACTCTAGCTCACCCCATCAAACACTGCAACCTGTCTAATTAAGCTCAGCCCTGCACACCCAAACCCACCCACTCCATTGCCCCACATTGACAATAAGTCACAAACCCAGGCCACGGATGGTTAGATAACTGAGCATATGACTGCACTGGTCGCCGCATGTCTGGACAATCCATACTTAGTGCTTATATAACAGTCAAAACTATTCGTTTTGGCAAAGCTTGTTTTTGTTGTTAGGTGGTGGGGGTTCTCTTATGATCTATTGTTTACAGATTTGTAACTGCCACATTTTAACTGCCATGTGATATGAGATAAGTTGAGCCAGTCTTGGATGTTCACCCAATGATGTTTTGTATTCGTCGAATTGTACTTTCAAACGCCCCCATAATAAATGGGGGGATCCAAATCCCAACAGGCAACAAACATACTGTTATGTAAAAGAGAGAGCTGGATCAAGAGGTCAAATATGACTTGGGCGTGATTTATTGTGTTGTATGTTTGGGTGGTTCCCGGGCTTGCCGAAGCGATATAGGAAATTGTTAGGGACTGGCATGATACTTGCACGTAGCTGTATTTTAATCAAATGGAATAGTTCTACTGCCCCTACCCCTAAGATCTGGCTGGAAGATATGACTTGGTTTAGTGATGTGGACCCAGAGTATGGGGCAAATTTGTATTGTTCAAAATAGGCCGAAAGATATTTAGGGCAACTTCACAGCATTTCTCGATGCCCAACATGGGGGGAGAGGGTGGCGCCCCAGACGCTTCTGGTGTCAAGTGATACGCAGGGTGTTAGGTAGAGGTGCAGTGGTCCTGTTGGGGGGGGGAATGGCTCGGAGGACAGCGCTTCGGGATACCCAAGGCCGAACTCAGATTTCATGGCCACGGGTATATGTGTGCTCATGGTAAATGAAGTGACTGTGTATATTTGGTTTTGAACAGCTAATGGAGGAACTTTTTGGGTGGGGATGTTGAGGTGTACACTTGCGACCTATAATGCTTATGGAGCTGATGGTATCTTTCTGATGTCGTGTCAGACTTGATTTTTACTTTTTGGATTGATTGGTTGTCGCAGGGGTGTGGGTCCACACGGAGACATAGAGTTCCTCGACTCCGTTTAAAAATTAGACAGTAGTTTGTTTGTGCCTACACTCCTTTGCGCCACGTTCCTGTTATGGTCAAATAAACTCCTAGAGCCAAGATTTCTCTATACAAATAATTCTTGATTTATTTGTTATCTTATTTGCCCTTGAATGGATGACACGTGTTTCGGCTCATGCGCCTTTTTCAAATCCGGGCCTTATATACTTTGGTTGAAATCCCCCTTTCCTGGGAAATAAATGTGTGATCGGATTAGGTCAGCGTGGTTCTAGGGTTCAATCCCCGACGCGTGAGGCACAAGCAGGAGGATTTGTAGGAGGGATTGAACGCTAGAACCACGCTGACTTAATCCGACCACACATTTATTTCCCAGGAAAGGGGGATTTCAACCAAAGTATATAAGGCCCGGATTTGAAAAAGGCGCATGAGCCGAAACACGTGTCATCCATTCATGGGCGAATAAGATAACAAATAAATCAAGAATTATTTGTATAGAGAAATCTTGGCTCTGGGAGTTTATTTGACCATAACAGGAACGTGGCGCAAAGGAGTGTAGGCACAAACAAACTACTGTCTTATATTTGGTTTTGCTACGGTCATCCATGCTACAGCCCACTGCATTGAACAGCCATATTATATTGCAAGTATGAGTATCTGAATAAGATGTGAACCTTAATAAATACAAATTAAAAAAAAAAAGTTATATGACTTGGGCGAATAAGCAGCTGAGCAGTTTATCCATTTATTTTCCTTACCTCATTGAGGACCTTGCTAAGGTATGTCTCTACACAAGTGAAACTGGAATCACTCACCTCCTGGGTTACCATGCCGTTCACATGAATTGGCGGTGGAGTCATCACCATGGAGCTTTTCATCTGCCGAGCACGGGGGCTGGTCCGGAACACTCTGCCCATCTCTGAACTGGAGAGACAGATAGGAAAAGTTGACAGCGATGACAAAATCCATGCTGGCAGATCCTCCCACTGTGGGACCCCTTGTGGGACCCTTGCGGGGGTCACACCGGTCCAGTGTGAATGTATTGTGTGATTCTCCACAAGCCCGGCTATTACCTTTAGCTCATAATGTACACAGTCAGAAATAGAGTTGAGTGAAAATACACTAGAAGCACAATCCGTCTGGAGGAGTTTACAAAGGGTGACCAGACGGCTGGGTTTGCCGGGACTGTCCCAGAAATTGGAGCTCTGTCCCCCATTGTCAAAAGTATGCTTCTATTGGAAACTGCAGTGGACCCGGTTTTTGGTAGTAGGTCTTCATAGCAGGGAGGCACAGAAATGCTGAATTTTACAACTTAAGATAGTGTTCGTATGTGATAAATTAATTATATTATGTGTTTATTTGAACAGTAACACTTAAACCGCCTTCTCCTCCAACTGCTACTGAAGTGTAGTGCCTTGACAGCCACTTTCAAGAGTTAGTCCTACTTTTATGTAAGTTGCACTGTCCCGTTTATTAAACTTTTTAATCTGGTCACCCTCAGGGACGTCATTTCACCAAAATGCCTGGGGTAGCGGAAGTGACATGACACGACCCTTGACCCCTGATGACATCACAGAATGTGATGTCATTTGACCCCACCCCGAAGTGATATCGCAGGAAGCGATAGAACACAACCTTTCACCCATTGAAAAAACAGGAAGTGGCATCACATAGCATTGTACACTACGAAAAATATGGTTACGATATCACTGTAATGTGATGTACATTTCATACAAGAATGGATCACCATATGTATTGTTAAGATCAGTGTGTATAGGCCCATATTACCAAATTACTGTGAAAGCAAGCATACGTCCATGACCAAATGATAATGATGTGTTATTATATAGCACTTACGCTTAAGCGCTTTATATAGAAAAAAATACACCCAATATCACCCAGTGTTGGTACTCATTTATCGACCTCAGAAGGATGAAAGGCTGAGTTGAGGCATTTAATAACAGACTAAATCAGTGACTCACCCCCTGAAGTGTGCCTGAAATAAACATTTAATGAGTCTAGCAATAATTGTATAGAATTCCAGAAAGACACAATATTTGGTATTCCTATTCTTTCTTATTTAGGGTCAGTGCTGGAAGTGTTAGACTTGTGGCACTCCTGTTCTTATTTTTCTTATTTTTGTATGGCCACAGCCCAGGAGCTTGTATTATAAAAATAAAAAAATAAGAAGAATCTTTTTTTTTGTTTCTTTTTTGAGAGGTCGCAAGGGAGACCACAGAGGTCACCCCTAAATGACGTCACTGGTCACCCTATGTTTACAACTAGTAATGCAGCCATCAGAAGGCTCTTTAACTCTCTCAACATAGAACACACAAACCCCTTAAATGTGACATAGTGTTACACACAACTCACTTGAACGAAATCCCCTCCCCCCACCACAGTACTGTCGTTGTGAGAGATGGCGAAGATGACAAAGGCAAAAGATAGCAGAGAAAGCGGTGTGAAAGAAAGGGTGATGAGAAGATGATTAAAGAGAAGGGTGGGGGGGGCAGTGTGGTCCGGACTAGAAGTTGGGTCGTTGACTGACTCTTTTTTTATTTCAATACATTTGTTTTACTGCAAAATTCAAGGTTGACCCCATACACCACCCCTTTACCTCATACCTGCCTAACCTCCGGAATTTTTCAGGAGACTCCTGAATTTTAAGCATATCTCCGGGTCTCCAGAAAAGTCCAGAAAATATCAGGAATTTTGAGATTCTTTCCGGTCCCGTCATATTCTCCACCTGATTGCCATCCGGTGGAGAATATGACGGGACCGGAAACAGCGCGAAATGGGTCGTGCCCAGGGCTCAAGTCGAGGGTACACGCGGGGGGACGGAGTCCACCCACTTATTTCAGAGGGTGGACTCAGTCCCCCCCAGCTAAAATGAGAAACACTGAATATCCTCTTTGAATTTATGAAGTAAAGCCGACCTCATGAATCGAATCGTAGTCGTCAGGTTTACAGGCCGGGCACTTCACCATTGCACTATATAACCAGATGAAAAATAAACTAAAGGTGAAATGTCCCATTTTAGTACTGCACGTTCCAGGGAAAACATTTGTATTGGTTCTTGGAGTTTCAAACATGCACACCTTTAAACGTTTTTTAAAAACACTGTTATAAGAAAATATCTTTCTTGATTTTGGGTGTGTGTTTATTGTATGGAAGGCAAATGCCATTCGTCCTGTGCAATTTGGGTGGGCATGCAAAGCCAATTTAATGAAATGTGCATATTTCATTAAATAGCCGTGTGCAAATGGGCGGAGTCTTGTGTGGATGTGGGCGGGGCATACATCTCAGGAATTTTTATTTTCAAATGTAGGCAGGTATGCTTTACCTACGCCACCCCACCCCACCCCACTTTCCAAATATCCAAACCAAACCACCCCTCAGCCACCCCCACCCTCAGCCCCCATATACCCTTTCGTGGTAAAAAAAAAATGTGCTGCAAAAAACGCAGTTAAAAAACTGTGTTGTGTTTACCCATGACCAACATTACCGACTCTTCGGCAGCCACACTGCGCTCTCAGACGCCATGTTGCCAGTGCCTTGATCTCCTTGTAGGCCATGGCCCCTGTGTACACACCTGCTTCGAGACAGAATGAGCCGCCACTGTGACCCCATGTATCTCACCTCTCGACCTCTTGCATGAGGGGGGGCAGGGTGTTCCTTCGCCCCTCACTGCGCGGGTGCGGCTGGTTCTCGGAGCCGTAAGTCCGCACGCTCTCCTGATCTGAGTCCAGGTCCAGGCCGCTCTCGCCGCCAGTCAGATGCGCGATCTTTGGAAGCGAGTTCTGCCTATCCTGTGGTTAGCGGGACAGCAAAAAAAAAAAAAGGGCACGTTATCCAACATGGCGCATGACACGACTTAACACCACAAAGGAGGTGACCTGCATTGGAATGCATTCACTGCAAAGCAGCACACAATCTAATGTTTATATTTTACAAAGGGGAGCTCTCTTGTGACATCTTTTGAAGTATTAAGCCTTTCTTTCTTTCAAAAGAAACATTTTGCAAGACCTAATAAATGTATGCATACAATATCTGCTTTAATTATCCACGATGTCCACAACTAGCCTGCCTCAAATGGTAAACTTTGCAGGTGTAAAGTGTATGTTAATTCCTAAATAAACAGGCCCATACCTCTTTTCACTTGGGCAGACATGGCCGTATTTCTGTTGTTCACGAGCAATCATGTTCACTATGTTAAAGAGCTGCAATTGCAGATCTTCAACATAGCTCACTTTTTGCCACGCTAAGGCAATTGTGTGTCCCCCCCTTCAGATTCGCTGTGTGGGTGGGGCTTTGAGTAGCTTTTTGGGGAGGGTCAGCCCCAGCCATGTTCAGGAAGCGCTCTTGAGTCAGGGCCGGTTTGGAATCTTCATTCCCTGGTGATAACAGTAATGGCGCCATGATGAGTGGCAATACTGCTCGTCCCCAGAAGGTGTCACTATCACCCAGAGTTACACCATTAGTTTCATTCATTTGGAGCTAGAGTGTAACACTGTGAAGGGATAAATGATACAGAGATTACAGCGTTTGATTTTTGAAACAAATTGTATTGACATCTAGCCATTAGAATGATTGAATACAATTAACTAATATAAAAAAACGCATGGATTTCATTTAAAAGAACGAGGGGAATTGGAATCCGCACCAACCTATTTGGATTTGATTTCATTCTTAGATTGCAATACGTTTTATTGCAGCGGTTTTGTGAGTGGTGATTAATATTACATTTAAAACACCTCTTTAAGTATATTGTGTTCCCTTTCATGGCAGGTTTTACAACTCTGGCGCCTCTGTTAGGCCACCCCTTTAGTTACATTGGCCACACCTTTGTAAAATTGCCACGCGTTCGTGTGATTCTTAGACTGCACGTGATACTTCTTAGGGCCCCCCAAATATAGTTTTCGGCCCCCCTCAATTTCATATGCCACTTAAATCACGCCGAGCACTGAAAGAGTCCTGCGGGGCATTTACGCTGTTGCTGGCACTGGCCAAGCCGATCGTATTATAGAAGGGACTGGCCTGCCACGCCACATGAGCGTGATCGTGGGACATTTCCTTTGTTGCCACAGGTACCTTCAGTGTTTTGACAGCGAGCCGGTCAATGATGGTGATGCGCTCGAGGCTGCCGTCCTCCAGCTCGCGCAGGTAGATCTCGTACAACATCTCCAGGTGGTGGGGCACAAGCAGGTTGTGATCTGCAGGAGAGATTTCCAAACATGGTAAGTCACCGAAAGAATCCTTATTTCATTGAAAAGGAGTGACATGCAGGGCCGGCCTTAGGTCAGGGCCGCCCCCGGGGACCGCCCGGGCCGCCATTTTGCCCCCCCGCCCCGCCACGCGAGGCCACGCGAGGCCAGCTCGAGGCATTATTTCAAGAGTTTCCCCAGAGCTGGCATGGTGGTAGAAGGCACAGTAGACGGCCTTTGAAATTAAATGCGCCCCGGGGCGCATTGAATTACAACAGGGAGCAAGGAGGCATTGACTGGGCGGGAGAGGGAGGGGCGTTCACATTTTTGTTTCGCTTCTGGGGAGCTGCTGACGTTAAGGCCGGCCCTGGGGACATGGCTATGGATAAGGGATATAGCATTCCCTTTTTTCGTTAAAATCTAAACAACTCCAACAAACAGAAAGAGAGTGGCACTATTCCACCACGAACTTGGGAGTCATAGCTAATCCCGATGCTGCCACACACTGCCGCCCACACTGGTCCACTGAAATGTGCGTACCACTGTCACCTAAACCATCCTACCACAAGGGGCGGCCCAAACAATGCATCTGACTGATGATCTACAGAGCTGGCATCAAAGGTGAAAATAAATGTCATCACTTCGCCCGAGTGATGAAAAGCGCGAAAAAGCAAAAATACCTCTGCACTTAAGCTGACAGAGCTTTAAGCATGCCTACAAATCGTTTTGCTGCTCATTTTGCTGAATTTGTGGAAATCTTATCCGGTGCCCTGGCAAAGTCACAAACGGCCCCTCGCATCCTCGCCCGGAAAACTCTCTTTAGATTTATTTTTTAAAAGGCACCCAGTGTAAGGCTTGGTTAAAAGACTTCATTACCCTAATAACAAGGGGTGAACGAATTCCACATTAAAAGAAAAGCAGGGGACATGTTACGATGGTTAGTTCGCATTTCATGATTCCAGAATATGTTGGCACTCGCTCCAACTGATTCTACTTTTCTCCCCCCCCCCCCCTGCAGTACTCCATCTCATCTACTCTACTCCCGATGCCATTGCGGGGTCGGACTGGGCCATAAAAGTGGCTGGCGCATCGGGCATCAATGAAAACGTATCACACAGTCGCAAATGGCAATTGGTTGCTTTTTTGAGTAGTACCCAAGCAGGGGTTTGTTGGTAAACTCTGTTGTAAAATGCGCATTTTAAAGAATCTTTGTTCAGTAAGAATGGTCAAAACTACCAGCTGCACAGGGAAGTCACACACCTATCGGGCCACAAACTGGCCTTCCCCAGCATGTTGGGCCTACAATCCGAGCCTGTGCCCATCCTATCAACCTCTGCTAATCCCAAACCCGACCAGTTATCTCCTATGCGTCCCATATGTACATCATCGCCCTGTTGCTGTCGAGATGGATTTGCACTTTATTAATCTCAGGCATTCATGCATCTGTATTTTTGGCTTCTTGCATCTAAACTGTCTTGTCATTTTCTGTTCGTGAATGTAGCTTTCACGCCCTGGCGGAGGGGCGGACATGGTGTTTAACGGCCCGGCTCGGTCTGTGGGACGTTAAACGTCATGTGTGCCCTCCAGCCGGGGCGTGAAAACTATTCGAACCCCCGAATATGTGCTCAGCGCAAGCAAATCTCCAGGCAGAATTAAAAAAAAAACAAGTTCCAAAATGGCCACCGTCATCCGAAAAGGAAGCAAGTCCCTTTTCGATATTTTTGGCAATGGCCATTTTTATTGACTTTTTTTTCCCCGCAGATGGTGAATGCACAGTTGTGCACGGGAAAGCGGATTGTGATTTGTCAATCTGCCTTTCCCGGGTGCGAATGAATTTTATTTAGCTTTTTCTATTAATATGTTTTAATAGATTTTTGAATGAACCAATGTCCAAGCACATTAAGAGATCTTTGTGGGATTTTCCCATATCTCTTTCCCTTATTAATTATTGTTCCATCTAATTTTTAAAATGGGCATATTATTTGCAAATCTATCTTTACTGGATTTTTACAAAAAAAGAAAAGTAAAAAAGAAAAACCACAATTCCATTGAACTATGTGGATGGGAGAAGTAACTCTATGATTTGGATGGATTTTCTGGATGAAATACCACCAGAGGAAATTAGCAACTCTGCCAACGGTGTTTCTGAAAATCCACCCTATTCAGAGTTTACCGTTGGCAAATGTGGTGTTATTGGAAGCCCACCAGAGGTATTCCACAAATGCTGTCTCCTCCAGTGTATTTTTTGTATGTCCATTTCCACCTTCAAATTGAAGGTGAAAAGGGATAATGTACAGTAGTGGTCCATACTTAGAAAATACTGTTTTTTAATGCCATTAATGGTCAATACATAGTTAAGATGGTTTAAGGTGGGTATAAGAGATGCCCAATCCCTTACCATGGCCCATTCTAAACACGTGTTGGGGCAATTAAGGATGTTCGCCTGCACTTCTGGGAATATCGAGCAGTGGCTTATAAACCCACCTTATTAACTGCCTAAGGTAAATAGAGCTCCCAAACCTGAATTGGGCAGATAGTAACATCCGACAATATTTGGGAAATACCGCTTGGATTTACTGTTGCCATCCAACTCATAATGACCTCCTGAGTCTTAGAAGCAGGTGAACAATCAACCGTCAGCTGTCAAAGTTCACGTTCATTGGCTTTTGGCAATTCTTTAGAGAATTGCAAAGACAGCTGATTTTCGAGCAATGACAAGGCAGAGGATGGGCATGGAGCAGAGAGAAGGACTTCGCCATGCCAACCTTCTCAGTGAGTTTCGCTGCACTGGAGGTGTAAAACAAATGGATACCTATGTTATCTGCCTTGGCTTTTCACTTGCTGGAGACAAGGCGGATTCCATCAGACTCAATTAGTAAACACCACCTGTAAATTGTACAAGACGGAGAGTAAAACAAAAGACTAAAAGTGAGTTCACTTCACTTTACTCTTTCCTTTACCCTTCACCACGTGAATGTTTACATTTGCATGCAGGGGGCCCAACTGCACTTAAGTGCTAAAGTTGGTGGCCCTCTGCATCTGCAGGCGATTAACATTTCTTAGAAATGACCCTGACTGCCACACTCATATTTGAAATAACCACTGTCTAAATGCAACAATCCCACCTTTTCCCACAGACCACCCTTCCTTGCAGGAAGATCACCTCTATGCCTGGAGCACATCCCACCCATTCAGGGCACGTCCCATGAAGAAGTGCATCACCCACAGACCACATCTTCTACCATCGACCATACATTCTCCACTTGACAGCACCTCTTCCCACAGACTGGGATATCTTTATGTACCAATCCTTTCCCGATACACAGCTCCTACATAAAGGACCCCGTCTCTGTGTCCTAGTCCCCGACTCAAGCACACACCTACTCCAATAGACCACACTTCATCTGCTAGAGCACACCTCCTCCCATAGACATGTCACACGCTAAAGCACGTAGACCAGGCCCACTCCCATAGACCAATCCTATCCACTAAACCAGACCTTTCTACTAGACCACACCTTCATCACTAGCCACTCCTCCTTCAATCAGCTAAACATCCTCTCTAGAACAAACCTCCATACTGCAGCACATGCACTAGACTGCACAAGACCATACCACTTCCTACCGACCATGCCACCTTCACTATGTTTTACCTTGTTCCCTCGGCCACATTTCCTCCCAAAGAACACATTTCCTTCACTAAATCCCTATGTGGTGGTTATTCCCTGTAACTACATACCAAGTAATTATAATTGGCTTTTTAGAACGCACTTAATAACGAAGAGGTCTCTAAGCACAGAGCCGGGATTCGAACCTGCGTCACTCTGCGTCAATGAGCACGTTGCCACTAAGCTATACTCCCTGTGCTATAAGTAAGGTCAGTTTTACATGCCCAGTTACAGCTAGTTACAGTTTCACATTTACAGTAATGGATAGACATTTTCACATTACTTACTGCTGGTTTCCACATTATCAGTAAAAGCCAATGCCAATCCTATAACTAGTGTAGCCAATGTCCACCTGTGCCTAGGCCGGCTGACCTAAGTGGCTTAAATTCAGGGAGATCCCAGTCGGTCTCGAGTCTCGCCCAGAACCCTTTGTCTACTCAGTGGCAATGGAGGATTTTGTTGGGTCGGGTCTGGATAGCTGGGCTTACACTCCCTGCTCTGAACACTTGACATGTGGCTAGAGCCAGGGGCCTTTACCAAGTGCCGAGGAATTGAGAGTGAAGACTGGAGTGTTCAATGTGCCTTGCTCGCAAACAAAAAATGGGTGACCATGGGAGAGGCGGGCGGACAAGGGGTAGAAAAAGCTAGCTAATCTCTCTGCTCAAGGCAAACGTTGTTCTCATGGGGTTGTCAACACTTTGAAGGACTGTGTTCTGATTTGCTTCTCGTGGCGGAGCTCATTTACAGCTGCATGGTTTACAGATGAAAATCGCTGCCACAGGTTTTTTGGGGAAACTTCGTCTTGTTGTTTTGCACAGTACACGTAATAGTTGGAACTCAGTCTGGACAGCTCAGATATTTATAATACTAGAAAAAGTGCCCATACGCTGCATGTGTTCTGTGTACAGGCATGATAACACTCATCTATTGTTGAAAATCAATAATCTTGTAAATCGCTGTTCTGAGTTGCTCATCGCTTGATGTGCTTTGCACGCTGAAGTAAACTGCTTTGAGGATAGGCACGTGTGGCTGGCTGATATACCCCAGAGCAGACGTGAAGGGGAGGTGAGAGCTGGTGTGCTGCAGCATACTGGGATCTTCTGTGCGCTCTTTCCTCCTGTCGCCTCACCCTGGCGCAGTGCTGTGTGTTGCAGTGCAAATATCTCAGAAACTGTGTAATAGGGTGTTGAAAGGTGGGTTTTGAGCCATCGAGTTCTGTACCTCACGTTTCAGGCCCTTCTACGACCACACTGATGTTTCACAGATATCTGGCAACCATCTCATGTGTGAAGGGGCTGAAATCCAGGGAAAAGAGTACAGTTTCCAAATGTCATGTAGCCAGTAAAGTCTGGAGATTTCAAACAGTTAACTATGCAACATGTGGTGCAGATTGGTGGAACAGTGTGGAATTGTATAAGGAATAAACTAACAGATTGTCTGCTTTATATATATATATATATATATATATGATACATTACTCACCGTAATCGTATTTCTGATGCTTGTATCTGCTTAGATTCACATGCTGTGCATAGGCCGACATCTAGTGGAAGCTGCGGAGTATTACAGTTTGTTTTTCGAAAATCGAAAATGGGCGTCGACACAGGGCGTGCCAGTAATACTATCCCTAGTGTGACGTCCACTGTACCCATGATCCCTCACGCGTCTAGGATCCCCAGATTGTGTTTTTCCTGACATGAGGTAGCATGAGGAGTAGCGTGAGTACAGATAATCCAAGCAGATAGGTAGAAAGGTAGGACTACAAGCAACCATGCGCCTTCTCTCAGAGGGGAGGAAGGGTGGGTCGCATGTGAATCTAAGCAGATACAAGCATCAGAAATACGATTACGGTGAGTAATGTATCTCTTCTGAGGCTTGTGGAATCTGCTTAGATCACATGCTGTGCATAGATTAGCGAGCAGTACCTGAAGAAGGAGGTGGGGTGTGAGAAGGGTCATGAGCAAATAAATGTCTTAGAACCGCTTGTCCCACTTGTGTATCTGTCTTGGAATGAGTGTCAATGCAGTAGTGCTGAGTAAAAGTGTGAATAGAGCTCCAAGTAGCTGCTTTGCAAATGGTGTCAAGGGGTACATTTGCAATGAAAGCCAGAGTGGCCCCAATACCTCTTGTAGAGTGGGCCCTAGGCGTGAAAGGCAGAGTCTTTTCAGCGAGTGAGTAACACAGCTGGATACAGTTAACAATCCACTTAGAGATGGCACCCTTAGAGACGCGATCCCCCTCTCTGCCTGTAGCTACGGAGACAAACAGCTGATCTGTTTTTCGTAACGGTCTGGTCTTGTTTACATAGTAGAGGACCGCCCTACGCACATCTAGTGTGTGTAGTTTCACCTCAGCCGAGCTTTGTGGGTTTTGGAAGAAAGCCGGAAGCTCGATGGACTGGTTTACGTGGAATTTAGAGATAAATTTAGGTGAGAACCTAGGGTGTGTGCGTAAAACCAGTTTGTCCTTGTGGACAGTAAAGAAGGGATCCTGCACTGACAGAGCCTGGATTTCACTGACCCTTCTTATAGAAGTAATGGCTACTAAGAAGGCTGTTTTATAAGTCAGATGTTTGAGACTACTTTTATGCATGGGCTCGAAGGGCGGGCCCATGAGTTTAGATAGCACCACGTTCAGGTCCCATCCTGGTGGTGGGTTGGAAATTGGAGGATGAAGTCTCTTTACTCCTTCCATGAAAGCTTTAACCACTGGTATTTTCCACCACGATACCTTGTTATGGGAGGTGGTGTAGGCTGATAGAGCTGCCAGGTGCACCTTGAGTGAGTTAAAAACCAGACCTGCATCTAGCAGGTGGAGCATGTATGTAACAATAGTGGAAGGAGTGCATTCAATTGGGTTGATTTGTTTATTCTGGCACCAAATAACAAATCTCCTCCATTTGTCAAAGTAGCAGTGCCTTGTGTTTGGTTTCCTAGATTCTTTTAGGATGTCCATACATCTTTGTGGTAGATTGAGATGTCCAAACTCTATGACCTCAGGAGCCATGCTGCGAGGTTCATTGAGTTGGGTTGAGGATGCACTGTTTGACCCTGGTGCTGGGACAGAAGGTTGTACCAGGTTGGAAGTCTGATGGGTTCGCACACCGCCATCCTGCGTAAGTGTGGGAACCAAGGTTGTCTTGCCCACATGGGAGCAATTAGGACGAGCGTCATCGACTCTCTGTTCATCTTGTTGACCACCTTCCTGATGAGAGGAGTTGGTGGAAAAGCGTACGCAAACATCCCTGACCAGTTCATCCACAGGGCGTTCCCCTGGGAGTCTGGTTGGGGGAACCTGGATGCAAATCCTGGGCATTGTCTGTTTTCGCTTGTGGCGAATAAGTCTATAGTGGGGCAACCCCACTGAGAGAAGATGTCTTCTACGACCTCTTTGTGTAGAACCCATTCGTGTTCCTCTGGGAGGGAGTCTCTGCTTAAAGCATCCGCTAGGGAATTGAGTTCCCCTGGAACATGTTGTGCTGACAGGAAGATGTTCCGTCTGAGTGCCCATATCCAGATTTTCTGGGCAAGCTTGGACAGATTTGGTGAACGAGTCCCTCCTTGCTTGTTCAGGTAGAACATGGCTGTTGTGCTGTCCGTCCGGATTTGCACTGCCAGGTTGAGCAGGTAGGGCTCGAATGCTAGAAGTGCTCTGAATACTGCCAGAAGTTCTAGCAGGTTGATGTGGTTCCTGGCTACTGAGGGAGACCAGAGACCTTGGGCTGTGTGGAGGAGATGGTGAGCTCCCCACCCAGTGAGGCATGCATCGGTAGTGACTATTGCCTGTACCTCGGGATCGTGAAAAGGTTTCCCCTGAGCAAGATTTACTCTTGTCCACCAGTGAAGGCTTTGTACCAATGTTGGCGAAACGACCACTAGATCGTCCCACTGACCCCTTGCCTGAGACCACTGTTTCGCCAACCATTCCTGCATGGGACGCATGCGCAGTCGCGCGTGGGGGACCAGGTAAATGCATGAAGCCAACATGCCCAGCAAACGCATTGCCCTGCGTACCGTTATTTGGCGACCGGCCTGATATTGCGGAATTTGCAGTAGTATATTCCGAATTCTTTCCTCTGAAGGAAACGTTAACCCTCTTTGAGTATCCAGGATAGCTCCTAGGAACTGTTTGGAGGTGCTTGGCACTAGGCTTGATTTCTTCTCGTTGATTGAGAAGCCTAATTCGTGAAGGAGGTCGATAGTCCTTTGAATGTTTGTCCTGCAAATCACTGGGGTTTCCCCCGTTATGAGCCAGTCGTCCAGATAAGGGTATACTGGGATAGCTTTCCTGCGTAGGTGTGCAGCCGCCACCGCCAGTACCTTGGTGAATACCCTTGGTGCCGAAGCTATCCCGAAGGGCAGCACTTTGAACTGATAGTGTTGGCTGTCCACCTTGAAGCGTAGGTTGTAGATCTCCTCGAGGAGGATCTTCTGATGCTCTAAAGAGTGGACTTTTTGTCTTGGAGGATGGTTTCGGGGACGTTGCAGTAGTTCTATACAGTACCCATTGGATACCGTTGACAGCACCCACCTGTCGGATGTTATCCCTTCCCATGCCTGGGTGAAGCTGGATATTCGTCCCCCTACTGGGGTTGTATGGGAAGGGACCCTGAAATGAGCGTCACTGCTTTGGTGGAGGCGTGCCGCCTCCTTTACTGGGGCTGCCTCTGCCTCTACCACGTCCTCTTCTACTAGCCCTACCATACCCCTGGGTAGACTGTTGTGAGTTGGTGTTCCACTGTGTACCCTGGGTGTGGGAATAGCTATTTCCTCTATTGGAATTTTGGCCGCGGGGGCGACGAAAATTGCCGTTCCCTCTTTGGTTAGGTGGTTTTGTAGTTAACTGGCCAAGGGATTTGAGGGTGTTGAATTCCTCCTTAGCGTTTTTTAGAGCGTCCTCGACTGCCTTACCAAACAGGAGATCACTTTCCACTGGTTTGTCTAAGAGTGCAGCTTGTGTTTCTGCTTTGAATCCCGACTGCCTCAACCAAGCATGTCTTTTGATGACAGTCCCCTCTGCTATAATTCTACCCGCATTGTCTGCGGCGTCCAAAGTTGCTTTTAAAATGCAGCCTGAGACGTTTCTTCCCTCTGCACAAATGCGAGATAGCTGGCTCTTAAGGGGTTCGGGAGCGGAATCTATTAGTGCTGCCACTTCTTCCCACTGATGGCAGTTGTAGCTGGCCAACAGTGTGGTGGAATTCGCGATTCTGGTTTGGTAGGCTGCCGTGGAAGCTACTTTTCTACCAAAACCATAGAGTTTCTTACTTTCCTTGTCGGGGGGAGCCTCAGAGGAAGATAATGGGGTTCCAGCTCTCTTGCGGGTGTTAGTTACGACTAGAGAGTCTGGCTTAAGTTGACCTCTAATATATAGAGGGTCCGACTGGGCTGCTTTAAACAGCTTCTCTACTCTCGGGTTTACAGGTCTTGTCAGGTTTGGGTTGATAAGGGATGGTGCTATTCTGCGTTGAATAGATTTCAGGATGGGAATGGTCTGGGCTACTGTCTTCCTTTCCCCTATTAGTTCCTCCGCGAAGTCCCTCTCTTCTTGGACACCTTGTGTGTCTATGTGGAAGTGGTTAGCTGCCCGAGAGAGCAGTTCATTCAGGAGGGGCTGATTATCTATTGGGGAATCAGACACTGGGGCTTCCCTTTCGACTGGTGAGTCCATTCTGAAAATATCTGGGCTATTTTCTGGCTCATCCTCGTCTTCGTCCTCCCCGTAATAATCTGACACTGCGAGATCTTCTGGCGTCTCAAATTCTTGACCCTCTATAAGGGAAGAGTCTCCTTGGCCTGTAGGGAAAAGGCAAGAATAGGGTTGGACCTCAAAGGGGTCTGAAGCCCTTAATGGTGTCTCGACCCGGGGCCTTTTATTTGAAGGGATAGGGTCCCTTGAACCTGAGGGAGAAGATTCCTGAGGGTTTAAAGCTAGGAGTTGGTCAGGGTGTCTTTCGAAGAAATTTGCCAAGGAAGACATCCTTGACATTACTCTGTCAATGTCCTCGCATGACCAGAGTTTGGAGCTTGGGGTGACCTTGCTGGAACTTTCTATGGACTGTCCCTGAGAAGACTTGGACGGGGAAGTCAGTTCTCTTGTTGTGGAGGATTGCAAGGGTTGTTTCCGTTGCTGCTTACCCCCTTCCCCGTGGGTGGAAGTGTGTTTACCATTTCCCTTATCTTTCGACGCCTGGCGTCGAGGATCGGAGGTGGAATGCCTGTGTTTCGAACTAGGCTTCGAAACTGGGCCCTCCTTACTCCCAAGTGATGTACCCTTTTCCTGGGGTGCAGGCTGGGGATGGAAGTCGTGTTCGTCTCCGGACGAGTGATCTTCCGTGATGTTAATGGGCGAGGCACTATGTGCAAGTGTGGAGGCTTGCCTGACGTCGTGCGGCGACCTCGACCGGGACCGCCCAGAGGACGTCCTTTCGGACCGCTCCTTCTGTGCCTCTTTTCGAGGTTTCGACGACGTCGAATCTCGGGTGGCTTTTTTGTGTTTAGCGTGTGTATGTGTAACGCTTTTGTCGCCGGGGGACTTCCCCATAGTCGCCGGGACGGACGACCTTCCGAGGCCGGGGACGTGCGTTAGGCTGTCTTTCGACGCCTTGGTGCCCTCGCCGTCTGAAAGTCCGGTGTCGCTGCCGTCGCTGAAGGTACCCTCCGCCTCCATAGCTGCTAGCTTGGCGTGGTGGGCCCAACGCTTGGTGGAGCGGTCCTTAAGAGTTTTGGTCTTAAACCTACTACAGGCCCTGCAACCCACCTCGGGGTGGTCTCTGGGCAGGCAAAGATTGCACGTAGCGTGCTTATCTACCCAAGGGTATTTCTTATTACACTTGGGGCAAAACTGAAAGGGCGTACCCTCCATACGCGCCTGTGGGCAGCGGGCAAGTGTGTGTAGGTAAGAAGGTGTCTATATGATTATATATATATCCGAGTGTGGAAGTGTACCACCCCCCACTCTCCCTACTTTTAGGGCCGAGGCCAGCGGCCCAGGCCCGAGCCGAGGCGGAAGCCTCAAGGCCCAATCCGTCAGGTATTCGACGTTGATCGCCTCCCCGGTTCGGCGTCGAGATGTTGATCGACGTAAGGGTGACAAAACGGGGCAAATTAGAATTAGTTTTGAGTGCAAATATGGCAAAGCCAGGGAACTCCGATGAAGTGCTTCCGACCAGAATGGCGGAAAAAAACAATCTGGGGATCCTAGACGCGTGAGGGATCATGGGTACAGTGGACGTCACACTAGGGATAGTATTACTGGCACGCCCTGTGTCGACGCCCATTTTCGATTTTCGAAAAACAAACTGTAATACTCCGCAGCTTCCACTAGATGTCGGCCTATGCACAGCATGTGATCTAAGCAGATTCCACAAGCCTCAGAAATATATATATATATATAGAGAGAGAGAGAGATTCTTGGTGGGAGCAGAGACCCCAGTGAATGCTGGGGACACTGCAAGTGATAGGGGCTGCACAAAGTCACATCCTGTCACTCTCCACTGTCCATCAACCCCCATTCCCCACACTCCATTCATAGAGCCCCTACGGTCGCATTTACCTCTCAGCTCCCTTTCAACAGTCTGTCCAGCTCTAAAATGGCAGACATTTAATTGAGCAAAATCGTCTCTCATGCTTTCTGGCGATCCCATTACAAGAACAAATATCTGGTTTCATGTGGTTCAAAATTCAGCAGCTAAACTACTTTCCAAGCTCAATGGCTGTTGTCATGTCAACTGTGTGCTAACGGGCGTTATTTCAAGGCATCAAGGTAACTACCCACGTGTTGGCACACAGAGTCATGAGCAGCCCTCTTCCACAGCTCTGCTTACAATCTACCTTTTAAGCAGATTTTATTACAGAAATAATCAATATGAAATTTCTTCCATCTTCGCAAACCAGTTAACCATACCATCGCCGATAGTCTGACCTCCTCCCATCAGAGGCATTCAGGAAATGGGGAGGAAGGATAGCTTAGGGCAACACGTTAGTCTTGGAAGCAAGACAACGCAGTGCAAGGCAGGTTCGACTTCTGAGCCTGTGCTTAGAAACTCCTCATTGGTATTAAGCGCCTTATAAAAGAACAATTATAATTATAATAATAAAGGACTTACTCGAGGTCTGGGAATCTGTATTTCTAGGGCGTTCAGAGTTCGGTGAAAGCACTTGGCAAATTAAGTAAATCAATATCCATCTGATGTAGACCCTGACTCTGCTTCAGATATGCTACGTTGTGAGAGGGGCAAAAACCTATATACTTAAGTCCCTCTCAGGTAACCGTACAATACTAGAGGAGCTGGGCTGTTATTCTGGAAGGAGGGGCATGGGCTCAGACTTAGAGGTAAGCAGAGGGGTGCACGGCACATGAGTATCGCACATGTCCTTCATAGAAAGAACATGGTGTCAAATGAATGCCAGAGAGAGGAGAGAAAGTGCAGTGTTCAGGAATGCATGGATTACGGGGATGAGCAGAGTCTATGGTTTGCGGAAGGCAGGATAATGTGGCGACGTAGTGAGGTTGTAGATCCTTAGCCGCAGTCAATGCTTAGGTATCCCTGTAAAAGTATAGTGCAGCAAAGGCCCCCCACCGTCTTGATTAGGAAAGCAGTGCTCCTCTGGACCCAAAGTACTGTCTCTTTTGCTCAATCAACAATTGGCCTTTCGCTCCCACAATGTTTACCAAGGTGGCAGTGTGGCCCTCAGACACCTGTATATGGGAGGCTGTGTTGAAACTGCTGAACACTTTCACAGAGGTTGGGAACTGTGCAGCAGTAGAACAGTGACAGAACGTGGGGTGGATCTCAACCGGTTACACCGACACATAGCTGTGTGCTTCTTGCACTCAGTTATTTTGTAGTATTTAAATAAAATGGTTGTGTTCATCTGTTGAGCATTCTAATTGCAACTTGGTTGACCTGGAACCGGTTTAAGATAAGCATGCATTAGATGCCATGTAAAAGTAAACATTTTCTCTATATGAAAATGAAAGCATTTTCCAATAACTTTCTCTTTCGTGTGTTAAATAGGATGGTGCAGCAAAAAAAGAAAAGCTTCTGCCAGAGAGGAAGTGGGGTGAACGAGTCTGTGATCTGTGTTATGCTGAACCAAGATACTGTTTTTAATTTGTGCAAGAAGAGAAGGATACGAAAGAAAGGCATTTACGCCACAGAGTGAGGTGGCGTCATTTGTGCTTTTGTACAAATATGCATGTTCCTAATCATTAATAAATATATATTCTTTCCATATGTGGTTCTATATGAATCACAGACAGGACTAGATTGAACATAGAAGGAATATTGGTGGGATGCTTTTGATTGGGGAGGGAAAGAATTCCCTGCATTGATTGTTGCTGCATAAATACCTCCAACAGTAACGGGAAGAAGTGAATTACAAATAAGGAAAAGTGTTGTTTTAGTGGAAAAAAGACAGAACTCAGATTGATATAGTGCCAGAAAGGAGAAACGATTTAGGTATTTGTTCTAGAAGTTTAACGAGAAAAGGAGGTGAGCTAGGCCGAGTGTTAGAGGGTAAGGAAGGACCGAGCAATGGTTCCTTTAGAATGGGGAGAACTGCGGCCCATTTGAACTCAGAAAGAACATTTGAGGTGAGTAAAGAGGAATTACAGATGGCAGTTACAAAAGGAGGGATTCAGGGAGGCAGGCTGGGGATCGGAGGGGGCAGTCGTAGGAGAGGCCCTAGGCAAACAGGAAGAATTATCACTGTCAGAAAGAGGAAGGAAAGTAGGCATAAAGGAGGTGAAGTGAGGAACAAATAAGAATCTGAAGAGGAGTTGCTATGAGGGGCTAAAAAATGCAGAAGTGCACTATTTTGGTGAAATAACTAGGAAATCCAGAGGTAGAAAGAGAAGAATCAGGAGTAGTTGGAGAAAGAACAGAATCTAACAATTGAAATAAATGCTGGGAATGAGGAGAAAGGGTAAGTAGAAGTTGGCACAGTATTGCTGTTCAGCAAGAAGTGAAGAGGGATCACACAAAGCATGTAGAGAAGATAGTATTTCAAGATCCCAGAGAGAGTGAGATTTTCTCCAATGGCACTACACACACCGAAGGGAGCAACGAGAGCAGAACAGAGCAGGGGTTAGACACGGTTGAGAGGAGGAGGGGTTTGGGAAGCAGAAAAAAAGGATAAGTAGGATAAACAGAGGTAGGGGTGAGGCAGACAAACCAACAGGCACAGAGGCGATTTCAGCAAGAGAAGGAAGAGAGGACGTTTGAGTAGAAATGAAAGTAGAAGAAATAAAAAAGTGAGGATTGCGATTATAGAAGGTTGCAGATGAAGAATAATAAGCAGGAGATAGTGAACTAGAGAATGTGAATGGAAGCAAAAAGCGATCAGAGGAGCAGATCAAGATGGCAAAACCTACAGTGAATAAAGGTACAATAGAGAATATTAAGTCAAGTTAAGAAGCAGGGACGTGGGAAGGGGGAGAGGGAATGGGAGAGAGATAATGAGAATCGAAGATATCATGAAGTGCCATAGAAGCATGAGGGGTAGAAAGATGAACATTAAAGTGATCTAATAGGATAACTGGGGAATGAGATAGCAAAATAAATAACAGTAAATAATCAAGATCATCACAAAACGAGACCATAGGGCCGGGTAAATGGTAGATTACACAGCATTCGAAGAATGATGTTTACAGAAAACTGAGTAATGATACTCATATGATGGAAACAAACTGGAAAATGTGCAGGAGGGGAAGAAAGAAGTCAAGAGGAATGTTAAAGGATGCCAATTCTACCACCACTCCCAGAAGGGAGAGAGGTGTGAGAGAGGCGTGGACAAGAGGTGGATAGAGCAGTTTAAATTAAGGAGTGAGCAAAAGTAAGCCAGGTTTCAGGTAAAATAGGAAACTGCAATGTAAATCAGAAAAATGTATGAATGGGCTTCATTACAGATGGAGCAAGCATTCCATAAGGCTATGTTGATAGTAATTAGAGACAGCAAAGAGAAAGAAGGGTAGCTCAGGTTGTTGGAGTTGCGAGACGCAGTAGGGTGAATAGGTTAAAATGGGGTATAATGGACAGCGGTAAGGTCAATCATGAATAAGAAAAAATGAAACAAGAGAAGAAGAAAAGAATCAAGAAACAACTGAGGAAGGAGTGAGGAGCAAGGCGCCAAGATCTTAACAAAAAAGATCAGCCCAAATGTGGTGGGGGCTGGCGGCACGTTTTGGGGACAAAGTCTGCAAGGAAGCCCAGTGGGCATGGACTGCTGTACATGATAAGGCATGGAGCCGCGGCAGGACATAGGAGTTAAAAGTAGCATAGTGAATAACCCAGTGAGGAATTTGAGAGCAAGACATAAATAAAAGTGAGTACGAGAAAATTAAATAAAGTGCCGCTAATGTTGCGGTCAGCCACGGAAAACTACAGACCAGCTGCAGTCAGCTCAGGACCCTAGCCCTGATCTTCTCTGCTTATTACTCATATTCTCCCTATTTCCAGCTTCAATGCTTTTCTTATGTCTTTCTCCACTGATATCAAGGTTGATAGAAACAGATGTGTTTTTGCTGGAACAATCACCTCCAATAGGTGTTTGTGATGAAATCCTTCTTCATGTCAGAAAACATCAGCTTGCCTTGGGGCATGGAGTATGTGCCAGTCCACAGAAAATTTAATAAAGCATTATAGTGGATTTCCTTGAACAAATGTTGCCCACTGTAGAGGATTACTCTCTTGGCCACCCTAGGCCACTCTCTAGATGAAGCCCTGGGAGTCCCCAGGTCCTTAGACTTCACCTCTTCTTGTCTATTCTCCATTCCACCGCTTCTTTCTGCCCCCATCCAACAGGCCTCACCATTAATGATCTGTCGCTGCTGCTGGATGATCTCATCACACAGGGCCCGGTGTTGCTCAAACCGCTGCACCACATAGTTCTTCTGCCGGATCATGTTGTCCTTGAGTAGGGCGTTGGACTGCATCTCCGTGTTCTCGATCTCCAGCTCATGCACCTTGCAGAGCAAGCTTAACACTTCCCGCTGCTCCTCGGAGCTGATCCGACGTGGCAGGACCTCCTCCAGACGCCGGGCATGGTGCCGAATCTCCTTGAACTTCTTCTCCAGCTCCATCTGAGAAAAGCGGAACGAGCATCAGATTGCAAAGCGTTGTGAAAGTAGGGAATCAAAGGGTTAAAACATGACCACAAGGAAGATGTAAGCAAGGTAGACTGGTGACAAAGGGTCCCAAAGCATGCTTGCAAAATGAAAACCATATTGTCTTCCCCAAAGGACACGCCACAGATATAGGTCTCAAGTTAAACCATTCATCTTGAGAAAATGCTTGCTCTAAAACAATTGAGGTGTTCATGATTTGGGTGCATGTTTCCCTTTCAAATGTTTTCCCTTTCAAATGGGTTTACCCACTTCTTTGCGTTTTTATCAAATAATGCTGTTTATTGATGCCTGAGCTTTGCTCCCTTAAGATAACCTGAATCACTTGTTCAAGATATGTTAAGATTATAGTAGGATTTAACCCTGTGACCTACAGAGGAACTCTTGTGTTTCTTATGCCATACTCATGACATGATTACACCAAATGGTTTACCTATCTACATGCCCCCTCCCGCTCCCCACTCCCTCTGGTGTCTTTTCACAGAGTAGATATCAAATGGTGTGACCTACCTTCTGCTTGCGCAACTTCTTCTGTTCAACCACAAGGGTGGTTATACTCTCCCTTGCCACGGTCACTTCCTGGGGCTCCATGATGTCTGACTGGTCGTCCCCAGTGTCTGAATCCTTTTCGCTGTCATCCTTACTATACGTCTCCTTCCTCGTCTCTTGCCGCCACTTACGGGCACGACGGGTCTTCTCCTGCTCCCAGCTGGGATGCCAAAAGGTGGGAGGGGAGAAGAAAGGATGGAACAGAAGGCTGTCATTATAGGTGTGCAATACACTGCCCCAACAAAGGAACATGAGAGAGTCCCAGAATCGGATAATCCATGAGTGAATGTGCAAAAAAACCCTAAGAAAAAACATCAACATCCTCAGTGTCTGGTCATGATTCTCAGAATCTGTGGCACTATTTGCATGATTGAACACTCTCAGGCCCTCATTACAACTCAGGCGTTAAGGGTTTAACGGCGCCGTCAGTGCCGTTAACCCTTAACGCCTGATTACAAGTGTCCCTTTGCGGGTTGGTGTTTAACGCCTGCTTTTATCAGGCGTTAAAAATCCAACCCGCAAAGGGACTTTGGAGCCAATTACGGCACCATAATTTACGATGCCGTAATTTGCGCCTTCCCCATTCCCATTATGCCCTATGGGGGCAAAAATGGGAATGGGGAAGGGCAAATGGTGAATGGGGAATTACCGCCCCACTCACCTTGGAATGGGGCGGTAATTCCGCCATCCACCATGGTGGAATCGTAACCTTAGCGGCATGGACCATAGTGCTAATAGCACCATGGTCCTCCGCCAAGGTTGTAATGAGGGCCTCAGTGTCCAGGATTCCAATTTGAAGGATCACTGTGCTCTCTATGTACATAAAACCTCTGGGAACCTAGGCCACACATTCTCAGGATGAAGTTGGGTATCACTAGACCGTCCAACGATAAGGGCGTAAAAATAAGTCCACTGATGATATTTTCTGCCTCTAGGCCTGAATACTCTCTGGAACTCACCATTAATCTCGGGATGCTTGGTTGATGCCTCTATAGTGAGGAGCTCACCGTGTCGGACCCACAATGCCAGCAATTTGATTGATTAGAGAAACTATGCACACCATTGCCCCCTCCCATTGCTCAGGTACCTACTCAGCGATGATGAGCATGTGACGGGAGGTGTCCATCTGCATCTCCATGTGATTGTTCTCAAGCTCCATCATGTGCCGGCGGACCTCCATTTGCTCTCGAAATGCCCCAATAAGCTGCTCCCGCAGCTGGTCCATCTCTTGGCGCTCGTATGGGGAACGGTGGAGCTGAACCTCAGCTGAAACAAATGCATACAAAATGAGGAGATAGCAAAGTCCATAAGACTTTCTCTCACAGGGAACATTGCAGGGAAATAGGTGTACCATCATACCTTTACACGGGGGGAGAGTTTACCTTTGCTCCTTTTACCATCCTGCTTCTATTATTTTTTTTTCGTAGGTTGGCTGGTGACTTTATGCTTTCATTAGCATATAAAATGCTGTTTTATGATTCAAATGGCTACACAGATATGCGAATGTCTACACAGTTTAATGCTAGATTTTCCACAGTATGTGCTCATGGGTTAATAAAGTGTGCTAACAGAGTCTTACAGTCACAAAATATATAAAGTTATGGTGAATGCAATTCTTTGCCACAACGCCTTGATTCTTTCGTGCTGAGTTTGCTTTCAGTTTTTTCCTGGTGGTGGTTCCCTTTCGGTGGAACGGTTTTGACGTGCTTATTTTTGCTGCTGCTTGAGTGTGCTTAATTTCTATTGTTACATTATTGTATTTTCATTGGACTTCGGTCAATTTGTTGTCAAGTTCATGGAGGCAGAAGAGGTCTATCTATTTCTGTATTATCTAAGTAGTGTTTAGAAAGGTGGTCAAGCTCTAGAGCAGGGATGTCCTACTCCAGGCTTCGAGGAACACAATCCTTTCCTTTAGAATCGTTGTATGCAAATGTATCTCATGAAAATTAATGAGGGGTGTCTAGAAAGGAAATATGGTTCCGACCTCGAGGGTTGGAGTTGGACGATCCTGCTCTAGAAGGTCACACCTGTTGGGGTACCTATCCAACAGCAACTGGCCCATGAAACTTTCCATGCACTCCACAGCTTGCCCTCTTCTTAATGACAGAAGATAAAACATCTTCATAACAAAAACACCTTAGCCTAGTCACCTGGGACATTGGTGGCCTCGATGGCTCAATCAAATTAATGTTCAGCCAAATTAATGCTATTAGCGCCATGGCTACCCCCTTACCGCATTCCGGGTCCGTGTTCCCGGAATGGGGACTTACCAGGTCATTCGGAACCTGGCGGGACCGGTAAGTCCCCATTCCGGGAACTATTCCCCATTCACATTGGAGCCCCGATAGGACTCAATGGGAATGGGGAAGGAACTAATAACGGGCCCGCTATTAGCTCTGAAGTCCCTCAGCGGGTCCCTTCCTTAACGCCTGGGGACCTCGTAGTAGGGCGGTAAGGGATTTCCGGCACCGGTGCCCTTACCGGTGCCGGTAATCCCTTACCGCATACCGTGTAATGAGACCCAATGACTTAAGTTGTAAATGTGCTACTGGTGTAATGAAAATGTCTTCACTCAATCTACCTTCAGCCACTTGATTTATTTGTACCCTTCGTGCTCTTCATTGAAGTCCTGTTACAAACAAGCATTGGCAATGCCAACAGTTTTGACATGTATATAAGTATTAGGCTTTTTCCAGGAACTGCTATTAGCTGCTGAGGTACTCGCACCATTTTGCACCTGCTACCATCACTAGCCAGTTGATACCACTACGGCAGTGCCTGGCAATTGCCTTTCCCAAACCTACACAAAAGCCCAAACTGTTGGGATTGTCAATGCTTGAAAAACACTGCAGTTTACAATACAAGTATAAAAGCCTGTAAATAGTGATCTTATTAAAGGCTATTTGTGACATCACTACTGACCTGTAATAAGAAAATAGCATCACTACTGCTATGTAATCCGTTATTACGCTTCAGTTGTGATGTCACCATGCCTGATGGTTAAGAAAGCACACAGCAGAATGCTGTCTCCCACTCCAGCATTCAATAAAAGGAGCGACAAGCTTTAAAAATGTCTTCCTTGTAAAATTGCTTTTTGTGACAGCTTTTTACATGCATTTTGTTAAACCGCTTAAACTATTTTTTGCAACACTTTTGAAGGGATTTCTATCCCATATATAACTATCAACATGTTCCTCTTCGGGCTTTAAAACCTCTAATACATTTACATGGGAAATAGTGTTCATGTGGTGCGTTGTTTGGATTTTCATGTATTTTGTGGTAAATAAAGAATGAAAGGCACATGCTTCACACACGAGGCGCACCTTGTTAGACTTTGCAGTGAAAATGATATTTTATATAACTTTTCAGGACTGCTGTGGCCTATGATTCTGTCATGGCCACAACCCTTCACAGGTGGATGAGCGGTTCCACTTCACAAAAGAGCAGGTAAATATAAACAAAATCAAAGATTCAATGAGACGGTCGCCTAAGAGAAGTGCACTCTTCCAGTGGCTGTGTGCAGCTTGGAAAAGAACGGACTTAGCCAATAAGAGAGCAGACTTGTGTTCAGAGGGACCTGCATTCAACATGATCACTTTGCAATTGAAACGAGAAGTGATATAAAACAAGGCTGCATACGCTGTAGTCGGTGGTCTGTAGGCATGGGCGTCAACTTCCCAACTCGTCCATTTGATCAGCACCGGGGAATACAACCGACTTGTTAAAAGGGTATTGGGTGGCACAGTACTGAACATGATGTTGATAAGTGTGTTTAAGTTATAGAGCCACAGGCATATTATCCCTGAGAAGATAGCATGCAACCCCCAACTCAGCCACCCAAAAAGGTGTGTCGTGGATTTTCAATGCACCCCTATGGGATTCTGGGAAGTCTGCATTGGCGCCTTATCACAGCCTTGTCATTGGCTGCAAATTAAGGAATAGGCATACTTGCCAACCCTACAGATTTAGGCAGTAGGCTACTGCTTTTGGAGCAGCCCTACCGCCTACAGATTTCAGTGACAGATCCTACTGCTTTTTACAGTGGCAAGTAATTTATGTGATTCTAAGGCAGACTGCTTGAGACCAGCCCAGGACAAAGCATGCAACGCATTAGTCTGTCTGTACAGTGGGCTGGTAGGTGATTACTTTGCTTGGGCTCAGACAATCCACTGACCTGTCAGCTGCGTGACTCTGTCCTGCATTCTTGCTGGTACAACCCTTAGGTGAACCAGCAGTGAAAACAAGTGGCAGAGCGTAACACCATCACAGAGCATCTGCCTATCAGACTGAGGGGGGTATCAGTCCCCATGTCATTCAGTGTGCAACTTGCACTGCACGAATACATATGTATAGCTCAGTCTGCTGCTACAGTGCAGTAGCAAACATTGCCTACCAGCTCTGCGCGATTACCTTCTGTGAAGTGAGGTAACTGAATTTGGTGTTAACTTACCATTCAGAATTATACATTTTAAAGATTTGAACATCTTTCCATGTTGTGCTGTTTGATGGGCTGTGTATTTTAGAATGCTTGGTGCCAACAATGTATGTTTTGTATTTTCCTGTGATGTCATTGTTATGTGAATTATTATTTTTGAAACTTGAAAAATCCTACATCTTTTTGGTCACAGGATGTTAGCAAGTATGAATATGTGTCAATTCACAGATGTTTATCAGAAGAAAGGCCACACCCTTCCTGGGACAGGAGGGGACTTGGAACATGACACCTCTTCTGATATGAGTGTACAACTGACCCCGCCTGAGAAATAGGACTTCAAGCTTGCCATTCACACATCAGGAGACGAGACTGTCCACTCTAAGACTCCACTCTAAATAAATTGGCCTATACTTGAACTCTACATATGTTCTTACTGTCTCTATGGGGCATTACAACGTTTCTAACTGTTCTACAACCTTTAACATTTTTTGTCAAACTGGAATTCACAAAACCAAGTACTGACATAACCAAAAGCTGTGTCTGTTTTGTAGGCGTTGTTATGTAGACATTGTGTACACCAGAGGTCTGCAACCAGTGGCTCTCCAGATGATCAGGAGCTGTAGCCCAAAACATCCGGGGATACAGAGGTTTCCAGTGAGGCATACACTGGCGTAACAGGGGCCCCCACATCTCCCGCGGTGCGGAGAGCCCCGCCACCACATGTCCTAGGAGGGCGCCCCACTTGGAAAAAAAATATATATATTTTGATTCTCAACAAAAAAAAAGTTTTGTTTTGAATTCACTCTGCATTCATAAAGAAATGATTTCTGTAACATAAATCAGTTCTTTATGAAGGCAGAGTGACTACAAAAAGAAACTTTCTTTTTGAAGGCTGAGGGCTCCCCCCAACCCATGACATAGAAGACCGTAGGCTGGGGGGCTCCATGTCATGGGGTCGTGGGGGGGCCTATGACTTCAAAAATAAATAGTTTATTTTTGAAGTCACTCTAAACTATTTATTTTTTAAGTCACTCTGCATTCATAAAGAAATTATTTTCATTACGGTTCGGTCCTTAACTGAATAATTTCTTAATGAAGTTAGAGTGGCTTCAAAAAGAAACAATGGGGCTCATTCTGACCATACCGGCTCGGAAACAACGGTGCTGGTAATCTTACCGGCACCATTGTTTCCGGACCCGCAAATTACAGGTCTACCTGCTGGGGTTGCTGACCCTGCCGAGCAAAGTGGCCACGGTAGGTAGACCTGTCACAGAAGCACCGGCACCGTTAACAACGGGACTCCACGGGAATGACCGAAATTACCGGTGCCTGACTTCCCAGCCGCCGGACTTGGAAGAGCCCAGTGGCACCGGGAAGTCAGGTACCTATAATTTCTTACGGGTCTGGTGGCAACCCACCGGTAGCACCGGCACAATTATCGCCTGACCTGTAATGAGATCCAATTTTTTTTTTGGTAGTAATAGGGCTTCCCTCAACCCCATGACCTGTGTGTGTGTATATGTGTGTGTGAGTTTATGGTGAAAGGGTGCACACTTAAATGTATAGGTGGCTGCCTGTGTGAGTGTCTGGTGAAAGGGTGCACACAAATGTATGGGTCGCTGGGTGTGCGTGTGTGTGTGTGTACGGTGAAAGGGGGAACACTAAAATGTATGGGTGGCTGCCTGAGTGTGCCTGTATGGTGAAAGGGTGCACACTTAAATGTATCGATGGCTGCCTGGGTATGCCTGTATGGTGAAAAACTTCATTCCAGGGGGCTAACCTTTCAAATATTGGGAGAGGTGCTAACTTCACGCGTGGTGAGGTGGGGCAAACTTATTTGTGTGGGGTCATCTAACTTCTTTACGCATTTTAATGAGACTATTCTAGAGCAACTTCAATGTTACAAGCAGTTAACTCTCTCGTTTAAGACTCCTATTCCCTCGCTACCATTCCAATCACTCCTTGGCATGCAAGTACTAGACCCACATCGCAATTTCAATTGCCAAAAAATGTGGCATTTGAATGCAGGTACTAACAGTGAAATGCTTTATGCTGGTAATTGCTGGTCCCTTATTAACAGCAAAATTCAGGTGCCGTTTAACATCTGTGTCCTGTTCTGTCCAGCAACTGCTCTAAAGGTCAGCCATATCGAGTCAACATAGCCCTAAATGTCAGGGGGAGGAGTGCTGAAGCCCAGTCAACTCAATGGTGTTGCGCCACTACTTGTGTTTAATGCCTTGATTACTCCTAGCCCTATTCTTCCTCGTCCCAGTACTTATGTATGAGGCAGTACTTGTATACTCTGCCTCATACACAAGTACTGGGATGAGGTAGAGGTACATGGAAGTAATGCCTGGCTTAGCTACCTCTAATCTTCATTACTCCTACTCCCAGTCTTCCTCATCCCAGTAATTAACTATGAGGCAAGGAGCCTCATACGTAAACTCTGGGACACGGAAGAAGGACGTGGAGGTAATTCTCGGCCAAGGAGCTGATTTTGGAGGTTGGGGTAGGGGGTGGGAGGGAAAGGGACTGTGTGGGGGTGGGATTGTGCGATAAATCATAATGGCTGTCCATGTCCAGGCTAAGCAGGTATGATATGTGGTATTAGATGCTAGAGAGGCATTTTGGTGCAGCCAGTCTAGTCATTCCTCAGTTTGGTATGACTTTCTTTTAACTGGAAATTACTGATAAAGCAGTCCTGCTAAGTGTAATTACCTGGCTAGATTGGCATTTGGGTGCTGCCAGTCTAGATTAGTTGCATATGACGGGGAGTAGAGGAAGGCAGAATGAGAAAGAGGCTGTTGCAGTAGTCCAGCCTAGAGAGAAGCAGGGCTCTGGAGACAGTGAGCTTCTGGTGGAAAGTGAGAAAGGGAAAAGTCCCTTTGAGGAGGAGCAGCTGGTAGTGGAACTTCTTGGTGACATCCAAGATGTGAGGAGAGAAAGAGAGAGTGGCATAGAAGATGACACCAACGTGTTTTGCCTCGCAGGAAGGTGAAGGAAGAGGGCCCAAGACGGACGGCCAGAGTGAGAGAGGGAAAACTGGTGCCAGGGGCCCAATGAGAAGGATCTCCGTCTTACTGGCATTAAGGCAGAGATGGTTGGAGGCGCACCAATCCTGAATCGCGGATAGACAGTCACGAATGAGCGAGAGAGGAGAGGAGGCTGAGGGGAGCCTGAAGGAAAGCTGAGTCATCCGCATAACACTGAAAGTTAGAGGAGAAGGTAGAGATAAGGTGGGCCAATGGGGCCAAGTAGAGGTTGAAAAACCTGGGTAAGAGTATATAGCCCTGGGGAATGCCATAGGTGGAGAGAGGTGGCAGAGAGATTGGGACCAGGTTGGACCTGGGAGGGTAGGCGGTCCAAGAGGAAGGCGGCCAGTCACTCCAGGGCCTGATTCGTGATGCCCAGGTTCTCACAGAGTCGATTGACCAGGATGGCGTTGTTGACCGTGTCGAAAGCAGAGGAAAGAAGGAGGGTGAGGACAGAAGGAATGCTGGAATCAAGGTTGGAGAGCAGATCTTCACGGGTGTTCAGGAGAGCAGTTTCCATGCCTCTGGCAGCTCTGAAGCCAGACTGATGGTCATGAAGACAACCAACATATTCAGTGTGAAGAGTAATCTGGGAAATGGCAAGATTTTCCAAGAGTTTGCCCAAGAAAGGGGTGATGGAGATTGGGCAATTGTTTGCCGGGCAGGTAGGATCAGCAGACGGCTTCTTGACAGTGGGTGCACAAGGGAGTGCTTAAGGGGAGAGGGTACCGTCCCAGTGGCTGAAGAGTGATTACAGAAATCGGCCCAGGCTGGAGTAAGGGTGTCAATATGCTCCTTGATGGTTCTGGAGGAGCAGGAGAGCACCTGTTTGGACAACGCTTTCATAGATCGGACTTGTCTAGAAACCTTGTCAGGTGTTGTCAGAGAGAAAGAGGAAAAAGGAGGGGAAGAGGTAGAGAAGGCCAAAGGGGGTCGAGAGAGGAAGGGGGAGAGGAAGAGGAGATAGAGTACAGGATGTCCTGAAATTAAGCAGAGAATTGAGAGGCCAGAGCCGTACAGAGGGCCTTGGAGGGAACAGGAGAGGTAGAGACTGCAACAGGATTGACCAGTTTCTTGCAGATTTTAAAGAGTTTGGCCATGTTGGTGGAGGCCGCGGAGACACAGGCTTTAATGTGTGCTCTCTTCTTGATGAGTGTTATTGCTTTGACTGGCATTTTGCTGCAACCAGTCTAGGTATGTCTAAATGTGGCCTGGCATGCTTTACTGTAATGTTATTATGTGTCTACACTGGTCTACATTGTGCAGTCAGTTGGACATGTTTTCATTATGGCATGGTATTTTTAGTAGCAAAGAATTAATGTTCCTGTGCACTGTGGGTGACTTATATGTATTGGATTGGTGTTACCCTGCAAAACAATTGCAAACACAGTAGCTTTATAGCCAATTTATTGAAGAAAGTGTGCTGTAGAATGCATTAAAATACAAATTTATATCATTCCCCTAGTGCAGTGTGCAGCACACCCCTTCAGCACCACGTTCGTGTATATTGCGTAAGTGTGACAATCTAGGCTGGCCCAGAGAGTGGCGCGACCCCTCATTTCTTGCCAAGTTGGGGGGGCCCCTTGGTATGGCTCGCAGGGGGGCCCGCACATTTTGTGTTACGCCATTGGAGGCATCATCTGCCGGACACTGGGGACAGTATGCTCTCAGTTTCGCAGGCTATGCTTGTGTAGAGGAGGTCCCAGACATGGCCTGCACCCCTGCCCCCAATTTCGAGGTACCAGGAGCGTACTCGCCAAGGTATGTGACGTATGAGGAGCAAATGAACCAACGGAGAGCTGCACTGGGACTCTGCCCAGTGTACATCAGAAGAGCCATACCTGTTGAAGCGCCCATAACCAGACAGCCCTGGGCAGCATGGTACCCTATCAGACAGCCGTACCAGCCGCTGAGACGAAATGAAGAGTACCTACAGACGATCCATTAAGAATCCCAAAGAGCCTTAATGGAAGGCCAGTGGAAATGACACAAGGGCCTGCACAGACTCGCAAATGAATGAAAGCAGCTATCGAAGATAGCACCCCAGTGCGAGTAGCTATGAAAATAGATGTAATGGACACAGGAAAGAGATGATGTTAAAACGTATGGAAACGATGCTATGAGACAACATGGAAATAACCAACCAGTTAAACGCGTGTAAATACGCTTGGAACGCAAGAAGCTAAGAAAACGATACTGCTTGCAATGCTTAGTAGAAGAATAGAGCGGCAAGTTTCAAATATATCTACCTCAATAAGGCACGCTATACAAGTGCGACTCCATTTTGTAAAAGCAGAAGTATGCCCAGGCGGCCAGAGGCCTAACAGGCCTGGTTTCATATCCCAGCCAAAGCCAGGAGAACGAGCTGAATCGAAACTCAACAAAGAGCAGATCATGCCTGGGAAATCGAGGTCAACCAGAGAAAGGGAGGAGAGCGTCAGCTAACAGGAATCGAAACTTCAGAGCATACCAGCCTGCCCCGTGAAGGTCAAGATAAGGGAGGCCCATGCAGGTGGTGAGGCCGAAACAGAATTAAATACACTAAAAGCTGGAAACTGAAGCAGATTCACGGTGAACAGACATGTGACCAAGACAGGCGCAAAGAATTACCAACGTCTGATGTCACCCAGATCCAAGGGCGCCATAACTTCTCCCGATAAGAGGCTACAGTTTCGAGGCCATGCCCAGCCAACTAATTGACACATAGCCCCAAGATATTGATTGATCGAAGGGAGGCAGGGTGAATCATGGGACACTAGGCACTTGGGTGTCCAGTCTGCATGCTGCTAATTAAAGTGGAGGTTTATGTCTAGGGGTGTAACCTGCCCAATCACAATGGACCAAGTTATCTAGGGTCCTATAGATAGTAGAACCAATATGACGTCATACTAGTAGTGACGTCTATCACGTGTGAAGTAGAGGGAGGGGCATAGACGCCCACCCGATAAGAATTATCCAATCTGCATGCTCCGTTACCATATACAGTTATAGCACCTATACTTAAGTTACCTTTCATAACCAATTATAGTGCATGACGATTTTTTGTAGAGTTAGACGTCAATGATGATGAGTTTTATGCATAAAAGTTGCTGTTCAACTGAAGTTCGAGGAAGTCGGAGCGAGACAGGTGATCGCAACAATGCTGATTTCCTATTGTTTCTCTGTTTGATATACATGTCATTAAATGGACTTCCCTTTGCCAAATTACTGAGTCCTTTTTATTGAGTCGTGTTGGAGTAAGTGAATACTGCACCCCCATCCCTCACATGGTGCAGCTATCTTGTCTTAAAGGTACTAGAGGGTGAGCACTGACCTATGGGCCTGTCAGTGAATATCCCACCCTCCTGTACACTTGGTAGCAGAGGATGGTTACGGCCATTAACTATTGATTATATAATTTTAAGACACCTTTAGACTGACGGCACAAAGTAACTCAAGGCCTTCGGCAATATCACAAGTCCTTTCGCCATTCCGGCTGAGTAGGCTGAGAAGCTTCCCGTGGACAATGATAGTGTAAGTCCATAAAAATCTGTAATGGGTCCGAAGGAACCCACCTTTCCAAGCAGAACCCTTCTCATTCCCATGGGCAGCCAATTGGACGAAAAGACCGAAAGAGGCTGAAGATTAAAGGGCGGTGATCCCGAAGCTCCAGAGAGGAGAAAGATGCGAGCGGTGAGTGAAACGATAAACTCGTTACTTTGGCAAATGTCTTGTATTAAAAAGAACAAGTAAGGGAAAAGTAACGGAGGGTGGCGGAGAAAAAATAAAATAATCAGAAGTAGAGAAGACTGTATATATATATAAGGTGTTAATGACTCAAGTATAGGAGAAAACAAATGGTTACCGGGTGGGCATCCAAGAGAAAAACGAATGGTTACCGGGGGGCACCAGAGAGAAAAACGTAAGGTTACCGGGGGGGCACCCGAGAGAAAAACGTAAGGTTACAGGGGGGGCACCCGAGAGAAAAACGTAAGGATTCGCCTTGTTCATGCGCTTTAATACAGCAGTCCGAAGAAACGTGAACTCATAGCCCACATAATGAGGGACAATTAGACTACAGTGATGTTTAAAGACGCATCAAAGGAGTTCGTTTAAACTCCATGATGGGGTATTGATTAGAAGGCAGGTATATGTATGACCAGCTGGTGTCCGTCTAGCCTGGCAAGTGTCTGTCATATGTGTTCTGTTGTACGTCAAATGTAAAAGAACTGTATCATTAATTGTTTGAAATGAAATTTGGTTTTACGCGATTCCGTATCTAAGAGGGAATCGCCAATGAATTGATGGTGTTGAGTAAATTGATAGTATACATTTTGGCGGGAAAAGATTGGATTGGAGCTTGTGTAGCTGGTGCTCGCTCATACTAGTAGAAGGATAACAAACTGTATAAATATTGTTGGTGACGGAATTGAGGAGATTACCCCACTTGCGCATCTGTGCAAGCAACTACCTAAGCATGCACCCAAACTGAAAAAGTACAGCACAGAGTGGGTTAAGGGTACTACCCACAAGATGTTTATGCCTTGGCCACAGAATGGGTCACTATCTAAAGCCATCTTACAACATATGACGACTTTTCTACATGCCACATACACAGGCAAAACATTTGAGAAACGCCTCGCTGTTCTGGAACTGTGGAAAATGTTTGAACAGGCGAAGGAGGAAGAACCACCCGCAGACTGGATATTAAATGTATGTACGGAGGGGGGGTGAGACACCTACGGCGCCACCAGCCCCGTCTGAGCCAGTCATCGTGGGAAGTAAGACAGAGGGACTCTACCCGCTAAGAGAACTTAAGGCAGCCACGGGGTATAGCAATCCCGCATATGAGTCGGCTACGAACAGTAGTGACGAGAATAAGGGAAAGCAACAGGAAAACAATCTTGCTCCTGATAAGGAGGGAGAGGAAAAGAAACAAAAGGGAAACAAAGGTAGAACTGATGAGATAACATTCGCGAAAGACAAATGGATGGGAGGCCAGATATTGCTGAAACTAGATGGAAAAGGAAGTGAGGATGTGAGACCGAGAGAGAGGTCTGATGAGACACAAAGAGGGGAGAGAGAAAAAGAGATGGAAATAAGGGATGAAAAGATAAGAAGGAGGGATAGGCTGAAGCGAGAACAACTATATCGCAAAGAGCAAGAGAGACAGCTCGATCGCAAACAAAAGGCAGCCTACGACCAGTACAAACAAAATAAGCAAAGGTTGGAAGGAGAGCAAAGGGTACGTGAGAAGAGAGTGAAGAGAAGAGAAGATGAGGAAATTAGAAGGAAAGGAATGTAGAAATGAAAGGATGAGGGAAGTAGACAAGGCTAGAGAAGAAGCGAGGAAGCGCGAGGAAGTAGACGAGGAAGCAGAACGTAAGCGCAGACAGAGGGCACGGGATCTTGAATATTTGGAGCGGTAAGTTAAAAAACCCAATCCTGTTGTAGAATGGGAAGACATAGAAGAATTCTTTCCTGCAAACAACTCGTGCAAGGTATAAGTGGGACAAATATTGAAGATGACTTCGACACCAGAAGCATCGGGGAAACTATTGATAAAATATACAAGGAGATGGGGCTAGAACAGATATCCTATGGGGGAAGGGAAGCTGAGCGCTTGGAGAGCACTCAACTGTATGAGGAGGTCACTCTAAGTAGTGGGAGATTGGAGATTGGGCATAACGAAGACGATGCAAGGAGTTGTGTAAACTGGGAGTATTCAGAATCTGACTCCGGTGGGGAAACGGAGGATGAGGCACATGAGGAAGGGAGACGGTGTAAAAAGCGGCTCCCAAGGGACCGAGGGGTACGATGGTCAGACGCTAGCGAGTCCGTAACTAGGACACCGAAGTCTGCCGCGCAGTCCGGCCGACATGAAGGAACACCCCACGGTCATAGGGGGGCGTCAGCACCCCCCTATGCAGACAGATTAAGGGCATTGCCAGGTAGACGGCAAGGTGGGAATGACACCCCAGCAGTAGACAAGAGAGCTATAGGGAAAGAAAAGGAAGACTGCACATTCCAATTCCCGCTGCTAGAAAAAGGGGGAGCAAGACCACAATATATTCCACACATGGATCGAGAGAACCTGAAAAATAAGCTTCCAATGCTGACATCAGGAGCTGCGAAGTGGATATATGAGTTGGAGAAATTGACAGGGGGTGTCACCTTAGCAATAGGGGACATTAAGGGCCTCCTGATTGCCCAACTTGGTGAAAGGGCAGACGATGTATGGAAATGAGCTGGATACCCTAGGGTAACCATAATTTAAACCTCCCATGACGGAGCGCCATTTAATAATTGTAGAGCAGCAGTGTGGAAGGCGCTACGAATGCTATATCCAGACACTTCAGATATGGGAGCTATAATGACTCGGAGAATGAAAGAGTCAGAGGATCCGTTGATTTATATTCAGAATTTTCAAGACTCGTGGGTGCTCGAAACGCAAAAGTCTTGGACAAAATCTATCCATGTATTCTATCACATATTATGCCAGGGGTTGCCTGAACCGGTGCAGAAGCAGCTCAAGACATTGGTAGGGGTAGAAGCTAAACCATGGGCCGAAATATAGCTGACAATTGCACACTACTGTAGATTGCTGCAAGAAAAGAACTGAAAAAAGGAGGCAACTCGTAAGGGTGAGGAGGCGAAGCTGGTGCAAAAGAAACTCTCAAAGTATGCTCTCGAGGGAGCCATGTTGACAAGACCAGCTGAACCAAGCGCACAGCAAGCGACTAACCCATCGCAGAATAATCAGGTTAGCGTGGGATTTTACCCGAGGGGAAGGAGTTTTGGAGGAAGAAGATGGCAGAGTAATCAGGGACGGTTTCGAGGTAAACAGTGAGGTTTTCAGACCAACGAAGGTGGATTTCAAAGCGCACAGATGGGCAGTCCAGCTACGCCAGATGGACAGATGGCCCGACCACCGCCAGTGTGCTGGCTGTGTGGAATGACAGGACATGTGTCGCGCGTGTGCAGAAGCCAAGGCATGTGGCAAAATAGCCAAGGAATGGGGGCAGGCATGGTTAATCAGCCTGCCGTCCCGCAACAGGACTATGCACAGAACCACTCAGTGCAGCAGCAGACGTCTGGTTTGCAGCAAGGTGCACAACAAGGGGTCCAACCACAATCATGGGGAACTTGACACAGGGACAATCCCAGCAGGCACTGCCACAAATGTCTCAGGGCACTAACTTCGGAGGGGGAGTCAACCCTGGAAATGGGGGAAATCCACAAGTATAAAATGGGCCAAACTTATATATGAAATAGGACTCTGATGTGCTCTAGCCTATCAGTGACACCAGACCCTAACAGGGAACCTAGGGTGAATGTCGTCATAGGGGGTAAAGAATATTCCTTCTTAGTTGACACGGGTGCAACGCGCTCGTGCATACGAGAATGCAAGTTTTCCTTGTCCGGCGTGGCCATAGACACTCAGAGTTTCACAGGAGCTCACAGTAGAGTTCCCTTCACAGACGTGCTCCCTGTCTCTGTAGGAGAGCGCAAAATGAATGTACCCTTATTGTATTCACGTCAGACCCCAGTAAACATCCTGGGTCGGGACTTGATGACAAAGTTGAATATGACAATCTCGTTTACCGAGGATGTTATAGTGTGCTCCACTCCAGGAATGCATTATTCAAATGTGTGCGAAATGATCAGAGCATACTCAGGACGCATAGCCATGAGGGCTATACCGTCAGAGCCAGAAGTCTTCGTGTATGGTGTGCGTGTGCTCATGGCGTGATTGCCAGGCCTCGCAGATAGAACCATGAGGACACCTGATGAGTTCCTATTCAGATCAAGAATACCTATGCATGAAGAAGAGGGACAAGTATTTCCGTTAATGATACAATCTGCCACAGTGCGAGGGAAAGTGGTATTGGTCGAAGGATACGATGACGAAGGTAGACAATGGTGCGCGGTTATCGGCATCAAAGAAGGGTATCGAGTGACTGACGTCACCGATGACGATCTGTTCGAAGAACACCATGACCTAGAAGAGACAAGGGTGGAAGCGAGTCTCATATTTTGGGTCAAAATGATTAAAAGGAGGTGCCACAGAGAATGATGTTGGCACTGATACATCCAGAATACTTTGAAGATGACATGGTCCAAGTACCTGGTATAAAGCACAAGTTCTTGTCGGCGTATCATCTGGAGGGGAATGGCATATGTGAGAAGCTCAACAGCTTGCTAAAGGAGAGGCTAGCCAAGTTGAAGCTCACATTAAAAAGGGATGGTTGCACTGTCTACCACTGGCATTGTATGCACTTCGGAGCCAACCCGGTTCCGACCATCATCTCATGCCGCACAGAAAGTCACAGGCAGAAGAATGAGGACCCCTCTTACCCCCCGAGATAGAGCTAGATGTGATGCCCAGCCAGCAAAAGTGGTCTTGGGGGCCGAGAAGCAGGATTACTTGAACTCTATGACATCCAGCGTCTGTCATTTCAGGCCAGCTGCAGCGACGAAGAAAAGGGTGCTGCGCAGCACAAAACTCAACAGGAAGTGCTGAAGCAGACACTGCGCAAAGTCTATGTGCGCCTCTCATCTTCCCTGGCGATGCCGTGCTTATAAGGAACTTCACAAGGAAGAAGTGGGATGAGCCACGATTCAATGGCCCTTTCATTGTGGAGGACTGCACTCCTTCAGCCGTCAAAGTCCAGGGCAGAAGGGAATGGCTCTTCCTAAATGACATTAAACCTTATATAGGAGAGAGCCCTCCAGCTGCATCCAACTGTGAAGAAGCAACAGACAACAGGGAAGAACCTCAGCACGTTCAGACAAGAGCAATGGCGAGGAAGAAGGATGCATGAGCAGCAAAATAAAGACAAAGGAACTCTGTTTTAAATTGTGGCTTTTAAACAAGACATTTCCTCAAACCAGAGTAAGGTGATAAAGAACAATAATACGGACACTCTGTGCACCACAGTTGCAGGGTGAAGAAGAGAACTACACATACATAGCCACAACAACGTTGATAAAACTAACTTTTGAAATCGCATCACGCTCAAGTAGTATAAAGAATAAAGACTTTGCTAAACGGCAAATAAGACATTTTCTGAGAGCATAACACAGCATCCTGAAGCAACCAGTGTTGAGACCTTGTTCACAGAACTTATGGTATCTCCCAGCAGAAATCTCAAGTGGGATGTGCTCACATATTTTCAGTTGGTGGTGATAACATATCTATCACTTGTAGGGAGATAAACCAGTGTCACAGACTTTATTCGAGAACCTGCCAACAAGAAAGTAATCTACCAACTGCTGACTGTCATCGCGGAAGCCTTCGCCGAGCTACCGGAGCACAGCGAAAAGGACACAAATGCTTCCACCGCCGGTAGACATTGATGAACTCACCTTTACTTTGTTCTTTCAAATAATCGAGAAATACCCAGGACTCGTCGGGTGAACAACTGATACATGCACTTTCATCAGAGACCCAACAAACCTAGCACAATTGAACCAGCTGTGGACTAAATTAAATCATCTAGTGGCAATCCATGCAACAGGGAAGTGCAGAGACTGTTCGAATCAAAAGAAAAACTTGTGAGCAGGACCCAGCCAAACAGGACAAATGTCCCTATCACCCAAGGACACCCAGCTGGCGCACAACGTCCTGGTCAGACTAGTCACAGATTATCCAGAAATGGTGGGAAGGCCTCCAGATGTTAACGGCATCACCGTCCTCAGAGATCCAGCCAATATCTCACACATGGGCACACTCCTCCACGGCATAATGCTCCAGGTGGAGATATCTAACTTCCAGTGAGAATACTTAAGGAGGCTCCAGTGAGACTTTCCACCGTGGGATAGATCGAGGAGACAGTGCTTTATCTTTCCGCCGTGGGACAGATCGACGGGACAGAGACACAGTTCTTCAATTTTCCGCAGTGGGACAGACCGAGAGAAAGAGACACAGTGCCACATTTTCTGCCGAAGGACAGATCGAGAAGAGTAGAAACAAGAAAGTTCACCATCTTATTTTTCTTTTTACTTTTCCTATTTTTCCTATTTTTATTCTTATTTTTCCATGTTTACTGTTATTTTTTTATTTTATTTTTTTTACGACATTTTATTTTTGTGTGATTTTTAGCAAGTTCCATCTGTTTCATTCCTTCTCCTTGAACAGGTTCCATCAAGTCCTCAGGACCAAGGCAAATTCGATGAGTGCACTGGGACTTTACCTACTTTAGATATGCATTATGAATGTGATGTACCTGTTGATGCTAGCCTAACCCTTTTTCATAGTCTAGCAAAAGGAACTGTACTGAATACCCAGAGATTACCATCATCACCCGCAAGAGGGGGGGACACTTGAAAAGCACTTGTCACTTTAGTAGTAATGAACTCTTGAGCTACGAGATCAGAGTAAGAGAAGGAATAAATAACTGACTATGGACTTGCTTGAAATGGGGGCCCAGAACAGTAACTTTGTGTTACCACCAGCAGAGGGGTGCCCTCGCTTCCCTGCGAGGAAATGCTGCCAGATGTCCTACAAGTCTATCATGTGTATATGCTTAGTAATTATCATTGTCTTTCTGTCGTTGACTATCAGAACTGCTTTCTTTATTGGTGCACGAAGCGTCCCAATTTCAGTGCATCCACCAGATAATGAACGTCTGGGGCCTACGAAAGCACCCAGACCCTATACAGTGATCCCAGTTCCCAGAAAAGCTGATGGTAAAACAAACAAGATCAAACTAGATGTAATTAGCAGTGATTCATACACACTTGAGGTAATGAATGAAGAAAAAGGCTGGAGACAGGGTCAGCACAGAGTGAATGAAAATGTAGCACCGAGCAATGCACACACATGCACACTGAACGCTCACAAACAAGGGCAAGTGTCAATGGCAACATGGCCTCAAACAAGGGCAACAGAGAAGGGGAAACTGCCAACAGGACAAACAGCTCCAGAAAATAGTGGAAGTAACCAGGAGGAGCCAAGCGAGAAACCAAAGAGAGAGGGCATAGCAAAATCCCTCAAAAGAACAGAAGTAACCACAAAGGAACTCACAGCGAAAACACAGACGCTGATAGATCATTTGTTCCCGTTCATAGTTAGAGCAAAGAAACTGCATGAGGAGCTGAAAATTAGAACTCCAGAGACTATAGTAGCAAGCACTGTGGGGATGACAAATCCGTGGATTGGTTTGGCGCTGGTTGGATATGTTAGTCCAGCTTAGAACCCCGTCTTAGAAGCTCCGTCTGGCTATACAGCCCCCCTGATGACCTTACCTGGGAGGACCCACAATTTCCGGAATTCACCTTTCAAACTTAATTGGCCTTGAAAAAGACTAAGGTTGAAACGCGCATAGGCTGTGTTGTTTTTCACCATGTCAAAAAATTGTCATTCATTAATACAATGATGTTCTTTTTGGTGCCAACCAACCAAGAAATAAATAACGTTTGTAAATGACAAAACAATAGAAGTGATCATTGATTTAACCAACTCGCACAAACTGTGACACTATGGACTAACATATCCAACCAGCGCCAAACCAATTCACGGATTTGTCATCCCCACAGAGCTTTTAACCAAACAGGAACCTTGGAGTTGGTCCCTAGACAAACCAGGATTAAGGCTGCTGGTAGATCTAGCAACAAGCAACAAGCAGGAGCGCAGGAAAGCGGGAGTCCCGACACCTTAACTCCAATCAATGTTAATATATAGTAGCAAGCACGCCAGCTCCAACGCAAGGAATAAGCATCAGGCCTACAACACAGCCACGCGTCGGGAGGTTGGTGAGTCAATGGTGGTTAGAGGAAGTCTATGACAGACTACAAAAGGGAAGGAAAGGAAACACAAAATCTTCTCCTACCACAGCGATACAGCCAAGGCAACCTGCTCCACCGAGACACCCAGAGTGGAAAAGCAGCACAGACGCATTCAAGGACATAGTTCTAGCAAACTACAGAAGAACGCTGAGAATCAAGAGGAGCCCGCATAAAGGTAATAATGAACTTAACGATTACCTGGACAGCACAGCCCATCTCGGAAATAACATATGGTATCAGCACATGAAGGAAGTAGGACAAATGCAGTCAGAAGGAGAATGCTTCATCTGTGTACTTCTACCGTACAGCATGGGAAAATCCAAGATCCTCGTAGCTGTAGAAATTGATGTCCCCACAGCACACTGTATGTCACACGTAGCAATGTGCAACACCAAAGGACAGTTTATGGGAAGAGACGCCTCGCTGATATGGGCCAACGGGAAGGACTACCCTGATGAAGATGGCTACATCCAGGACATTAAAACAAGAAACAGGGCGCACACCAGGAATCACGTGATCAGATACGAGAATCCTGATGTCAAAGGATCAGGAACACGATGGGTATCAAACCCGAGACTGAACGTTCAAGGAAAAACTGCAGAAGAGGCACAAATCTGGAAGAACAGAGGTCAAATGACGATTTGGGGAACAGTTGTTTCCCCAAATGGATGGGAAGAAGGAGTAGTGATCTGCCGAGCTTGGGTGGTCCTTGGAGCCTGCCGAGAAGCAATAGAGAATTGGCTGAGGTTATGCAAACCTTTATGGCCAAAGTTGTAAAGCTGCTGACATGGGTCGAGGACAGAGGAGGACCCCTGCAAATAGTACCACTGGAAAGTCCGAAACTATGCTTCAGAAGCAATCGCACAAGGAAGATGGGAGAGAATGTAAACTGCGGTCGAATCTTTGAAGCACCAGGAATGAGACAAGGAACCGCAGTCATCGTGGACCATTACTGGGCGTGTGGATCCAAGGCATACATAAGACTGCCGAAAAACTGCGGAGGCATATGCACACTGGTGAACATCCACGTTCCTGCACTAGTGATCCCAAAAAACGACCTGAATTTGGACAGCTTCCCGAAAGCAGATGCTCATGTAAGGAAAAGGAGATCTGTGGAACTGGAATCCAGGATGAAGAGGGAAAATTACCTTTCTGCCAAATCAGAAGAGGCATTCCATGCTATCCCATATGAACACAGGCTATTCAGCCTCACCTCAACAGTATTCACAACACTACTCCTGCTACACATCCAAGTTGGAGTGAATGCGAAATGGCTGCAGATAACCAGATGGGAGTTATTGCAGACAATCAACACCACCATTAAAGGATTTAACGCAATAAAAGAAGAACTGAGAGCAATCAGACTGATGACCCTCCAGAATAGTTATGTACTAGACATGATCACAGCGAAGGATGGAGTTGTTTGTGTATAAATTGGAGAATCATGTTGCACATTATACCATCGCACGATGAAGAAAATGGAACCCTGACAGAAGCCATAAGTATGTTCACAAACCTGAAAAACCAGATGATCGAAGAAAGTGATGAAGTGGACGATGACAGCTGGTTTGGAGCTCTGTTCTCATGGGCCCCACAATGTATGGCAGACATATTCAGGTTTCTGGGAGCCCTACTAGCAATGGTACTGCTAGGATTCTGTGTTATTAAAATAATGATCACACAGTGCCAGAAAATGTCGAAGAACGCCATTGGGATGAAAATAATGGTCGATATAGAGCCAGGGTGGAAGCCCAGAGATCTGACTGATGAAGAAATAAGAGACTTTGTGAAGGCCAGAGAATTTGCGCCAGAAGGAACAAAATGTATATATCCCAGGAAACTAAGAAAGTATGAAGGAAAATTGATCTATTGCAGCTCAAATGGACAATGTCAGCTAATGACATGGAACAAAGACAAACATGTAAAAACAGCAGGAAGTTTGAAAGGGGTAATAAAAATATGGACTCCAAAGACTCACACATTCACACCATCATGTACAAACCCTGAAGACGATGAACAAGACACCGAAGAACCAAAGGAGATAAATGCAAAAGAGGACGCAGAAGTGGTTGATGAACTGACCAGAGGGGGGAGTGTAGAGGAGGTCCCAGACATGGCCTGCACCCATGCCCCCCATTTCAAGGTACCAGGAGCCGATTCGCCAAGGTATGTGACGTATGAGGAGCAAATGAACCAACAAATAGCTGTACTGGGACTCTGCCCAGTGTACATCAGAAGAGCCATACCTGTTAAAGCGCCCATAACCAGAGAGCCCGGGCAGCACGGTACCCTATCAGACAGCCGTACCAGCCGCTGAGACAAAATGAAGAGTACCTACAGACGGTCCATGTAGAGACCCAAAGAGCCTTAATGGAAGGCCAGTGGAAATGACACAAGTGCCTGGACAGACTCGCGAATGAACGAAAGCAGCTATCGAAGATAGCACGCCAGTGCGAGTAGCTATAAAAATAGATGTAATGGACACAGGAAAGAGACGATGTTAAAACGTAAGGAAACGTTGCTATGAGACAAGATGGAAGTAACCAACCAGTTAAACGCATGTAAATAGGTTGGAACGCAAGAAGCTAAGAAAACAATACTGCTTGCAATGCTTAGTAGAAGAATAGAACGGCAAGCGCCAACTAAATCTACCTCAATAAGGCACGCTATACAAGTGCGACTCCATTTTGTAAAAACAGAAGTATGCCCAGGTGGCCAGAGGCCTAACAGGCCTGGTTTCATATCCCAGCCAAAGCCAGGAGAAGGAGCGGAATCGCAACTCAACAAAGAGCAGATCATGCCTGGGAAATCGAGGTCAACCAGAGAAAGGGAGGAGAGCGTCAGCTAACAGGAATCGAAACTTCAGAGCATACCAGCCTGCCCCGTGAAGGTCAAGATAAGGGAGGCCCATGCAGGTGGTGAGACCGAAACAGAATTAAATACACTAAAAGCTAGAAACTGAAGCAGATTCACGGTGAACAGACATGTGACCAAGACAGGCGCAAAGAATTACCAACGTCTGATGTCACCCAGATCCAAGGGCGCCATAACTTCTCCCGATAAGAGGCTACTGTTTCGAGGCCATGCCCAGCCAACTAATTGACACATAACCCCAAGATACTGATTGATGGAAGGGAGGCAGGGTGAATCCTGGGACACTAGGCACTTGGTTGTCCAGTCTGCATGCTGCTAATTAAAGTGGAGATTTATGTCTAGGGGTGTAACCTGCCCAATCACAATGGACCAAGTTATCTAGGGTCCTATAGATAGTAGAACCAATAGGACGTTGTACTAGTAGTGACGTCTATCATGCGTGAAGTAGAGAGAGGGGCATAGACGCCCACTCGATAAGAGTTATCCAATCCGCATGCTCCGTTACTATATACAGTTATAGCACCTATACTTAAGTTAACTTTCCTAACCAATTATAGTGCATGATGATTTTTCGTAGAGTTAGACGTCAATGATGATGTGTTTTATGCATAAAAGTTGCTGTTCAATTGAAGTTCGAGGAAGTCGGAGTGAGACAGGTGATCGCAACGATGCTGATTTCCTATTGTTTCTCTGTTTGATGTACATGTCATTAAACAGACTTCCCTTTGCCAAATTACTGAGTCCTCATTATTGAGTCGTGTTGGAGTAAGTGAATCCTGCATTCCCATCCCTCACATGGTGCAGCTATGTTGTCTTAAAGGTACTAGAGGGTGAGCACTGACCTATGGGCCCGTCAGTGAATATCCCGCCCTCCTGTACACTTGACATCTTTTCACAGCTGTCATCATTCAAGCACTGAGCGAACACGGGTGCCCTGCCCATCACTTGCTGCTTTGAGTGTGAGATGCGATGGTGGTCATACCCTCCCCCGGCATAGCATCCACGTCTCCACCTCAGGCAGAAAAAACTTCCAGCATACTATGCCATGTAAAATATCGAAATTATTTTTCTTCAATTTGGGGGGTGCCTCATCAACCCGCTGTTTCCGTATGTGTTTAAGCCTAACCTAATACCCTCCCCACTTTTTTTTATCCCTTTACCCCGCCCCCATCTATGTATCATCATTAATTCGGGTATTTTTTCGCTGGTTTTGCTTCGTTATAAATTCCCTCTCTCTAATTGTTCTTTCTGTAATCACTGGATACCACATTCCCTTCAATTTTGCTGCTTTGCATGCATGTACTGCTTGGTATGCAGTTGATCACTTCCACACTCTACCATGTACATGACAACAGTTAGCAAACTGGTGGCTCTAAAAATAAATAGCATGTTTTCACATGATGTGTCCCTGTATGGTGTGTTTGTACATGAAAACAGTAGTGCTCTAATTGCTTATGACTTGAGATGCAAGTAGAAATTAAAAGCTGCCAAAGATTAAAAATAAATTGGATAAAATGTTTATAGGTCACCCACAATTTAAAAAAGTGCAGGCCTTTCACTTCAGGCCTCCCTTGATGCCACTCTCAACACATCGTTTTCTACCGTGGAAAGGGGGGAAGGTTCTGGTGAATCCTTCGCTGCATGCACCCTTCAGAGTTAAAGAGCAGGGCTAAAGATTCATCTCTCACCTTGAATATTGCGAATGTCGTTCTTGCCATTCTTGACCTGCTTCAGGCTTTGCTCGTCAATCTTCCTCTTCAGCCGCTGGATCTCGCTGCGCAGGTCCGAGATGATGTTGGTGTACTGTGCAATGTGATACGACACGTTCATCAGGTTGCGCTTCACCTGCCACAAAGAAAGGAAGTCAAAAGAGGACGAGAGGGGGTGCATGATGAAGGTAGAAAGCGGACTAAAGGATGGGCCAAGAGAAAAAGCAAGCACGAGAACAAGGAGAGAGAGCTGTCTCGTGTAACAGAGATGGCTCTAAGATGAGGGAAGGAAACATAACACAAAGGAATGGAAGGCAGCCAAGAAAGGAGACATAAAATATGAAAAAGCGAAAGAGCTAGTCAAGGAAAAAGGAGTGTGCAGTAAACGGTAAAAGCGTAACAGCCATGTCAAATTGCAGGAGATAGCAAAGAGAGAAAAAGCGAACGAAAGAGGTGACTTGTAAACAGACAACATACAATAAGAAAGGGAAAGAGATAAAGGGAGAGAGGATGCTATTGTTCTACAGAGAGCATGATAGAGCGGGGTGCGAGGGATGGTTGCGGATGCTGGAAGGAGTACATAGCATAGTCCTGCACGCTGCTCGGTGCACCGTCTTACCCGAGTTTTGATATTTTTGGCACGATCGGCATAGCTCAAAGTGTTCCGTGACTCTTCAAAGGCACTGCTGGCTGGGCTGATGTGGGCGATCATCACTGTTCGGCTGTTACCCCCGAGGGAATCCTGAAAAGAAAGATTATCAGTGGCAGCTCTTTCACCCCAGGCCCAAGCCCCCAAGCATAGAAGCCTACCCTCCTATGCCTGCCCTGGGACAAGTGGCCACTGTGCACAGAACTCGACATAGGCAGGTTCAAAATCAGGCACCTTCACCAGTCAACTACAACCCCAAACCAGGCCATTAGCACTGTAGGAAATAGCCCCCGGGCCATTGTTCTGCATGTACACTACTGCCCTTACAAAAGGCAAATGGGAGATTTCTTAGGCGCAGGAGGGAATACTAAAGCGTAATGGATAAGAGCCTGTGAGGGGAGTACTTGCAGGTAGTAAATACCACAACATTAAATAACTCTTGCACCTTGATTGTCAACGTATTTATTGATTGTTTATTTGTAAGGCGCTTATTCATCAAGAAATGGTGTCAATAACGGAGGTATCTAAGAGCAGTGCAGAGGATACGCTGTTTTAGATGCTCATGTGTGGCAATGCGCAGGACTACTTATTCCCAAAAGTGACCTTTGCATTTCCAGGGGTCTGGACAGCAGTGTAAATGATGCTCTAGCTAGCCCCCACCCCACTGCATACATTAGTGTCAGGAGCACGCTGCAACACTAGTGTATCACAGGCTTCCAGCACCCACATGGGTTCCAGGAGTGCATTTCACAGTGAGTGGGCCCTGTTAGGGAGAATTCTCATAAATGTGCTAATTCCATTCACCTTAAAGACCCCCAGCAACTTTGCTGGATTTTGAGTACTTGATTTGTTTACCTGGAAAGAATGTGAACCTTTTTTCCCCACTCTTTCATGTACTTTGATGTGTGTTTTACTTGTTTACTCTTGTGTTCTTTGATTATGGAGTTTTAAGAAACTCCATAGGCATCTTTTCATGTGTATTACAAAGCACCCCCAGTGCTGTGACACAGGGATGTGTTTTTAGACTTCCCAAAGGTTTAAATACCTTCTCTGGGATAAACTACTGTTTCCCAGAGAATTTAGACTAAAATTGACTTTACCAGTCTTTTTAAATTCCTAGACCCAGCACACAGTATTTTCCTATAGAGTGCTGGAGGAGTTACCTAGCATCCCCTGTGTCTAGAAACTCATGTAGCAGTCAAATGCTACCCTTTTCTATCGAAATGACTGGTGGCAGTGCTTTTACAACAAACTAGCATGATTTTTCCCGACCGGGAACACCGGTAGCTAAAAATGTTTTTCAAGATGGCGCCTTAAACCCCTTTGTTCAAACAGGTCGCGGCCTTCTTTTTTCACCATTTCGTTTTGAAAAGGTCCTTCTAGAGTTTGTCTCTGTGTGCCAAATTAGGTTTGGTCTCTTTGTTTCCATGCCCTTGGTGGGCTTCAGGACCGAAGACCGCCTCTGGCGTCTGAGTGTCTGGGGTCGGCAGGAAGTGAGGGAGGTGCCCGAAACTCCCTGTGTTAGTCTCATAGGAGACCCAAATGCACTCTGGCATGATTGGCTGGCTGACTATCCGGCAAGGACAGCCGCCCTGCTGGGTGAGTGGCAGCTAGGCTGTAATGAAATGGAGAAAACTGTTTAAAAGGCAAGTCTCTTTGAATGGAAAGCATAGTGACCACTGGAACGAAAGAACCGAAGACAAGTTGGAAGATGACGGCTGCTGCAACTCCTGGACCGATGGTTTGCCCGGTCAAGCCCTGCTGCAGGTCTGAATTGCCAAGTTCATCTCGACAGAGAACCCCCTTCAAGGACGACTTCTTCCTTTGAGTTGGTGGGACCAATCAACTCATAAGCCACCTGGATACCATTCTCAGAGCTGGTTAGGCTTAACCAGGGGGAAGGACACCAGCTTGTGTGCTTGATGACAGATACTCGAACTGAAGTGACTCCATTTTGTCTGCGTTTTCCGACGATCCTGTGCAGTGCAGGTGTCCCCCGATGTCCTCCTTCTTGTCCCCATGACTGAGGCTCAGGAACAGTGAGATCTGCAGGAACCTCCAGGAACCAACGTCTTCTGCTGCATCTTGTTCTTCATATTAAGGTATTGTGCCAACCCGATTGAGAGAACTTACCTCTCACTGAGAAAGTTCGCAGGGCTTTCCAAACTTGCAGGCCTAATCAGCTTGTGACCCAACATATTATTCTTTTTCATACAAACTACTTCTGAAAACTTTGGCAAAGACTTTATTGTTTACTTCAAGAACTGCTCTTTCGTACCAAGACACTAGTCCATTAATTTGGCCTAGGCCTATTGAACTGAACCGAGTCCTCTAGTGAACTAAAACTATTTGCACTGCCTAAGAAAGTATTTGTGATATATTCTGCTAACTTGTGCCTTTTTACTCCCATTGAAAGAAACTGAAATGCCATTTTGCTCCTATTTCAGGGGAGCCTAATTTGTTCAGAAACGTCTTGGTTTGGTATTGAAGTGTGTTTGTGTATAATATTAAGTTGCCTCCTTCTAGTGAATGTTTTCTAAATGATTGTGTAATAAATTAATAAGTGTTTTACCAAGAAACCTTGAGTGTAAGTGTCTCCTTGAATCACTGTGATTGTAAGACCTCTGTGTAACATCCTTGTACTGCTCACGTTCCCTCTTGAGATAAGCCTGGCTGCTCAGCTCGCTACCACAAATGGTGTAGTACAGACTTATACCAAAGGTTGGTTATTGCTTACACCTGTAGTCCTAATTGTATCTGGTGGTCCCAGAGTTTAATGCATGCAATTCTGCCTAACATGCCCTTCAACAGTGTGTCATTGTGAAATGTTCACAAAACATTTTTATCCCTGAGGGACAGAAATGCAAGTGGTATAACAGCGGTTCTTACTGCTGCTGTTCCACTTAAGAAATAAATGCATGACAGGGTCACAAATGACCCGGTCAGGCATTCCACATGCCCCTGTACCTGTTCCAAACAGTTGCAGAGGAATATGTTTCATTTCTGGCATTTCAAAACTCATCCTGTTTCTGAATTCGTAAAGCTGATTAAAATGCGCAGAAATGCCCCTTTCCATACCCTGCAATCAGTGCTTAAAGTGGGCCGGGCCCCGGCAGTCTCCAAAAAGTGGGACTGAGCCGGAGCCCTGCCGGGGCCCCCGTCCTACCGCAACATTGGCGGGATGCATTATCCTGTCGCGGCCGCAGCCGCGACGGGATGATGTGCCTACAATGAAGTCAGGCGAGCTGACAGAAGTAGCAGCCAGCCACAGCGACGCTGTGACTGGCTGCCACTTCCGTCACTCATAGTCACTGCATCTGGTGACCCCTCGCGCGAGAGGTCACCAGAGACAGCTACTGTCCCTTTGTTTCCCCAGGTCGCCGAGGTGTCTTAACCCTCGGCGAACCTGGGGATTCCTCGACATATTTCGAGGTTTATAAAAGATGGCTTTGAAAGTACACATTTCAAGCCATCTTTTATAAAGCTTTGCCGACGGACAATTTTGTCCGTAGTCAAAGCTTTATAAAAGATGGCTTGAATTGTGTACTTTCAAAGCCATCTTTTATAAACCTGAAATGTTTAAAAAAGGTGGCCTGAAAACTAGGCAAAGCGTAGGGTATGCACACAAATATATATAAATGTTATATATTTGTGTGCGTATCTTACTATGGGTTGTGTACTTTGCAAGCCATGTTTTATAAACGTAGAAATATGTTACATATTTCTATGTTTAGAAAAGATGGCTTGCATAGTACACAAACCATAGTAAGGTACGCACACAAATATATAACATTTATATATATTTGTGTGTATACCCTACGATTTGCGTACTTTTTAGGCCACGCCCCTCCCACAAGCCACGCCCCCAAATGAGGGCCCCCCCTCGATTTCTTACCCCACTTAAAGCCCTGCCTGCAATAGCGCTAGGGGTACAGTGGGGAAAATGGCCTCAGAATGCGTTACATCTATGACGTGCACATTCTGATGCCCTTTGAGAACAGAGGGCAAGATTTGTGGGTGCAAAGGAAGAGGACGCACTACTACATCCTCTTCATTTGCACCTGAAAATGTTTCGATAATCTGGCCCAGGGTGTTAAAGTAATCAGTCATTGCCAAACCCTTATGAAAGGAGGATAGCACAGGGGCAACGCGCTGGTCTTGCAAGCAAGACGATGCAGAGCAAGAGAGGTTCAAATCCTCGATATGCGCCTGGAAATGGTGGCAATTAGGCACGTTATAAACAAACAATTGAATAAATTGATTAAATTGTGTTCTGATGGTTACGCTCTCTGCAGTTTGTGCCCACAACCTTTCACAATTATGAATTAGTGGCACCGAAAAATGAAGCAGTAGATTCTCCCACTATACCTTCAGGAGCCTGGTGAGCTTGCTGTCCCGGTAATTGATGTACTTATTTCCGCCACGCTCGCTCAGGGCATTGATGCAATTGCCCAGGGCCAACAGCGACCGGTTGATATGGGCTCCCTCCTTCATCCGCTGGCCCCGATTCTGGGTCTTGACGGAGAAAGAGAAAAGAAAGGAGGCAAAAGAAGAAGAAAGAGAAGTCGTTAAAACATGGCGGGGGACTGGGAAGGAGAAAACGGCAGATTACATGTTTGATCAAATTTCTGCGGCCTAAAATGCTGAATTTTTGTTTTCGAACATTTAAATGCACTTACATGCGGTTACATGCGTGGGGGAACCCCCACATACCCCTGTACAATATTTATCAGCCTAACCCATCCCCCACATGTAAATGCGTTGAAATGCGCAGTTCGGAAATGTTCAGCCGCAGGATTTTGAGCCGCGAAATAATGGAGTGATACCTAACATGCTACCCTCAGCCACTCCATGGTTTGGTTTTTCTAAATAAAGTGTTTTCATAACAGAGAATATATATGTGCATAGAGGTGGTGGGGGCTAAGGGGGCTATAGCCCCTGGCCTTTTGGTTGTAGGAGCTACAACCAAAAGGCTAGCTAGCCCCAGTGCCGACAGTTCTGAAATTAGCTTAGCCCCGGGTCTTTTCCAGACCTAGCAACACCCCTGCATAGCTGTGAATCGACGGAGCGCTGTCCAAAAAGGAGATACAGTAATGCAGTATGTTTAAAACAAATAATAAGTACACTCACAAAGGCATGATGCACCGTTGCAGCTTCAAACTCCTGCATTTGGCTTGCGCATTTCCAAATGCACAAGTCCCCTTATTCACAAGCACGCTTGTGCCTTTTGGGAAGAAAGTTTCTTTGGCGTTGGGATGCAGATCACACCCTCTAAATGAATATGCAAGAGGGGTTTCCATGACTACCCTGCAGCAGCCTGCAGGCCTCCTCCCATGCATGGCCGAGGGTTAGCATCTGCAGGATGGCTGATGAAGGAGCGGCTCTGCTAATTTTAGGACAATCATGCAGATGTATTTACACTGTTCGCATGTATGATGAAGATGTGCTCATGCAACCGCAAGCATCAGTTCTTCAGAGGGGGTGTGCAAGCATTCAGTGTTTAGAATGTATCCCTTTGTGCATTCACACGCACGTACTCTGTATACACAAGTGCATGCAGCTGCGGCAGGCGCATTATTGCCTGACATCCTGTAAGTGAGTTTGCTGCATCACACACTTCCAGAACCCTTTGTGCAGGTATATGCAGTTCCAGTGCTTTTAGTGGCCTGCCAAATCGAGCCGGGGCTCTTAGGGGTGTGTGGCCGAAAAGGGGTGTGACCTGGAAGTGGGTCCGCACCACATTTAAGAGGCAACACTTTCCTCAGTTGAATGCTGCCTAGGTCCTCCCCCTCCCCACCCCAGTAAGAGCTCAGGCTCTATTTTGCAAATGGACCATGACCTAAAAGGATTCTAATCGTTTGATTCTTTATGCGGTTACATGTCTTTATATCGAGGCAATGTATAACGAATGCCCATATATCGAATCTTTTATCGTGAAAGCCTTTATACTAAATGCATTTTTGGGGCTGGGGATCTTCCCCACAAACCCGTTTCCCACCCCTAAAAAGACATCCCGACTGTTTCCAAAAAAAGTAACCCTTTACCCCACCCTAAATACATTCACTATAAAGGTTTTCAAGATAATAGATTCCATATATGGGGGTACAATATATAAGATTCGATATAAACACTGTATACCCTTTATGCATACATTGTGCAATGATTTTCTAATGAGAGTTCACAGTAAGTGTCTGTTAAGTTCCTAATTCTGCATCAACAAACGAGTAGTCATTCTAACATTTGTAAAAATCGGATGTGAGGGGGGAATTAATTTCACACCTCTTCCATTATTCTTTATTTGAATATTAGTTCATTTTTTTCAATTTAAGAAACATACATTTCACTTGAACATTTTTCTACACACAGTGTCAAGAAATGCAAAACACAAACATGTTCAAAGCGGTAGCAAAAAAGTGTGTTGCTCCTGTCAATCCTCATATACTTAATCAATCGAGACGAGACACAGTGAAAACAAGAATGTGGTCCACCCTTGCGAGTACATAGAGCAAGTAGTCAAGCACAGAAAGAACATACACAAATCCAGTTTTTAGTGTTTATAAATTCACATGGACAACAATACTTTACTTTGCAAAGAAATATACAAGTGAGTGACCCGAGGGCTATAATGTGGTCCATGTGTCCATAGTCTAAACTCTGGTCATCATTTATATTGGTTTGCATGGAGTCGTATTCCTAGATTAAAACGTTCTAGGTGGGGAGAGGTTGTAGTCGGTCAGCTTGTCATATACTCCTTGCATAAATCAGATAAGGGCTGCAGTCTAATTGTGGCACCGATCCCCAACCAGGCACCACTTTGCATTGATCATCACCCTAGCACCTGGGATGCAAGGCTGATGATCCATGTAATGAAAAGGTAGGCAAGGCAGTTTTTGTGAAACCTGAAGCTCACATGCATACGAGAGCTTCAGGCTTTAGAAAAAAAGCCATGGCTTCTAGTGGGCTGGGCTTAGCAGGGGGCATTAGGGAGTCCTGGCATGGCCCCATCTGAAAAACCCTCTCCCTCCCGTTTTGATCTGGGTGTCCACACATACGAGGGCAGAGTTCCTTTTGTCATTCCTCATAGCCAGTAATCTCTACCGGATCAGTGATGCATCTGCACCGGAAGCACTCGGTTTTTCCAGCAGACTTTCTAATACACCCGAGGAACCTCTCTTCACAGCCTGGCACCAGGAACCCTACTGTGTTACCTCCGGAGATGCGCGCCCACCCATTGTTAGTTTTGAGCTGCCACATATTCGCAGAAGTGTGTTTGCACCTTGCTGCACAATATGAGAGCCGCCTTCTGACTATTGTGTACTCATGTTCCCCACTGGTGCGTTTCAACTACCTCTGTACCCCCAGCACTGTCCCCTATTTTTCTGTATACAGATCCATATGTACATACCTTTATGCAATATTACTTCTTTTGTCCATATTAGTTTTTTAAATATGTTTCTTTATTATCATGTTCCATTACGTTTTCACTCTTCACGTTTAATTTCTGATCCCCTTGTTTGTCCCGCTGCCCTGTGCCCCTCCTCGCGCCCCCTCCCATCACCTACCCCTTCACATAACTCTGCCAGCCCCCTTGGCAGTGCATGGATGGTATTGGCTGCTGGCAGCATGACGCGTTTCTGCCCCGCCGTAATGTTTACTGCAGGAAGCTCCACCCCCTGCATCGCGTAACCAGGAAGTTTCCTCCTTTTGGTTGACACGTTCACAGCAGACACTCCCGTGTTTTCTCCTCGAACCGATGGCTGTGCTTATGCCCCTATCGGTATGAGTACATACCAACAGAACTAGGAGCGGACTCCGTGCTGCCACGGATAATATCCTTTTAGTGTTGGCAAACCTTCACAATGCCCATTGATAGCTCGCTTTTAATGTCCGTTGGGTTTGTTTTTTGTTTCACAGGTGAACAGACTACGAAGCAAGCAGCTTCACTTGCTTGAGTGCAACACTTTCCGACCCTGCGTATCATAGTGATAAAGGTGGGCCATTTTTACAATCTTTACAGACTCAACATTTAACAGCATGCATCACTAAGAAGGTTTGCAGTGCATGCCAGATAGCCAAACCATGTTTTCCTTCCTTTCTCATCCCCTGGACCTCCCTTCACTCCCCTCCCCTTCTTGGAGTGCCAGAACTTGTGCACTGCCACACAACTAGTGGCCATGCACATAGCTCTCAACCATTTGTCTCGGAAAGGCGGGTGAAATCACCCGACTTTGTTTCTGGTGGGTGAGACGCCCATTGGAATGAATGGGCGTGGAGGAGGCTTGGCGGGTGAGTCAGCCCTTTCCAAAGCGGGTGACACCCGCTAAAAGCGGGTGAGTTGAGAGCTATGCATGCATAATTGTTATACCCTTCCTATTGATTTATTTCAGTTACAAATTCTGTGTCCTTTTTCTCATATGACTGACATACTTGGCTGTTGTATTTTTGAGAGAACAGTAAGGATGTGAAATTAACTATCGTACTCAGCCTGACAACATTTCAGATAGTGCAAGAGCTAAGACATAGGTAAGGAAGGAAGGGGGGGAGTGGGAAGGAAATGGAAACAGACATGCGACTACCGTACTAGGCCTGACAACATTTCTGGTAGAGCCGTAGAAAAACAAAAGGTGAGGGAGAGGGGTGCAGAAAGGGAGGGGAGGACCAAAAAACAAGCGACTATCGTACTAGGCCCAACGACATTTCGGAGCTGGAGGGGGAACTAAGGGGAGGGGGGGGGAGACAGACGATGTTGCTATCATACTAGGTCCAAGGACAATTCTGATAGAGTAAGTACACAGAAGAAAGTAAGGGGAGGAGGGGAGGAGATAGGAAAACGGAGAAAGGGAGAGGAGGAGAGAGCAGAGAGTAAGCAGTCAAAAAGTGGAAAAGCAAGAGGGCAGAGCGAATACAGTTGCAAAAGTCAGTAGTAACACATAATGTTGCAAGCCAGGATACAAGATGAAGACGGAAACAGCATGATTCAGGGCCACCGTGAGTACAAATGCAAAGGAAGTCCAGAATGAGAGTTGAGAAAGGGTGACACACCATGAATCAATGAAGTCCATAAAAGTCAAATCCCGCATTGGCCATAAAACGGTGGTGGTCAAACCAGAATGCATCAGGACAGACTCCTGCAGAAATAGGCTGGAGGGGAGTAGGGGGGGACCCTCAATTGGAACCTGCTGCCCAGAATAACTCAACACTGTAAGAAAATTCTGATAGCCAAAAGGATGCCCAGGTGGAGGGTAAATGCAAAGGCCTAGAGAAAGCTTCCTTTACCACAGGAACAAAGCCCTGGGAAACCTCTGAGCCTGAATACGAATCTTCTACCCCGAAAGGCTGGAACCTAGAGAACAGAGGGTAAGTAGGAGAAAGCAAAAGAAACCCCACTTTGTGGAGGAAGCCCGCATCATCCCTTTTGAAGGAGAAGAATCCCTTGAGGATTCAGGTAAGAAAATCCAGGGACGTCATTTCACCAAAATGCCAGGGGTAGCGGAAGTGACATCACACGACCCTTGACCCCTGATGACAAAGGAAGTTATGTAATTTGACCCCACCCCGAAGTGATATCGCGGGAAGCAATGGACCACAACCTTTCACCTGTTGAAAAACAGGAAGTGGCATCACATAGCATTGTACACTACGAAAAATATAGTTACGATATCACTATAATGTGATGTACATTTCATACAAGAATGGATTGCCATATGTATCGTTAAGATCAGTGTGTATAGGCCCATATTACAAAATTACTGTGAGGCAAGCAGACGTCCATGACCAAATGATAATGATGTGTTATAATATAGCACTTAGGCTTAAGGGCTTTATATCGAAAAAAAATATACACCCAATATCACCCAACCTGTGTTTGTATTCATTTATCCACCTCAGAAGGATGAAAGGCTGAGTTGAGGCGTTTAAGAACAGACTAAATCAGTGACTCACCCCCTGAAGTGTGCCTGAAATAAACCTTTAATGATTCTAGCAATTAGTGTATAGAATTCCAGAAACACACATTATTTGGTATTCCTATTCTTTCTTATTTAGGGTCAGTTCTGAAAGTGTTATACATGTGGCACTCCTGTTCTTATTTTTCTTATTTTTTAAGGGGCCTGCACAAGAAAGCCAGCCACTCCAGAAGTAAAGAGCCACATGGTGCTGGGAGCATGCATTACAAAAAAAAATAAAAGTTGTTTCAATTTTTTTTAGTTTTTAAGAGGTTGCAAGGGAGACCACAGAGGTCCCAACGGAGACCTCAAAGGTCGCAGTTGTGACCTCTGGCGACCCTTAAATGACGAACATCTTCTCTTTCAGGAATGGAGGGATTCCTCCCAAGGACAAATGGGTCCCAAAAGACCCTGATTTTGACTGGATAAGTATGGAGACCGACCCAGAACAAGATGTTCTTAAACCCCAACAATGTCAACCAGATAACCCTGAAATCACAGAGGTATCCTTCCACCAAATAGGTTCTCGTAACTGTCTCTAGGAAAAGGGGGGAAGCAAAGTATCAGGGGAGAAAGAGGATTCCCCCAACTCCATGTTTGTCTGGATGACAAATCTTTTTTACAGATTCCAGGACTCTGATACCAAAAACTGTCCAAGATCAAAGTGTCGGAGTTTAAGATAAAAAAGTTAACCGCCAATCTGGCATTTAATACACATTTTCTATGCCCCCTTGAGATACAGAAGGAAGATGTTATGCTCCCGTCAAGGTACAGGGTCAGTGTGCATTATCAGCACTGGTGGATACTGGATCCCAAGCCACACTCCTGTCCAAAAAGGCCTTCGACCAACTGAACTCAGGAAGGGGAGGGGGAGTCACCAAATTTCCCTCACACCTCTTCCCAGACAACTCCACAGTGTCAATGGGAATGATATTTCCGTCTAAGGGACTGCAGCTCTAGAAATAGAAATTTGACGACATAGGGTGAAAAACCTGGTGATAGTCATGACGATGATGTGACTTTGAATGGTACATGTCATGTGATTGAACAACGCTCCAAGAAAGTGGAATTTCATTTCCAGAACAATCAGGTCCCAGACATCTCTATAGGAGAACAAACTGGTGATGGGAACTCTTCTCAATTCTTGGACCTCACATTCCTCCAAGTTTTAAGTGGCATTCCACACAGGAAGAGAATACTCTGAAATTGTATACTAGTCCAAAACCAGAAGAAAATCCAAGTCCCATAAGAAGAGAAGATGAAAAACCAGCTCAAAGTCTGACCGACATCCAGATAAAAGGAGAACAGCTGTTTTTCCTCATTCAGATAAATGAGGGGGGGCCTGTTCTCTCCAGAGTATACCTGAATAACGGAAGAAGCTTCATCAGCAAACCATTATTCAGGAAACTCCCAAAAGATCAGACCATTCCCACATTTCAATTGGTTGATAAAAAGGGAAGTAGGCCTCAAAACTCCAAATTCGAAACACCTCCTGCCTAGCAGGTGTATACTAAAAATGTCCATTGGTGACGACAGTATAAAACATAATTGTTGGGTCGTGAGAGATGTCCGTTCCACCTTTTATTAAGCAGTGACATTCTCAATCAATTCACAATTAATTTGGACTTAATAATAAAGTCTGGTCCTGACTGCGGGGTAACCCCATGGGCTTTGACAACACTGAAAAAGCATTCCAGTCAGATCAATTACTGCCTTATGCAGTTGAAGTTCAAGTGCGAGAAGAGGTTATCATCCTAGGACAGGTGCGACAATTTACTCTTCCCTTCAAAATTAAGCAAGGACAGAACCTCAAAAATCAGGATGCCTATGTAAATTTAAATTATCTCCAAGAACAAGGTTTGTATTTATATCCAACACCTCTAGTCGACCTGGAACATGACACCGTTTGAATATTGGTTGATAACAGCGACCCTCAAAGTATCACTTTGGGCGCAGACACCTTTATTGGAATACGGTTGTTGGCCAACATTAGTCTATTGATGTAGGTAATGAGATCATTGGACCAATCCCAAATGAATGCCTCAGTATCAATGACGGTATCCCTCCTGAAAAGATTTTCACCAGACAAGGGGGGAATTTCTTGGTGTACTCTACCTGCCCTTATGCTGTGGAAGAGGTCACCTGAGACATCAAAATAGATGAGGGGGTATTCCGAGTCAACAATGACTACCTCACATCATTGAAACCATACGTTCAGGTGAACACCATAATAAGAGATCTCTCCACCCAACTGGAGGATACTGCTGAATTGCCAAGCCCGAAGTCTTCCCAGGCTTCAAGCAAATGGTCAAAAAACAGATCAATCTTGCTGATGCCTGTGAGACCGAGAAGCAAAACCAGAAGCTACACCAGGTGCTTCTAGATTTTCAGGATATCTTTTCAGTGGACTCATATGACAGTGGAGGCACAGATATACATTCAACCACCATACCCACAGATCCCGAGATGGCTCCAGTATTTGTGAAACAATACGTGTTACCTCACGCATCCATGGAGTCACTCACAGAGATTATTAAAAACCTGGAATCCTGTGAGATAATTTTTCCAATCCACAGTAGCTCTAATAACCCGGTACTGGGGATACTCAAACCCAACAGCCAATGGAGACTATGTGCAGACCGGAGGGAGGTGAACAAATGGGTCCACATGTCAAAATGGCCACTTCCCTACATCGATCAAGGGCTGGCAGAGATCCAAGGTGAGCACTACCATTGATTTGACCAACAGTTACTGAACAGTACCCGTGAATAGGAAAGACCAGTACAAGCTTGCCTTTACCTGTGGGGGGCAGCAATACACGTGGACCCAAACCCCCGAACCCTCTTTGGATACATAAACTCTGGCAACTAATTTAACATTCTTCCTACATAAGGCCATGCCCGATTCGGGTGAAAGGGGAAACCTGGCCTATGTAGATGATGTCTTAATCAAGAGCTCAACGGTGTAGGAACATATAGCAGAAATATGCTATGTTTTGACACAGTTGCAGGAAGCTGGAGCAAAACTGTCCTTCCAGAAGGCAAAGTGGTGTAGGACCCGTGTGAACTTAATAGGGCATGAGATCACCTTTGAGGGTCTCTGTTCTCGGGCGAAAAAGGTGGAAGCCTTGTTGAATTAAGAAGCCTTCTTGGACTCACAAATTATAGTAGAAAGTTCATTGAAGACTACGCAGAGGTCACTCAATATTTGGTCCATTTATCAAAAGCCTGAGTCAAGTGGTAGTGGGGTCCGGAACAATCTGATGCAGTAAAACAACTAAAAGGAAGTCTTTCCAGGGCTCTTTGTTTGGCATACTCCATAAAAACCAAGGAGTTCTTCTTGGAGATGGGGTTTTCAGAAACCTGCCTAACAGCGGTATTGTATCAGAAGTACAAGGTCAACAAAGTAATCTTGTACGCAATGTGGGAGATTCTAGAGGTAAAAAGAAGACTCCACATTGAAAACCACCAAGTCTCGAGGGGGGAGTTGAGAGGTCCAATAAGACAACTGTGGGCATCTTGAAGAAAGTTGTGGTGGACTGTGGACCTAGTTGGGACATCCGATTACTGCTTGTCCTGATGGCTATTAGGTCCATACCATCTTCTACAAAACAAATGTCTCCATTTGAGCTCATGACTGGATGAAAGATGGTGCTACTTTAGCATCTGCTCTACAGAACTCAAGTGCAGACATTGATAAATGCCTCCAGTACCCATGAGTACATTGAACATTTAAGGGAACACCTTCAGCTTGCTTTTGCTTATGCTCAGTGCAATTTAGAAAAGTCAGCAGAAGGAATGAAAACAAACTTCAACTTAAAGACTACCAAGAAGGAGTACGAAGTAGGTGACAGGGTCTACCTGTACAATGTTCAACCAGCACGAGAGCACAAGACGGTTAGAGAGCGCCACAGCTACTGAGGGGGATGGAGGCGGTGCCAACTCGAACCATGGAAAGCGGTTCAAACCATGCTTTTTGCCTTCTAGACCATGGTGGATGTGGAAGAGAATGACGAATGACGTGTCGGTAACCACAGATTTAGTGAAGGTGCGCTTTCACGTGCAGCGTGCACAAGAACAGATGAGAATGCAATTTCATAGCTCGCTGCACACACGCCAAGCTGATTTCTGGATAGGAAACTGGGTAAAAGTGAAGCTACCAGGGAATCTCTTGGAGGGAGTGTCCAAGTAGTCAATACCTCCTCATAGACTGATTCAAATATGCAACGGAGTGGTGCGCACTGACTTTACTTTAACGCATTTATATAGCGCAAAACCGTGGACCCGTAGGCATTAGAGTGCTGTCAAAAACAAAAAAAGCTAAGGCGCTCGCAGAGGGACACCTATGGGAGAATCTCAGACACGAAAGAAGAATTAAAGCAAACAGACCATTTTTTTGTTTTCTTTTGAAAAATTCCATATTAGGCTACTATCTAAGCTCAGGCGGCAGTCTGTTTTAGGCCGTAGGTGCCGATAGATAAAAAGCTCCCCTTTCCGCCTTCCTGTTTCTGCTTCTGACGATGGAAGATGTGGAATGACGCGTGTTGTGGATAGCACAGGGGCAACGCGCTTGTCTTGGAAGCAAGACCACGCAGAGCAAACAAGGTTCCAGATCCAAGTTAGAAACCAAACTCAGGTATGGAATTAGGCGCGTTATAAAAAACCAATTAAATTAATAAAAATAAAATTAACCATGGCTGGGATTAGAGAACCAATCATCAACATACCCTAGGAGTAATGCACTAGGACACGGCATGACACTGCCCAGTGCAGCGCTTGATAACAGTGAGATACCCATTCAAGTTAGTGAGCTGACAGAGAGAGGAGCGGGGAGGCATGAAAGAAGCAGAGGTTTGGATGCAATGGAAGTGGGTGAGAGAGGAGTGACTGCTGTGGGAGATGAGTGAAGGTGGCGTTATTCCTGGACCTGATTCTGTCGCATGACGTGTCAAAGAGAGAAGACGCAAGTCCAGGATTCCAGTAAGATTCAGAAGTGCAGAATAATAGCTGTCGAAAAGTATTGAGGTTTTTGTTGTTTGGAAGCATTAACGTTTATATTAGTTAAGCTAATGGTTATTCCCAGGTAGAGAATTGTGTTCACTGTTGACATTTGCTTGATTGAAAAATGATGTTCTCCTTGTAAGTCAATTTTTGTGTTACGGTTTCAAAAGAGAGGAGTGGTGTAATATCTCGTGCTGTTGTGCTGGCACGTGAATAAAGAACGCTGGCTAGCATGAGAGCACAAGACGCTTAGAGAGCGAGTGAGGATGACTCCGGCGATCTCGCAATAAAGACTAAGTTAGAACTCACCTGAGCGCTCAAGTCAAGTTATTTAGACCCGGCACCCAGCTTTATCACTGGAAGACACTGCGATCCTAGACAGATCATCGTAACTCACTGTATAGTGCTGTGCTGTCTTTGGTGGAAGGGCTTGCCTTCTCATTTTCTGGTGGCATTGGTTAGCCCACTGCCTGTTCTTTCTTTTCATGCAGGCCAGGTGAGTGGAATGTGTCCTATACTGGGGAGAGCCAATCAAATGTCACAGGCATCTGGCCAGCTTGTTATCAGGTCTGCTTATGTGATACAATAAACGTTTTTTGTACAATTTCAAATGCCTTCTTCACATCATGAATAACAATCTGCAAGCCTGTGTCCAACAATGACTGTACACAGGTCCCTTTATCACTCAGCAACTTTTGCTAAAGTAGTTAATTCACAAAAAATATGGGCAATTTTCAATGATACCATTACGCAACTTTTATGAACAAAAAGTAGTACCAATTCTGGTATATGGTGCAGAAAATGCCTTTGGTTGTCCATCAACACACTGGAGTTCACTAGAACATATGTTCTGGTCAAAGACCCTAAATCTACCACCTGGAATCGCAACTGCCTGTATACGGTATGAATTAGCATTAATCTCTTTGCATGCGAGAATATGCTGGAATCAACTTGCACTATTTCGAAAAACGTGTGTAGAAGCGGGAATATTTCAATTCCAGATATTTCACAAGGCGGCATCAGGAAGTCCAGATATCCTTTCTCAATGGATAAAACGATGTGAAGATCTGCTGGCGATCAACAACATCAGCTTGCAAATGCTCCATAGTAATCCTGCGGCCGCAAAAGTGCGACTATGGCGTGCTGACTGGATAAATACATGTCGTGAGCGATCGATGGCTAATGCGATGACAGACTCGCCGACGGAAGCAAGAAGGTACAACATCTTGCAAAAATATTTGTCCCGCTTTCCAAACGCAAATGCAAGAAGATTATTTTTACTGTTCCGGTTGAATGCATTAAGAACTAAAGAGCGAACCAGTTATTGGGCGTGTAATGCGGGTCAAACCTCTACTTGTCGCTTTTGTAATAAGGAGCTAGAGTCCTTAAAACACTTAGTCCTCTTCTGCTCAGCTCGAAGAGACGCTAGATCAATACATCTGGGTCAATGGTCGGATGCAAATCGTTCTGCGTGCGCAGAAGAGTGGTGGCGGAAAATGTGGAATGGACTGGACATGAAACTAATCTTGCCCTTGACTTCCTTTCTGGCTATTATCGTAGCGAAATTAAAAGAGAACGCAGGTCAATAAGGAGCCGGAGAAAAGGGTTGAGAATTCTTAAAAACCAGTTTTAAGGGGTAATCTGGGTGACTATCTCTGGCCGAAGGTATGGGGAGAAGGAAATCGATCCAGTCGGGGGCATTGATAAATGATGACGGAGTCGGTAAAACTCTTGTTTGGTGTAGATGTTTGTGCAATATTTTAAAGGTTTGTTTTAAACCAATAAAATTAAAAAAAAAAAAAAAAAAGTAGAAAAAGCCATATGAAAGCATTTAGGCACATAGCAATTAGTTACTTATAGGGATTCATTTATGATGAAGTAAATAAAGCTAAAACATTCTCCTTTTGCATAGCATGCAGCTACACTGTTTTTAAAAAAAATATTGTCACATTGTTTCATCACATGATTTGTGTACTTTCCAATTCAGTCTTCAAAACAAAGTAATTTTAGTTCATGAAAGTCAAACATTCACAAACAATTGCGCTTTGCTGTATTATGAGAACTGGAAACTAAGTGGTCAAGTGCCGAAATTGCAGTCTGGGATCAAATTCCAGCTACACCCCTTAAACAAGGGGTGCAATCCCGGCTACTCATTTAATCTCACAGTACCTAAACTTTCAAAACTTGCCAGTCCCTAATATTTAATAATTGTTAGTCTCTAAAAATATCTTCGATGGTGCATGCCCTTCAAACGATCCTCCCTCATGGTTTAACTGGCTATAGAGTTGCTTCATAATACAATTAGCGATCATTGGCTATCGTTATTAAAGCAATAATATTGTTGTATTATGTTGCATTTATAACATTTATGTACCAGGCAAGCATATCCCGCATGGTTAGGGGACCCGAGATTACAATGGTTGACGTATTCAGATAACCTCATTTTCTTAGACTGTAAACCGACGGGTCTGCATCACCAACTTGATCAGGTAATACATTACTCGGAAATGGCTCAGTAATTCGCAAAGAAAAACAAAAATCGTGATTTTCTAAGAAGCAGGAGACATTTTGTTTGTTTATTAATTTGTAAGGCACACCGTAGCCGCAGGGTGCTGGGCGCAACGAGTACAAACATACTTTAAGCTTAGGTTACACAGTAAGACACTTAGGCAACAGATCATACAGAAAAGAAGATGAAAATGTGTCTGGGAACTAAATGGTCTAACCCTGGACACCATAGAGCAAACCAACTAGACCGGTGTCGCCCTGGACCATACATGAACGTGGACCTCTCATTTGAACAACAGGAAATGGACAGTACTCCACCTGCTTGGGGGTGTCAAGTCATCTGCCCACAGACATGGTGGATATTTACTGAAAGCTGTTTTAGAAACTTGCTCCCACCATGTTATATGGAGCTGAGGTTTGGGGGCACGAACACATTTCAGTAAACTAGACCAACTCGAAAGCCTGTGTCTGAATAAAATCTTACATGTTGCCTTAAGATACCCGAAGGAGTATCTTTACCTACTACTCAACATCTCGAGCATTAGAGCTGATATCCTGAAACGGCAATGAATGCCTCACACTGCAGGATCGCCGCTGCTGACCCGCGCACACTGCTAGGACTACTATCACAAAGCAGTACCTTGGGGCTAAAGATCTTACTTTGACACGAATTACTCAGATTGTCAGAAGATGGCGCCTATGGGATGGTATCTTCCGGAATAACTTTTCAAGAACTGGTTTTAAATTGGATTCAACAAAAAGATTATACACTCTCTTGCTTCCCTACAAGCTGGAACTGATCTGGCATCCAAAAGGTTAAGTGGGGGAAATACTCTCTAGTGGCATGAGCGCAAGGTACCATCCTCATACACTACAGTTTTCCCAGACAATCGGTTATTGAGCACATTTCATCTGGTGGACACCGTGGACGTGGTTGGTGCTTGGCAGGATGTCTCCAAACATTTGCCCTTTTTCCCTGTTTGCTGGAACCTCGCTTACTGAGAGTTCCAAACGCCTTATTTTAGACTGTGAAAGTATCAGTAATCAATGCACCAAGACAGCGCTGGCCTTTGGTGCCCCTGACCCTCACACGAGGGACCGGGCACACACCTGGATGCCTTTTTACTTGGGCATTGTCCACGCACTAATATATCATTTTCTAAAGTTTGGGAAACAATTACGAACGTTTTAAACATTACTTGTGGCTGATGTTCTACTCTTGTTCTTCATCGTTTTACATTATTTCCTGATTTATTGTATTTTTATAAGATACTCCGATCTTCTTTTCTGTTTATTCAAATTATGCATATTATATCGTGATCTATTGTATTTGTATACACTTGTTTTTTTTTGTTTTTTTGTATTTATACTTGGTTCAACTGTATTTTACCCGTTTTTACAAGTGGTTACTGCTTTCGTGGTTGGTTGTTTCCTCTTCATGCGGCCATGCTCCTGCTAGCAAGACCAGACGTTCTACCTCTGCGTCAGGTTTTGTCCTGTGTCGAGGTCCAGACTCTGCAGGTATTGCCCTACTGCAGTTACTGATTTCCTGCCAAGACCACTCATCAAGTGGTTCAACCAGTATTCTTCATCTAGGCACTGTGAATCCCTAAACATGCGGCCCATATTTTACACTTGTTTTATTGATATTTGACTGCTGTATTTTTTAATGTTATCTGTTCTTAGATGTTTATATCTTTTCTATGTATTGTGTATAAAAAGCCTTGCTTGGCTATAGTATACAATAAAAAAAATAACATTAGTGATCATTATTATAGCCAGTGGTGGAAATGGAAAAAATTTGGTTGGTGGGGGAGCCCACAAGGCCCGGGGTGGGGTTGGAGTTTTGGGGGTGGGTGGTGTCTGAGGAGGCCTGGTTTAGAGGGTGCGGGGCTGAAAGGTGACCTCTAATCAAAGGAAATTTCCAAAATAATAGTTTCAAACAGCGCAATTTCTTTCATACTGCTTCTTTTTCAATCTATGTATCAATTCCACTTTAAACCACTTCCATGGCGCTGGCGCACCCAAAATATGATATCATTACCACTTGAAAACCGCTTGGGGTCCCATCATCTGATGAGGTGTGAAGGCAAGCAGCAAGCGCTGCGGTAGGGCTTGCAGTCAGGATTAAGAACGGAGCCACACTGAGCCTCTCAAACCCTTTCAACTAAAAGAATTGAAAGGCCCTGCCACTATACCTGTGTGAAGGCTAGCCATAGACACCACCTACCTTGACCCACTGATGCCATGTCCCGGGCTATTGGAAAAATTGGTGTCAGGCAAAAAAGTAGAGGCCACGGTTAGGGAGTTGACAAACCATGATGGTGTATGGACCAGACCGACACCGTTGCATGTTGAAAGTCTGCCCTGCCCCTGGACCATCCTAAGGGGCTGAGAGAAGGATCACTGGGGACAAACACAAGGAGCATTGCTGTTGGCGATTGCTTCCCTGCACTGGTAAGCAAAGTGCCCTGTTCCCTCTAACTCCAGTGGAGCCAGTGCTAAGGAGTGAACAGGAGACAATCATAAGGCTGGAATACAACACTGCCTGCAATTACAAAAGCTTTATTTTTGTTTCTCTTTTTTTACTGCCTGTCTGACATTAGTATTGGCAGAACGTAAAAACACCCAGCAATCAGTGGTCAAAGTGTACGAAAATAAGTAGTGGAACTATGTTCCCTACTGGCCTGCACTACTCCCCACAATCCCCACTGCCACCCCCCCCCCTCCCCACCCTCCCACGCACAATACAAACCCCAAAACACATGTTCCTACAGTTTAGGGAAACGTTCAGTGCAGGGCACTGAAAGCGCAAGTTTGAACTTCATCCTACACTATTTTAAAATGAAACCGTTCTGGGGCGGTTTCATTTTAAAATAAAAGCATAGGAACCCTGAATTTTGCATTAAAAGCAATGCCCTGTGCGAGGATCTGCAGGGCCCACGAGGGTGGGGGCTGGGCGGCTCGGAGCAGACTGCTCCGAGCAGCACAGCCCCCACCTTTGCGGGCCAGGCTGTGCAGTCTGCATGGCTGCGGTGCCTGCATGAAGAACTCGTAGTGACGGTGCAGGACAGCTTTCCTTAAGAAGGCCTGTTACAGTGTTCTGCTGTTGTGTACACGTAGGGGGGCGGAACCATGGAGAGAGCTCATGGCAGCAATGAGCTTCTCCGCTCCCCTACGCCATGCCATTGAGGGAGTTTTTTGGGGTTTTTTTTGTTTTCCTTCGAAACCCAGCGGGGGAGCATGGGTTTGGTGTTTGGGCGGCTGACTCTGGCCGAATCCCGAGATCTGGCTTCACATCTGGTGCCGGATCTCGGATCCCGCGAGAGCCGGCCCAATGACCAGCACTGATTATAGCAATACAACTCCGATCTGGCCCAGTAATGGCCCGGAACCCATATTATAGCACAAGGGCTTTAACGGTAGGCCCCGGTGCCATTACCACCAAATCAGGCCTACTCCAATCTGTCTCCTGTGTCCATGCGTGAGCTTGTGTATGTTCTGTGAGGCTGCTAAGCTGAGTTCTACGCCTATGCTGGGCTATGTGAACCTCTTTCATACGGCTACTCATCTAGGTCCTGCCTCTATCTACAGCCTATATGTCTCCTCTGATGCTCTTCCTGTTAAAATGTGTCCTGTACCTTTGCTAGAACTCAGGGACCCTCATTGTGAGCAGCTAAGGCTGCCATTGAAATGCCACTTGTATGTTATTATGATTCCAGCGTGGATAAAGCGGGCAAGGGGACTTCTAAGGAGCTCCACGCTTATTTTCATCCCTGCCATTGCAACCGTTCAAGATATGAGTTGTGAAGCAGAAGGACGTGGGGGGACACGGTCAAAGATTCTTGGGTCCCTTCATTTTTTTGCTTCGGGATGCCAGAATACCAAGTTCGTCGGTTAACCGGGCACAAAACTCCTTTACGATTGTGCCGATAGGGGCACCGCATTCACATCAGCCAAGAGGTTCTATATAATCATCAAATAGCGGAAGTGAAAGGTGGATACTTCAATTCAGCAGCAGATGGCGCTCTACGACAGTCGACCATCAGAAAGGCCTGGGCGGCAGGCGGAATGGATGCAGTGAACATGATGCGCAAGTTACGAAAAAAGGGGCCGCAAGCTGGCAGGTGAAAGGCGGGCAGCACGTATGTCCGGCGGTAGGTGGCATTCTACAAGCATCGTACATCAGACTGGCGCTAGCTGCCAGGCGGAAGGGGCGCCAGAGAAAGTGCCTTCGTCCTGCCAGGAGGATTGGGTTTCCAAAATGCACCTGAGCAGGGGCACTACACCCCGAGCAAGCATCTGAAAGATTCAGCCTTCACGCCGGAAGACGAGGAGCACCGTCAGGGTGGTTCATGTAACGGCGCCGTGGAAAGGCTGAGGGCTTAAGTTACTCTGTACTGCCCATGGCGAACGGGCTGGAACTGTGTCGGTGCCACTCGGGTATCCCCGGGCGCAATGCGGCCTGGCAACATTCAAGAACAATAGCAGCCTCTTTCCGTGACGCCGCCGCCGCACTTCAGCAGGCTGCTTGATCTTGTGCAGAGCCCTCCGCCTCCCTGTCCAAGCATTTCTTGCATCTGCTATAACTGAAACACCGAAAGATTAGCGTCGAGAGCTGTCTAGCAAAAAGCTCAGGAAATCTTCTTGCCACTATTTAACCTACTGCCCACCCAACACAGCCCCTGTGCAGTGTTGGGACCCTTCCACGGGGTGCCGGGTTAATTGGGTTATGTCCTGATTGGCTGGTGTCACTACGAAGGCTGGCAGAACGGGTGCGGATTTAGAGGCTTCTGTTTCAAAGCTTCAAACGCGGCTGACTCTGCCCCAAGCTTGCCAGTGGGTCCACGGAACTGGTAGGCTGGCAGACCCTATCCTACAGGTCTTTAATCCCGTTCTCATGACCTAATCACGCCATTTGGTTTCTAATTACCACTGATGATGTAAATAAGTCAAATTTGGGTCCACCTATTGCAAATGTATACTGTGTGGACATCCTGAAAACGTGGCACGTTTGGCTATTGAAGACTGGACTTGGAGACCACTGGCCTATTGGTGAATCCACCTCTTACATATAAAGGACAGGAAAACATGTGCACGCTGATTATTGCAATTTTCAAATATATAAAATCACAGGAATGTGTCAGGAGTAGAATACTCCTCTATGGTGCCCATCCTCATCAAGGCGATGTCAGAGTATAGGGGTGCAGGTCCTGCAACCCAGGAATGTATCGAAAGTTGCATATCCTCATCAGGACTATATCATAGCAGAGAGAGGTGCAGACATAGCAACCCAGGAATGTATCAGAAGTAGGATAGTCCTATGAAGCACCTATCCCCATCGGGACTGTATCATAGCAGGGAGAGGTGCAGGCCTTGCAACCCAGGAATGTATCAGGTGTAGAACAGACCTATGAAGTGCCTGTCCTCATCAGGACTGTAGGACAGACCTATGGCGTACCAATCCTCATCAGGACTATATCAAAGCAGAGAGAGGTGCAGACCTAGCAACCCAGGAATGTATCAGGAGTAGGATAGTCCTATGAAGCACCTATCCCCATCAGGACTGTATCATAGCAGGGTGAGGTGCAGGCCTTGCAAACTAGGAATGTATCAGGTGTAGGACAGACCTATGGAGTGCCTATCCTCATCAAGCTATATAGTAGCAGAGAGAGGTGTAGGCCTAACAACCCAGGAATGTATCCTAATGTATCACAGGACAGACCTATGGAGTGCCTATCCTCATCAGGACTGTAGGACAGACCTATGGAGTGCCAATCCTCATCAGCACTATATCATAGCAGAGAGAAGTGCAAGCCTAGAAACCCAGGAATGTATCAGGTGTAGGACATTCCTATGAAGCGCCTATCCTCATCAGGAATGTAGGACAGACCTATGGAGTGACTATTCTCATCAGGACTATATCATAGCAAAGAGAGGCGCAGGCCTAACAACCAAGGAATTTATCAGGTGTAGGACTGACCTAGGGAGTGCCTATCCTTATCAGGACTGTAGGACAGACATATGGAGTGCCAATCCTCATCAGCACTATATCATAGCAGAGAGGCGCAGGCCTAGCAACACAGGAATGCATTCTAATGTATCACAGGACAGACCTATGGAGTGCCTATCCTCATCGGGACTATATCATAGCAGAGAGGTGCAGGCCTGGCAAAACAGGAATGCATCATGTGTAGGACAGACCTATGGAGTGCCTATCCTCATCACGACTATAGCATAGCAGAGAGAGGTGCAGGCCGAGAACCCAGGAATGTATCAGGAGTAGGACAGTCCTATGAAGCGCCTATTCTCATCCAGACTATATCCTAGCAGAGAGAGGCGCAGGCCTAGCAACCTAGGAATGTATCAGGTGTAGGACAGACCTAGGGAGTGCCTATCCTCATCAGGACAGTAAGACAGACCTATGGGGTGCCAATCCTCATCAGCACTATATGATAGCAGAGAGGCGCAGGTCTAGCAACACAGGAATGCGTCAGGTGTAGGACAGACCTATGGAGTGCCTATCCTCGTCAGGACTATATCATAGCAGAGAGAGGTGCAGGCCTAGCAACCCAGGAATGTATCAGGAGTAGGATAGTCCTATGAAGCACCTATCCCCATCAGGACTGTATCATAGCAGGGTGAGGTGCAGGCCTTGCAACCTAGGAATGTATCAGGTGTAGGACAGAACTATGGAGTGCCTATCCTCATCAAGCTATATAGTAGCAGAGAGAGGTGTAGGCCTAACAACCCAGGAATGTATCCTAATATATCACAGGACAGACCTATGGAGTGCCTATCCTCATCAGGACTGTAGGACAGACCTATGGAGTGCCAATCCTCATCAGCACTATATCATAGCAGAGAGAAGTGCACGCCTAGAAACCCAGGAATGTATCAGGTGTAGGACATTCCTATGAAGCGCCTATCCTCATCAGGACTGTAGGACAGACATATGGAGTGCCAATCCTCATCAGCACTATATCATAGCAGAGAGGCGCAGGCCTAGCAACACAGGAATGCTTCCTAATGTATCACAGGACAGACCTATGGAGTGCCTATCCTCATCGGGACTATATCATAGCAGAGAGGTGCAGGCCTGGCAAAACAGGAATGCATCATGTGTAGGACAGACCTAGGGAGTGCCTATCCTCATCACGACTATAGCATAGCAGAGAGAGGTGCAGGCCGAGAACCCAGGAATGTATCAGGAGTAGGACAGTCCTATGAAGCGCCTATTCTCATCAGGACTATATCCTAGCAGAGAGAGGCGTAGGCCTAGCAACCTAGGAATGTATCAGGTGTAGGACAGACCTAGGGAGTGCCTATCCTCATCAGGACAGTAAGACAGACCTATGGGGTGCCAATCCTCATCAGCACTATATGATAGCAGAGAGGCGCAGGCCTAGCAACACAGGAATGCATCAGGTGTAGGACAGACCTATGGAGTGCCTATCCTCATCAGGACTATATCATAGCAGAGAGAGGTGTAGGCCTAGCCACCCAGGAATGTATCCTAATGTATCACAGGACAGACCTATGGAGTGCCTATCCTCATCAGGACTATATCATAGCAGAGGGAGGTGCAGCCCGAGCAACCCAGGAATGTATCAGGTGTAGGGCAGGCCTATGGTGTGCCTATCCTCATCTGACTATATCATAGCAGAGAGAGGTGCAGGACTAGCAACCTAGGAATTTATCAGGTGTAGGACAGAGCTATGGAGTGATTATCTTCATCAGGGCTATATCATTGCAGAGAGGGGTGCAGGCCTAGCAACCCAGGAATCTATCAGGAGTAGGACAGTCCTATGAAGCGCCTATCTTAATCAGGACTGTAGGACAGACCTGTGGAGTGCCTGTCCTCATTGGGACTGTAGGACAGACCTATGGAGTACCAATCCTCATCAGCACTATATCATAGCAGAGAGGCGCAGGCCTAGCAACACAGGAATGCATCCTAATGTATCACAGGACAGACCTATGGAGTGCCTATCCTCATCGGGACTATATCATAGCAGAGAGGTGCAGGCCTGGCAAAACAGGAATGCATCATGTGTAGGACATTCCTATGAAGCGCCTATCCTCATCAGAACTGTAGGACAGACCTATGGAGTGCCTATTCTTATCAGGACTATATCATAGCAGAGAGAGGCGCAGGCCTAACAACCTAGGAATGTATCAGGTGGAGGACAGACCTAGGGAGTGCCTATCCTCATCAGGACTGTAGGAAAGACCTATGGAGTGCCAATCCTCATCAGCACTATATCATAAAAGAGAGATGCAGGCCTGGAAACATGGGGATGCATCGGGTGTAGGACAGAACTATGGCGTGACTATCCTCATCAGGACTATATCATAGCAGAGAAATGTGCAGGCTCAGTAACCCAGTAATGTATCAGGTGTAGGACGCACCTCTGGCGAGCCTATCCTAGGGTGACCAGACATCCCGGTTTTGCACGAATTGGGTCCACTGTCCACTGTCTGGAGAGTTTCTTTGATTTAAAAATCCCATCCTGGTTTTGGGGAAAGAAAGGGTGACGTTCCTGCTTTTTAAATCAGCATAATTAATTCTTCAGAATGTTGTCATCTGAGGATAGGTTCGAACCCCTAACCTTCCAGGTACCATCTGTATGCATGAACTGCGCGTGCTGCAGTGCTAGGCTGAGTATCAAGCAAATAGCAAGACATGTAATGTCAAACAGAGCAACGCTCCTGTTATTTACATGCCTTTCCTTTAATGAAAGTTTTTTTTATAGTAGAGATGCTCAACTTTTCACACTAAATACCAAGAACAATCAAGTTCATTGTGTACAAACAACATTAAAATACATCATTCAATCAGTGTTACTTAAAATATATCATGCTTGTTCTTTACGTGCTTGTATCAACAGTCAAAACTGCACCATTTTTAAGCAGTGTCGGTGAGGGGGTGTGGATTAATCCTTCTTTTATGTTGTTGGCTGCCCCGGTTTTTTGGTTTGAAAAACTGGTCACCCTAGCCTATCCTCATGAGGACTATGTCAGAGCATAGGGGTGCAGGGCCAGAAACCCAGGAATGTATCAGGAGTAGGATTCACCTCTATGGTGCCTGACCTCTTCAGGACTATATTATAGCAGAGAGGCGGAGGTCCTGCAACCGATCTTCAGGACTATATCACAGCAGAGAGGTGCAGGCCCGGAAACCCAGGAATGTATTAGGAGTAGGATACACCTCTATGGTGCCTGACCTCTTCAGGACTATATCAAAGCAGAGAGGTGCAGGCCCTGCAACGCAGGAATGTATTAGGAGTAGGATACACCTCTATGGTGCCTGACCTCTTCAGGACTATATCACAGCAGAGAGGTGCAGGCCCGGAAACCCAGGAATGTATTAGGAGTAGGATACACCTCTATGGTGCCTGACCTCTTCAGGACTATATCAAAGCAGAGAGGTGCAGGCCCTGCAACGCAGGAATGTATTAGGAGTAGGATACACCTCTATGGTGCCTGACCTCTTTGGGACTATATTATAGCGGAGAGGTCCAGGCCCTGCAACCCATCTTCAGGACTATATTGTAGCGGAGAGGTGCCCATGAATGTATCAGGAGTAGGATATACTTCATTAGTGACTATCCTTATCAGTACTATGTTCTCAAAGAGTGGTGCATGCCCGGAAACCCAGGAATTCATCATTAGCAGGATATACTGAGGTAGTCCCAATGCTCATCAGTGATAGGTTATGCACGAGAGGTGGAGGCATACAACACAGGGATGCGTCAGGATTAGGATACACCCCTTGGGTGCCTAACCTTTCTACACTACACCATAGCAGAGAGTTATAGGCCCTGCAGCACACAAGTGGTAGTCAGTCAAGCTATTTTTTTTTTATCATCTGGGGTAAAAAGAGATCCCTCCTACACTACAGAAAGACCTGAAGAACCTACTCAACAAAGAACATCTTGCCAGTCACCGATTGCTCCACTCAAGTCTTTCCCCTCTCTGAAGTTCCCTCTCTCTCCCTACCTCTGCTACCCTTGCACCTTACTTGTCACCCCTGGATGGGTCCCCTTTATGCAGTGCTCCGTTGCGTCCCAGCTAGGTTTTCGCTTTATAAATCCCACGCATACATATAAGTCATTGTGCCCACTGTGTCACAGATTGCTTAGCATTTTGAGGACAACAAAATACATCATTGGATTTCATAGGAATTCAGCAGTGACAAGGAGAGGAACAGAGTCCATCTGAACATGGAGTTTCTGTCATTGCCAATGATCCACTATGGATGTCTCTGGCACCTGACCCCCTCCCTTCGTTCCCCCGCATAAGAGGTAAGGGTGCCCCCAGCTTTTCCCTCACATGTTGCATGGTTGCTCTAGTACCTGAGATGCCCGCTCTGAGCCTGCCAGGTCAATCATGAAGAGCCGGCCCACCCGGACCTCCTGCATAATATTCTTCACGCGGTTCTTCTGGCGCACAGTGACCTGCAGCACGGCGTGGGACCGAGACGACGTCTTGTTGGCGGCCGTGGGTTCCTGGGTCCTCTGCTTGTTCCCTTTCATCAGTAGCTGCATGATCTGGAAAAGAGGCGTGGTTAACTGGTGTGTACTGGTGATAAGTCTAATATGTGCTATGGGGTATATCAGAAGTGAGCTCTTAAACGTCATAAAGAGATGAAGATGACCCAGGTTTGAGGTTCGGAGAAAACCCTGAACAAGGAATGAAGCAGCGACACTTAGGCACTCGATTATGCTATGGAATCGTATCTGAACCAGCACTATACAAGGTTATGGAACTGAATCCACTGTAGCTTTGCATCATAAATGGAGCTGGGCCTGCCACAACACTGTTTCAGGGGATAGTGCTATGCCAAATCAGTCAGTACAGGGCATGGGGCTGGAGTTGGTGTGAAAATGCATCAGTGGGCTCATTGTGAAAAAGTATTGGGGCATGGAGCTGGGCTCAATGTGAAACAGTATTTGGGCATGGAGCTGGGCTTACTGGACACAGTATTGGGGCATGGAGCTGGGCTCACCTGGACACAGTATTGGGCATTGAGCTGGGATCACTGGGACAGTATTTGGACATGGAGCTGGGCTCACTCACTGGGACAGTCTTTGGACATGGAGGTTTGATCACTGGGACACAGTATTTGGGCACAGAGCGGGGACACCGTATATGGACATGGAGGTGGTATCACTGGGACACAGTATTTGGGCATTGAGCTGGGCTCACTGGGACACAGTATTTGGGCATGGAGCTGGTCTCACTGGCATACAGTATATGGACATAGAGGTTGGATCACTGGGACACAGTATTTGGGCATGGAGCTGGGATCACTGGGACACAGTATGTTGACATGGAGCTGGAATCACTGGGACACAGTATTTGGGCATGGAGCTGGAATTACTGGGACACAGTACTTCGGCATGGACATGGAGCTGGGATCACTATGATGGTGGATCATCAAAGGTTGGAGCTGGGCTTGCAGGGAAAGTGTCAGGCGATGGAGCACGGCACACATGCACACTGTATTAGGGGGCGGAACTGACTCACAGCGACACTGTTTCATGGGATGGAGAGGGACCCAGCGTGACACTGCTTCAGGAATGAGGCTTGGCTAACAGTGACACTACATAGGCTTGCAGCAACAAGTAATCAGGGGATCGATATGGGCCTACTTACAACACTGGCCAGTTTGCCTGGGTTCGAAGTGGCACTGTAGCAGTGGATGGGACTGCGGGTGAAGGGATTCTGTATCAGAAGAGGGAATTGGGTCCTCTGTGACAGTGTTTCCCGGGATGAAGCTGAGCCCGCGCAGATACTTTAGCAAGTATGAGGCTCAGTGCACAGTGACTAAGCGTCACTGCAAGCCCAGATCCGTCCACTGATGAAGTCTGCATTTGGGGATGAAGCTGGTCCCACTGTGGCTCTGCACTGGTGGTTGGTATTGGGGCTTGCTGTGATACTCATGTGTAGAGAAAATATTTCAAAATAAAAAACAAATCAGACCCGGCTGCTCGGCCTGCATTGGGATCCTTTTTGCTCTGTAGTGTATTTGTACAGGTTTGGGTCTCTTTATATCAGAATGTGGACTTGTTACCTCCTTTAGGCCCAAAACACAACATTCAAAGAGAACTACAAAAGTTAAAAGGACTTAGCAAGACCGAATTCCCACAGAAAGAGAACCAAAACACATGTAACCTCACAACAATGTGAAGAGGGTCATGATGCAGTCATGCGGCCAGGTAAGGTGTTAAATCAGGGATCTCAAGATGTAGGGGGAAAGCACCCGGTGGGGTTCTTGTGTGATGGGGGAAACGGGTGTGGCAGCAGGATAGCAGGTAGGGGTCTGGTGATGTGGTGGTAGTGGACTGGGGGAGTACAGCAGATAGAGGTCTCTGTTGTTGGGTAGGGTGGGAATGCAGGAGGGGCAAGTAAGGGTACGGTTCTCTAGAGGGAGTGTGGTGTGGAAGCAGGAAGCCAGGTAGGTGTCTCTGTGTTTGGGTTGAAATACAGGACAGGGTCTATTTCTCAGCGGAGTGGGGCGGGATTCCAAGTTGGGGTACGGTTCTTTGGGAAGAGTGGGGTGGTGAGGCGGGATTCCAAGTTGGGGTCTCTATTGTTGCATGAGGTGTGAGGGTCGGGTGCTGTGGGATGAGTGGGGAGGCAGAATGCTAGGTAGGCGTCTGTTGCTATGGGGGGTTGGGTGGAGAGGCAGGATGTCAGGAAGGTGTCTTGCATGGTAGGGGATGGGGATTGGGTGCCTGGGTGCCGGGTAGCCGCCTGGTGCTGTTGGGCAGTGGGTGGGTGGCAGGATGCAAATTAGGGTTTTCTTTTAAGGCAGTAAACCAGAAGGATTTCTGGCATGAAGTGGCTTGGGGAATCAGAAAGCCAGGTATGATGTCTTGGCATCTCAGCCCATGTTTGGACCTAACAGCGAAGCCAGTCCCCCTGGCTCAGCCCATGAACTGCCTGGCTCCCCCTGCTCTAGGTGCATGGTCATATTTCTTTTTAGCTGTCGAGTAATATGTTCTAATCCCGCTTCCTCCACTTGAGAGAGCCTTGCCTAACTGCCGCACGAGTCCTCCAACATACTGCTTCTTCCACTCATTTCTAATCTGTTCTCACCTGCTCTGTAACAGGCCCATAAAGCATAGGCGATGAGATGTGTTGTTCCCTATCACATTATTACCCAGCCGCTTTTCCAAAATGGCTGCCGACACTCAATACGGTATTCTCCAAGTAGAGGATCCCTTATGGAGGCACAACCTCTCAATGCTTATTTTATCTTCCTGGGTTCACTGTCGGGGAAGGAAAAGGGTGATCCTATTGCTCGATATCACTCTACAATATTGCGAAGTACCACTGGTTTGCAGATGGGCAAGTGGGATCCTCCACTGGGTAAATTGTGCCATGGCCATGTGAAAGAATCGCACGGTCCTGCATTCAAGCCTCAAGTTACCTCCTTTGCATTGATGGTGGAGACCTCTGTAATTCCTGCCACTTGGATCACCCCTTTAGAATCCTCCCGGAGGTCCAAGTACCCCAAGGAAGGCTTGAGAAGGTCTCTGATCATCTCATTGTAAATCTACAGAAGTTGAAAAGAAGCAGAAAAAGAGAAACACTTATTGATAAAACAGAAGAAAGGTGGTAGATGCTTGGTATCAAGGAGCCTTCTATGAAATATCAAACTTGTTTCCCAAATCCACATCAATTTTAGTTCCCCCACAAACACACATTAATGAGTGCAATGTCCAGCTCAGGATTGGATCAAATAAAGGTACAATCACTCTGTATTTGCTCAACATATTGCTATAAAACATCATATGTTACTTGGTTGTTTCACTAGGTGATTTGTGCGTGTTTCAAATCATCTCTAGGAAAATTGAATTGTATTTCAGTCCGGTGTGTTTTTTACGTTGTTACAAGCCTATCATGTGTCTGCCATAATTGCACCCCTAGCTCTGCTCCCATCCTTGCGAGCACTTTCCTGCCCCCACAGGAGGTGGGTTCCCAGAGCACGTGTTTATGTTTTCCACTTGCAGTACTTAACCCACAGGCCTCGGAAGGTGATAACTTCAGAAGTGCTCCACTGCCCCCTAGGCCTGAGCCCAAACTATAAGGATATGTGTATTACTCAAAGTAATAAACAAATACATGAAAAAATAAGTCATAGCCCCTCAACCCTTGCATCGTCTCACTTGCGAACAGGGGAGAGGGGCTCAGCTGTTTTTTCTGATTTTTCTAGCACCAAGCAAAGCCGATGTGGCAGATGTTGTGCTTCACAAAACCGCTTGACCTTGTATTGCATAAATATAGCTCAGTGGCACAATAAACTACTGGCTTAGTGTACCTGCTAAGTATAGCTCAGTGGCACAATATACTACTGGCTTAGTGTACTGCTAACTATAGCTCTGTGGCACAATAGACGACTGGCTTAGTGTACCTGCTAACTATAGCTCAGTGGCACAATAGGCTACAGGCTTAGTGTACCTGCTAAATATAGCTTAGTGGCACAATAGGCTACTGGCTTAGTGTACCTGCTAACTAAAGCTCTGTGGCACAATAGACTTCTGGCTTAGTATAACTGCTAAATATAGCTCAGTGGCACAATAGACTGCTGGCTTAGTGCACCCGCTAAATATAGCCCAGTGGCACAATAGACTACTGCCTTGGTGTACTTGCTAAATATAGCTCAGTGGCACAATAGACTACTGGCTTGGTGTAACTGCTGACTATAGCTCAGTGGCACAATAGACTGCTGGCTTAGTGTACCTGCTAACCATAGCTCAGTGGCACAATAGACTACTGGATTAGTGTACCTGCTGATTATAGCACAGTGGCATAATAGACTCCTGGCTTGGTGTACCTGCTAACTATAGCTCTGTGGCACAATACACTACTTGCTTAGTGTACCTGGTAACTATAGCTCTGTGGCACAATACACTACTTGCTTAGTGTACCTGCTAAACATAGCTCAGTGGCATAATAGACTAATGCCTTAGTGTACCTGCTAAATATAGCTCAGTGGCACAATAGACTACTGGCTTATTGTACCTGCTGACTATAGCACAGTGACACAATAGACTACTGGCTTAGTGTACCCGCTAACTATAGCACTGTGCCACAATAGATTTCTGGCTTAGTGTACCTGCTAAATATAGCTCAGTGGCACATAAGATTGCTGACTTACTATACCTGCTAAATATAGCTCAGTGGCACAATAGACTACTGGCTTAGTGTACCCGCTAACTATAGCACTGTGTCACAATAGATTTCTGGCTTAGTGTACCTGCTAAATATAGCTCAGTGGCACATAAGACTGCTGGCTTACTATACCTGCTAAATATAGCTCAGTGGCACAATAGACTACTGGCTTAGTGTACCCGCTAACTATAGCACTGTGTCACAATAGATTACTGGCTTAGTGTACCTGCTAAATATAGATGAGAGGCACAATAGAATTCTGGCATAGTGTACCTGCTAACTATAGCTATGTGGCACAATAGACTTCTGGCTTAGTATACCTGCTAAATATAGCTCAGTGGCACAATAGACTGCTGACTTAGTGTACCTGCTGACTATAGCTCAGTGGCACAATAGACTACTTGTTTAGTGTACCTGCTAACCATAGCTCTGTTGCACAATAGACTTCTGGCTTAGTATACCTGCTAACTATAGTTCAGTGGCACAATAAACTACTGGCTTAGTGTACCTGCTGACTATAGCTCAGTGGCACAATAGACTACTGGCTTAGTGTACCTGCTAACCATAGCTCTGTTGCACAATAGACTACTGGCTTAGTGTACCTGCTAACTATCGCTCTGTTGCACAATAGACTACTGACTTAGTGTACCTGCTAAATATAGCTCAGTGGCACATAAGACTACTGGCTTACTATACCTGCTAAATATAGCTCAGCGGCACAATAGACTGCTGGCTTAGTGTACCTGCTAACTATAGCTCAGTGGCACAATAGACTACTGGCTTAGTGTACCTGCTGACTATAGCTCAGTGGGCAGTAGACGTCTGGCTTAGTGTACGCGCTAAATATAGCTCAGTGGCACATAAGACTACTGGCTTAGTATACCTGCTAAATATAGCTCAGATGCACAATAGACTGCTTGCTTAGTGTACCTGCTAACTATAGCTCAGTGGCACAATAGACTACTGGCTTAATATACCTGCTAAATATAGCTCAGATGCACAATAGACTGCTTGCTTAGTATACCTGCTAAATATAGCTCAGTGGCACAATAGACTACTGCGTTAGTGTACCTGTTGACTATAGCTCAGTGGCACAATAGACGTCTGGCTTAGTGTACGTGCTAAATATAGCTCAGTGGCACATAAGACTACTGGCTTAGTATACCTGCTAAATATAGCTCAGATGCACAATAGACTGCTTGCTTAGTATACCTGCTAAATATAGCTCAGTGGCAAGATAGACTACTGTGTTAGTGTACCTGTTGACTATAGCTCAGTGGCGTGGCACAATAGACGTCTAGCTTAGTGCACCCGCTAAATATAGCCCAGTGGCACATAAGACTACTGGTTTAGTATACCTGCTAAATATAGCTCGGATGCTTGCTTAGTGTACCTGATAACTATAGCCCAGTGGCACATAAGACTACTGGTTTAGTATACCTGCTAAATATAGCTCGGATGCTTGCTTAGTATACCTGCTGACTATAGCTCAGTGGCACAATAGACTACTGGATTAGTGTACCTGCTGACTATAGCACAGTGGCATAATAGACTACTGGTTTAGTGTACCTGCTAACCATAGCTCAGTGGCACAATAGACTTCTGGCTTAGTATACCTGCTGACTATAGCTCAGTGGCACATAAGACTACTGGTTTAGTATACCTGCTAAATATAGCTCGGATGCTTGCTTAGTGTACCTGCTGACTATAGCCCAGTGGCACAATAGACGTCTGGCTTAGTGTGCGTGCTAAATATAGCTCAGTGGCACACAAGACTACTGGCTTAGTATACCTGCTAAATATAGCTCAGATGCACAATAGACTGCTTGCTTAGTGTACCTGCTAACTATAGCTCAGTGGCACAATAGACTACTGGCTTAATATACCTGCTAAATATAGCTCAGCGGCACAATAGACTGCTGGCTTAGTGTACCTGCTAACTATAGCTCAGTGGCACAATAGACTACTGGCTTAGTGTACCTGCTGACTATAGCTCAGTGGGCAGTAGACGTCTGGCTTAGTGTACGCGCTAAATATAGCTCAGTGGCACATAAGACTACTGGCTTAGTATACCTGCTAAATATAGCTCAGATGCACAATAGACTGCTTGCTTAGTGTACCTGCTAACTATAGCTCAGTGGCACAATATACTACTGGCTTAGTGTACTGCTAACTATAGCTCTGTGGCACAATAGACGACTGGCTTAGTGTACCTGCTAACTATAGCTCAGTGGCACAATAGGCTACAGGCTTAGTGTACCTGCTAAATATAGCTTAGTGGCACAATAGGCTACTGGCTTAGTGTACCTGCTAACTAAAGCTCTGTGGCACAATAGACTTCTGGCTTAGTATAACTGCTAAATATAGCTCAGTGGCACAATAGACTGCTGGCTTAGTGCACCCGCTAAATATAGCCCAGTGGCACAATAGACTACTGCCTTGGTGTACTTGCTAAATATAGCTCAGTGGCACAATAGACTACTGGCTTGGTGTAACTGCTGACTATAGCTCAGTGGCACAATAGACTGCTGGCTTAGTGTACCTGCTAACCATAGCTCAGTGGCACAATAGACTACTGGATTAGTGTACCTGCTGATTATAGCACAGTGGCATAATAGACTCCTGGCTTAGTGTACCTGCTAACTATAGCTCTGTGGCACAATACACTACTTGCTTAGTGTACCTGGTAACTATAGCTCTGTGGCACAATACACTACTTGCTTAGTGTACCTGCTAAACATAGCTCAGTGGCATAATAGACTAATGCCTTAGTGTACCTGCTAAATATAGCTCAGTGGCACAATAGACTACTGGCTTATTGTACCTGCTGACTATAGCATAGTGACACAATAGACTACTGGCTTAGTGTACCCGCTAACTATAGCACTGTGCCACAATAGATTTCTGGCTTAGTGTACCTGCTAAATATAGCTCAGTGGCACATAAGATTGCTGACTTACTATACCTGCTAAATATAGCTCAGTGGCACAATAGACTACTGGCTTAGTGTACCCGCTAACTATAGCACTGTGTCACAATAGATTTCTGGCTTAGTGTACCTGCTAAATATAGCTCAGTGGCACATAAGACTGCTGGCTTACTATACCTGCTAAATATAGCTCAGTGGCACAATAGACTACTGGCTTAGTGTACCCGCTAACTATAGCACTGTGTCACAATAGATTACTGGCTTAGTGTACCTGCTAAATATAGATGAGAGGCACAATAGAATTCTGGCATAGTGTACCTGCTAACTATAGCTATGTGGCACAATAGACTTCTGGCTTAGTATACCTGCTAAATATAGCTCAGTGGCACAATAGACTGCTGACTTAGTGTACCTGCTGACTATAGCTCAGTGGCACAATAGACTACTTGTTTAGTGTACCTGCTAACCATAGCTCTGTTGCACAATAGACTTCTGGCTTAGTATACCTGCTAACTATAGTTCAGTGGCACAATAAACTACTGGCTTAGTGTACCTGCTGACTATAGCTCAGTGGCACAATAGACTACTGGCTTAGTGTACCTGCTAACCATAGCTCTGTTGCACAATAGACTACTGGCTTAGTGTACCTGCTAACTATCGCTCTGTTGCACAATAGACTACTGACTTAGTGTACCTGCTAAATATAGCTCAGTGGCACATAAGACTACTGGCTTACTATACCTGCTAAATATAGCTCAGCGGCACAATAGACTGCTGGCTTAGTGTACCTGCTAACTATAGCTCAGTGGCACAATAGACTACTGGCTTAGTGTACCTGCTGACTATAGCTCAGTGGGCAGTAGACGTCTGGCTTAGTGTACGCGCTAAATATAGCTCAGTGGCACATAAGACTACTGGCTTAGTATACCTGCTAAATATAGCTCAGATGCACAATAGACTGCTTGCTTAGTGTACCTGCTAACTATAGCTCAGTGGCACAATAGACTACTGGCTTAATATACCTGCTAAATATAGCTCAGATGCACAATAGACTGCTTGCTTAGTATACCTGCTAAATATAGCTCAGTGGCACAATAGACTACTGCGTTAGTGTACCTGTTGACTATAGGTCAGTGGCACAATAGACGTCTGGCTTAGTGTACGTGCTAAATATAGCTCAGTGGCACATAAGACTACTGGCTTAGTATACCTGCTAAATATAGCTCAGATGCACAATAGACTGCTTGCTTAGTATACCTGCTAAATATAGCTCAGTGGCACGATAGACTACTGTGTTAGTGTACCTGTTGACTATAGCTCAGTGGCGTGGCACAATAGACGTCTGGCTTAGTGCACCCGCTAAATATAGCCCAGTGGCACATAAGACTACTGGTTTAGTATACCTGCTAAATATAGCTCGGATGCTTGCTTAGTGTACCTGATAACTATAGCCCAGTGGCACATAAGACTACTGGTTTAGTATACCTGCTAAATATAGCTCGGATGCTTGCTTAGTATACCTGCTGACTATAGCTCAGTGGCACAATAGACTACTGGATTAGTGTACCTGCTGACTATAGCACAGTGGCATAATAGACTACTGGTTTAGTGTACCTGCTAACCATAGCTCAGTGGCACAATAGACTTCTGGCTTAGTATACCTGCTGACTATAGCTCAGTGGCACATAAGACTACTGGTTTAGTATACCTGCTAAATATAGCTCGGATGCTTGCTTAGTGTACCTGCTGACTATAGCCCAGTGGCACAATAGACGTCTGGCTTAGTGTGCGTGCTAAATATAGCTCAGTGGCACATAAGACTACTGGCTTAGTATACCTGCTAAATATAGCTCAGATGCACAATAGACTGCTTGCTTAGTATACCTGCTAAATATAGCTCAGTGGCACAATAGACTACTGTGTTAGTGTACCTGTTGACTATAGCTCAGTGGCGTGGCACAATAGACGTCTGGCTTAGTGCACCTGCTGACTATAGCCCAGTGGCACATAAGACTACTGGTTTAGTATACCTGCTAAATATAGCTCGGACGCTTGCTTAGTGTACCTGATAACTATAGCTCAGTGGCACAATAGACTACTGGCTTGGTGTACCTGCTAAATATAGATCAGTCGCACAATAGACTTCTGGCTTAGTATACCTGCTAAATATAGCTCAGTGGCACAATAGACTGGTTCAGTGTACCTGTGCACACACCTGTGTGTAACGTTTACCTCATAACATGAACGGCGATTCAAGCCTTTCATCCTTCTGTGAGTGATAAAAGAAGTACCCTTAAATTGGGCAACGTGTTATTCAAGAGCCCAGAAAGAATCCAGCTTGCAGTGAGCGCGAGTCACTATTTTTGGGGCGCCTATTTAAACGGTAGGGCGGGCCGATTCTTTGGTACTCCTGCCAGTCGTGCTATGCAGTGGTCCAGATTACTTCGGCCTATTGCGGTGGAGTGAGCGTCAGCGTCAGGGCCAGGGTTGCGGGCAGGGCCCGCCGCTGAAAGCCTTTTAAAAGCTCGGCTTGAGAGCGGGTGGATGTTATCATGTTGCTTATGTGTTTCCGTGGTTACCGCTGTACTCCTGGGCCGAGGGGGGTTCGCTGTGGTCGGGGAGGCAGGCGTGCTCCTGGATGCTGATGGAGGGAGCGTTTTCAGATGGCAGTTTGCTGCGACAGTGGCTCTATGCACTGGCAGCAGAGGGGCAGCAGATATATCGCAGGCGTACTGACGGTGGGGGGGGGACTCTTCACAAATGCCCTCCTTCAGCCCCAGCGACCTCCCTGAAATCCTAGGGTGACCAGGAGGCTTCATGAGCACCCCATGCCCATCCCTATGCTAGCACCCATTAGTATTGTGATGCTTCAGTAAGAGGCGTTCCACTAACAAACCAAGAATACATGCCCCAGAATGCACTGGCTCGCTAAATGAAAAGCCGGACTGGCAACTTCCCAGGGAAATCTGATGACCCTACAATGACCAGCCAAACGGGTTCAGGCGCCCAACGCCATTGAGCTGCCCGGCCTTCGGCCCCCCTCGTTCCCCCCATGTCAACATTTGAGCTGAGGGGTGGGGGTTGCTGTTACTCTCAGAGAGAGGAGACAAACCTTTCCTAAAACCCGCGGCTTTAAAGTTAGAGTGACCAGGCGTCCCGGTTTTGCCGGTACTGTCCCGTTATTTAGTGCTCTGACCCCCTTTCTCAAGAATATGTCCCCATTGGAAACTGCAGTGGTACCTGTTTTTTGTAGCAGGTCTTCATAGTTGGCAGCCAGGAATAAACACTCTTGCATAGAAGAAATGTTGCACTTTACAATGTAAGATAGTGTTAGTTTGAGTTACATTTATTATAATATGTGTTTCTTTGAACAGTAACACTTAAACCCCCTTCTCCAAACGCTAGCGAAGTGTAGTGCCTTGACAGCCACTTTCAAGAGTTCGTCCTACTTTTATGTTAGTTGCCATGTCCCGGTTTTTTACTTTTGAAATCTGTCACCCTTTTTAAAGTGCTACTGTGTTCGTCCAGAACGCAGCAACACTTTAAAGCTGCTCGTTTCAGGAAAGGCTACCATCACTGCACTGCCTAACACACATGAAATGCAGACATCAGCCCCTCCCCACGGATGCAAGCGAACATATAAGAACGTCATGTGTTCTTTCACATCCAGGGGAGGGAGCTGATGTGCACACTTGCGTTTTGTTAGGCGAGAGTCTAGGGAAGTGTTTCCTGAAACTAGCAGTGTGAAAGGATGTTGCATGTTAGCGTATTATGTATGTGTGCATGTGTGCAAGGAGTGTATATGTAAAGTATGCATGTATGAATGAGTGTGTGTGATGAGTGTATCATGTATAGGGTCTGGCTGTGCATGTAAATGAGTGCGTGCATGGTCAAGGGGATGTTTAAATGAGTGAGTGAATGTGTAGTAGTGTGTGTGTGTGCGCGCGCGCGCGCTTATGTGTAGCTCATCAAGTGGCCGTGGCCTAACGGCAGGGGTCACATGCCAGCATGTTAGGCCACGCCCCTTAAGAGCCTCTGCTCCATGGGCTACAGGCACCCCTGCCGGGCAGCCTTTTGTAAAGATCAGCACCCTCTCCCCCTGGGGCATTGGGTGCTGATCTCAGCATTTATTTTCTAAAGGCTCGCCTTGCAGGGGACAGCGCCTCGCCTTTTCAGCCTTAATGTGGCACTGACCCTTGTCAGCTGGGGAGGGGCAGCGTTACCATTAAGGCTAAGAAGGTAAGGCCCCTGGAAGCAGAGGCTTTTTTTTCAGAATCCTGAAGCCCCTGCACATTCGCGGGAGCTTGAGTATTTTGAAAAAAAGGCCCCTGCTTCCAGCAGCCTCATGTGTCTCTCCATAATGGTGGCGCCGTCCCACAGGCATCTCTTCCTTCAAGGGATGCCACGCAGGTCCCGGAGCCACCATTATGGATGAAAGGCATTTTTTTCTAAAGTCTGAAGCTCTCACACATGAGCGAGAGCTTCAGGCTTTAGAGAAAAAGCCTTGTCCTCTAGCGGCCCTGGCTGCCAGTGGAGATTAGTGGGCGGGCCCCGCCTCAGAACGAAATGTCTGAGCTTCCCGGGGCTCAGCCCCGGCTGGCCCCGGCACACTTAAAGCCCTGGTAATGCTGGACCGAGGAGGTGATTCTGGCGGGTAGAGGGTAGGAGGCTGTGGTGGTTGGTAGGAGCGGGACGGCTGGGGAAAGAAGGATAGGATATATGGACTCCCCGCCAGACAACCCTTGGGGTAGAACAGAGTGGGCGGAACCTCTAAGTTTGCCCCACCCAGTGTGTAAAGTTGTCAAGCCCATTACCAGTTAGCCCTCCCCTCCCCCCACGAAATGTAGGTTTCATTGCACTCCTGCACGGGTTCCCTGCTCAGACCCCGACCTCTCTGAGCTGCTAGACATAGAGAACAAACACTGTCCCTAATACTTATATTTCAAAAATAGAGAAATGGGAGCTCCAGCCCTGGCGCATTTTTCACACCATGTGTGATATTCGATCAAATCACTCTAACTGGAAACAACGCGGATGGATACAGAGGCCGAGCAGACGTGGCTATTCCTCCGACAGTCCTGGATTTCTAACCAACAGCACTTCGTATTGAGGAGCATATAGTGTTGCTTGTACCCAGCTGACTAATTACGACCTCCCACACACTCCCAGCATGCAAACTGCTGCTGGCTCTAAAAGCAGGTTTGGGCTCGTTGAAACTGTCACACGTGACACGGGGCCAATGCTACGGTACACGACATGCGAACTGTGCACTCAATCTGTTCAGTGTACACCACAGCCCCAACCCAATGGACTCGATCCCCTCGCCGCGCCTGGGATCCCGCCATGCCTGTTACGGTCACGTGCTCTCCCCCCCCCCTTGACCTGTGTTTGCTTGTTCTTATAGAAGATGTTCCGTCCGCAAATAGTGCGCGGGCTTGCACAGGCGACGCGCCCCATTTCCTGACTGTGCCGCCGGCCCACCTGTTACGCTCTCCGTCGCCAAGGGGACTATCAGCGGAGTGTACAAAGACTGGTGCGCCGAGCATCAAAGGCCATCATAGGCCAACGGATAATGAGGAAGGGGGAGGGGAGCGGCAAACCAATCTGCAATCCTATTCATTTGGGGTCACGAGATATAGCTCAGAGGAGTCAATATTGAAATCTGTAGGCTAAACCTCTCCATAACGAGTTAAGCTGGCGCAGTGCCGTACGGCCTGTTTAGTCTCCAGCTCTGTTCATGCCCTGGCTGCCTGGCTCTTCTCCTGTCTGTCTTCACTCCTGATTTGCGCTCTCATGTAGGTCCGCCATATCAATAATATTGAATTGTGGATTTTGGAGTTGTGGAGAGTGCCCACAATACCCCAGGCCCCTTCAGGGAGCTGGGTTGTACAGCTGTACATGTTTCTGGATAGTTGGAATCAATGCTCTAAGTGGGATTGGAAATCGAGGGGGGCTCTCTTTGGGGTGTGTGGCCTAAGGACACGACCACTAACGAGCGCTCACCACCTTGATTAAGGGTGTGGGGAGGGTAGTAAAAGAGGTGGAGCTGGGGCACACGGGCATTATTCGCTTTGATGTGCCCAGTCCCACCTTTTAAACAAAAGAAGGGTCTGGGCGTACCAAAAGGTGTGACACCAGGGTGCCCCAGCCCGCATGCAGCCCTTTCATTTAAGGAGCCCACTTTAACCACGGGCTCCTTGAATGAAAGGTGTGCCTGCTGCTGGTGTCTCTGAACTCGAAACAGGAGGAGGCTGGAGGGCCAAGACGAGGGCTGGAAGGCCCACATTGGGCCCTCCAGCCCACCTCCTGTTTCACGTACATAGACATCAGTCAGCTCCAGGGCTTTAAGTGGGGGAAGAAATGGAGGGGGGAGAGGGTTGTCATTTAGGGGCGTGGCTTGTGGGAGGGGCGTGGCCTAAAAAGTATGCACATAAATATATATTTTAAAAAAGGTAGCAGGCGCTCCTCTCCAGAAAGAACATGGCATGATAACCTGTGCTGAGATGAGAGTTTGCAGCACATGCTTTTTGCTCACTGTACCTTTCACAGATGGGAAATATCCATTTGCATATCAGTCTTTGTCCCGCCCACATGGGCAGTCCAGCACCGAAATGCTATGGCAATACCTCTCTGAACAAGAGTACCAACAGCAACCCCATACACATGTTTCAGCCTTGTTGGGCCTCATCAGCGAGGAGAAGCTGTGCCTCTCTGAGCACAGTGAGCAGGGAGTCCACGTCTGGTTGCCCCCAGGTAACTCAGGGTGACCAACCCCAAGTTCTTTGCAAATATTTTAAAAATGGTAGCAGGCGCTCCTCTCCAGAAAGAACATGGTATGATAACCTGTTCTGAGATGAGAGTTTGCAGCACATGCTTTTTGCTCACTGTACCTTTCACAGATGGGAAATATCCATTTGCATATCAGTCTTTGTCCCGCCCACATGGGCAGTCCAGCACCGAAATGCTATGGCAATACCTCTCTGAACAAGAGTACCAACAGCAACCCCATACACATGTTTCAGCCTTGTTGGGCCTCATCAGCGAGGAGAAGCTGTGCCTCTCTGAGCACAGTGAGCAGGGAGTCCACGTCTGGTTGCCCCCAGGTAACTCAGGGTGACCAACCCCAAGTTCTTTGCAAATATTTTAAAAATGGTAGCAGGCGCTCCTCTCCAGAAAGAACATGGTATGATAACCTGTTCTGAGATGAGAGTTTGCAGCACATGCTTTTTGCTCACTGTACCTTTCACAGATGGGAAATATCCATTTGCATATCAGTCTTTGTCCCGCCCAAATGTTATATATGTATGTGCGTACCCTACTATGGTTTGTGTACTATGGAAGCCATCTTTTCTAAACATAGAAATATGTAACATAAGAAAGAAAAGTACACAAACCGTAGTAAGGTGTGCACATAAATATATAAATGCTTACTTTTATATATTTGTTTGCATGCCTTACTATGGTTTGTGTACTTCAAGGTGGCTTGCAAAGTACACAAACCATAGTAAGGTACGCACACAAATAGATAACATATATATATATATATATATATATATATATATATATATATATATATATATATATATATATATATATTTGTTTGCCTACCTTACGGTTTGCGTACTTTTCAAGCCATTCTTTAAAAACATTTCTATGTTTATAAAAGATGGCTTGAAAACACAATTCAATCCATCTTTTATAAAGCTTTGATGACAGTCAAAGCCTGAGGTGTCTTTGTCCGTCGGCATAGGTTTATAAAAGATGGCTTGAAATGTGTACTTTTCAAGCCATCTTTTATAAGCCTCGAAATATGTCGAGGAGTCCCCAGGTTCGCTGATGGTTAAAGACACTCGGCGACCTGGGGAAACAAAGGACAGTAACTTCCTCTGGTGACACAGCGCAAGGGGTTACCAGAGGAATTTATATTGACTGACAGAAGTGCCAGCCAGCCACACCATCACCGTCAGCTTACCTGACTTAATGGCAGGCACTTCTGCTGTTGCGGCTGCGGGGGCGGCTGGGTAATGTGTCCCGCCAATATTGCAGTGGGACTGGAGGGGCCCCGGTAGAGCCCCGGCTCAGCCCCATTTTTTGGAGACTGCCGGGGCCCAGCACTGGCTGGCCTTGGCCCACTTAAAGCACTGGCCAGCCCACTGTGCATGGTTACCCCTGCTCCTTGCAGGTGTCAGTTCTTCGTTTTTTTAACCCAAAGTGCCTACACCTGCAGGCAACTCGTTTAACTGTGCAGCCTCTACACGGGCTGCCTGAGGTGTCAGCTGGCTGGGGCTAGTCGGGGGCGGGCCCCGGCAGGGCCCTGGCTCGGGATTGGGAGCCCTTTGTGGAGACTGCCTCGGCTCGGCCACAGCTGGCCCAAGCCCACTTAAAGCCCTGGTTGGAAGACAACCAAGACAGAACAGCTTGAAGTGCTGTCATTAGGTTCTGCCCTCACTGGCTTCTGACCCACCCACCGTATCCAGCAAGGAGGAGCAAACCTGTCACTCATATACCTATGACACACGCCACATGTACTCAAGTGCATAACTTGGACTCCAAAGCAACTAGGATACAGGGGGCACTCATCAATGCTAAATGTCGTCGCACATGCCCTAGACACCACCGACATTATTACCACCAATAAACTTGCTATCACTGAATCCCGGCTCCACCCAGCAGCAGACCCCGCCCTCTTGCTCACTGTCTGGGAAAACTACAGCATCTTCAGGACTGATAGATCCACTACCAAAAGGGGGGTGGGGGGAGTAGCCATTATTGATAAGATGGCCTTATCGCACACGGCTACGCTGAACATTCATCTGATCTAAAAGACCTCCGGGCCCAATAGTGTCATTTGAGGATCATATAGCGCAACTCCTTTCTGCAAATACCAAACCTAGCTCTCAAACCTTATTACTGGGTGACCTTAACCGGGCTTTAATGATCCTAAGGACAACAACGACTTAGCTATTGCCAACACCATGTCGGCTTAAGGCTATACTCACCGGATTAATACACCTACACACATTAAAGGACGCATACCCAATTGATTTGCAGACCTTAACTGCAACACAAATATAACTTCAACTTCCAACTCCCAGTGCCCTTGGTCCGACCTTCATGTCATCACATTCATATTTTCAAGAACCTTGGGACCCACATCCAACTACCTGTTGCACCTGCTGCGTTATCCAGGAACAAACGAAATATCACAGATGATAACATCCTACCTTTGCTACATCCCATCACAGCACACCAAAACTCAGGGACGAATGACCCTGCCATCATCATTGATTTATATAATCAAACTATCCTGGCAGCCATTGACAAAGTAGCTCCCCTATCTATGTTTAAAGCTAAACCAGTAGTCCATCTCAACTCCTGCTACACCCCAAACATAAAAATCTTGTGCAGCTCAAAGCGAACCGCTGAGGCTAACTGGAAATAAGCAACAAATTAACTAAACAAAGCAAAGTTTGTTGAGGAGTCCAAAAATTATAAACAGGCAGTCCAAACAAAAAGTTCCACCTACGATGAGAGAATAACGAATGCCAAATCAGGAACAAAGGAACATTTTGTTATCCTGAGAGAACACGAGTCACCAGTGGCACTAACCGAAGTCTGCAACAAAGATACCAACTAGTGCACCAGTATTCCAAATGCTCTCTTTGATAAAACAGCCCTCCTACAATCTAAAATTGAAACAAAAAAAATGAATATTAAACCAGCCCCACAACCTCAACTGACAACAAGTCACGCGAGTCTTAACACAGCCCCACTATTCAAATTCTCACCTGTCTCCAACAGAGGTGCTAAAAATGATCTCCAGTCTCCAACCATCAAGATGCCAAGGTGACCAATGCCCTGCTGCGATCATCAAAATCTGCGCGCCTGACCTGTCTCCATTCATCACAAGCCTAATCAACGCCTCCTTTGAAAATAGCATAGTCGTGACTAATCTCAGATTCCTGGGTTCTCCCTTTGCTAAAAAAGCTATTCTAGACCGCAACATCCCGACAAACTACCGACTCATCACCACAGTACCCTTCCTTCTCAAAATATTGGAGAGAGTAGTGTACCTCCAGATCCAAAAATATCTGGAATCTAACAACCTCCTTGGACTACGCCAATCAGGTTTCTGCCTCAAGACATGGGACCGAAACAACTCTATTGGACTTGAAAATTCAAATGGATGAGTTTAAAGATAAAGGTAAATTAGCCCTCTGCCTCCTACTGAACCTCTATGCAGCGTTTGATCTAGTCAATCATAACATACTCTGCAATCATATAGTGTCAGCGGCCCACTTTTCACTGAAAGCCATTCAATGGATACAATCTTTCCTTATGGACAGAACTATGGAAGTATGAGATATATTATTGTACAAGAAGCAAAAGTCACTCTAAATTAATATGACCAACAAAAAAGCACGACTGCACTCGGCAGCAGGATAGCAATAGATGAATGTGTACTATGCTATACTTGATAATTGGCTCTATGCTTTTACTCACACATTCTACTTTTGTTTTTCCACTCTTAGTCACAGACTGAATTTTTCAAATCATGCTGTATTTCTGCTTACAAATACATGTTGAAAACTGTTATAAAGCAGGAACTTAGTAACCCACACATTAAAGGGAGGTTCCCAGTGCAACAGGCAGACTAGCTAGATTGCACCTGATGACCGATAATGTTTCTCATATTCTGGTAATGACAATGAATTTGTTAATTAGACTAGAGGAAGCCAAAAGATTGGCGAAACAATAGGCGTGGGCACCACAAGGTTGTGGTTGGCTAAACAGGTTGTATGTACCAGAGGATTTGATTTACCCAATCACATCCTTACAATCGATGTTAAAACCGAATATGAAGTAATATTCATTAAGTACATACATAATGAAACCATTATTGGTGAGACATATAAGATTGTGTATGCTTTAATTTAAAGAATTAATAGACACTGAGAGCACAATTGTGGGGAGACACTTTCTCATATTATATCTGCTTTCATAGCACGGGCCTCTTACCTCGAGGTAGGACATAGAGACCTCATATTCCATGTCGTCGCTGGTCTCCTCAATGGCCCGGAAAAGGTCGTTGAGGGTGCGCACGTAGATCCCTGGCTCGTAGTCGGTCCCCAGCATGGTATAAGTCTTACCACAGCCTAGAGGAAGATTCAGACGAGGGGAGAAAGTTAATAAAGGTCAGTTTACTGCCTTAAGTCTGAAAATACTACTTGATTCTCTACTGTGGACCAAGAAAAGTGTGTATGTTCATTTGGTTGGGAGCCAGGAATTGTGTTAATCTCTGTCCAAAAGCTTTTGGACTTCCTAGGGCTAATGGAAGGATCCAACACATGGCCTCTCTGTTGGGCTTCTGCAGGTGACAGGATGACTCCTTCAGTACAAGATTAAATGATGCTACCCGAGGGCGGTATACAGTCTTTCCATCAAATTAATTGCCATCGAATCATTAGCCATCGAAAGTCATTCATTGAAATGCTTTTCCATTGAAAATCATAGTCATTGAATACATTTCGATGTATTTCCAACTCAAACATACCTTTAAAATAGATATATGGATGTTTGGGTTGATGAAAGGGTTAATTTTGTTGGTAATTCAATGGGTTGAGGAATGGGGGTTGGGAGGATTAGGAAGAGGGGACCACTGGGAGTTGGAGGGGGGCTTTGAGGGGGACCCCCAATAAACAATAAACACCACAAATCAGAGGGAGATGTCTAGTGCTGAAATATATTATAGATTTCAGCACTGGACAAGGGTTAATTTTTGAAAAAGGGAGTTGGTGGGGGATTAGGGAGAGGGGACCCCTGGGAGTTGGGGGGGGCAATAAACAATAAACACCACAAATTAGAGGGAGCTGTCTAGTGAACTACATTATAGATTTCAGGACTGGACTAGGGTTACATTTTGAAAATTGGAGTGGAGGGGGACTGTGAGGGACCACTGGTGTTTTGTACAGCTCCCTGTAACGTTATAACGTTATGCATGTTTCACAGACTTTCCATGCAAAAAATGTAAAGTGTTTATATAACGAAACCCTATTCGATGAAAGGGTTTCAATGCATAAACACTTTGCACTTTATGTATGGGAATTTGATGAAAAATCTTTCAATGGAAATGTTTCAATGGAACAAACCATCGATGGAAAAATGGTGAATCGAAGACAAGCAACCCCCGAGGGCTACCATTCATTGGTGCTTACGTGTGAAGCCCTGGTGAGACACCTGAGGATTCATTTACCTCTGACTGCAAGTGGAGTGGAAAGTGTGCTCGATGTCCCCTAACATACAAAATAGTGAGGTAAGCACTCACCTCTGAGAATTTTTTGTGACTTCATGACACAGATTCTAATCCTGACAATGCAGCCTCACACATCATCCTTCCGAGGTTGATAGACTGAGTACCATAAATAGTGTGTGTTTGTATATAATAATGACACCTATTATTAGAACCATCAGAAGCAAGAGAAAATCTATGTGGCATTCTGTATTTAAACGGCATAGAAAGCATGAGACAGCAGGCCAAGTGCTCCAGAGAGCCACATTACTCCGTGTGCATTCTGTGCTTGCTTGAAGAACTCCTAGTGTGCTATGGAGATTGGCCTTGGGTGGCGGATGGGCCTCAGTGAGGGGATGGACATCTGTGTGGGATGGGCCACAAGGAAGGTTTGGGCCTCAGGGTAGGAATGGACATCAGGGCACAGATGGGCCTCATGGTAGGTATGGCTCTCAGAGCAGGGGTGGCTATTGTAGTCGGGGCAGTCCACAGAAAGAAGATCGACATTGAGGCCAGTGGGCACTGACCCATAGGGAATTCTGGAGGGGTCCCAATGGGACTCTACACCATGGACCTCTTGTGCGGGTACTCTGGTTTTCTGCTCCTCTAACCTTCTCTCCCAATTGCCGCCCTGCCCTTCCTTCCACCTCACTTGATACCCCACATCCTTTTGAAGCAGAGAATGTGTCAGAAAGCTTCCAGCATGTTCTTTTTCACTCTTAACAAACGTTCTATATAAGATTCATTTTGATCTAATCCCTATATAGTGATGCATGTGCTTTAATATTTACTCTTTGGACCAATATATCCAATTTGTATGGGCTTCTGGCTTGAGATGTGATGGTCTGCAGGTTGGGCTAGGTCTTGGGTACAAATGAGCCTCAGCTGAGGATCAGAGAGGTTCCTTGGATGATGTTCGGCGAAGGGCCAAAGTGTAATGTTTGGTAAGGTTAATTTTGGCTTGGAAGAGCAGTGGAGCAATGTCCGTCGTGTACAATGCAATGCTGTTATCACTAGTGGATCATACTATTATTTTGAATGATAGATTATGGACCTGATACATGGAATTATTTGCAAGTAAAATCAGTGATTTGTGTTCCATTTTGTGTGCAATTCCCTGTTCGTCGATTCATGAAATCGACTGCAGAGGACTTTCCCTGGACTTGCGTGGATTTCACTCCGGCCGGGCACATCTTTGCGAACGGCCAAGTGTCTTGCGCGAGACACCACGAGGGTGTGGGCGTGGCTTGCGCAGAGGGCTGGGAAGGGAGCAGAACTTGCGAAAATGTGGCCGTTACAAGGGACGGCCTAAAGGCCGTCCATCGCATGCCCACATCTGCACGGAACGACACGTATTCATGAACCCAACCACATAAGCTCTCGCCAGGGAAAAGGCCACGCAAAGGCCTCATACTATCCGGCACCCTAAGGCAGGCATAGAGGTGCTTGCGCATGGGATTCGCAGAGTGAAGGAAAGGTCCCAAATCGGATTTTGAGGTGCGTGCATGCAATTGTGGTTTCCGATTGGGGTGCGTGTAAGCATCGTATTGGGGTGCAGGAGCTATTTGCGAGGGTTCACACGCATATTTACCAGCAGATTACAACCTTTGTGTTCAGTGCTCTGCATGTTGAAGGGGCGCTGCACGTGGTTCTGGGGAATCCCACGCCCCCCGCCAGGGTGCTGGCTTGGTTGTGGGGTTTCGCAGGTGGTCTTGTCGGGTGCATTGATATGCGTTGGAGGAGTGGCACGGTCCCTCTCCATGGCTGGAATGGCTTAGCGTTTGGGCGTGTAGTGGGCATTCCTCATGCAGGCTTTGCATGAGGTGGTTCTGCATGCAGATTTCATTCTGTGCGACTGGCCGCGCATAGTTATTTTCAGAGCATGGCATTTGCGGGATCAATGCACCCTTTTTCATGAATCGGGTCCTATATATCTGTCATGTTACACTTGATACTATAAATAGAGTTATAGATGAGAAGATAGTAACAATAATATCCAGAACTTCATCCCAGAAAAGAACTTCAGATCCGCTGTCCAAGCCTTAGTCCTCTCCCACCTGGATGGTGACAATGCCCTTTTGCAAGGTCTTCCAGTGACTACCCTGGCACCCCTGGGATGGGTCCTGCATGCTGCAACAAGACTCATCAAAGAACTCCGTAAATTGGACCACATCACCCTGACCCTCATTGAACTACACTGGCTCCCTCTGCAGGCCTATATCATCTATAAATCCTGTTGCATCATCTAAAAGGCTGTCACCCTGAAGGCCCCAAGCTACCTCACTGAGAAACCCAGCATCTCCGGAGGCCTGCGATCTACCAGAAGTAAGGAAATGTGCAGACTAGAACTCCAAAGTTGCAGGAAGGAAAGACCAGAAGACAGGCCTTCTCTGTCTACACACCAAGACTCTGGACCCTCCTCGCCATAAGCATCAGGCCTGCCCCATCGCTTTTACAGTTCAGGAAAGAGCTCAAGACATTTCTCTTCAAGCAATGGCTCCTCCTTAACAACTAGATCCCCACACCCTGCACTCCCCACCCTACCTGCGACTCTGTGATCTGCACCCATCTTCCCCTCCTCCGGTTGCTTGCGAATCCCTTGCTGCCAATCGCCCGCACTCGCCCTCCCCTTTTAGTTTTCCACTCCATTTTTCTCTGCTTCCCTCACTGTGTTCTTCTCTATATGATTACAAGGCACTCCGTTGCTTCTCGAAGCTAGGTCCGTGCACAATAAATACCCTATCAATAATAATAATAGTTATAGCTATAGAAAAATATTCAGCTGAGGCATTCAGAGTGACATTTAACAGACAATAGAAAAGCTAGATTTCATTATGTCACACAGAACGTCTGAGATGGAAGGCACCCCATAGTCATTACCTACTTCTCTATTAATCTCTATGTTGTATATGGTGAAAACCATGACAAGCATTGCAGAAAAAATGACGATATAAGAATATCAGGTTTTCTCTGCCCACACACCACAGCATCCCAAAAATAAGAAAAAATACATCCCAGTGCAAAAGCTGTATACCCTGTGATAGGCTGAGAAGTGAGAGACCACAGTATTTTGTAGAGGAGGAGCCAAGTACCCCCAGTCCACCGGTCCCGCCTACATTACCTGAAAAGTATGAACCAAAGTATGTGACGAATACTGGACCAATAAGAAATCAAGAAGAAGAGCAATGACTCTGTGCAGTACCCTTAAGAATACCTATACCTAAGGGAATATGGGAAGTGAAGTACTCATTGAGGAAACCATATCTACAACCAAGACAATATGATGGTCATTTGAACACGATTCCTGATGAAACAAAGAAACTGAATGATCAGGATGAATGGTGACGTCATACAAAACTGAATCGACTCCATATAGAAGATAACCAGACCAGAGAGGCAGACAATTTATAAAGAACAAAGAGGTACTAAGGATAAGAGATGTCTTGGGATCAAGATGAAGAGACTTATGCAATAAGCATGATGAAGATACTTAGTTTAAACGTGTACAGATGCAATGAAACGCAAGCAGAAAAGCAATCATGAATCTAGCCACATGCTTATAGTGAATAGATTGCGGCAAGCGCCAACATATACATATACATATAAACCTCATAGATACATTTGGATTAAATAAAGAATGAATGTTCCACTACGTATATAGCAGTCGTGAGCAACGAGGAAGGCCTCAATTCAGTGTCAGAGTTACAAAAGCAAGTGAATTAAACAGAATGTATTTCAGCTAAGGAGTTGGATGAGCCAAGAGAGCCAAGGTCTTATCAGAACTAGAATTGGCTGACATTGATATACAATTAACATGAAAGAACAGAAGCTCCTTTTCAAGAAGGTCAAGTGAACACCAAAAGACATCAGAGGACTATTGGAGAATAACTCAAATACACAAAAAAGGCTCAAATTGTGATGTCCAGTCACGTGATGTAAGAAAGTTGGATGCATGAGACGATCACACCTACGTGCGGAAGCCAAACAGTACACATATGCCTTAAAAATTCTCAGAGAACAGTACAGACTCAACGCTGACTAACTAATTGACACTGAACCATTGAGGTGATGATGGATTAGAGCAGGCTTGTCCAACCTTTTTGAATGTGGGGCCGAAGCATTACGTTTTTGTTAACCGGTGGGCCGGTGAGCCAAAAGTCAACACCCTTACCCAAAGCAGTATATTCAAAATCGATGGTGTGTGACCTTTGACACAATAGCATCACAGGCAGTGATAGCCATGCAGTCCCAAAGATAGCTTTTGGTGTCAGGGACAGTGATCAAAGGTTCGTTTTTTGTGATTTCTCCACCAGTGTGTGTGAGTTGATATTTTTCTGAAACAGTGGGTGACGATATACTAGCTGAAGGGAATTGTATGGCTGGCTGTTCCTGAGTAGACCTCCTCTGAAATCACAGTGATTGGTCTGGTATGAAAAGTGGGGTATTTATCATACTTGACTCAATTGATGTTTCTTCCTCCACCTCTTCTACAACATCCACTTTCAATACTTCTTGCATCTGTTCCGTATCCTTGACACTATTCGTCAAACTCACGTACACTAGCCTGGCCAGAATTCTCTTTATTGCTCTCTGTTCATTTGGCATGGTATAGCATAACCCACAAATGGCATCCATCGTAACGGCAATTGTGTTCAAGCTGTGAAGTCATTTCAGCTGATTATGAATGCCATAATCTTCCACCAACACCTCACAGAAGGAGGATACATCATTCAGAAAAGGGAAACAGTTGCTGATGGCTTCTACACAACATCCTTATTGCTATCCTGAGTGTAAGGGTCGTGTGAGCACTGGTCATTAACTTTTAAACTGAGACCTGGGGGGGTTACATAGCTACTTGAAGGCTGTTGTCTGTCTCTTCCCCTTGTGTGCTGGACAACTGGGGTGTCTGGGGAGACATAAAATGAAAAGAAACCCCTCCCTCACAGGAAAGTGCACGGACACCAGATAGAAGAATTCAATTACCACAAAGGCTTCTTCATGGAGAGCATAGATGCTCCCGACCCTGCAAGTAAACCAGAACCTAGGAATCTCTGATGGATTCCCGCACACCATAGATTTGCCCTGGGTATTGGCTTGGCCCCTAAAGACTTTATAAGATTTTGCCTGTTTAATTCATGAATCGTGACTATAGTTAGTACCTATTTTCATTTTCTCTATATTTAATGTGTGAATGTGTGAAGTTTTCAGTAATAAATGTTATTTTCATTTCTTGAGTAACTTAACTACGATTACGCTATGTTACAAAACGTGTGTACTGCACCAAATCACTACTATAGTGTTCAAAGAGCGCCAAGGCTTGTCTGGAGGTTGGTTGCTTTACTATATGATTGGTGTATCTCAAAAAGTGTGCTTTTAAACTGGCTATCTGCTGCAAATCAAAGGCTTTTTGGGTCCTTGTATGACTGTCAATTATGGTGGAGTTTCTGGTATGGCAGGGAATGAGGGTACATTCTCAATTATGCTACAGGCCTATTCTGGACTTATAATATTGAAGAAAGGTCATAATGTATTGCATTTAAATAGGGTATCTGTGCTACTGGTAATAATTGCAATATCTCCATCACAGAAACTCTAATAATCTTTATTTGTTTGTTGTTATGTAGGCTATAGGAATCCAAAACGCTGAGCATGTATTGCTGGTAGGCACAAAATAAGCAATGTCGAAGCCAATAGGTTACAATTTGAGTATTATACTAAAAAGCTTCTGTGAGCTCATTTTGAATGTGTGGGAGGTGAACGTGTGGAGTGTAATTAAAGGCCCCAAACCAACGGAACTGAAGGGTCATGTGAAAAAGGCCTACCTGTCATTACCAAAGGAAAAGCAGCATGTTAATTCACAAAGGAAGAAGAAATTCAACGGTCACTTTCACATGAAAAACAGGGTGTTTAAACACTGACACCAAAACGGCATTGCATGTGTGTTTGCAAGTTAAAGCAAGACATGAGAAAAATGTACACCTGCCAACATAAAGATGTCAGGGAAAAGACATGGGGCCCCATTATAAGTTTGGCGTTCTGGAAATCGGAAATAAGGGTGCCGGTAGCAACATACTGGCACCCTTTACAGACAGCCAAACTTCAAGTCTGCTGGCAGGGGCATGGTACCCCAGGCAGGCCTGACCACACTCAGCAGGGATATCATTTTCATACTCATCCGTATGAGTAGCTGTGGTATCTGTTTCCGTGCAGGTGTCGGTGTGTGGCGGCTATTCCTCCACTGTGGTTAAGGCCCTATGCGGAGAAGCCGGCCGGCGCTTTCGTCTGGAAGGGCTAGGCTGCCACTTTGGCCTGGTAGGACTTTGCCTGGGGGGACTCCTAGTCAGAGTCCTGGGTTGACTGCCTCTGCTGAATTTCCGCCACCAATGTATGCAACATATCCCTGTGTGCTGGCTGTGATGCAAAGGGTGCAGCCGGGCACAGATCTGGGCTGAAACCCCTTGGAGGGGTAAATGGCTGGTACAGTTCCCAGCGTGAAGATCCCCCCTTGGACATGGGCCCTCAGCCCCCTTCATGGTTTGAGTAGAAATCCTCAGGTAAATGTTCATCCTCCGAACTACTATAAATGTAAGAAGATTTCCTCATCAACGACACAGGCGCTGAGGGAGACACCCTCATGAGTCTCGGGAGAAAGTCTGACATAGGCAGTAACTCCCTCAACCAACCTGAATCTTCGGGGAGGATGCGATGATGTGGATCTGCAAGATTGGTGCTGCCGCCAATGAGGTCGGGGTCGGTAGAGCAGACGTAGGCCATGGAGGCAGAGACACCCTTGGTGTAGTCGTTGTGAATGTATAAACGATGGTTGCGTCCAAACTCTTCATCAACGAAGGAATGGTAGATGTTGACGGGGTCGTTGACGGGGTCGTCGATGAAGTGGTCGCAGAAGTGGTGGTCATCGATGGTGTCGTGGTCATCAACTAAGAGACCGTTGACAAGGTGGTCTTGAAACACAAAGTTGGCATCGATGAGGCTGTGGTCCTGATGGACGAGAGTATCGTCAACGAGTCCTTGAGACCGACGATCACGAAGACGAGGGAGGTGCCGACAGGTCTTCAACATGCCTCATCTTCAACGACTTGTCCTTGGAGTGCTTGTGCTTGAAAGGGGTTATGGAATTCCTTGCAAATGGTAACCCACTAGCCGGTAGGATTACCGGCGACGGTGCCAGCGACAGGGAGCGGCCCTTTCCTGAACCAGATCCCCCAGCAGCATGACCTTTGTGGGAGCAGATGTATGATGTTTCGCCGTCGTTTGGATCCCCTCAGAAGGAGCATTCTCAAAGGACCTCAACCTCCTTTTCTCAGAGGGAACATGCTAATGGGACCTGCAGTTCCTCGACAAGGCATGACTGCGCCCAGAGGGCGCATCAGAGGCCTTCTCCTGGTTTATCCAAGCTACCAACCTCTGTTAGCGATCCTTCTTGGTCTTTGCCGGGAAGCCACAACAGATCTCACACACATCTTCATAATGTTCTGGGTGGAGATAATACATGCACTTGGGTTCCAATCCTTGACATAAACGTTATTCAGGCCACAGGATTTGCAGGCCCTGAAGAGACTTCTCTTACTCACCTCAGACATCTTTGAGGTGAGATTTAGGCCCAAGCATGGGCCCACCGAACTCACAGAAAAAAGATCTGACGATGGACATGCGATCTACGCTGACAATGCGTCCCCACTGCTGGTAGGCAACGCGCGACAGTCAAAGTGGAAAAGGTCAAAGAAAACAATCAAAAAGGTCAAATTTCCCAGGGTGCAAAGTGAGAGGCCTCCGGAAAAACCGAAACGTGCGGTATAAATCTGAAGATAGCCACCAGGGGTGGAGCTTAGGAGGACGAGTGTCATTGGCTTCAGTAAGTATGACGCAAAGGGCACTGATAGGCTATAGTGCAGATGAGCAGTTTAAAGCTTAAAGCTAAACTGCTTTCTTTTTACCAAGAATTGCCAACCTGACGACGGGGGATATTCATGAGCATGTGAATACATGCAAGACCCCATGCTGGAGAACATCAGCCAACCTACACAAGCAAAGTTCAAAAGCGTCAACAAAATGAAAAGCACTGCCTCATGCAATAACACCCCCAGATCGTCGAAGTACCTCTGCAATGACATCTTGGGCCATTTCAGGAACAAAGACCAACAACAACCAGCAGCCCATCGACGCAGCTACCTCAACTACAATGGACCGGGTACTGAAATCCTGACAGCATCAGCAGAACTCAGCCAATTTAGACAAATTATCTAAGAAATCATGTTCAAACTAGTGAAATAGACTAATAAGGCCATTATCACTTAATGACCCTTCCCAATGGACGTTTCAAAAACGTACTCTGCAAATAAAATAAACTCCAGCCTATTATTTCCAAAATGTATGAACTGATTTCCTGAAACCAGAATAGTACCAAAGGCTTTTCCTCTCCTTAAGAATAGTGCAGGAAGAGCGGATGACCCTGCTAACAACAGGCCCATATCCAACTTTCCGTAACCAGCCAAAACCCTGCAGAGCTGTAAATACAAAGAACTCCTCGAACACATGGAATCAAATGGGATAGTGAACGAATCTCAGGTAGGATTTAGAGAAATGAAACAATCGGAACAGACACTTCTACTATCCAACTAAGAAGACTTAAATATTTATGCTAACAAAAACATATTTTCAGCCCTCTTTCTATTGGACATATCGTCAGTGTTTGATCCCATTAGCCACATAACGTTAATGAAGAGACCAAAAGAAACTGGAATTCTCAACACTGAATTACAATGGATGAAAACCTTCCTCACCGATAACATGGCACAACCTATCAAACTACTGTCACTTCAAGAACATGACCGATCAAATGCAACGTCCCACAAGGATCAGGTCTCTCATCACTTCTTTTCAACGTATACGTGGCACATCTCATGAAACCAATTGCCAATTGAAAATCCAGGGCGAATATGTTACAACTATGCAGACAACACCCAAATGATTTTTAAGATGACACCAGATATTGACTCAACTCTCTCACTAGCTTCCTTTGAAAGATAAATATCTGGAAGACCAATACCAGCTTCAAACTAAATCCAAACAATATCCCTAAGGATTGGTTCCCAGCAAAATTCTGATCACAGCTGAATGGGAAGGATGTGACTTGTGTTAATGTGCTGATACATATAAAGATAACAGATCTAATGTGTGAGCTTGGGGCAGGCGCACACGCACGGATGTGCTTTCTACGCCAACCTCTGACTTATTATGGTAATATCATAGAAAGTCGAAAACGGTTCATGTGTTGTGCCTATAAATCAAAAACAACAATAAAGAACAAAAGTGTGTTAGCCCTGTTGCTGTGATGTCATGAGTGAGTGATGGAACTCATGAATATTATGGAAGGTTCCTTCCAAGAGATTTCATGAGCTACAGTTGGAAGAGCTATCTGGATGCTGAGGACAGTTGGATTGGAACTTGCTTCTACCCAGCTGAGCCTTCGGCTTTTCGTTTACTACAGACAGCTTTCTTGGAGGAGGAATATCAGGCTTGATGCATTCACATAGAAGAAGCTTTCATTAGACTGCACAGAAGGGCATCGTAAATTGATTGCCCACGTCAGCGATGTCGTCAATCTCTTGTCTGTTTGCCCAGCCAGATGGCAGGGAGACGGGAAATTGGAATGGTAGAGCTGCACGGAGTATGTTCCTACACGGGCGTCTGCGCAAAATTGGCATTTAAGAAAGTGTAAGCAGTCTGGAAAATAAGGGAATAACACGACAGCAGAACATTTTCAGAAGGCCTTGTGATATGATATGATATGGCATTTGTAACGCGCCTATACACAGGTGTTTCAAGGCGCAACGAGGCGGGGAGGGGAGGAACAAGGGGAGACAGACAACGATCCTACTAGGCCAGGTGTCATTCAGATCGCGCAAGTGCAGGGGTGGGGGAGGGGGAAAAGTGCAAGGGGAGGGGGGGAAGTGCAGTACAAGGTAAGTGGCGTAAAGTAGTAAATAAATAGGGCCAGCTGGTGGCAAGTGCAAGGTAAGTGCAGAACAAGTGCTGGAAAGGGGGGGGGGGCTGTAGGGATACAGAGACAGTCCCGCAGTGCAGAGGGGATTCCAGGGCATCAGTGCAAGTGGAGAGTGGCTGGGCCCAGGACCGAGGCCGTTAAGAGTGGTCCAGTTGCAGAATCAGTGCAGTTTCAGTGAAGAATATTAGCTGTTCAGCAGTGGAGAGGGAGAGAGAAAGCAGAAGCAAAGAGGAAGGTTTTGAGGTGCTTCCGGAACCAGAGATGGTTCTCCTCAAGTTTCAGGGAGGCAGGAAGGCTGTTCCATAGGGAGGCCCCTGCCGCGGAGAGAGATCTACCCCCAGCTCGTTGCTTCGAGAAGCGGCTGACCCTGAGGGAGTTGGAGGCGGATGAGCGAAGGGCTCGGGAAGGAAGATATTTGGGAAGAGAGAGTTGAAGGTATTTAGGACCAAGGCCCCAGAAGGCCTTGTGGACAATGCAGAGGGTTTTGAACTTTATCCTCGCAGCCACTGGGAGCCAGTGTAGAGATTTCAGTCCTGGAGAGATACGGTCCCTGGGCTTGAGGCCAAGGACAAGTCTCGCAGTTCTGTTCTGGATGAGTTGCAGAGGGCGGAGAGTGGAGGCAGGCAGATTAAGATAGAGGCTGTTACAGTAATCCAGCTTCGAGAGAACCAGGGCTCGGGAGACAGTGAGCTTCTGGGGGAAGGAGATGAAGGGAAGAATACCTCTGAGGAGTGTCCTCCAACCAAATGTCAATAGGCCAGATTGGGAACGGGGAGTATATCTGTGAGAAAAGGAATGGGAGACTACTTTGGGAGAGTGGGTAATGGCTTGACACTCTTAATCTGACCCCAGACAAGACGGCTATGCGAAAAGCCTACATCAAATAGCCGGGGTACATTTTTAGTTAGTGAAGACCGAGCCTAGGTTTTAACACAACGAGAGAGGTTGGGGGGTGCAAGGCTCACACCAGAGATGAAATACAGTTAAAGAATAAAATACATACGGTCCACTCATACACAGTGAAATCCATGAATTCATTAGAAGCAACAAGCAGGCTTGGTATGTTATTGGGAACAGGGAAACCGAATGCAAATTGAAATTTAGAGATGCAAGGCAGGTCTCCATTCAAGTCTATGGTGAATAGGACCATAAAGGGAAAACTGTTAAGTGCCACCTGTGTCTTTTGTCCAAGGCTACATTTGCAGGCCTGGCTGAGTCAGGAGACTAATCTGGCCTGAAGATGGGAACTGGTCTAATGTCCAGATTTACTTGGGTCTTGGAGAAAGCCACAACGTTTACTCGCATATGGCTGGATTGGGATGCCGACAGAATCCCATGTAGCCCAGTTTAGAGCCTTTCACCTTTGCCCTTTCTGTAGACACACTCGAAGGTGGAGTCCTGAGAAGAGTGATGTACAATTTCCCAGCCAGTTGTTTGTTTACCTGGATGACTGGGGCATGAAGGCTAGAGCGGGAAGCAGGTTCCTCTGGTCAGACCATGGGGCCTTTGGGGCCATTGGCTGGCCTGGCTTTGGCCTACCAAGGTTAATGGTGACTCTGCACCTGCCCCACCAAAGAGATGCTGATGCAGGAATACCCCCTGGCAGGGTCAATGGCCCCAAACGGGCTAGTTTGGAGACTGCAGTGTGAACAGCAGGAGTGCCTGAAAAAGCTCTAAACAGGAGGCAGTGCCTCTGGAGATTGGTTGGCAGAGGGCAAATCTATGTAGTCAAATATCCCGGTTCGTTCCCCATAGAGTTATGGAGTACACGTGGCATTGGTGAGGGTCCCACAGCATTGTTTTAATCACTTCAAGAAGTAGAAGATGGGAACCTTGTGAGGATCAAGTAGCTCAGAGAGGGCTTTTGAGCAGGCAGTGAAGGTCACACCGCTTGCGGATTGGCTCAGTGGACTGTCCCAGTATGGTAAGCTCAGGCTATCTACAGAGTCTTCAGCAAGTCTTTAATCACAAAGTGTAACTTTTACAAAGTTTAAACAGGGTGATTGGTGGTGCCTAGAGCTCTTTGTACAGGTTTGTAATTGTTTAGGCAGCGCACAATAATCACCGACTCTCCAACCAAACTAACTGTCCCTTCAGATGTAAACTTGCCCTAGATATTAGTAATGTGCTTCTTATCTACGGTGAGGGGACAGAGAGAAGACTGACCCTATAGTTCAACTATAGTACAGCATAAACAATTATAGTTTTATGGTAAAAAATGCAATCAAACCAGGAATCACAGTTACATATCTTTTTCCTGTATGTTTGACCAAAGAAAAGTTAAAGTCAGTGTATGTGGACCACATTGGCACACATCATATTTATAAAAACTAGCTACAGCAGGTAACCCGTCATTATTAGGACGCCCCTTTTTTTGAGGGGCTGGTCGACCGGTTTCATTGGCTGACAAGGTTGATGCCACTTTCTTCAGGACCTATTGTACTACTGTTAGTTTGTTGCACATATGTTCTCACGGCTGGTTGTGGTCTCCTATGTGTTCTGACTGGCATAGGTTTATCTGCTGCCCCAATCACAGCGCTTCACGGTGTATCCAGTGATAAGGTGCTCTGTGCATGTGCATTGCTTATTGGACCTTCGTTTATTGTCTGTATTTCTTTTAAAAGTCCAGGAACGCCTCCCAATTCCTCAGCCGAGGCCCACATACACTGCTTTTAACTTTTTTGTGATCAAACATACAGGAAAAATAAAAGGATCAGTGATTCCTGGTTCGATTACATTTTTTACTATAATACTATCTTTTTTAGGTGTGCTATAGTTGAATTATAGGGACAGTCCTCTCTCTGTCCCCCCACCCGAGATAAGCGGCACATCACCGATATCTAGGGCAAGTATACATCTGAAGGGACAGTTAGTTTGGTTGGAGGGTCAGTGATTATACTACGCTGCCCAAACAATTACAAACCTGTACAATTCTGTGTGAAAAACAGGGAATATGTACGGGTATTATAACCCACTCCTAGTCCTCTTTTTGTATATATGGCGATTAGAGTTCATCAGATTCTGCTACAAAAGGACAGTCATGGTGAAATACCTGCTTGCCTGCAACATGCCAGTGCCACCGTTCGGTCTCCACTTTGCTCCCAACAGCTTAAGAACTGAAGGTAGATGGACTGCCTTCCAATGTTTGTGGAGCGGCAAAGAAGAACCCCCCAATCTCCTCTGCCCACAGCTGGCTGAGGTTATTTAGATGAACATAAGGCCTGGCCCGAATCCATTGTGCAGCATATATATAAGTCCTGCAGAATGCAGCCTACACATTTACATGATAAGTGCCTTGAGTTCACATCTTTCAGCTGAAAGGGACAAATCCTACTGGTCTCTCCGAGAGACACCTTCTGCGGCCTGTCCCAATTCTGCTGTCTGCTCTACTTTAGATGTTAGTTCTGCTAGGTTCTTCGGCCAAGACCCAGGGCGGATGCCAGTCTGAACACAGGTCTGCAGAGTAGCTCGCGGGTTCATAAAGCACATCAACAGGATGCCTTTTCCGGCCCTTGAAAATCAATGCTTAGCCCGGCAAGGGCAATGCAAGTAAGACAGCTCCATCTGCTAGGGAAACCAGAAGCCACAAAGATCCAACGAGACCATTGTCTGTACAGGTGTTTCAAAGTGTTAAATAGAATGAAAGGGTGATTCCATTGGTGAGTCTTCTGACTCACTTGCCAATAGTGATGTCCAAAGCCCAAGTTACCCCCCACTTTCTTCATCCAAAAGGATACCAGGAACTCTCAGAGGGCTGCCTTGTGCCTCTCCACACACCGATTCCAGTTCTTCACAGCTGCAAATGGAATCTAAGAGGCTTGTGCATATGACTCATTTCACCTTGAAGTTACTTTCCACCAGTGGGTTGGAAGGATTATTGCACATGTCGTGGGTTCCCTCCAGCAGACTTGACTGCACAATATTTTCCGCATTTCCTGCAAAAGTCAAACTCCCTCTTCTGGCTATAGGAGGCCATTCACTCACACGCACATGCATGACCATTGGGGAACAGGGCTCTGAGGGCTCCCAGAAGACGGCTTCATCCCGCTGGCTTTTCCAGACAGTAAAATAAATATATATTCCAAACTGAAGCCTGGAAGAAAGTGAGGCTTTTATACTTTGCTCATAAATTGGTCTTCAATCATTAAAATACAATTCAAATGTTCAATGGGCAAGTATGGCAGATCAGCCAGTAGATACACCTTCTACTTGTGGCAGGCAAGTAAGGTTACAGTCTGGCTCTTTCATATGACTCCAGCAGAGTTCATGTATACATTGCAGGCGTTCTCAGTGCTGCTAGGAAGTCCAGCTTCTTTGCGGGAACATTTCACATGCACATGACTTTGAGGGCAGCTTTGACTCAGTTCGTATTGGTCGGCTTACATTCCAGGGAGCTTTTAATATGACATGGGCACATGCCGGACCAGGCACACACAGTAGAGAAAACAAAGGCATCAGCAGCTGTCAGAAACGGTCCTGTTGAACAAATACATTCTAGAGGATCTATGTATTATTGCGAAAATAAAATGTCGAATTCCAAAATACAAAATTGTTTTTTTCCCCCTTCCACCACCCCTATATATGCGGGGGAGATCCCCAGAGCCCCCTACTATATACCTACGCCGTTTTTATGCACAACACCCACATCCCACACATATACATATTTATTTATAGGGTAAAAAGGGGCTTTCAAAATTCGTTTTTTTCGGATTCGAAATTATTGCATTCTTTATTTTGGTGTGATCCCTTCTAGGGGGACATAGCAGCAGACCCTTCCGGACAGGACAGAGTCTCTGAAATACCATTTGGGCTGTGTGGCATGGGCAGTCATATTCCGTGGTGAATTGAATATAGAACACTGATACAGACCTTGTGATCCAAATTACTACAATGCCTGTTGAGAAAGAACATGAGGAATAACAATAGAAGAAGGACATAAAGATCACAAAGCCACCCTCAGTCACCAAACCACCCTAACAATCAGTGAGCCTTTGCACAAGGTACGGGTTTCTTCACAACGGAATCTGATTGGCCACCCCATTATCCTAAACTATGATAATTATGTGTGTAGGTGCGCTTGTACCTCAGGCCACCTATGTGTAGAGGAGCCGCTGCATACCTCTGCAGGAAACCCTGTGCCCCCTTCCTCCCATATATTGGAGACACGAGACCGTGCCGTGTTGGCCACCAGCCGTTGTGCCAATACCACAGCGTGTGTTCGAGAGAAGATACCTGTTGAGACAACCTTACCGAATGTTTCCCCCAGAAGTGATGATAACCTAAGGGAGGAACTCCCTGAAGGAATATCACAAAGAGCAAAGAAAAGAAGCTAGTGACGTCACAAAAAGTATGCACGACATCCCAAGATACTGGCTGAAGACGATGTATAAATCCTAAAGAAACTAATGATGAAGTAAAGAATCAAGTGAACTTTTAAATATGAAAAAGAAGATTACACGTGCACACAGTGCTGCAAAAAATCAACCATTCAATAAATGTACAGATGCTGAAACATAAGGAAGACCATGTCATCATAGAAGTTGACTATATGTTATGTTATGTTATGTTATTTTGCATTTATATAGCGCCTTATATACCATTGGTATGGTCTGAAGGCGCTGGTAGGTTGAACGCCCTTGGGAACCGAAGTTCATATCAGTAGAGGGAGTAGAGAGGGTCAAAAGGTGCGTGTGAGCACCGGGTATGTGTGCAGCTCGTGCGGTATCCGTGTAATAGCTGCTTTCTAGCGGTAGGTGTGATGGTTGAGAGGTCAGGAGTATGTGTTCGTTCTGGCAGGATTTATCCAGATCGGATGTGGCTGCGTTAGGCCTGAGGAGAACGCCTGGCTGGGGGGTGTGTAACCAGCAGTGTTTACTTAGAATGATGTGGAGTGAGCGGCGGATGTTGATATGAGAACAGTTATACCGAATGGTGTCATAGTATCCCTGTGTTCTAGTTGAGTGGTGATGTAAAGGAGAGAGCAAGCATGATGGTGTGATATGATGGGTTATATGCTCTTTCAAACGTTATCTGCATTTCAGACCATAGTATACACGTCACGCAATTCTATGCGCTCCTGTCCGTTCCATGCACTCCTATCTACTCCATGCACCCCAGTTTGCTCTATACATTCCGGTCCGCTCCATGCACTCATGCATTCCGGCCCACCCTGCACGCTCGGGTCCGCCCTGCGTACTCTAGTCTGCCCCAACATTCACAATTCTGTCTAAGTGTGGACATGCTAATATTCACCTTTCTGTCTAAGTGTGGACATGCTAACATTCAAGGTCCTATCTAGATGCAACGCAGGCCAATATTCACAATTTTGTCTAAGAGTGGACATGCTAGTATTCACAATTCTGTCTGGGTGTGGACATGCTAATATTCACAATTCTGTCTGGGTGTGGACATGCTAATATTCACAATTCTGTCTAGGAGTGGACATGCTAATATTCAAAGTCCTATCTAGATGCAACGCAGGCCAATATTCACAATTCTGTCCAACTGTGGCCATGCTAATACTCACAATTCTGTCCAAGTGTGGATATGCTAATATTCACAACTCTGTCTAGGTGTGGACATGCTAATATTCACAATTCTGTGTGAGTGTGGACAAGCTAATATTCACAATTCTGTCTAAGTGTGGACATGTTAACATTCACAATTCCATCTACATGCGACGCAGGCCAATGTTCACAATTCTATCTAAGAGTGGGCATGCTAATATTCACAATTCTATCTAAGAGTGGACATTCTAAGTATCACAATTCAATCTAGATGCGACGCAGGCCAATGTTCACAATTCTATCTAAGAGTGGGCATGGAAGTATTATGGCACTCTATGTTATTGGTAGGTAAGATAGAGTGGCAGGGGTTTTCTGGAGTAGAGTGATTGCTCTACTCCCCACCCATGCCACACTCACGGTTTTTGTTGGTGTCTGTTGGCTGCTGGCTTCCTTGGCGTCCCCTTGCGGACACCTGCTGACACTTCCTGGAGCCGCCTCTGTTGGAGCCACCCTTGGCCTTGGGGCCCTTAGCCGGGGGCTGCATGGGCAGAGGGCTGCCCTGGGAGGACCAGTGATGAAGGGTGAGAGGACCAATGAGAACGGGCCTGAGCGGGTTGGGAGGCGGGAGGGAACGGAGAGAAGGAAGAGGGTGCGGAGTGGGAGCGGGCTGCTGGGGGATCAGAAAGGCCTCTGGATATGGGGTCAGCCACAAAAGCCTGCTGCCCCTGGGTGTGAAGGAGGCAGGCAGGGGGCACTGCGGCCGCTAGGCCCAACGAGGAGTCAGGCTCCACCAAACACGGGAGGGGGTGGGCCAGGAGGCGGGAGAAGGGACGCGGGAAAAAGGCAGGGGAAGCAGGATGGCGATCGGGGGCAGGGGGTCAGCCACACAGGCCGAGATGTTGCTCCCCAGGGCCCAGGAGGGTCCTGGGGGGGTGCACTCACCTGCTGCCTCTGGGTGTGAAGGAGGCAGGCAGGGGGCACTGCGGCCGCTAGGCCCAACGAGGAGTCAGGCTCCACCAATCACGGAAGGGGGTGGGCCAGGAGGCGGGAGGAGGGACGCGGGAAAAAGGCAGGGGAAGCAGGATGGCGATCGGGGGCAGGGGGTCAGCCACATAGGCCGAGATGTTGCTCCCCAGGGCCCAGGAGGGTCCTGGGGGGGGTGCACTCACCTGCTGCCTCTGGGTGTGAAGGAGGCAGGCAGGGGGCACTGCGGCCGCTAGGCCCAACGAGGAGTCAGGCTCCACCAATCACGGGAGGGGGTGGGCCAGGAGGCGGGAGCAGGGAGAAGGGACGCGGGAAGAAAGGGGAAGCAGGATGGTGATCGGGGGCAGGGGGTCAGCCACATAGGCCGAGATGTTGCTCCCCAGGGCCCAGGAGGGTCCTGGGGGGGGGGTGCACTCACCTGCTGCCTCTGGGTGTGAAGGAGGCAGGCAGGGGGCACTGCGGCCGCTAGGCCCAACGAGGAGTCAGGCTCCACCAATCACGGGAGGGGTGGGCCAGGAGGCGGGAGGAGGGCGAAGGGACGCGGGAAAAAGGCAGGGGAAGCAGGATGGCGATCGGGGGCAGGGAGTCAGCCACACAGGCCGAGATGTTGCTCCCCAGGGCCCAGGAGGGTCCTGCGGGGGGTGCACTCACCTGCTGCCTCTGGGTGCGAAGGAGGCAGGCAGGGGGCACTGCGGCCGCTAGACCCAACGAGGAGTCAGGCTCCACCAATCACGGGAGGGGGTGGGCCAGGAGGCGGGAGGAGGGACGCGGGAAAAAGGCAGGGGAAGCAGGATGGCGATCGGGGGCAGGGAGTCAGCCACACAGGCCGAGATGTTGCTCCCCAGGGCCCAGGAGGGTCCTGGGGGGGGGTGCACTCACCTGCTGCCTCTGGGTGTGAAGGAGGCGGGCAGGGGGCACTGCGGCCGCTAGGCCCAACGAGGAGTCAGGCTCCACCAATCACGGGAGGGGGTGGGCTAGGAGGCGGGAGGAGGGAGAAGGGATGCGGGAAAAAGGCAGGGGAAGCAGGATGGCGATCGGGGGCAGGGAGTCAGCCACATAGGCCGAGATGTTGCTCCCCAGGGCCCAGGAGGGTCCTGGGGGGGTGCACTCACCTGCTGCCTCGGGGTGTGTAGTAAATAGAACGCAGGCAAAGCCGTATTATATAGAAGCTCGACATCGGTATGATGAATTTAGTAAGCCAGCACCCATGAAGCGGTAAAGGAAAACTGTGTTGCAGCAAGAATAAGCAGAATCATGGAGCTGCAAGACGAGGCTGTCTGGCCTGGAGTCAAGACTGAAGCAGCCATGGTCAGCTATCTATTGGAGAAATGAGCAAACATGCGTAGGATGAATCATCCCTTGCTAAGGTGTAAAAAAAAAAAAGGACACCCAGACTGCCAAGTTTAATTCATTTAAAAATCCTTGAAAATGGACCAAATCGTGGTCTCCTGTCACGTGAGCCAAGGATGGAAATAGAGTTTGAAATTGGAGTCCCAGAACACGATAGTGAGTGCTCTGACTACCATGTATTCTAAAAGACAAGGATACTTAGCAAGGCCAAGTTCAAAGGCAATCTTCATGGCAGAAGGCATGGGCATTGAGAGAGGCTGGTTATTTGGGTGGGGAGGTAGCATCATGCCCCATCTCCTTGCACCTGGGTCTGAGCTTACGTGCTGCTAAGAGGACCGAATGTTCCAGACCTAACACAAGCATCGTACCAACCAATTGTATTAGTCCATATAACGAAACACCTTATAGTTGGAAGACCAATGAGAAACTGTGTATCTAATGTTTCTGAAAATTACATGTTTTAGAGTTAGGCATATGTTGTCCACCTGATAGTGGACAACCAATCACAATCCTAGTCCCTTTAGAAAACTATACTTCGATGTTCCCCATAGCCAATCCCAACCCTTGATAGGTTTTTCATTATTGACACGTAGTATGACGTCATGTCTGACGTATTTTTGGTATAAAAGACTATGTTTTATGAAAAGATCGCTGAGAGACTGAGCGTACGTCTGTTGATGTTCGTTGTAAACTTGCTGTTTTAGATTATTGTTAATAAAACAGTACTTTGCCATCTTCCTGAGTTGGTTCGGTTATTTGGACTCTGAAGTATTCTGTATGGTGATTACATATGCACGTTCCTAAAGGGCCCAAAGCTCACCTGCATAAGTCAGTGCCCCAGTTGGGCCACCCTAGTCAAAAAAGTCTGGATATGCCACTGACCAATTGGCCACTCAGTGCTAGGAGGCCACCCCTGTGTTAATTAAGTGATTTACAAATACCAAGTAACAAAACGCCATAAGTGACCTGAAGTAAAAATGGCTTGATGTTTCCTGGTTTTTGTCCCGGTTTATCTTCCTTGCTCTCTGTCACTCACACCCACTATTCTTTTTTATTAGTTCTACCTATGTCCTGCCCAATCTCTCCTGAATCCTCTTCAGCACTCTAGCATTTTCATGGCCATTGCAGGCTCCATGAATATCCCTTTGTGCACGTGTGAGCTCCACCTTCTACCAGTATTTAACACAAGCAATCAAGGCACGGTGAATGCATGTTGCTTAGAGGCACCCAGTGCTAGCTAAAGAATGGCTCAGCCTTTAGAGAACCACGAGGACCCCACAGATGTAACCTAACAGGCATGTACTGCCAGAAAAGCATAGAGACAGATCAGCACCGAGCTGGGACCCTACAAACAGTAGCCCAACTTCTCATGAAAGTGGCCCTGATGTCGCTCAGATAGCCTACATACAGGTCGGGGCATATGTAGGCATTTGAGGCCCTGAACCACTTGCACAGGGTTTAGTGGCACTGAAGCTCACTCGCTTTACTGCAGTTCTCTTCAGTTGCCCCACTTGCTATCTTTGAAGTACACTACTGTGCCTGAGAGCACTCCAAAGCAGCCCCAGAGGGCCTTGTAGAATGCATAGACCCAGTCAGAAGTGAAATGCATACGTCGTTATTTGCTTAAGCATGTCCCTATGGATCCTTATATGCTTGTCCTGCTGATGAGTTCACACTGACTGGAGCCAGTATAGTTAGCTTGGCCTAGCACAGGTGTTGGCCTGAAAGGGAGGGCCTGGCTCTATGGACATGTGTATCAGAGGGATACACCCTCTGCACTGATGGGGCTTTGCTGTTGTCCCTGCTGTATATGAATATCTGACTGGGTGAGGCCCTTCAGACTCTGGTGTGTGTGTTCAGTCCCTCACTGAACTAGCAGAGATGGGCAGGACTTTCTTGGGGGAGGGGGGGGGATCTAGCACAAGTCCAGAAGAGAATAGTGCAGGGACACGTTAACATATGCACCGCGACGTGACGTCACAAGAAGTAAACATGTCAACGTGAAATATGCAGATTTCATTCAATTGGCCTTTGCTAACTAAAGAAAGTGTTCAGGACCAACGTTCACTTGCCTTTCAGGAAATTACTCCAAAGCCAAAAATTAAACCTGGAGGGGAGACTTGGCTGTGACGTAGCTACAGAAGAATAAAAGGTGGGCAGCTTTTAAGCCTCAGATTCTGTAACGGAATCTCACTGCCGTGCAAAGTGTGAATAGAGGCTATTTTGCACAAGCATTTAGCACGCCTTTAGTTGGCCCCGTGGCTTAATATATGGCCTTGCGGCCTGAAGATATGCGCTTCAATCCCGACTTTGGGCACCGCTAACTCCTTAACGCAATCTAGGGTGGCTATATTGTACTAACTCTAGCCCTCAAGACACAGGGGGGGCATCAACCCTCTGAACATTGGGCAGACGTTGCCCACTCTCATGTACCCTCGACTTGTGACTTTCCCTACGCCCACTTCCCACTTTTTGACCATTACCTTGCCAGGCAGCAACCGCTACTCTCCCTGTGCCAACACCAAACCTGTAGGGCTATCCAGTGCTCCTCTCCGACCTCCATATAGATGGGATGCTGCGTGATTGAGCAGGACAAGGCAAGCCTTGTTCATTGTTCTAATTATAATTTGTAATTCTTTTTCCTTTATATCGCTAAGAGAGGCATAGCCCACAGAATCAACGAAGCTTGCACTGGTCGAATGCTCCATTTCAAACCTTTGTGCAACCGACAACTAACTCTAGCCACAAATTTAGTCTCTATGGTCCACCAGTACCCAACCCATAGCTTTGGTCTGCAGTTTATTGCGAACATGACTGGTCAGCCCTTGTACCGTCTCTTCATGTCTTTATTCCAATGTCACTGTCCATGCAATATGTGCAATCATTGCTGCCACAATCGATCCTGCGCAACACACGTTGCATAGTGCAGCCTGGTCAGCGCTTGAGTTTTGCAATCGTGTGTCACAATGTATGGAATATTGTTATCCAGCCGTAGAGGGGATCCTGAGCTTGCCAATGTTCCGGCTGATGTTCTAGGTTAGTCCCTTGATCAAGGCTGCTAGCAGAGATGCTGTAACAATGTTTGTTTGGTCAGCATGGACTGGGGTCTAAGAGCGTCTCAAAGCAAAATCCTCTATAGGCCGTACTGGACTCCAGAACGTATGTTCAAGAGACGTCTTTTAGAGAGTGACCAATGTTGGAAGTGCAAACAGGCCAGCGGCTCACTGAGTCATTTACTTTGGACTTGCAAAAAGACAAGAGACTTCTGGGAAGGGGTCTGTGAAAGGTTGGGCCTGGTCGCATGCTTCAATCGCGGTTCTCGGGGATGTGTCCCCATTGGATGAAGTACCATTTTGTAAGAGAGTCTGGCTGCTCAGGGCCTGTATGGTTGCTAAAAAAAAAAAAAGATCCTGAGGCATGGAAGTCAACCTCTTCTTTCTGTATTGATGACTGGGTGGAGGAGTTGTTAACTGTATCACATATGAGAGGGCCATCTACAAACAGCCTGGAGACACTGATACATTCAAAGACATATGGGAATCATTCCTAGATGCATATGATTAATGTTTCGATTATTTAAACTCATTCATTGTTAATTACTGTGCACTTGACTCTCATGAATGTTAGTTCTTTTTTTTTCTTTGTCTTTTCTTTTCCTTTATCGTTAATCTACTAAGGTGAATACTTGTTGCGCTTATTACTTCTTGACTGTCCATTTGTAGACCTGGGCTGATTGTACAGATTTTAATGCAGTTATGTACCATTTGTTGAGTTTCATGTGAATGCTTTGACATGTGAAAATAAAATTCTTATATAAAAACGTAATGCGTGCAATGTTTCAAGCCATGATCTACGAAAACACAGTTAGGAGCAGCAACGCACTACAGGATCGACACTCAGAACTATGAGAACATATCCAAGGGAGTTTTCAATAACATAACATAACATAATAAGCTGTACGCACTATATTATATGCCGATCGACCATGCTCTTTCGCCCCGTTTCCCACTCTCACTCTCTCTCTGTAGCTCTGTCTCTGTGGACAGCAGCGCAACCAGAGACACATTCTGATATCTTTGAGGGGCTGTGTTTCTTTTGTAAAATAAGGTATTAAAAGGGAAATAATTTACTTGTCTTTGCAAAGTATCTCTTTTTAAAATTGTACAATGTTAATTTCTAACGATCACTTCCAGTATATAATGGAATCATAATAAGAATGTTAAACTTGTGTTACGGAGCAAAGAACATTATCAAAACCTATAATATAGCATTAACCCCACGTTCGAAGGGCTGGAATGAGGGTAACGGCCTGGCAGCCCAAGTTATCGGCCTGAGCGAAGGGGAAGATGGCAGAGCATGGCAGGGGAGGCAGTCTGCGTATTCCGTGGAACGCAGGCTGGGATTACAGGTTTCAGCCCGCGATCCGTGGAACCTGATTGGCTCCACCTCCCCATCCCAGGTGCTCATAACAATACAAATTATTTACTGGGAGACGGTTACCATTCCAAGATGGACAATCTTGTACACTCTTGAGAGATACATCTTATGAGAAGGGGGAAGGGGACCAAGAGAACCAATAAGGGTTCTTGGCTGCTTTGTATACAATCAAAGAGCATTTTGGGACCATAAGAATAACCACCACTTTTTATATTTTACAAATAGGTCTGTGAAGAAAATGGTTGTTTGATTCAATCTCTACGTACATAATACAACACCTGGTTTGGTGTGCATGACATTTTTCACAGCACACAGCCTCACATCAAAATATGTTGTTAGCTTGAACCATAAATACCCATTCAAAGGGCCTAAAGATTTGCATTTGAGGTTAAAATAGTCGCGTCATCTGTCCCGCTATTGGCAGTCAGTAGCTGTCTTGATTCTCGTTTCCAGACACATTTTGTAGAGAAAAGCTGTGTCTCAGTAGGAGCATAAAGCGTACCTCCACTTTTTTCCCAATCATATGCCACATGGCATCACCCAGAGTTTACGCTTGAGTCATAGACCGGCCCCTGCCTGGAATGTACAGGGCTAGATACACTAATCAAACCCAGGGCGAGAGGCGCCAACCAATGAGGAGGCTTGGAACCCGAGCATAAGAGTCCACGCTCACTGCCTGCATTCTTTCCTAGCCTGCAGTGCCTGTCCCCCAGGTCCTACATGGTTTCGCTGCTCCCCTAGGCCCTTTCCTCTCGCCCAGAGAGCATTCAGACTTTCTCCTGCCAGTCCTCCAACCCCCAACTTGTTCCCAATCTCCACCCACCCTCCAACTTACTTATGTCTCCTTGTACACTGAGCTTCCTATGTGCTCTCTTGCTGTCACCACCATGGAAATAGAAAAGGAACGTTGTTGCCATCTTGGTTTCAGTTTTCTTATGCGAAATTGGGTCTGTGTAACACACGAGGTGCCCATTCCCATAAAATGAAATACTAATGCTATTCACACCCAAAAGCAAGCCCCAGGGTGCGAGTAGCAATCCCCCCAGTGATTGGCAGTGTGCTGGGCAGGTAACTGTCCTGTACCTTTGGTGAGAGCTTTGCTTCCCCCAAGCTTACTGTTATGATGTAAACTAGTTCTAAAGGAATGTTTAAGACCTCTGATTCTATTTCAGTTGGTTGTGTCCTGCTGATGGCTTAAGACATGTCCGGCACTCTGCAGGCTCAATAAAGAAACTTACCCCACGGCCAGCCCTCTTACCTTATTACACGTTCAGTGCGTTGGAACCCATGGCCCAGCAGCCGGAGCAGGAAGGATCTCAGTCTGGCCAGCCACAGCCCCCTTTGTGCACAGATTTTACATGTGTTCGAGATCACTGCTATAACTGGGGCAAATAAAGGTCCAATTGATGACTTTGTCTCAAGGGAAAGCTTGTGCCCCTGAACGTCGACAGAGGATCACCCTGGACCATCATATCAGCAAAGACATCCACTGATGTGCTAGAAGCAAACTGGTTTATCTGGCTGAGCATGATATTCAGCAACATGCATACGGAGAAGTGGAGATTGCGCTGGTTGGCAAGTTTGGAGCTCAAGTTGAGTAGAAGGCAGGAAATGCACAGAATTGTATGTGCCCAACAAAGGATTGTCACTGCTGGGTTGGGATGAACAAGCTGAGCTGGGAATTCGAATGCAAGAGAACTCTAAGGAACCTGTCACAGTAGATGAGATAGAGGACAAGTGGGCAGAAGAATTTCTGAAGTTGTTCACAAAGGAGCTAGGCAGACTGAAGGACTTTGAGCCATGCATTAGGGTCAAGCGGTTTCAATCACCCACAAGAGGAGATCTGTGCCTCATCATTTAAAGGAAAAGTTAAAGAATGAACTTGACTCGTTGATCCGGAAAGGAATCATAGAGAGCTCGGACTGGCTGTCTCCTGTAGTGTTGCTGACCAAAGGCAACAGGAATTTGAGAGTCTGTGTGAACTTGAGGGACCTGAATAGGAACATTTGGATAGACCAACACCGATTGCCCATCATATCTGAAGTGTTAGTGTTAGTCATGCTGGACGAAACAAAGATCTTTCCTGTCATAGATTTATCTGCTGCCTACCAACAGGTGTAGTTGGTGCAAGACTGTGTTGTGATGCACATTCAGATCTCAACCCCTCCCCACAAATGATTCAGATTGTGAAAAATATATGAATGCACAGGAAATAAATAGGCGCTGGGGGGGGGGAGCTTGTGAGATATAGTTTAATGGTACACAGCCCACTTATTTTAGGATGTTGCACAAATTCAAGATAAATAAATTACCAGCTTTACAGAGTGATAGGCAAATATATTGTAGGCGCATGATACAAATACATAGCATGGATCCTAGTAACAAGAAACTTAGAAGTGGAGTATGTTCGAAAATAGGCCTGTGAAATGCCCAATATGAGCAAGGGATGCGGCTGGTTGTGAAGGACTAACCCATGGCAGCCAGGGCATAGGTCTTGAGCTGCCAAAAAGCAAGTTGAGATTTTGGACACTAGCACCTCCCAGAATAATGGGCGTTCTATCAGATGCCTCTGAGCAAAACCCCTAAATCCTTCACTATTCCGATGGATTAGCAGAACCTACAGGAAAACCAGGCATGCCTCTTGGGAGTAGAACTTGATAGGGGGGGAGCCGAGGACAACAGGACCCATGATTTTTACCGGGGAGAGCAAAGGGTGATGCCAACTCTTAGCGACGGGGAGTCATGGCGGGGGCACCTGTGTGTCTGGGATGAGAAATGAGTTGCTTTATTTGCAAGGACCAGACTGACCTCAAAGTTATCCACTGAGCTCATGTTGACGGCAAGGTGCACGTCACATGATTCGGTTTTTATGCCAGGGTAGTGTTCTGAGTAACTTAACTAACCATCTATATGTGATTATTAGAATGTAAATAGGCAGTAGCCAATGAGGGTGGCCGATGAACACTGTATATTGAATGTGTCATGAAGGTTAATTTACAGTTATAATGCGCTGTTCGCTTTGAAGAAGGGAGAGAGCTCTGTGGCAGTGGACTTATAGTACCCTGACGCAATTCCCTTTTTGTATCTTTTTCCCTAGTGGGTTCTTATTTTCCGGTCTGGTTGTTGAGAGGTTACCCTACAACTGTCAGCATGTAACTGTGTTTATCACCACTGAAGGGGCATTCAAGTATTGTAGAATGCCTTTTTGGGCTGGCCTCTGCGGCCGCAGTGTTCCAGCGAATAATGGAACAAGTCATGGAGGGTGTCCCTAATACAATGGTGTTTTAGGATCATATGTTGGTTTATGCGGGCACCCGGGAAGAGCATGACGGGGTGTTGAGAGAAGTCTTGATGAGACTTAAGAATGTGGGTCGAGCAAGTGCAAAATTGGTGTATAGAGTGTGGAGTATTTGGGGCACTGTGTGTCTGCCAAAGGCATCAGCCATAAAGTGGGTTTGGTCGAAGAGATAAGTGAAGCCCTGGTGCCGAAGGACAAAGATAAACTTAGGTCTTTTCTGGACCTGGCAGAATATTACCACGCGTTTGTTTGTAGTTTTACAGTGATATCCACCCCATTCAGTTCTCTATTGAAAAAGTGAGTAAAATTCAATTGGTCAGAGGAATGAGAGAGTGCTTTCAGGCAAATGAAGTCGACATAGTTACAGGTCCTTGATTGGGGAAATGTTGTGCCGGGGATAACACGGTACTCAGTGGAGGCTAGTATGCTAGGTTTAGGGGTGTCATCAGTGTGGTAGGGGCAAGGAGGAACGTGTGGTGGTGTTTGCGTCCGGATCATTGGGAGCTGAAAAGAATTACTCAGTTGTTGAGAGGGAGGCGCTTGCTGTTTACTGGGGGATATTGCATTTCAATTATTTTATGGGGACAGCATTTTGTTGTAAGGACTGCCCAAAAGTCCCTCTTCCAGATGCTCTCAAGTGGGGGTTTGAGTAGTGTTTCACTGAGGATCTCCAAGTGTGGTAGCGCCCTGGGAATACATATTTGGTAGCTGATTGTTTGTTCGGGCTCCCTGTGGGTACGGCTGAGCCTTGGGGGGAGTCTTGTGAGGAAGAGGTACTTGTCGATAGTCTGGATCAGGAGGCTGTGTGACAGCACAGTGGGAGTTGGCGGTGAGCAGAGATGATGTTCTTAGATGCATAAGGGAGTGCAAGGTGCCTGGGTGGCCCAATAGACAGGTTCTGGACAAGAAATGTGAGATTTGGTTTGAAGTAAAGGATGAGCTATCCTTGACAAGGAGCAGGCTTTGAGAAGGGGGCCAAGATTTTTCCGCAGGAGAGTCTCAGAGAGAAATTGATTGATTTAGCCCATCAAGGGCACTTGGGGGCCAGATGCACCAAATGAAGATTAAGGCAAAGTTTCTGGTGGCCGGCAATGGACATTTACGTAGAGAAAAGAGTGAGGCACTGTGTGCCGTGTTCCGCCAGCAACAAAAGCAAGGTTGTTCGTGAGTCTCCCCTTATCCGGTGAGTGTTCCGCTCCAACCTTGGAGCCAGATAGCCGAGGATGTGATGGGAACGATCTAATGGTTGGGTGGTGGTCCTAAATTTGTGTTTGTGATGGTGGATTATCATACCAAGTGGGTGGAGCAAAAGCCAGTGAGGGAGGTGAGAACTGTGTAGCTGATAATGTTCTTGGAGGGTGTGCTTTATAGGGAAGGGTTACCGATGGAGATTGTGATGGACAATGGCATACAGTTCTGTTCCGAGGTCATGAAAACATTTCTGGAGGAGTATTCAATCAAGCACATTCGCACTGCGCTTTACCACCCTGAGCGATTGGCTTGGTGGAGCGCATGAACAGATTAATTAAGGGTGGAATTCAACTGGCTACGTGCTCTGGATTGCCCTGACAGGTGGTGTTGAGTCACTTGATGTGGGGGTATTATACTACTCCGCACTCAGTAACAACGTTTTCCACTTTTGTATCGCTCAATGGATGGGAGCCTGGCACTAGGGTATGTCCCAGTTGGCTTGGAATGCCCCCTCTCTGTTAGTGGGAATGGAGGACGTTGTGAAAGTGATCAGTGAGGGACAGGAGCATTAAAGGAGGGTCTTTGATGAGGAAAGGAAGGTCAAGGATGCATATTGGAGGGTAGGGATCTTGTGCTGATCCTCAACCCCAGATTTGGTCATAAATGTCAGGAGAGTAGGTTCCTGGCTCCCAAGAGGGTCATGGCTTTGAGAAATGGAGTGGTGGTTGTCGAAGGTGGAGAGGTGTGGTCAATGAATAGTTTGCTGCTTTACAAAGGCGCTGAGAAGGGTGTGGTTGAGAGGGATGCAGGGAAACTTACCCCAGCCCCAGAACATGGGGGCGATCATTTCAATGTGTTAGCCAAGTAAGACATGTGCCTCAGTCTTCCAGCCAATCAAATCCCACCTTTCCCCCTGAGAATCCTACTACACTGGCTGTGGTCTCATCCTCTCCCTCTTCGACTGTCAACCAAAAGTGGCATATCATACAGCCGGGTGTGCTTAGAAAAGGACTACCGGAAGAACCTGCCCCTACTGACATTAATGTGGTGACTGCGTGCAAGGCTGTCCCTGGTGTGCGACATCACATTAAAACATATGTCTGATGCCCTCACAGAAAAGTTAGATGGAGGGTCGCTCCCGCACTGGGCCTTCCCATCCGCCTCATGCACTTGCTACGGTCGTGCGGCTGCTCTGTGATTTACCAACACGTGTATTTGACCTAGTCCAAAGACTCCTTTCCTGACATTAAGTAATGTGCTTTATTACCCGCTGGGGCCTGTCGTCGCACTGGAAAACGCTACGAATAACATCAAATAATGTATTGTCTACGGGTCCTCTGCCAGCCCCTTGTCGCCAGTGGCATAAATGACACAAGATGAAAAATGACACGCGCAGAGAACACGGGAGCCAGTTAGGGATCTGGTTCTGAAAGTGCGGCTGGGAAGGACCAGGGCCATGTGTTGCTGTGTGCGTGATTCAGAGCATGAATGCATATTGTGAGAAATATGTAAGTGTTCTGGGACTTGTGATTGGCGTTGGCGTACAGGTCCCATGCCTCATAACCAGGCCCCTCAACTAGTCTTCTGCAATGGGCTCAAATATCAGCCTCGCTCTTGGTCATTCTAAACGCCCACTCCCACCCCGTCCCCGGCTTTGCAAGCGCGTCAGACATGGAGGCCGTCTTTTCCATCTTCAAACCGCACGTTTTGGAGCGAACCCCTAGACACTCAGGCCCGTTGACTCGTGAGAAAGGAACTCATTGGCGATTCTAGAACTTGCCGCGATTCTTCCTCAAGAACATATAGCGACAAACAACAGCTGCTCATCCCCGCCCCCTCACAACAAGTGACCCATAAATCTGTGGGAGAGGTTTGTTTACGAGAAAGACACCATGGGCAATTCCAGGACAGGGGCCCGGAACGAGGTTTGGGAGAATCTTCAGTGGGCGGTTTCTATGGCAACGATTTAAGAGCCGGGAAGGAACCGGCCGCATGGCCACAAAACTGGTAAACACCACGAGTGGGCTCAGGAAGGCCGCAGGACAGAGCCGGGTTCTAATGCGGCACGTTGATGTGAGCTGCCAGGGGGTTGTGTTGGGTTACGGTGCCGTATCGATAAGAGCACCATTCCCTATGCCCGTGGCTCTTTGGCGGTGGCGGCTGTCAGAGAGGCAAAGGGTGTTTCCCCGGGGGTGTGTTGCGCTCAGGGGCGATAACCCCCAGCACACTACCATCCCAGCACCCTGTAGCATGATGCATGTCTTCGGCTCATGGCTGGTGAGATTGCCATGCCTTCCCTCTGCACCTGGTTGCCTGAGTCAGGTGCTGCCGTCTATAAGACCACAAGGGGGCAAGTGGAAAACAGGGGATAAGGGGCAGGATTGGGCGGGGACAGTGCAGCCGTGAACAGCTGGCCAGGATACAGCATGTGGGAAGTTCCACACAGTGACATGCATGTAAGTATGGATGTGCTGAAAACAATGCATGGAAAATGAGAGTACATTTCCTTCGTCTCGTTACCCGGTACCAGAGCTGCCAGGGTGCAAACCCTAGAAAGCATGCTGGGAGTAAGCTGCCAGGGCGCGCTCCGAGCCCTTGCCCCTCTGAGATCAGTGGTCTGGATTATGCTGCCTGGAAGTTCTTGAAGCCCCTTTGGCGTTTAGGGGGATGGCCACCGTGGCGTAGGAGGCGGGCTCTATCTTGGGCTGAGTGACACTAGATGCAGGGGAGGGAAGTTTATTCTGTGACACCCCTGCGATTGTCCTCGCCTGGCCCCAACCGACACTCCTGACATCATTTGATTCCAGTTCCGGCAGGCTATGACGTCACATGGAACAAGAAGGTAAACAAATAACAAGCAAACAGAACAATATTGCAGTTGTAACTAATACAACTACTGCCGTTACATGTAACAAACTACAACACAGGTCTCTTTAAAGACTTATAACCCAAACCTGTTTATGCTTCCCTGCCTGGGCTGCACTTAACTTGTTCTGTTAAAAGGGGGCAGCAGACTGTTGGGTCCTGGTCCACAGGGTGGTACTCACCTTCTCTACCTGGGCTGCACCTACCCTTCCCTGTTAAAAGGGGGCAGCAGGCTGATCTTGGGTCCACAGGGTGGTTCTCACCTTCTCTACCTGGGCTGCACCTACCCTTCCCTGTTAAAAGGGGGCAGCAGGCTGTTGGGTCCTGGGTCCACGTGGTGGTACTCACCTTCTCTATATTGGGCTGCACCTACCCTTCCCTGTTAAAAGGGGGCAGCAGACTGTTGGGTCCTGGGTCCACGTGGTGGTACTCACCTTCTCTACCTGGGCTGCACCTACCCTTCCCTGTTAAAAGGGGGCAGCAGGCTGTTGGGTCCTGGGTCCACGTGGTGGTACTCACCTTCTCTACCTGGGCTGCACCTACCCTTCCCTGTTAAAAGGGGGCAGCAGGCTGTTGGGTCCTGGGTCCACGTGGTGGTACTCACCTTCTCTACCTGGTCTGCACCTACCCTTCCCTGTTAAAAGGGGGCAGCAGGCTGATCTTGGGTCCACAGGGTGGTACTCACCTTCTCTACCTGGGCTGCACCTACCCTTCCCTGTTAAAAGGGGGCAGCAGACTGTTGGGTCCTGGGTCCACGTGGTGGTACTCACCTTCTCTACCTGGGCTGCACCTACCCTTCCCTGTTAAAAGGGGGCAGCAGGCTGTTGGGTCCTGGGTCCACGTGGTGGTACTCACCTTCTCTACCTGGGCTGCACCTACCCTTCCCTGTTAAAAGGGGGCAGCAGGCTGTTGGGTCCTGGGTCCACGTGGTGGTACTCACCTTCTCTACCTGGTCTGCACCTACCCTTCCCTGTTAAAAGGGGGCAGCAGGCTGATCTTGGGTCCACAGGGTGGTACTCACCTTCTATACCTGGCCTGCACCTACCCTTCCCTGTTAAAAGGGGGCAGCAGGCTGATCTTGGGTCCACAGGGTGGTACTCACCTTCTCTACCTGGGCTGCACCTACCCTTCCCTGTTAAAAGGGGGCAGCAGGCTGATCTTGGGTCCACAGGGTGGTACTCACCTTCTCTACCTGGGCTGCACCTACCCTTCCCTGTTAAAAGGGGGCAGCAGGCTGTTGGGTCCTGGGTCCACGTGGTGGTACTCACCTTCTCTATATTGGGCTGCACCTACCCTTCCCTGTTAAAAGGGGGCAGCAGGCTGTTGGGTCCTGGGTCCACGTGGTGGTACTCACCTTCTCTACCTGGGCTGCACCTACCCTTCCCTGTTAAAAGGGGGCAGCAGGCTGATCTTGGGTCCACAGGGTGGTACTCACCTTCTCTATATTGGGCTGCACCTACCCTTCCCTGTTAAAAGGGGGCAGCAGGCTGATCTTGGGTCCACAGGGTGGTACTCACCTTCTCTACCTGGGCTTTTCGTTAGAATAACTTTCAGACTTTTCTTCTGCGTGAAAATCGCGGTAAATCTCGTGCGCATCAGCAGGGCAGAGTGCTGTGCCGTCTTGGGTGGAAGCTCATGTATATCATGAGGAATGGGCCTTGAATTTTCAGACGGAGGCTCGTGTACCTCCAGAGCTTTCTGTGCTGTACCTTGTGATCAGGGGTGGACTGGCCTTTAGAGGACTCTGGAGATTTCCCAGTAGGCCTCGGCTCCCTGGGCCTCGTTTGTGTGGTAACCTCTTATATTTCCACATTTTCTCATAGGGAAAGGGTTGGGCTTGCTCGATATGTGTAATATGAGGCCTCTTTGAAAATGAAATCCAGGCCCTCTTTTGGTTCACAGTCCACCCCTCCCTGCGATGGTTTTTCTATGAACACCAGAGGTGCTGTGCGGGCACCCTTCGATGGAGTTTTGCGTACATAATAAAGTCTTGTGTCACAAATGAGACAAATGAGGGCCGATGCTCCATGCCCTGCATCCAGGGCCGATGCTCCATGCAAAGGCCCCAGTGTGATCACCTGGAGTGATCTACCCTTCGGGCCTCTGCATCCAGGGCCGATGCTCCATGCAAAGGTCCCTGTGTGATCATCTGGAGTGATCTGACCTTTGGGCCTTTGCATCCAGGGCCGATGATCCATGCATCGGCCCCAGTGTGATCAGCTGGAGTGATCTGCCCTTTGGGCCTCTGCATCCATGGCCGATGCTCCATGCAAAGGCACCAGTGTGATCATCTGGAGTGATCTGCCCTTCGGGCCTCTGCATCCAGGGCCGATGCTCCATGCAAAGGCCCCGGGCCTCTGCATCCAGGGCCGATGCTCCATGCAAAGGCCCCAGTGTGATCAGCTGGAGTGATCTGCCCTTCGGCCTCTGCATCCAGGGGCGATGCTCCATGCAAAAGCCCCAGTGTGATCAGCTGGAGTGATCTGCCCTTTGGGCTTCTGCATCCGGCCGATGCTCCATGCAAAGGCCCCAGTGTGATCAGCTGGAGTGATCTGCCCTTCGGGCCTCTGCATCCAGGGCCAATACTCCATGCAAAGGCCCCGGTGTGATCAGCTGGAGTGATCTGCCCTGCATCCAGGGCCGATGCTCCATGCAAAGGCCCCAGTGTGATCAGCTGGAGTGATCTGCCCTTCGGGCCTCTGCATCCAGGGGCGATGCTCCATGCAAAGGCCCCAGTGTGATTAGCTGGAGTGATCTGCCCTTCGGGCCTCTGCATCCAGGGGCGATGCTCCATGCAAAAGCCCCAGTGTGATCAGCTGGAGTGATCTGCCCTTCAGGCATCTGCATCCAGGGCCGATGATCCATGCAAAGGCCCCAGTGTGATCAGCTGGAGGGAGATACCCCTGAATCCTGCAGTCAGTGACTTCGGGAGATGTCTGATGCGTGTATCACTGCTCCAACTACGTACACCTGGCCCAGTGGCCACCACTTCCAACGCTGGGCGATACATGCACGTCATACGTACTTTGCCCTCCTGTGTGTGTCTGTGTGTGTGTCTCTCCCTCCACTTCCCTTTAGCTCCCCCAAAGTGTTTGAGTCCCTTCATTTCACTGCCTTCGCTCTACCTCATCCAGGGGTCAAGCCCTAAAAATGAAAGTGGGGGAACTCATCAACGAAAGCAATGGGATTCGACATTGTCAGACATTAGCAGTCGGTGTGCAGTGATAAAATCGCAGCAAAAAATGTCGCCTGTACAAAAAATCGCGGCAAAAATGCAGTGGTTTGACCAGTTAAAGGTGCACCATTTAAGGGGAGCGGGAGTTGCAGGGGTGTCCCCCACTCCCATTAAATGGTATAATGGGTTCAGTGGTTGTGGGTGTCCCCTGCATCCTTTACATGGATTGCGCGATTTTAGCACATGAAACCAGCATATCAATGTGAAATATGCACATTTCATTAAATTGGCTTTCCATAACCACCCAAATTGCACAGGACGAATGGCATTTGTCTTTCATAAAATCAACTTCTAATAGTATTTTTGAAAATGTTAAAATGTGTGCATGTTTTAAACTTCAAAAGCCAATACGAATTTTTCCCTGGGACTTGCAGTACCGAAATGGGACATTTTACCTTAAGTTGTTTATTTCTCATCAGGTTATATAGTGCAGTGGTCAAGTGTCCGGCCTGCAAGCTTGACGACTGCGGTTGGCATTCATCTATACATTCAAAGAGGACATTCAATGTTTCTCATTTTAGCTGGGGGGGTGGACTGAGTCCACCCTCTGAAAAAAGTGGGTGGACGGAGTCCACCCGCTTGTACCCTCGACTTCAGTCGTGACCTCATCCATTAAGACATGTACTCCACCAGCTGACCCCGGCATGACAACTCGCCTTTGCGGATTTAAAATCGGCTTCTTTGGGGGACATTAAGAAGATACGTTCTATGAGTGTTTATAGACAAAGTTCTCAAATGCCAGAAAGCCCTAGACAAGCTATATCAATGGGTGTGAGTCAGTCACATTGGTGGTAAGTCGGGGTTGCCACCTTTGACAAGCTATTTTAAGGGACATTGTGTGGTCAGTATAAACAGATTACAAAATAGGGAACATCCCTAAAAAAACAGGACAGTCACAGCGCAGCCCCATGATGTGTGATCCGGGGCAAATAGCTGTGCATTGTACTGTGGGAATGCCCCTGACACTGCCACGTCTGGAGGTTCCAGAACTGGTGAGCCCCAAAACTGTCCACAGAAGACCAAGAAGAGATGGTTCATCCGACTCAGCGGGTTCCCGCGACCCACACATGTACTCAGACCACAGAGGCTACTCTTTTTTGGTGGGGGGCCTTTCTGCCAACTGCATTTTAAAGAAATGACTGATATATTTTCTGAAATATAATGTATATGATCAATTCATATCTGCTTATACTGTTGCTATGTGTATCAGATATTTTTAATCTATTTTAATTATATGGCTGATAAATGCAATTAACTGTCTTAACGTTTTGAGATTGTATACCGCATTGCATATAGAATGTTGTTTTTATGGAATTGTGTTTTCTGAAATATACATATCTGATGATGGAAATCAAATGATACTCTTGTTGCTACAAAGACACTTGTTTATGAGGGTCAAACTATACAAGCACTAAACCACCTGATGTACCCCCTTCCCCCCCACTGAGTTCCAGGCTTGAGATTTCGGATCAGTCAAGGACCCAAGGTAGTAGACTGGGTGAAGTAATTACAGAACTAAACCTACCTGGAGTCAACTGCCCACTGGCATTCGTTGCCATACCAAGGAGCCTAAGGTCAATTGGCTGCTCGTAGGTAAGTGATTACACATAGCACTGTGCACACTACTAGTACTCAATGAACTGACTGGCCGAGGACAGGCCCAGGCGCGGGTGGGTAGGGACTCCGCTGTTCTGTCATAAGCGAAGACTAAAAAGGGACATGCCGCCGGTCACGGTGGCACCATTAGAATAGTTGCAGGTGGGAATGGACGCACCCAAAGGCCGAGCTGTACGTGAGGAGGAATGTACTGTGGCACCAGAGTAGAAGTGTGCAAGCTGCGAGGGACTTACCTGTAGGGCCGTAGGCAAAGACAGTTGCGTTGTAGCCAGAGATCACACCCTCAATCAGGCCTTTGGTGGTAAGCCGATAGACCATCTCCTGTCAACCAAAGAGAAGTGAAAGGACGGGTGTTAAACACAGGCACAGCTCTCAGAGGAAGTAAAAATGCTAGCACCGGTAGACTGCTATAATAAAGCACAATAGTTCCCAGCAACAGCTCGAAGGAGGAAGCACAGTCACTAGCACACAGTGATTGCTGCAGCAAAGCGCAATCGCAAACAATTGTCAGTGCAAGCATTCATGCAGCCCCTTTTGGCAACAACCCACTGCTTGCCCTGAGGACAGATTCGGTATTCCATGTTTCTAGGACCAAAATGGTGCCCACTGTGCAACCTTAGTCAGTTGCTTGTAAGTGCGTTATTGTATCAACAGGTCTGTGATGCGCACATTCTCACCCCCTTAGTGGCTCACCGGCCTCTTACTGCCAAAAAGATTAGGGAATTCTCCCGAGGGCATCTCTAAAGGCATGGGACCAAAAAATGTATTGCATGCAGTTTTTCTAGGGACTGTACAAAATAAATACTTAAGTACTTACAATATACTGCTATACTCATAATGATCCCCCATGCCAACAGGAGAAAGATGTTAAAGCATGATCAGGTGCCATGACAGGTTGCTTTCAATGTTCAATTGTGTCTGAGGTCAAAACATCCTGCTGGATAATTCTGAAGTTACCCAGAGTCACGTGAAAGTCTATGAGATTGTTCAGCAGTGGAAAACACTTTTACAAAGTCCCATACACTTATGGACTCATTCTGATTAACTTCAAGAACAATCGCTGGGAGGAGCAAGACTAACATAATAGTGCGCATACGGCCGCGCACCCCTGCCAGCGATTCTGATAGATCCCTGCATATGGATGAGATGGATCAGGTTGTTGCAGTGAAGGCCTCAGGAAACCAGGATCTGTCCAGGTTACCCTGCTTTTCCCCGGAGTGTGTGGTGAGTCTTGGGTGATCTCAGCCATACATGCAAATGCACAGTGGAGATCTGCAATGGCAGCCACCATGGCAAACTTGGCGACCATCGTTACTCCACTGATTCCAATGTAAGGTGCCTTCTTTTTTTGTTATGCAGTTAAAATGGGCATAATCCTCTGGCAGGTTGCTGATATGTAGGGCTCAGAAAACTGATCCCGATGTACCTGCATGAGGATTTACCGCACAGTGAGGGAAGCCACACCAGAACCACAGTGCAGCGTTATTACAGGGGAACTCCTCAGCACCCTTATCAGCAGTCAAAAGTATGGAAAGCCATTTTCCATGCTTTTCTCTGTATGTGGCCCATTCAGAATGAGGGTGAGAGAAAGGATTCCAGACTCGATAGGAGAGTTGTCCAGATTCTGGCTTGTTTCCATGGACTGGACCAGGCATAAGCTCTGCAGCAGTTCTTGTTTTAGACTTTTGACTGTACCCGGGACAAAAAGACCAACAGGAACTGGCTGGAAGGAAACACTAGAAAGAAGATGGACCAATGCACATTTAAGCACCACAGTAACGGCTGTCTTCCCACTCAGAGGTCATGGTGCACAGAGGAGCCACCAAATTGAGTGCATCCACTCTAGGCTGCTGGGCAGTCGTATCACTGCTCTCCCCCTTGAGGACTTCCCTGAAGGTTCCTTACCTCAGGCAGGACTAATTCTTGCCCAGCGAGACGGCTATCAGTGCCACAAGGCCCTGAAAAGGCTGAACAGTTGGCCACAAATTATACCTAAGATAACATCACTAAGGATTTCCGATCACAGTGTTCTCCTTAAGTGGGAATGCATACTGAAGCTCTTATGGGCAGGGGTGTTGCTAGGCCGGGAAAAAGACCAGGGGCTATGCTAATGTAGGGACTGTCAGGACACAGAGCTAGCTAGCTTTTTTGTTGTAGCCCCGAGCTTCTATCCGGGGCTACAACCAACAACAAAAAAACAGTTACCCCCTAGCGACGCCTCTGCTTATGGGGACTAAGGGGGATTCCGATGTCTGCAGATAGTTTGGAAGGTGGGATTGTCACAGCCTGTTCAAATCAGTGTTTAATGCCTCCGCCCAATACAGTGCCCCAATGGTTCAGCGAGTAGCTCCACGGTTGCAGAATAGGGCGGAGTCCTGGGCTTCTCAGCATCTCCTGGGTCTAAAGTAATCTGCAAGAGGTGCACACTGTTGGTTTCCACTGCATTCAGGATCATTTGTCAGGGTTTAAACAGGAGGCCTCCAGGAGAAGTGGGGTATTCCGACAAGGGGCAATTTTGAGGACTCAGCGGGAAGCCACCACCATCAGTGTCTGGCGTGACACCAGAACTAGCACCAGAGTGAGTTGCAGTGCCCAATGCAGATAACTGCTGAAATTCACATCTTTTAAGTGTCCAGAGTAAGTAGCATTCCAATAATTTGCCAAATTCACAGACTCCAGGCTGGCAAATGGATTGGGCGACCACAGAATTTTCCAGTGCCCTAAGGAAGATGGCAACCAGCCTGGAAACGGGAGTCTGCGCAGGACAAAAGCCTTTGTTCTCCTTCAAAAAGCATACCCAGAATGAGAGTCTACTGGCAAAGGCTTTGCTTTATCCACGCCTCCTCACACTCTATAACGCCTCTCTCTGCAGATTTATCTCCCCTTTTAAATTCTCCTGCCAAATATTATTTTTCTTTCATTTCTCTACTGTAGTCCCATATATCCATCCAACCAAATCTCTGCCATCTGCCACTAGATGGCACTTTGTTGTCTCAGGCTAAATTCCTCTTAACCACATTAGTACCCGGCGAGGGTCAATCAGATCGTAACAATCAATCTGATTGGCCCTCCACCGGGCTGTTTACCCAGCCAGGAAAGACTTACCCGCTGCACTCAGTTGGGAGCCCCATTCCTGCAGTGTTCATTTCTTATCTTCCTTGGCGGCCATTGAAAGACTTGTGTATAGGCGTGTTACAAATGCCATACCATATCATATCATAAAGGGAGAAGGGACTACATGTAGTCCTTTCTCCCCATTCTATGGCAGCCATTTTGTGTTTTTACTATTTTTGTTAATGGCTACCATGGAAAGGGAGAAGGGTCTACATGGAGTTCCTTCTCCCCCATCCCTAATGGCCATTTTCTTTTTCTTTTATTCTTTTTTTCCTCAAGTTATGAAATGATTTCCATGCCGTTTTACAACTCGAGAAAACATGCTTTTATTACTGTGGTATGACGTGCCAGGGTACTAATAGCAATAGAACCCTCGTAGGGGGGGCATTACCGCTCGTGATTCTAACTACCGCCCCGCGGGCCTTACCCGACCGGTAATGCCACCCCTCCTCGAGCCCTACTGCTTAAGTAATCTTCCAACATGAACTACATGGCCCCACCTATACACACACAATTGCACTGGGCACACAACCATAGGGTCTTTTTTGACAGTGACCTCAAGCTACAGCAGCTCATCACCTCCACTGCCGGGGAGACTGGTATAAACCTTCTTCATAGAAGTAAATTTATCCCCACCTCACTTGCCCGGTGATGTCACACCCCAAACCTTATTACCCTCTGCTTCACCTGGTATAGTACTGTGAATATAACACCTAACTATATCATTCTTGACAACGTATCTGTTGGTCTCTGTTGTCCCATTTCAATGTGCCCATGTGTCACATCCATCCCCTGGTCCTCCTGCTGTAATGACTTAAAATCCTACCACTTCAAAGCACCCAATTATGGAATGCTGTGTTTTCTGTATTGCTCCTAGTGCACAGTGTTAATGGGAGAAGCACGATCTCTAATACATACAAATACCAGGCATCACTGCACAGTCTACACTATGCGAGGTTGAGCGCTTCCCCCACCGTTCAGGACCCTCTGGGTCCCACGAAACTGTATCTAAATTTGCATTATGGAGCGAGCTCAATAATGAAAATGGTTCTGCGGGTTAGAGTCTTTGTATTGCGACAAATCACCTTCCAGAGCACCAGAGGTCCAGGGATGAATATCAGTTTCTAAACCATCAATCAACCCCACACCTCTAGTACACCAGAAGGGATCTGAACAGATTGGAATACAAGTGAATTATAAGACCCCCTTGTCCAGTTTTGGTAACGTGGATAGAACGGCAGGCTTATATCCACAAGGTCGTAGGTAGTGGGTTAGTTGTAACACAGCGAAAATACAATTATTACCCAATGATAAAAGGGACTGTCCAGGCAAGGTTGTATACACATATCTACTTTATTATTACTACAATAGACAGTTCTAGCACACTACAAATACGACCCACCCAGTAAAGGAACACAGAGGAGAGACAGTTTCACAAAGGAAAGGGATGCACTCTGGATACTGACAGGAGGGTAGTTGGTAAAGTAATCAGTCTTACAGTTCAAGGTTATTCGGTTCCACCACCAAGGGGGAAAAGGGTTGTAACTGTCTCTAAGGGTCTTCGGAGAAGGACCAGGTGGGTAGAACAACAATGTACCTGTTGCTGAAGGAATTCTTGGTGCTCAACAGCATCAAGGCAGTTCCAGGGTGCTTTGCAGCCCTTGAGACAGAGTTAGTGATGGGAGACAGCTGCGGGTACCAGGTGGCAAGCAGTTTGGCAAGCGAGGTTGGTGGGACGACTACAGACTGTCCAGCACGGTGGCTCAGGGCCAAGAATCGTCTCTGTGCTGGTCGGCGGATCTGGAATGCTGGTCAAGGTGGATCCGATGGCTATTGTGACAGCGGCGTGACAACAGTCAACGTTTCAGCCGGATGTGGTTCAAGGACTCGACTGTCTCAAAAATGTCCTTAAAAGATGGACACTGGAGGATGCTTGTGTGGCACTCCTCCTAGCTTCTTCACAGGGCTCATATCCTTACAAGGCGGATGGCCCAAAGCTCAGGAGAGTGTTTGCCGGCAACAGCCTTGTCCTTTGTCCAGAAATTCTCTGGCACTTCCCACCTAGGAAGCTTGCTGGCAGAACCTAGCAGGGCACGCTGTATGCTGGCTAGGTACTGGTTCTGGAGCTGCTGGATGGGTCCTCTGAGTCTGAGTCCTCTGTTCCCTGGGAGATGTTTAGGGGAGGGATCTTGCATCCCTCTTGGAACTCCTGGCCTTCCTTCAATGGTGGAAGATGTAAGGTAGACTGTACCTTCAGCCAGGATCCATATCAGTCCTTCCTCTTACTCCTTTCGAAGTCGTCGGATGATCTGTTAAATGAGAGGTTCAGCCCTCCTTTAAAGCAAAATGGGTCCAAGTGATTGGTGCAGGCTATGCCTACCTTAATGAACCAATCCTGGGTGCCTACCAACAATCCTCTGTTATGCATGAGGTCAGGACCAGGGTGCTCTGCAACATGACAGACAAGGGGTGGCAACATATACCTAAGTCCCACCCATCTTCCTGTCTGTTGTAGATGAAAGTGCCTCTCTGGTTAACTGAGTCCTCTCTGACTCTTGGTTAAAGCACAGGCTTCCCTTGAAGTATGTGTTGGGAGCAGACTTCCTGTCTCTCCCAAATCACATCCTTCGTCCCTCTGAAGGGGGTCTGCTCTGCAGGGACACCTGCGGTAACTGCTGGACCCAGACAGGCCATTCACTGCCTTTCATACCGAGAGGTGGTAACTAACTTCAAGTAGGCACATTGCATACCAAATAGGTGTTAGTCCCCCCTTCCTGTTGTCTTCTCTGGCAACCAAGCCTCTCCTAGAGGCTTGCTTCAATTATCTTGTTAGTATGCACTTCCACCAGCCGGAGTAGTCAAAAGGAATACAGATCAATGGAGCCTTTAATATTTAAATTTGGCTGCTCATGGCTGGAGAAAGGTGTGCCTTCCCCCTTCTGGAGACGCTTTGATGTACCCGGGCTATCACATTCCAGCTGAATATGACAGGTGAAGACTGCGCCTGTAGCCTGTGTTTTCGTGCAGTTCATGTGACTATGCGTTTTGTGCAGGAAGCAGATGGAGTGTGTGCGGAATGGCCTCACACAGTCCTCGGAGGTTGATCTCCCATCATTCATTCTCATTATTAAAAAATCAAAAAGCCCAGGCAAGTGCACTCTCCCTGCGCAGATGGTGGAATTCCTCACATACATTAGCAAAAACGTGGGTTTCATGTCACCCTACACAGCGCTAAGCATGGCCAGTCCCACTGCAAAACAGCCCGACCCTGGAACATGCTCAGCACAGTGAAGGACATCCAGGAGACAAGTGGAAGGTTTTAGGCGCGGCCCCATTTCTGCATCTCCACCCTCCTTTGCTATGGGATCTGATTCGAAGATTGTGGGGCCAATCTGATGCTGCCTGGAGTCCTTTAAGTCTCACTTCCTCAGACGAAGGGGCAAACTCTTCTACATTCTTGTGTCATTTCCAGCTGCAAACATGGCGCCATGAAAGCTCAAACATTTGCCTTGAGATCTATAATTAGGGTGTCGGGTTTTGGCCTTTTATGGATGCCTCTGGGTTAGCAATGCTGGCCCGACGGGTCGGGTCTTAAAACTGTTATTGAAGTGAGTTATCTTTGGAGAAAACAAAAAGGAGGAAGGAAGATCGAGGGGCCAAAGATGAGAAACAAAGACAATGAGAAAGGGAAGCAGGGAGAGCGGAAGATAAGATGCTGGAGAGGAAGAGAAGAAAAGGAGGGGGCGTGAAGAAGGATCTCAAGGAGGAGAAAGCGTATGGAAGAATGTGAGAGGAATAGAGTGAGAATGGTGGGGAGTGAGCTAATGGTGGGGACGAGGGAGAGAAGAAGGCAAGAGGAGAGGAAGAATGAAGGTAGAGCGACGGGACGATGAAGTGATGGCGAGTTTAAGCAGATAAGTACGTTGGGGAGATAGCTCAGCGAGTTAAGTGCTCGCCTCAGCTATCGGTACACTACCTGCAGTCGCTGGTTCGAGGCCTGGTAGGGCCCACTCAGCCCATCATCCTTCAAGGGTGGGTGCACCGACTAAGCTATTATTACAGCATTTCCAATCAGAAATGTGCCATGAAGTGCAAAATAAAATCATGTTATTATAGATAAAGCATAGGGGAGAAATGAAGAAATGGGCCAGGAGAAGTCGAGAATAAATACATGGATGGTGAGAGATGAGGGAGAGAACTGGAACATCAGAGACTGAGGAAAGACGGAAGAAGGGACAGGGAGGGGGATGGCCTGGAGGTTGGAAGGAGCAGAGTGATACACAGAGAGGGAACTGGGATAGACCCTATGGGGGGGAGAGGGGAGAGACAGATAAGCAGAGCAGATCTGCAAAGACAAAGCCGAGAGAAGGAACAAGAAGGAGCAAACCAGATGGCGGTCTAAACGTGTTCATTAATAGTCGGCTTTGGGCGGCGTGGGTGTCACGCCATTTCTCTTAAACATATAATTAAACATAACAACAATATAATTTACATGACAACAAATACTGTAACATAATATGTGCAATTGCATGTAATATGCCACACCAGCAGAGCATTACTTGAACTAATACAGCATATTACAAAGACAGAATCAACAGCTCCAGACCCATAATGAGACCAAGGCAGGTATTGGGCTGGCCTTGCATCACTTCTAGACCTGGCGGGCAGAGTTACCCATGGAACATGTCCAAAGCCAGGGTTGAAATTTCACTCCCCACCCGGGTGAGTCTTGAGAGACACTGGCCACAGCAGAAGGAAGTAATGGATCCTGGGCAAGGCGGCCACGTGGACCAGGGGTGCACCATCGCCTCGCCAAGTAAATGTTGTCACTACTTACAGCGCTTAGAAATAGATACCATAAATGAAAGTGCTATACATAGGATACATAACAGATGTGGAAGCAGAATGTTATATGAACGGCCACTTCTAACTCGATGCAAGGGTAGGGTGACCAGATTTTTTCTTTTTAAACCGAGCCAGGAAATAGACATAGAAGTAGGACTAAAGTAAATACAAATATAACTGTAGTCCTATATCTATGTCGCTGGCCTGTTGATGGGGGAGGAGGGGAGAGGGTGTGCTCACAAGCACAGTCCTCTCTAGTGTTGCCAACTTGGTGACTTTCTCGCTATATTTAGCAAGAAATCACGCTCCCCCCAGCGACTTTCTACTGTAAAAGCGGCTAGCGAGAAATCTAGCTACTTTCTTCCATTTGTTTGGAAACGTACACTTTTTTCTATTGGTTTCCAAACTAATAGAAAAAAGTCGCTAGATTTCTCGCTAGCCGTGCGGCTAGTAGTTGACCATTGTTTCTGAATAAATACTCTCTAAACTGCACAACTTGCATCACATTTTATCAAAAGCTCCTGCTTGCGTACTATTAAAACAGTGTCACAAAAAGAAGGAAGAGCCATTTGCAACTGTGGGCCACTTTTTCATTGGTGCCCGAGACAATTTTATGCCCCAGTCCAACCGTGACGCTGACCTAGCAGAGGGCTCTGCAGATCAGAAGCAGCTAAGTGAGGTGCTTTGGCAGAGCAGTGCATTGTGTCAGTACTGGAACTGTCACATTTCGGGTGCTTCAAGGTTCCCATAGCGTTCAAACCTGTACAGCAATTTAGGGCTGCAATAGTTTCTGGTTTGAAAGCGGACAAGAGCCGTGCAGAGGAATTTTACATGTTTTTACCTTTTTTCTGCAATTCATAAAGAAGCAAAATATAGTTATGACTATTTCTGATAGGTATTTACTTCTGGCTATGACATATCGACATGCATACTATACTGCACTTATGCATTATGTTATGTACTGTCATCTGTAGGTCATCAGACCATGCCACACGTATAATTAGGCAACTAGCTGGGTGAAAAATGGAATGAGGGGCTATAACAACCGAGCCTTTGGCAATTACCCATCATGCACATGGCCAATAGCTACTTTCCTTACTGAGGAGTTGGCAGCACTGCTCCTCTCATTGGAGGAGTGCGCCGGGGAGTGGAAGTGGGAGGAAATGGCAGCGTGAAAAGCATTTCACACCCCCATTCACGCAGAAAGAGTCGTGCCGGGACGGACCCGATTTCGGGATTTCAAAATCGGGTACTGGCAAAAACCGGGACCATAGCCATCCAACCATGCAAACCCAGGACAGGGTTTTCTAAAATGAAAAAACTCCCGGGACGGATGGTGATTTCCCCAGACTGTCCCGGGAAAAGTCTGGTGTCAATAACAGCAAGATGGTTGACCACCCCTCTCAGGACTCCTGGGGCCAACCAGAGATGTAAGGGACCTTTGGAAATCTCCACTGTGGTGTCGGAGAGGAACCGCTCGTAAGCTTGGTGTCTCTTCTGAACCCATGCTATGCTCTTATTTATTAAGTAACATGGGCGAGATGCAGCCAGCCTGCGGCAGTCTCCTACAGTGATAAAAGGTCAGGTCAAGCCTGAACAAAATATATGCGCACAGCATCAAAAAACTGTCTAGATGCATCCTGAAAACCGAAGCAATAACACATCAACACATCAGTACGAACCATTAGAAAGAGCGATAGTCAGGATACACTGAAGAGGATGCACCAGTCTAAGGACTGAGTGATGATTAATGATAGTCAGGATACAGTGGAGAGGATGCACCAGTATAAGGACTGAGTGATGATGAATGATAGTCAGGATACAGTGGAGAGGATGCACCAGTATAAGGACTGAGTGATGATTAATGATAGTCAGGATACAGTGGAGAGGATGCACCAGTATAAGGACTGAGTGATGATGAATGATAGTCAAGATACACTGGAGAGGATGCACCAGTATAAGGACTGAGTGATGATGAATGCTAGTCAGGATACACTGGAGAGGATGCACCAGTATAAAGACTGAGTGATGATGAATGAGTGTCAGGATACACTGGAGAGGCAGCACCAGTATAAGGACTGAGTGATGATGAATGATAGTCAGGATACACTGGAGAGGATGCACCAGTATAAGGACTGAGTGATGATGAATGATAGTCAGGATACACTGGAGAGGATGCACCAGTATAAAGGCTGAGTGATGATGAATGATAGTCAGAATACACTGGAGAGGATGCACCAGACTAAGGACTGAATGATGACGAATGCGTATATGAGCTGCTCACCAGGTCTGATTCCAGTTGCACCTGGGCCTTCCCAACTGAGAAGGTTCTCAACGCAACTGGGGTCAGTGGAACCTTGTTACCCAGGAATTGAATGAATATCTTTGGTACCTCAAGTTGTGCGTGGGAGGGTTTTCTGTTTGTACGACTACAAACCTTTCCATCCTTGAGCCCAAGGGTGGATTGGCCTACAGGGAACTCTGTAGATTTCCTGGTAGGCCTCTGCACCCTGGGCCTCTTTTGTGTATGCATTTTCAAATGTTCTCATAGGAAAAGGGTTGGGCTTGCTCAAAATATGTACTATGGGGCCACTTTGAAAATTATTTCTTGGACGTCTTTTGATTTCCAGTCCACTTCTGCTTGAGCCACATTTGTATTAGAATTATCCTCATTGTATGAGTAAGCAATGAGAGCGGAACAGCCAAGAGAAATGCTGATTCCAACAAATAGCACTCCAGCCCTTTGTATGCATGTACATTATAATCATAAAACTCACAGATTTGTACGCATATAAAATAAATATCGACTAGTTGGGCATCTTGGTGCTCCAGTGCTGCCTGTGGATAGGCAGAGGTCTAGCCATGTGTAACCAGCCATGTATGTATGGCTCAGTGGAAGGCATTGTTAACATGCAATAGGCGAGGGAGTTGTTGGTGCGTGACAGGGTTGAGTCGATTTCAGGGCGCTTTGCAGCTTCTATGACAGAGTTCAAAATGGAAGACAGCTGCGGCTATCAGGCGGCAGGCAGTTCGGCTAGCGAAGCTGGATGGACAGCTGAACACTGGCCTACACAGCGGCTCGGGATCAGGAATCATTGTCTCAGTGGTTCTGAAGCACTGTTCGAGGTGTCTCAGACAGCTTTAGGGAATGCGGCATAACAACAGTCAGAGATGCAGTTGGCTGCAGCAAGAGGGACTCAACTGGGTCAAAAACGTCCTTTTGAGGCGGACGTCGGTAGATGCCTGTCGATGCACTCCTCCTAGCTTCTTCAATGGGCTTGTGTGGTGCTTTTAGGTGGATGGCCCAATGCTGAGGAGAATGTTGCAGGCACTCTCTGGTACTTCCCACATAGGAAGCTTGCTGCAGAGCCTAACAGGGCATGCTGTGTGCTGGCTGGGTACCAGTTCTGGAGATGCTCAAGGGTCTTCTGGATTCAGTATCACCCCCTGTTCCATTGGAGATGTTAGGGGAGGGATCTTGCTTCCCTCTTGGAGGTCCTGGCCTTCCTTCACTGCTGGAAGATGGCAGACTGCACATTCAGCCAAGGTCCAATGCTGGCTTCATTGTGTCATTGTGCAAAGTCTTCAGATGATCTGCCAAAAGAGCGTCTCTGCCCTCTTTTAAAGGCACATGGATCACAGGTTTTGGTATAGGCTAAGTCTACCGTAATGAACCAATCCTGGTTCCCCACCAACAATCTCCTGTATGTGTGAGGTCATAAACAGAGTGCTTTACAACAGAAAAGGTAAAAGGGTGAAAACATGTACTACTAAGACCCAACCATCTTCATGTCTGTTGTGGATCAAACGGTCCCTATGGTTAATGGTGCTCTCTGTGGTTCCTGATTAAGGCTGAAGGTCTCCCTTGAAGATGCGGCGAGACCAGACATTCTGGTGCCGTCAATCCACATACTTGTACCTTCTGAATGGGGTCCCCTTGCAGGGATGACTGCTGTAAACACGCAGTCCCAGACATGACATTTCACAGTCAATTGATTCTGAAGGCGGGAGCTGGCATCAGGTTGACACATTGTATATGAAAGGATGTTGGGGTTTCCTGACTCGGATTAGTCCCACACATTTTCCAGAAGTTGATCTCCCATCATTCGGTTTCATTTAAAATTTCAAAAAAGCCCCGGAGAGCACATACCCACCAGGTATTACCCAAATTGTTCGAACACAATTGTTCAAATGTCCGAATTGACTGAATTTCAGGGGTCCAAATTGACCTTTGCACAATTGACCATTTAAAAAAAAACTGTAATACTCCGCAGCTTCCACTAGATGTCGGCCTATGCACAGCATGTGATCTAAGCAGATTCCACAAGCCTCAGAAATATATATATATATATTGGGTTGGTTTTATATATATATAAGGGGTTTGGGTGGGGGGTTGCAGATGGATTTGCATTGGGTGGGGATTCCAGGGTGTTTCCCCCCGCATATATGTAACAATTGACCTTCAAAATTCGGTCAATTGTGCAAAGGTCAATTGTAATTCGAACAATGGTAGTGCGAACAATTCGTATACAATCACCCACCATGCTGATGGTTGAATTTCTCACACTCATACCAAAGAAGAGCTGCACATTCTACAGCATTATAGGCATCCGAAGGACAACCAGTGGTAGATGGGGTTAATTGGTATTAAAAGGTCTAATAAATTATAGCAAAGACACTGCAACCATCAACAAGGGTCCTGATATCATCCATCCTCAACAACACAGACTCAGCCTCTCTCTATGGATGAAAGACCACCAATATATGATCCGGTAGCTTTTGGGCAGACTTCTTAATCTTTAGTAAAGCAACCACCTAATTCAGAAGCAATGAGGTTTCTTGAGAAAATTGACAAATTAACTGTCTGCTTCAGATGTTTGACAATGGGTGGAGCAAGAAGTTTGATGATCCATTTTGAGCAAGGGTCTTCAGAGGAACCTGTAACACGGAAGGTGACGCATTTCTGAGATGATCATGAGCATGTAAGTATGCGTTCAGCTACAGATTAACAGATGGATAAGACGTAGGTAGTCCTGGTGTCGGTCAGTTTTGGTCATTTTCTTTGAGCCTTTTAATACAGTTAAGTCTGAAGTGTGGATAGGATTGGTCAGACCTTAAAGAGGATGGGAGGGAGTTCCACAACTGAGCTGCTTTGACAGGGAAGCTGTTCCCTCCGGCAGTGCTCAGTTTAAATGGGGGCACAACTAGCTGGTTGGTATATGCTTCTCAGGTAGGTATACTGGAAGTTCTTCTTTTGAACCTTTCTGTTAGGTATTTGGGGGCTAAATCATTAATACATTTGAATGTTAGTGATACTGTTTTAAGTTTAATTTTGTCTGCTGTAGAGAGCCAATTAGATTGTCTTCTGACATCAGAGATATGCTCTCTTCTTGGGATTCCTAAGGCGGCTCTGAGGGCATTGTTCTGCAAGGTTTGGATTTTTTGCAGCGTGTATTTATTAGACCCTATGTATAATGCGTTACAATAGTCCAATTTGGATAATACCAGAGCTCTTGATAGGGTGCGGCAGCTGGTAGCGGACAGGTATGGTTTTGCTGCTCTAAGCAACTTACAGGTGTATGCGGTACTAGAGGCCATCGCACTCACCTGCTTTGTTAGAGAGAGGCAAGAGTCGAGGTAAAAACCTAATGTTTTTACCTCTTTTGCTACTTTAATGGTGTTGCCATCTATTACAAATGATGAATAGTCATTGTTCAATCTTTTGATATTTTGTGTATTCCCCAGTATGAGTTCCGTTTTGTCATCATTCAGGCATAGACCATGACGGGCCATCCATGCCTGGACGATAAGGTATATCTTATTCACCAATGCCAAATCCTGTTCAAAATCCCCCGAAAGTGGGATGAGAATCTGAGTGTCATATGCATAGTTAGTGTAGGTGACACCCAGAAGGTCCAGATCATCAAACAGGGGCTTCGTGGAAATGTTATACATGGTAGGAGAGATGCAGGGGCCCTGGGGAAGCCACATGTGATAGGTACTGGGTCAGCCGCTGCCGAGGTAGAGAAAACCCTCATAGTTCTGCCACTTAAGAACGACTTGATCCATTCAATGGCATGTGTGGAGAAGTGGGTACAGATTCCAGGTGGGTACAGAGCACATCATGATCTACCAAGTCAAATGCCGCTGAGAGATCCAGTAGGAGGAGTAAGGCTGTTTTTCCAAGATCTTTCAGCTCATCGACCTGGGTTTTGAGATCGATAAGCACGGTTTCGGTACCGTGCTGAGGCCTAAAGCCTGATTGTCTGGTACCTAATAGTTGATGCAGCTCCAAGTATTTTTGGATCTGTAAGTAAGCCACTCTCTCTAGTATTTTTAACAGAAATGGTACCATTGTAATTGGCCTGTAGTTAGTCGGGATTGACGGGTCCAAAGTTTGCTTTTTAAGGTGGGGGAGAACACATGATTGTTTGAGGTTGTCTGGTATCGTGCCTGATGCAAAGGAAGCATTAATGAGTTTAGAAACAAATAGGGATAGGTCTCTGGCCGCATCTTTTATCAGTTGGGCTGGGCATATGTCGCCTCGACAGTTGGAAGGTTTGAGCGAGAGTATTATCTTTTCAATCTCTAAAAGAGTTACTTTGGTGAAGTTGAATTTTTGTTCTGGTTTGGTAGAAGTAGGTGGTTTACCTCTTTGATTGGTTGAAGGAGGAATATTTTGTTTCTTTTTTTCAATTTTAGTTTGGAGTGTAGCTATTTTGTCGTTAAGCGCTTTTTGGATGTTGGAGCACCACGTTTATTTATTGTCGCAGTTGTCCGGAGCAGGGACTTTGCCAGTGAAACAAGTGTTTAAATTTCAGCTCAATTAGGTGGGCACCAGTTCTGAGTGGGTTTTAAAGGATTTCCTTGTGAGGTTCATATGAAGGCTACCTTATCAAGGGGTGACACCAGATTACCAGCTTAATGCTTGGTCAGAGATACATGTTCTGGGGATTTGAATGCCATATCACTCCCTTTTCCTCTGAACTCGTAAGCATCAAATGGATGGAACAACAACTGCTTTGACAGCAACAACGCGAGTAGACCAAACTGAAATGGTCAGGAGTGGCCCGAATCGGGAAGGGTGGGGCGTTCCACAGCTTGGCAGCTGCGACCGGGAAGGAGCGACCACCCATATGGGCACAGCGAAACCGAGGGATAATCAGTGATGGAGTGGGTGGAGGGCTAAAACTTGTCACAACTAACGGCGCAGAGCAAATCCATCACTTGTTGAGCCTGGTGCTGATGTAGTAGATCTAGGGTATTTGTTTTAAAGGAATAACAAAATAAATTAGGATGATGTCACTCTGAAGTGACCTGAAGAGGTGAAATGTCTATAGAGGAATGTCAAGCGTGTGGCCAGTTCCTGAGGTGCTGTGGTGAGTGCAGAACCTGGGAACTGGTCCGGAAAATGCGACCAGCAATTAGGACCTCCTAACATAACAAGGTGGAGAAAGCATCAGGAACTCAAGTGGTGAAAGCAACTAGAAATTCAGAAAATATCCTAAGGGAACGGGTGACAAAATTGCAAAGTTATCATGCAGAGAGGAAGCCATTCAGAAGCAGTAGGTGCATGTCCACTTAACGTGACATAGTTTGCAGGCTGTCACTGTGCATAATTCCCACGTCAGATCTTTGATTGTGGTGGTTTTCGGATACAATCTTGTATCTTGAGGATGTAATGCTGGCCAGGATAGATAAACCATGCTTTTGAAATACACAGAAGAGCCGTGCGGTTTTTAACCAATGACCGAGCGTTTAAAGGCCAGCTCTGAGGTTCTCCCGAAAGAGGCAAGATTTGGAGGATGAAGCAGATTTACTAGAAGGTTCATTACTAGAGGTGAGTAAAGCCTAACCTTATAGTGTAACAGGAAGGGGGCTTTAAATGCAGAGAGTCCAGATTGTGAGGAAGAGCTGATGCCTGAATCTGCCATCAGAGGGGTCCTAATGTGTCTGGGCCACTGGTTGCAGCAGGCCACAGGCAGTACAGTAAGGCTCTGCCATGCCATAGCCATGCCGGATGACCCACCCTGTCTGCATGCGCGTTGACTCATGATGGCACATTATGGCCGAGCAAGGAGGCCAAATGGTCTGGTGAAGGTATCTTTACAGGAGGTAGGTCAGCAGGTGGGAACCTGTCAACTAAAATAAAAGGCCAATGTGCGCAAATGAGTCCAGATGACCTTGTGATCTCATAAGGAGGGCTACAAAGAAATTAAATAACACAAATCCAAGTAGGGCCACTCGCGTCCACTACAAGGAGACAAATACTAACAAAAATAAGCAACAACAACAACCGAATTGTAAAGTACATATACAATCCTGAAACAAAAGCAGAGTGGCAGTGCAACAAACAGAGGCTGCTACAAATAGCTACAAATAGCACAGCATAGGTTTGATGTAGAGCAGGACTGTATGGTTGATGTATGGTCTGGAAGCTGCCGGTGCAGTTTGGAAGCTGTATGGGCAGTGGGTAAGAGGCCTCTACGCGCAGTCACCAGATTATAGTTGCAGCACAAGGTAATTCTGCGTTGCTGCCTGAATGCACGGTGTCTGGAAGTCAGTCCGTAGTGGCTGCAGCAGAGCGATGCCCAGATGGGGTGAGTACAATGGCTGTGTCCAGCTAGTCCGCTAGTTGCAAGCGCTATGTAGTTCCAGTGATGTATGGTGTGACCGGCTTTGTAGAACAGTGCGGTGGCAGAGGCACCATTGTCTTATGCTCAGCTTCTCCACAGACCCTGGAAGATCAAGCGCATCTCCCACCGCATTATGGATGTCTGAAACAGCCTATGCACTGTCCCTGTAAGCATTTGTCCATAGAAGGTGTAACTTCTGGGCAGAAGACACTGAATTGTCCCCTGTACTGGTGCTTTCACAGCAGACCCATTCAGTGTCCCCTCAGCGCAGTACGCATTGAGGCTCCTCTGCTCTTCAGCCACCCTGGCAATGGGTGAGGACTATTGTTTTCTCTTGTTGGAGAATCTATTGTTTTATATTGTTTTGTTAATTTGTTTGTCAGTGTATTATATTTCTCAAGTTTTGTGACCATGAAATGAACAGTAACTCTGCTCCAGGATTTCATGCAACTCCCAGTGAACTAGAGGTACAAGGGGAGCACTGCAAGAAACAGTTTGTTAATTATTTTATAGCCACTGGGTGCAAAAATCTTTTGACACAAAGTACAAATGCGTGCTACACTTGAACAGTCTTGGTGTTGAAGGTAGAATTCATTTTGAGACCTTGCCACCCGTGTCAGTGGGTAAAGGTGCAGGGAAAACTAGAGACACCTTTGAGGCACCGGTCAGAATACTGGAGCAGTACTTTGAGCCCAAGAACAAGTAGGATTTCCATAGGGGTTCATGCACCAAAGTGATGGCCTTATAGAGAGATCAAGTATTGAGAAGCTGCTGTAACAAGAAGGTTCAAGAGAAACTACTCTTAGTGCAGTGACTGACTCTAAGAGATCAAGTAGTGAGGATACAGTGTAAAATAATGGCTCAAGAGAAACTATTAGTGGTGAAGTGTCTGATTCTAAGAGATCAAGTAGTGATGAGCTGCTGTAACAAGAAAAGTCAAGAGAAACTACTCTTGGTGAAGTGTCTGACTCTAAGAGATCAAGTAGTGAGGAGCCACTGTAACAAGAATGTTCAAGAGAAACTACTCTTGATGAAGTGTCAGACCTGAAGAGACCAAGTAGTGAGGAGCCACTGGAACAAAATGGTTCAAAAGAAACTACTATTGGTGAAGTGTCTGACTTGAAGAGACCAAGTAGTGAAGAGTCGCTGTAACAAGAGGGTTCAAGAGAAACTGCTCTTGGTGGAGTGTGTGACTCTAAGAGATCAAGTAGGGAGGAGCCACTGTAACAAGAAGGTTCAAATGAAACTACTCTTGGCGAGGTATCTGACTTGAAGAGACCAAGTAGTGAAGAGTCACTGTAACAAGAAGGTTCAAATGAAATAATCTTGGTAAAGTATCTGACTTGAAGAAAGCAAGTAGTGAGGAGCCACTGTAACAGGAAGGTTCAAGAGAAAGTACTATTGTTCAAGTGTCTGACTCGAAGATATCAAGTAGTGAGGAGCCGCTGCAACACATAGCTTCAAGGGAAACTACTCTTGGTGAAGTGTCTGACTTGAAGAACCCACGTAGTGTGGAGCCATTGTAACAAGAAGGTTCAAGAGAAACTACTCTTGGTGAAGTGTCTGACTTGAAGAGACCAAATAGTGAAGAACTACTATTGGTGACGTGTCTGACTCTAAGATATCAAGTAGTGAGGAGCCACTGTAACAAGAAGTTTCTAGAGAAACTACTCTAGGTGAAGTGTCTGACTTGAAGAGACCAAGTAGTGAGGAGCCACTGTAACCAGAAGGTTCAAGAGAAACTATTATTGTTGAAGTGTCTGACTCTAAGAGATCAGGTTGTGAGGAGCACAGTAACAAGATCGTTCAAAAGAAACTACTCTTGGTGAAATGTCTGACTCTAAGAGATCCAGTAGTGAGGAGCCGCTCTAACAACAAGGTTCAAGGGAAACTACTCTTGGTGAAGTGTTTGACTCTAAACAATCAAATTTACGGAGCTGTTGTAACAAGATGGTTCAAGAGAAACTACTCCTATTACAAGAGAATGGCATTTAACTATTATTGTAACTCGTTTAGTTTGGTACATTACAGCATGAAAACGTCATGCTTTTATAAACGGGAAAATATTTATTGGTATGGTAATTTTTATTTATAAAGCACCTATACACAGACAGTGTTTCAAAGTGCACAAGGAGGGTGGGAACACGGGGAAAAAACAACTCTCAGAGCCCTTGAAATTCTGAGACGATAACGCTCTCCATGGACAGAATAAGTGAATATGATACATTTAACAGTTGAGATACAACAAATAGACCTGACAGCGTCTCTGTGGTTTTTTACAAGTGCACATTAAGGGGTGAAGACAAGGGAGAACAGACAGAACAATCTTCAGGCAGAGATGCATTCAGATTGTGCAAGTGCGAGGAAAGCAGAATATTGAATATTATTATATCCTGTTCTGTAAACAAATAAAATAAGGATTGGCAAAGCAATAATTTTTGGCGTTTGCAGTTGTTTATTGTATTTTACATTTAAAGGCAAAATGGAGTAAATGCTTGGACTGTACATGTCCGCTTATTGTACTCATATCTAAAAGTTGGTGTTTGCATAGTAAAAAGACTTCTGTTCACCACTGTGTACAGAGGCAATTTTACTATTTCTATTATTAGTACCCGTCGAGGGTGCAATCAGAATGAAAGAGCCATTCTGATTGGCCCTCGATGAGTCATTACCAAGCTGGGAATCCCTCTGTCGGGATTCCACGGCCTTTGTACCCGGCGGGGGGTGTTGCAACCCCTCAGCCAATGAGGATGCTTGAAGCTGGGCCATCCCCGCTCCGAGCCTCCCCACGGCTGAGAGGCTGCCTTCGCCCCCCGCAGGTGACTCGGGTAAGGCTTTGGCTTTTTTTTCCTCCTTCCATCCCTCCCTCCCTCCTCACCCCACTTACCTTCTATCCCTTGTCCCCAGTGGGGGACGCTAGCAGCCTCCTGCCGTGTGGAGACTCGGAGCGGGGCCATCCCCGCACCAAGCCTCCACATGGCTGGAGACTTCTATCGCCCCCGCCGGGGACCCAGATACATTTTTATTTTTTTCCCCTTCCCCTCCCTTCCGCCTTCCCAACCATACTTAGCTTCTTCTCAGGAGCGGACGTGCTGGAAATGCTTCTGTTTCCAGCGCGTCCGCTCCTGATGGCCACCATGGAAAGGGAAAACAGACTCCGTTTTCCCTTTCCAGGGCGGACATTTTTTGATGCTTTTTTTTTTTGACGCTGCAGTGTTTTGGGACCAAAAAAAGCTTTTAGTGCCCCGGTCACACAGTTTTTGCGGGCCGGGGTACTAATGGCTATATGCCCCTTGCGGCAGGGGCATTACCGACTCTGGTAATGCCCCCCGCTCGGGGCATATTGCTTATCTAATGTTTTGTGTCTGAGAACACTAACTTGGAACATGTTTGTAACTTTGAAATTAATAATTGAGGATACAGGACGTATTAAAGAAATCATGGATATGTTACAGTGTGTTTTCAGATAGTCATAAAATCATCTAAAGAAATGCACACTAAAATTGCATTATTTGCCTACTGGGACCCTACATGTCCAGTAATGACTTCAAAAAAAGTTTTAAAAAAAGGTCAGTCTTTTGAGACACATAACATTATTATTAGACACTGTAAAAAAACGTCCATTCCCCAAAGTGAACCTAAGTATTTTATGGTATTAGCACACTGCATCGTAAAACATTTGATCTTTTCGATTTGATTGAATTATTTTGATCGTTTTTTTGATAAAATTAAATTAAACATATATATGAGATGGGGTAAGGGAATAGGTTAAGGTGGGTGGAAGTCGGAGAGGTTGCGGGGGGTCTCCCCCCATAATTTTGACCAAACAAACGACCAAAAGAAATTAGGTCAAATTGAAAAAGGTCAAATATTTTCGACCAAGTAGACCTAAACCATATTTTACTACTAACAAGTACTACTTTACTAGTAACATGTTTTATCCTGTCAGTCATTGGTGGGGGGATATGCCAGGTGCTATTCTTTGAGAGGCGTCTAGAGTACCCTAAGCACCCACCTACCACAATCCATTCAAGCACCCACCCCATCCCAGCTTGTGATGCTTAGATGAGTTATTGGGTGCTGTGTGAGCTGCAGTGTGTTAATCACGGTGGCCTAGCGTTGGTAGGGATGGGAAGGGGTGGGTAGGGTTGGGTATGCAGTCGGCTATGGTCTGCAGCTTTGGGCAGGAAAGGGTGAGGTAGGGTGGGAAGGGGTGAACTAGGTGGGTGAGTTCTGAATATTTCCAAATATAACCTGCTTATTTAATCCCCAGACCAGTTATTAACCACAAGGAGCAGTGTAGAAACAAAGTAAAGGACCCCTAGGTGATACCGAATGAAAAATAAACAGCAAAAGAGCATATCCATGGAGCAGGAGGGTGTGCGATCACCTTAGTACATGCATTACATGTTATATGGTAGATGCGGGTATGAACGCCATCTTGGCGAGTGACAGCCATCTTAGAAGTTAGTCCCAAGGTCAGCGAAGAACATTTTTGTGTAGTAGTATTAGACCCCTTGCATGAGCTTGAACACCACCCCCACCCCGGCTAGGTCCCACAGAGTCCATGACATTCCTCATTGTTCTACAAAAGTTACAAGCCCTCGTGCTCTGAAAAGAATGCACCCTATAAGGTCATGAGAAGGGAGCAGAGCGACTTTTTGCAGTACCCTCCCACGGGACAGATAGCTGCCCCTAACAATCCCCACACAAGAAATACAGCTTTGCCACACTTTCATCCCATGACCCCTGCATGCCTTGGCACCGTTCAAACACAGGCCACTGACCATAAAACATTTTCACCCCTCGATCGATCACTAAGATCAGAAGGCAAGGCTATTGCGCCTTCGGAAATGGGTCACATGATTTGTGCAGCGAGGTGCAGGGTAACATCAACATTATAGCTTAAAACTAAGGTGGAGGATCTTGGGAGTTGCTGATCTGTCTCGGAGCGAGTGAAGCGTGTGAGTTAGTGTGACCTCGGCTCTCATCCCTGTATCTGCCAGGTGCTTGTTACAACGTAAAATAACATTGTTTGTGTTAGTAGCCAATTTATTGTTAGGCCAACTTCACCTCAGATGACAAGCCCAGCTGCGCCCACATGGACGGAGATGAACAGGTGAAGATGGACCAGTGGCCTGGCATCCCATATGGAGCAGGCTCTATATGTATAGAGCTTGTCCAGTTAGGATTGTAGAATTGTACTGTATATGATTATTTCATTAGTGATGTTATTTGGGCTTATAATGTGCTGCACGTCCCTACGGAGCCCAGAAGGTTTGGCGGTAGCAGAGTTCTTTGCTGATGCATTTATATTTTGTGGAAATAAATACTTGTCAGTCATGCAAGCATGTCCTGGGCCTTTTTTCCATAGCAGACAATATTTACTCTGGTAGGAACATGCAGAGGCGTGCCTTCATTTGGTGACCCCGATGTGATCCCAGTGACCCTCGCACTGACAGAGGCTTCCAGGCCGCTTCTCAGAAGGGGCCACGGCCACCTGCAGCGACCCAGTCCCAGATGCATCAGTATCAGAGGTTTGGACGAGTCATTTTTCCAGAAGTCCTGTCTGCTCTTGTCAATGTCTACAGTAGGGTTCCCCTGTTCTTGGTCACTCCACTCCCCCTCCTCCTCACCTGAAGTCTCGGTGTCCACTTGGCGCACACATTTCTTCTTCCACAGAGCCTTTTCTTTGGTTAGCAGGTAAGGTCTGCCCCGGAAGGAAGCCACCCTGACCTTAAGGCAGAGAGGTCTGCCTCTCTGCCGAAGAAAAAAATAGCTAAGAAAAGTAAACAATCGGCTGGCAAAGAAAAAAAGGAAAGAAAGGTAGAAAGGGAAGGACAGGAATGCAGGGAACTAAGGAGCCCTCTAGGAGGAAAGCAAAAGGAGCAGCAAAGTACCAACAGAGCGAGGAAAACTGCAGCAGCGTTTCACCCGAAGCCTAACCCGAATGGGTTGCAACGCTTAGGCTTCTGGGTTCGGCGGACGGAAAAGTCTTCCTACGGCTGTACGGCTACAGAAAACTAGACCGTCACGCCGACAACGTGAGGAACGTGTTGGGGAATTCAGTGGCCGCCCAAGCGCCACCTGCTCCACACACACCAGTTCCTTCGGCGTGTGACAGTATGCCCCCTTCTACTACCTACACCCCCTGGTTTACCCAGGTGGGCGCGATGGAACCTCCGGGTTAAAAGAGGAGCATGGACATACGACTCTGGTTCCCAGGAATCATCTGAAAGGGGATAACCCTTCCAGGCCACAAGGTATTCCAGACAACCTTGTCTATATCTGGAATCCCGAATGTGAGACACTTCATATTCTTCTGGGATGGAGGCGGGACAAGTAGGGAGACAGTGTCTCTTGTTTATCGGTGTGTCTGTGTCTACTGAACGGAAGAGGGAAGAATGAAAAATAGGGTGTATGCGACTCAAATTCTTTGGGAGTTTAAGTCTAAACGCCACTGGGTTGATCTTTTGAGTGATTTCAAAGGGCCCAAGATAACGAGGAGACAGCTTAGTAGGGTGTAGCCAGTGGGGTAATTATCTGGTGGATAGCCAGACTCGGTCTCCCTCTTTCCACTGGGGGCAGGGCAGATGATGGTGATGAGCCTGAACCTTGTACCTCTCTCCGGCTGCAGACAAACTGAGGTGGGCAGTCTTATGGGCAGTGGCTATCTCTGTCAGAGTGGACTCAATAGTAGGTAAATTGGAGGGGGAATGGAACATCGGAAGTATACCCCGTGGATGTAAACCATAAGTACAAAAAAAAGGGCTGAGACCCAGAGCAGAGTGTACTGTGTTGTTATAGGTGAATTCTGCGGTGGGCAAGAGGGCTACCCAGTTGTCTTGATGATGATTGATATAACATCTAAGGTATTTCTCAAGAGTAGCGTTGAGCCGTTCGGTCTGGCCGTTGGTCTGGGATGGAATCCAGATGACAAAGCTCTCTCTATCCCCAATCGCTGACACAAGGCAGCCCAAAACCGGGATGTGTACTGACTACCTCTGTCAGAAATAATCTTGTTAAGAAGGCCATGTAGTCGAAAAATGTCTTTGAGGAAGACATCGGCAATCTCGGAAGCTGAAGGGACACCCGGCAGAGGGGAAAAATTAGCTAATTTGGAAAATGAGTCTCCCATAACCATAAGGCAAGTAAAACCTTGGAACAAGGGCAAATCAACAATGAAATCCATCGAAATCTGGGACCAAGGCCGGTCGGGTACTTCCGGTTGTTCCAATAGGCCTAAGGGTTTGCTAGTGGGAGTCTTGTTCTTGGCACATACCAGGCAGGATCTACAATATTTCTTCACATCTCCCATTTGGGTTGCCCAGAAGAAAGAACGAGAGACCAGATCCAAGGTACCCCTTTGTCCCCAGTGTCCGGCTGTGGCATGGTCATGACACCACCCTAAAATCTTCAACTGTAGGGCACGAGTGGGAACGAACAGCCTCTGGCTAACCAACAACAAGCCATCTGACCATTGGAGATGATGGTGTTTGTTCCGAGGTACCTCCAATTCGAGTTCAGGAGTTGTAGCAGTCCTAACCTCCTGTAGGAAAGTAGTGACGGTTCCCACAATTCTGTTGCGCGGAAAGAGATATTCCGTGAGGGGAATAGAACGTACTTCAGGGGTGCCTCGTCTAGATAACGTATCTGCCAGGCCATTTTGGGTGCCCGGTATGTACGTGATAGAGAAGTCGTACTGGCTGAAAAGTGAGCCCATCGTGCTTGTCTGGAATTCACACATTCCATACCCCGGAGGATCTTCAGGTTCTTGTGGTCGGTGCACAGAATGAACGGATGAGCGCTACCTTGTAACAAATGTCTCCATTCTTCGCAGGAGGTCTTAAGAGCAAGCAACGCCTTCTCTATCACGGAGTAGTTCAGACATAGTCTGTGAGAGATAAGCCACAGGGTGTTCTTTACCTTGTCTTTCCTGGAGTAGAACTGCCCCCAGTGCTCCGGTGGAGGCGTCTGCTTCGGCAACAATAGGTTTGGTTTGGTCTGGTTGACACAAAATAGGAGCAGAACAGAACATCTTCTTCAGGCAAACAAAGGCATGGTTGGCTTGGTCAGTCCATTTAAAGGGTTTGGCTTCTTTCTTGAGCAGAGCAGTGATGGGCAACACTATCTGGGAGAAGTGATCGATAAACTTCTGATAGTAGTTTGCCAAACCTAAGAATCTTTGAACTTCTTTCAGCGAGGCGGGAGTGGGCCATTATAAGATGGTAGACACCTTCTTTGGTTCCATGGTTATTCCTTCCTTCGAAAGAACAAATCCCAGATATTGTACTGAAGTGGTGTTGAAGATACACTTCTCTAGGAGATTATTAGTCTGTAGTCGATGTAGGACCGTCCTGAGATGCTGGGTGTGATCTTGTTGGGTATGAGAAAATACCAAGATTTCATCTAAATAAACAATGGTATTCAAGAACAGGACATCCGAGAACAAACAATCCATGAAGCGTTGGAATATCGCTGGGGCGTTGACAAGGCCAAAAGGCATAACCTTGTATTCATAAATACCAAAGGGAGTCCGGAATGCTGTCTTCCACTCATCCCCTTCGCAAATACGAAGGAGATGGTAAGCACCCCACAGGTCCAATTTAGAAAAAAGGGTAGCACCCTGGACCGCCTCAAGGATGTCTGAGATGAGGGGCATTGGGTATTGGTCTCTTATGGTGACCTTATTAAGACCCTGATAATGGATACATGGCCTCAATTCCAAGGAGTCGCGTTTGGGTATGAAAGACAACGAAGCCCCAGCGGGGGATCTTGATGGTTGTATAAGTCCACTGACCAAATGAGAGTCCAGATGAATCCGTAGAACCTTCTTTTCCATGAGGGACAAGGGAAACATGCGCCCAAAAGGAACTAAAGCATCCGGTATCAGATCAATTGCGCAATCTTCTGGGCGGTACAGAGGCAGGTCCAGGATAGTCTTGTTACTGAATACCTCTTGGAACTCAGAGAGTTCTGATGGAATACAACATACATCACAAGCATTCGATTGTTCCAGCGAGAGGATCCTTACAGTTTCCTGAAGTTGGTGGGGCAGACAATGCTGCTTGCAAAATGCAGAATCAAAGGCCATGGTGTTTCTAGCCCAGTCAATTACTGGGTTGTGCTTCCTCAACCAGGGAATGCCCAATATCACTGGGAAGTGGGCTGCTCTAATGAGATCGAACTTCAACATCTCCGAATGTTGCAGAACCCTCACGGTCAACTGTTCTGAAGTATGGGTGATGGGTCTGGAGGACAGAGGGGAGCCGTCAACACCCTCCACCTTTTGGGCATCTTCGCGCTGCACAAGGGTGCGTCCTCGTTTGCCTGCCATATGGTGTCCATGAAGACTCCTGCAGCTCCGCAGTCGATGAGGACGAGAGTGGTAAGCTGTTTTAGCTGTGTCTCCAACTGAATCGAGACCACCATTAAGCGAGAGTCCATCGTTTCAGATTGGGGGGCTATGGTCAAGGTAACATAGGGACTAGGAGTTAGACCTCGGCAACTCGTCCCCTTCAGGTCTGAGGTCTGTCGTTTCCCGCTCGACGGGGAGGGACCTCCGGACAATTGCGGAGCAGATGGGTATTTGATCCACAGTGCATGCAGAGTCCTGCATCGCAACGTCGCTTCCTTTCTTCAGAGGTCAATGGAGCCCGTGCTGACCCAATATGCATGGGTTCTTCCTTATTTACGGCTGGAGCTAGAGGTAAGAGAGGAGGGGCTGCTGGAGTCTGGGTGCCCGGAGTCCGATGTTTTTGCCTTTCAGCTCATCGTTCGCTCAAATGATACTCAATCTGGAGTACGATTGACATCAGATCCGTAAGGGTTGTTGAACGAGCTATGCAAGCCAATTCATCATTTAACTCTTCTTTCAAGCCGCGACGGAAGATTGTATACTGTGCTTGTTCTGGCCAACCTGCATCAGTGGCAAGGCGCTTAAAGGTGGAGATATAGGAACGTAGATCACTATTCCCCTGTTGAACATCTAGAAGCTCTTCTGCAGCCACATGAGTGATCTCTGGTTGTTCGAATGTCTGCTTAAGCAAGGCCAAAAAAGCCCCGTGGTCCTGGAGCATGGGGTTATTATTGGTCACAAGCGGGGTAGCCCAAGCCAGAGCATTTCCAGTCATATTCGAAATCATGAATCCCACTTTAGTATGATCACTTGCATAGGTGTGGGGACGAAAAGGAAAATATATTGCGCATGCTTCCAAAAACTCTTTCAGCCGTTTATTAGTTCTGTCGTACTTGCCCGAAGATAAAGCCATGGGAGGAAGATCCGTCTCTCGGGGCTCTCGAGCGGATACCATTTGTCTTAAAGCCACATTCTCAGCCTTGATGTTCTGCAGTTCCACATTCATCCTTTGAGGGCCAGAGTGGTAAGCTGCTGTTACCAGTTCTTGGAACTGTTCTGGGGAAGCCATGGGTTCTATTGGGTGTTGCAAACTGTCAATGTCTACAGTAGGGTTCCCCTGTTCTTGGTCACTCCACTCCCCCGGACCTGAAGTCTCGGTATCCACTTGGCGCACACATTTCTTCTTCCACAGAGCCATTTTTTGGTTGACAGGTAAGGGCTGCCCCAGAAGGAAGCCACCCTGACCTTAAGGGAGAGAGGTCTGGGGGGGCACCCCTTCCGGAACAAACAATTAGGGGAAAAAGTCTTACGGCACAAAAAAACCCTCTCTGGGCAATGGTTGAAAAGGTTTCCAAAGGCCATTGCTTTCCGTGCTGATGGTAGGACCAGGTTTCCAGAGGCTGATTCTTCCCGTGAAGGTGGTGATGGCAAGAGAGGTAGCAGTCCCAGGTAAGTCAAACTGAAGTTCAAAGGGGGGACTAGTACCAAGTATTGGTAGGTAGCAAAATATCAGATCAAGGAAGAGGAAGCCCCAAAGTACGCGAACTGCAAGAAATAATGAAAAGCAGATGAGGAAGAAAAAAATAGCTAAGAAAAGTAAAAAATCGGCTGGCAAAGAAAAAAAGGAAAGAAAGGTAGAAAGGGAAGTACAGAAATGTGGGCAACTAAGGAGCCCTCTGGGAGGAAAGCAAAAGGAGCAGCTAAGTACCAACAGAGAGAGGAAAACTGCAGCGTTTCACCCGAAGCCTAACGCGAATGGGTTGCAATGCATAGGCTTCCGGGTTCGGCGGACGGAAAAGGCACCGTCATGCTGACAACGTGAGGAACGTGTTGCGGTATTCAATGGCTGCCCAAGCACCACTTGCTCCACACACGCAAGTTCCTTCGGCATGTGACAGCTCTTTGAAGCGGGGCGCAGCTCCGGAGAGAGTGCAGGCCATTGAGGGAACCCTGTGACAAAGCAGTTCGGGTGAACACACACGTGTGAGTATACCCTTGCAAGTGATATCAAGTAAGGAAAGTGTATATGGGAAAGAGTGTGTGCTGTGAGAAAGTGGAGAACAATGTTGTTTGTGTGGTGTGGGTGCGATTTCTGCTTTCATTATTAAGGAGAATATTATGGAAAGAAAAACAGCAGTTTAGGAAGCCTCCCTGAGTGGGGGGAGAAGGTGGTACCACTTATATTGTGTAACAAAGGAAATGGAAATGAATAGGAGCCCTGAATAATTAGTGAGCTCGGGAATAGTAGTGGTTGTTATTTTAGCTTGTTATTTTAGCTTATTGTTTTAGTGTTTTTCAGTATTTCTTTTGTAGAGTGAAGGCCCGAGGAGTGGCGCTGTTAAAATAGCAGCGTGCTTTGAGTGCGTGGAGTATGGTAGTGGGTGCGTGCAAAGGGCAGCTGAGGGGATTGAAAGTAACATGGGCTGATGGGTGGGAGGGGACGAGAACGTTAATTTTTGGTTGTGACATTTGCAGCGTGTGGAGGACACTGTAACAAACCATGTAACTTTGACAAAGTAGACTGACCTGGTCTGACGGAGTCGAGTGAGATTTCTGCAGAATGATGTTGATAGACAAAGCCTTGGTGACTACTTGCCTTCCGAAAGATAAATCGGGAAGGGTAGTAATCACCAGACCAAGCCCAGAAAGTAGAGGAAAGCCACAGCAGCAAAAAAAAAAAAATCTGTCTGGTAGTAGTCCATATGATATAAGGTCTTGAAGTCCAATTGAAATGTAAAATATCCATAATATAACAAAGGAGCAATATGAAGAATAAACCTAACAAGGAGCGAGAGCAGGTGAAAGAAGCAAAGAGAATCACAAGTGAAATCAGAGCGAGAGCCAAAGAAAGATCAGAAAACCTGTGAATTAGAATGTGAAATCAGGAACAAACACACAAAAGAAGAGTGTCCAGAGCGGGAGAACAAAGAATAAGGAGAACTGCAGCGACAAGGGAGGAGTCCGACCCAGTGATTCCGAAAAAGGGGTGGGTGGCAAGAGCGCCATAGGAACCGGACTCAAAAGAAGCGTGTGGCTGCAAGAAGGGAGAAGCCCAACTCAGCAAAGCCGAAGCAACAGAGCAAGGAGAGAGTACCAGAGGAGCTGGGACCCAAGGTAGGTGGTAACAACGAGCAAGGGGGCTGAGTATCCGGGAAGCCATGAGGTGACAGAGGAGCTGACTCACGGAAAGAAGTTCAATCAAAACAACAGTGGGCGCAGCAGGGGCCAAGCAGGGCGAAGCAACACAGTGGGCTACGTTGCCGGTCTGCTTTAGTAGTTTATACAATGCGTACCATTTCCCCGACAACGGACTACAGTGGCCATTTTGGAAAAAGGCTAGAAAGCTGTTTGGAGTGCAAAAAGTCCCATTAAGGAAACACCAATTTGAGGGGTGAAGATGCCATTAGGATGTCTGATCCTCCAATGCTGCCACAAGGACCAGGAACTGGGGAGAGTCCTAACACATGCGATAGGAAATGAAAGGACGCTTTTATGGTCGATCCAGGTGCCAAAAAAACAGCATCAGTCAGGGAGATTTCCCACTATCAGGCCACACTCTTTTCACACAGGGATTCTCTGGGGCTGTCTCCATGGTTCCATACACTAAAGAGGTTGACATCAAAATAGGGGGGAAGGTGATGCGGGACCCCTACTTTATTCTAAAAGTTCCCTCATGAACCTGGTGGCCAGGATCTTCTCAGTAAGCTCAACATGACCATCTCGTTCACAAACAGTGGCATAGTTTGCACCATGCCAGGGAGGTGTGCCATTTACTCGTTTATTGTGCATTTGTAAGGCACTTATAAATCAAGTAAATTGTGTTTCAAAGCACCCACAGGGAAACAGATATAACAATGATAGGTAGAGGCAGACCTACTAGGCCTTGTGAGCATTCAGAACGTGCAAGTGCAGAGAGAGAGAAGGGACGAGGGAGTGGGGGTAAGTGCTAGGTGTCCCAAAGATGGAAGTGCTAGGGAGTACACAGCTGTTAAGTGACTTGTTGAGAGTGGTCAGCTGCCAATAAATAAGTAAGTGCAAACCTTTAGTGGCATATGCCAGTGGGTGCCAAGGGAAGTGCTGGGAGAAGGCAGAGGCTGAAAGTGATTGGGTGTGGGAGGCCAGGACCCAGGAGGACACATAAGGGCCCTGGTCAACAATCTCAGCAACTGTGGGGTTTAGCAGAGGAGGGAGGAAGGGAAGGAGAAGGTGGAAAAGAATGTCTTGAGGAGCTTCTGGAATTTGAGATCCAGCTCACGACGAAGAAGGAGGGAGAGGCTGTTCCATATGAGGGGGCCTGCTGGGGAAAGAGATCAGCCACCAGCTTGCTGTTTAGCAAAGTGCTTGACACACAGAGAGTTGGTGCTAGATGAACGTAAAGATCTGGAGGGAGAGTATTTAGTGAGAGCCAGTTGTAGATAGCGTGGTCCCCGGCCCCAGACAGCCTTATGGACGATGCAGAAGGATTTGAATTATATCCTTGCAGCAACCGGAAGCCAGTGGAGAGATTTTAGGGCTGGAGAGATGTGGTCCCTGGGCTTAAAGCCAAGGATAAGTCTTGCAGCCCTATTCTGAATTAGCTGGATGGGTCGTAGAGAAGAAGAGGGTAGATTAAGGAAAAAGCTATTACTATAGTGTAGCCTAGAGAGAACCAGAGCTCTAGAGACATTGAGCTTCTGGGGGAAAGTGAGGAAAGGAAGGATTCCTTTGAGGAGGTGAAGTTGAAAGTGGGCCTTCTTGGCAAGGTCCTGAATGTGAGGGAGGAAGGAAAGAGTGGTAGGGAGTCAATTGCTTCATGATTGTGATGCATTAATCACTGCTATGTAACATGTATTTGATACCAGATACAAACCCCAGGCCAATGATTTGGAACGCTTGTCCTTGCAGCAAAGGGAAACCCCTTTGTTGGCTTATCTTGCCTGTTTCAATCATTTGACGGCCGAGACAGGGTTGCCGGATGAAAAGAAGGCTGCCCTGTTTTACAAAGGTTTGTCAGACACATTGAAGTATGTCCTTGACACGGTATCGGTGGTGCCCTCCACATTCCCCGAATTGTTGGATCTATTCTTGCAAATAGACGCTCGTAGGTCAGAAAGGAAAGGGGAGAAAAGAGGTGTGTTCCGAGGAAAGGGAGCACCGTAAAAAGAACAATTTAAGTTTCTATTGTGGTTCCGTGGAACATTTCTTAAGAGAATGCCCGAAAAAACCTAAGAAGCAGGGAAATGCCAGGCCTCGGCAATAGAGGGAACCCCTTTGCCGAGCAAGAATAAACAGGGTTCCTGCTTATCAGTACCTTTTGTCTTACATGCCACGCTGAAATGTTCTTCTTGAGATTCATGGTCTGTTCAGTCGGTTTTGGACTCCGGCGCCACAGGAAATTACATTGATGCTCAGTATGTACATGATTGGAACATCCCTGTCACACCTAAAGACCATCCAGAGTTAGTCAGCGCAGTGGACGGTGACACTTTATTATCAGGTCTGGTCACTGAACGTACCGTAAACCTTGTTATGACCCTCTCATCCGGGCATGTAGAGGAGATACATTTTGATGTTATTGCAGCACCTCAGTTCAAGGTCATACTGGGTTTACTGTGGCGAGTGTTGCATAGCCCTTTGGTGGAATGGCAATCTGGTATGGTCAAGTTCACTTTTGAACACTGTGAAAACCGCTGCTTTGCCCCAACGTCCAAAGTATTCAGCCCATGTTTCCCACTGTTGGATGCAGCTTCCGTGATTAGGGGCATATCATCGGTTCTTCTACCTAAGGAGTATGAAGCATTTTGCGTCGTTTTCAACAAGGTAGGGGCAGAGAAACTACCCCCACATCGTCCTTACGATTGTCCCATTGACCTTGTGGAAGGGGATAGGATTCCCTCAGGGAGGGTTTATTCCCTTACTCAAAAAGAGTATATGGTCCTGAAGCAATAGCTGGACCAAACTCTTGAGAATGGTTTCATACGTCACTCTCGATCTCCGGCCGGCTCTCCTCTGTTCTTTGCACCCAGGAAGGAAGCAAACCTGCGCCCATGTATTGATTACCGGGAACTCAATGCAATAACCATACACAATCAATACCCTATACCACTCATATCTGTCTTGTTAGATCAGTTGGGTACCTCTGAATATTTAAAGAAACTGGACTTACGGGGTGCTTACAATCTCATAAGAATGAAGGAAGGGGATGAGTGGAAGATGGCTTTTAAGACCAAATATGGCCTTTTTGAATACCTGGTTATGCCATTTGGTCTTTGTAATGCCCCGGCCACCTTCCAGAGATTCATCAATGACGTACTGAGTGACATGTTGGATAGGTACATAGTCATATATCTGGATGATATCCTAATATATTCTCCTTTCTACGAAGAACACATCAAACACGTGTCCACTGTTCTACAATGTTTAAGGGAAACCCATCTGTATGCCAAGCTTGAGAAATGTTTGTTCCATGTTAAGGAGGTTGAGTTCCTTGGGTACGACATCACCAATATGGGCATCAAGATGTGTGATATCAAAGTTAAGGCTGTTTTTGAGTGGCCCACCCCTACTACTGTTAAGGCCTTGCAGTCATTTCTTTGCTTTGCAAACTTTTATCGGCGGTTTATCCAGTCTTTTTCGGAAACTGTCACTCCATTGACTGCATTAATCAGTAAAAAACGACAGTTCACATGGAGTGAAGAGGCCCAACAAGCTTTTGATGCCTTGAAAGTGTTTTTTTTTTACGACTGCACCAGTCCTACAACACCCTGATCCCAGACTTTCTTTTCATGTGGAGGCTGACGCCTCAGTAGTCGCAGTAGGTGCGGTCCTTTCTCAATTATGCAATGATAACGGTTTGTTACATCCAGTGGCTTATCACTCATGTAAACTCACTCAGTACGAGCAGAACTGTACTGTCACTGAACGCAAACTCCTAGCTTTTAGAGACGCTTTCATAGTATGGAGACACCATCTACTCGGTACTGCCTCTCCTGTACAGGTGTACATGGACCATCAGAACCTATTCGCCTTGCAATCTTTGAAATGCACCACGGCTCGTCATGCCAGATGGCACAAATTCTTCTCCATGTACACTTTGTGTTAAAGTACCATCCAGGTCAGTTTAACTCAAAAGCTGATGCTCTTTCACGGATTCCCGGTTCTCCACCCCAGACATGGGATGGTGCCATCCTCCTTGATAACCAGGTGGTCTGTTCATGCACTTTGCAACTGGCGTTGAAGTCCTTGATCCAGGAATGGGTAGCTAAAGAACCTTGCGAAATCAAGGATTACAACATGGATGTGATCAAGAAATGGCCATATGTTCAAGGCCATGTCTACATTCCCGATTAAGCTATGAGACACGTGGCCTTACAATGGTGTCACGATTCATTGGTGGCTGCACACCCTGGTAAATGCAAAACTCTGGAACTGTTGCAACATTGGTGCTGGTGGCCCTCGATGTACCAGGATGTGTCCTCCTACATATCCTCTTGTTCCATATGTGCCCAATGTAAAGGTACTACGGCTAAACCAATGGGACTCTTACAGCCTCTCCCTGTTCCTGAACGTCCGTGGTCCATGATCTCAATGGATTTCATCGTGGAACTTCCTCCAGTCATGGGATATGACACCATATGGGTGGTAGTTGACTACTTTACCAAACTAGCCCTGTTTGTCCCCTGCAAGGGACTACCTACCGCTCCTGCTCTTGCTGATCTTTTTCTGCACAACGTTTTTCATTTGTTTGGTCTTCCAGACGTTATAGTATCGGACCGGGGGACACAGTTCACCTCCCGTTTCTGGAAACACCTCTCAGTTCCATTGGTAGTGAAGATCGATATTCGAGTGCCTATCATCCACAAACTGATGGGCAGACGGAATGCCTTAATGCTACCTTCGAACAGTATTTTCGTTGTCTCACTCTACAATACCAGGAAACATGGGTTTCAGTTTATGTTCATGCTGAGTTTACTTACAATAACTCCATCCATGCCTCTACTGGTACCACACCATTCCATGCTATGTACGGCCAAAACCCACAGACCATTCCTATGGACTTAACTCCTGATATGACTAACCCGGCAGTACACGCCTGCCTTCGGGACCTTTCTGCTGTGCATAAAGCAGTAAGTCTCCATTTGACAGAGGCCCAAGTGAAATCTAAGGCTTATGCTGACTGACACCGTCAGGAGGCCCCTCGGTATTCCATTGGTTCCAAGGTATGGTTGTCCACCAAAAACCTCCGCCTCCTGGTCTGTTAGTGTCTGTTCCCTCTTTTTCTGGGTCCTTTTTTGGTACAGGCGCTGATTAATCTGGTGGTTGTCAGGTTGCCCAGTTCATAGAAAGTACATCCTGTATTTCACATATCGCTACTCAAGCCTTGCGTGGAGAATGCTAGGTTGCCTGTTCGCCCTTCTCCTGTTATGGTTCAAGGCACCGAGGAATACGAAGTTAATGCCATCCTTGACACGAAGGTTTCCAGGGGTACTAGGTTGTTTCTAGTGTACTGGAAAGGTCATGGTCCGGTAGATAGGATGTGGGAACCTGCCTCTAATATCCATGCCCCGCTACTCATGTCCCGTTTCGTCTCATCAGGTAGGGGGGTGTCACCATTGGGGGAGGATACTGTCAAGAAACTGCAGCGGCCCAGACATTCAGGGAAACTAAGAACCCGTATTCAAGCAAGGGTTTGTTCCCTAGCTCTCCCTCACGTTCGCACTGTCAGGCACGTATTCCCAAAGATGTGACTATCCACCGTGTATCTGTTTGGTGGCTTTGGGAGTTACCATAGAAACGAGATCCTTCCGTGTTCAACAGGTCACGTGTCTTTTCACGTTAGCTCAATTCCACCTTGTCATGTGATTCGGGGTTTCCTACTTATGCCCTGCCCGTTTTGAATTCACTGCTTCTGAATTCATTTTCTACGGCCTTTTTGCATTTGGTGATATTGCTTTCTTGGTTACCGACCCGGCTACGTCTTACGGAGTCACTTTGTCTTGCTCCCTGTCTATCTCTTTCAACAAAGCTACGTTACAACCATTGGAACGCTTTTTGACCTGCTAAGTTTGCCGATTTTGCACTTCATTCTGTCTGCATGGTTATCGACTCGGAACCCACCTGGCTCCATTTCCTGCTCCCGGAACTTGCTGTCCATCGCACGCATTCAAAAAACCATTCCTGCATTCACCCTAGGAATCCTTGCTCACTTCCTTACACTTACCTTTATCGAGACCTCCTTCCTCGTGTATTAGGACTGCCTCCTGGAACTCGGTTAGGCGTCCTTGCGCAGCGGGTGTTAGGAGGAGCATTTCTTCACATCGGTTGAACTTGACCTGCCTTCTGGGAACTCTGCTAGGTGTCCTCGTGCCGACGGGTGTTATGAGGAGCATTTTCTTCACGTCTGTTGTGCAAGGACTGTTTTCCGGCTGGTAGGTGTATCAACATCATTCCCTAACAAATCCAATTCCGGATATTACATCCTACGGAACCCTGCCTTGGGCATATGGTAAGAGTGCTGTCTTTATTTGTCATACTGTTCATGCCACTGCTACACTTATTGGTTAAATAATCATTTTCCAATACTCTGTTGTCCTCTTCATAGGATACGCCAGTTAACCTTACATCAGGATTACTGATCCTAGAACTGAAACCTTACCCACTAGTCCAAAGGTACAACTGCTCATTTGCTCTACTATTTGCTCAGGATCACGATCTTGCCTTGCTTATTGCTCATGTAAATACACTTCGGTACTAACCCTGACTTTCCTTTGCAGGTCAGCAAATCCTGTGGCATCCATCCATCTTTGAGTCAATAGACTTCTCAAGCGATTATTATACATCCCTGAGAGATACATTGGCAGAAAGAACTTGTCGGCTACACGACAGGGTTCAACTGCCGGAGCAGAATTCCAACCAGGAATTTCATAGAGTTCTGACAGAGGGCAAGGTTAGATTTTCTTAGTATAGGCCTTTTTTATTTTGACCAGACTGACTTGGATGTATTTGTTATGTGTTTAATGGTTGAGATTTCTTCCATTTTAGAGTTAGGGCTAGTTAGGAATTCTACCAACCCAACTGAAACTTTAAATAAAGGTTTTCGAAAATTGTATCCATTGTGTCTGTGTCTACTGCTTGATAACATGCCTTCCTCACCTACTCTGCCTTATTAATAATAAAATCATGCCATGCTGTTATATAGTGCTTCCTGAAAATAAGCAGTATTCTCTAATTTCATGATGCTAAGCCAGCCCTTCCCAGAATTGAGCCTGTGTCATTCAGACTGAACACAGAAGCTGGCAAATAAAAATGTCCATGGGCCTCGTTACAACTGTGCCGGTCCAGAAACAACGGTGCCGGATCGGTACATTACAACTCTGCGTGTGCATCCTGTCCTCCCCGCCAGGGTCAGACCTGCCGGGCAGGATGGCACTTGCCTGCAGAGTTTTCACAGGAACACCGGCACCGTTGTTAACGATGCCGTTGTGTCCGTGTCCCCACATCCATGCAGTTTTATGGGACTCCATGGGAATGGGGACTAAAATAATTACCGGCGCCTGACTTCCTGGCCACCGGAATAGCCCTGTGGCACCAGAAAGTCAGGCGCCGGTAATGTTTTAAGGGGTGTGGCGGCTACCCGCCGGTAGCACCAGCAGGGTTGTCGCCGGACACATAATGAAGCCCCATATCTTTGCATTCTCTATTGCTGGACTTGTTAGTCATATATCTCCTCTACCAAGAAAACCCTTACACAGTATGACCTGTCAGCATAGCTGCAGCGCAGAGTGGGAGCCCACCTGCTCTCATTGACTAGACACGCACCACATTCCCTCACTATGTGCCCAAAATGCAGTACAGCTTCCAAGAGCTTTCTTCTGTAAAGGGCGATCTCGCTATGAAAGGGAAAAAAGCCCTCACATGAACATAATTGAGATGCTGCAGTTCACATCAGTGATCTTTGGCATTATTAACCCACTAGGGGCCAGGTTACAGAAACATCAATTTTGCTGGTATTAGCCCCATAGGAAAGTTTACCCCTGGACAAAATCCTATTCTTTCAATGCCTTTTTGAACCAGAGCAAAACCATGCCCTGGTGCAAAAAGGCATTGTAAGTAATGTAATGTTTTTTGTACTAAGGCAATTTTTGCCCTATTGTCAATATCATGCAAAACTGCACTTGCCATGGTGCAAAGGTTGTCTAGTATGGCCCCAATGTTCTTGGAATAGGGCACAGTTTTCCCTAACATTGCCCATACTTTTAAAGGACACACTAAACGTCCAATTCCAGAACTCAAAGGTATGCCAATCTGCCCCATATAATTCGGGAGATGCTTATCGAGGACAATGCAAAGAGACAACAAGTAGAGGGTAAGACTGTTGTACTGGAGGGGCTTTACAAAAAAATATTGTCCTCTACATTTGTAAAGCCAGTCATTTGGGTTAACCTATGATATTATAGTGGCAGCTATAAAGGATTGGGGGCATTGTAGATATGTATATATATGAGGCTTTCAATATATAATGGATGCATTCTTCAACCACACAAAAGGTGGCAGTTATACACACTAGCATCACAACATAAATAAGGATCACAACAATGTAATGCTCAGTGGAAAAAAACAAAGTATTATTATTATTATTATTATTATTATTATTCTTGGCTGCTAAACAAAGTGTGTTTGTGTGTGGAGCGGACTTCCTTCTGGTGCTCCTTGGAACTTACCTGCTTGCAGGCACTGCGAGCTCGGCTCTTGCCTGCTCTGTTCCGCTTCCTGGTGGAGGCGGAGTTCGCACACACCACGTGGGTGATCACGTGACCGGCAGCTCATTCAAAGCTGCGCTCGAGCCACCCTTGCGGCGTTAAGCCCGTGAGGAGTAAAGGGCGCTGGCTGTTGTGTGGCTGTTGGGAGCTGGCGGGGCAGAAGTTGTGGAACATTGTGCAGAGGTCAAGTAAGGGTATAGTGTCTGTAACTATTCATTGGGGGTACCTATTAAGCAGACAATCCGTATAGCATTTTACCATTTAGTTTAAACAGATCGTTTCACATACCTGTATGGGATTGTTTTTATCCTTTTATCAGCACTTGTCTTTTTAGTACTGCAGCGTGTTGAGGTATTTCTCTTTTAGTATTGAGATTATCATATGGTTAAACAAGTGATTGAGTAGGCCAGTAATCATAAAGTGTGGTGACTCTTCTGGATCCCTATAATGGGAGTCACACTCAGAAGTATGGGAAGTATCCCAGAGGAATATATAGTTCAGGGGGGTAGAGTCCCACCACAGGTGGTAATTTCTCTTTCACATCCTTCTCAAGTGACACAAGTAGTTAACAAGGGTTCAGTTTCTTCTATGGTAGTAGACACTTTGGTAGTCCCTCAGGGAATTTCCACTCCTCTGGGTATAGAGGTCCCTGGGGATTTCGGACCGGAGCAAACCAATCAAGTGGATTCAATGGCAGAGGTGGTGGGAGTCATAAATCGGGCTTTTTTAAACATTGAATCTAAGGTGAACTCTTTGGCAGATGAACCATTGGTGGTGGAGCGAGATTTAGTATCAGATATTTCTATATTAGCCCCACTGTTGACTCATGAGTTTTCCAGGAAACTTCAAGGCCCAAGAGCCCCTAAAAGAAAGGTTTCAGCAACCTCAGTACCTTTACCTAAAGAATGGGGTTATAAGGAGAAATTGTCACAGTATCAGTTTAGCCAAAAGCAAGAGAGGGAAACTGGTCGTGGGATGAGGCCACCTTGCCAAAAATTCAGGTTAGTGAAGGTGTCAAACTAGGGGATGATGACTCTATAGTGGGGGACCCAGAGATCGAGGACGAAGCAATAGAGGCTGAGGAGATAAAAGAAGTCTCTCAACAGGACCAGCTACCCCCAGTAGATGAGTTATCATTCCCAGTCCTTTCTAGAATTATGGACTCCATGGATAGAGGCTACGACACATTGAACTATGAAATCCAGGAGCTTAGGAAATCAATGAAGGAAGTATTGAGCAAAGTGCATCTATTGGAAGGCTTTATAATGGCAGCCTCAGTCTTCAATACTTTAAGTCCTAAAAAGGTGGATAGTGAAGGGGCTGTGTTTGTATAAGGTGAGAGAATGGAAGTTAAAAATACGAAAATACAGGGGGAGAATGTTGAGTTAAAGGGAGAAAGTCTTTTGGCGGTACCTGAAGTATCCGGAATAGTCCTCCCATCGGTATCAATGTTGGGGAAGGAACAGGTTCAGGAAAAGAAGATGTTGAGTAGTAGCCCAAAGGTAAAAAAACCTAGTTGTCCTAACAAGCTGAACTCACAGGAAAAAAAATCCAAAAACTGTAAGCTTCCACCCTCACAACAGAATAAAGGGTCACGGAAATTCCTCCGTAATCTAAGGTTGGCAGTGGACAAACATATGCAGATTGATAGAGACATATTAGATCAGAGAAAGAAAGACTTTTTTATAAACAGGAAAGGGGGCAAAGTCAAGGAACTAATAAGGTTCAAGGAAGTTGATAGGGTTTCATCTGCGTTGGAAAATGTACAGGAGGGGGATAGTCCTTCTTTCGATCTAAGTAATATATCTGTTTATCCAGTAGATATGGAAGAGGAAGAGATTGAGAAGACTAAGGAACTAGAGGTCCCAAAAAACATTGAATTTGGAGCAGGTAAAGGAGTTGGCAAGTGTTGTAATTTGGAGGAAAGACTGTTGGTTCCACCGCATACAATAGCAGGAAGGGGATTGGTGAATCCTCTGGTGGAAGTCCCGGAAACAGGAATTCCAACGGCACCTAAATTATATGCAATTTTTTCGAAACCTGTGGTGGTGAAGGCGGACTTGGGGAAGTTGCCTCCACCTAGGGTTTCCTTAACAGTGCCATTACCGACCCCAAGATTAATGGAGGAAGTGGGTCTGAGGATTCCAAAGAGTAAGTTTTTGGATTCATCGAAGGGGGTGGGGGAGAGTACGGGGCAAATAAGATCGCCTAAAAAATGGAATTCGAGGCAAGCGTCCAATTTGCCAAAAATGATGCCAGATAACGGTGAGCTATGTATTTTTCTGAATCGTATGTTCGAAAGTTCAAATAGATATCCTTTAAACAGACATTATATCCTGGCTTTGATGCAGGAAATCCCAAATCTGAAATTGATATCGTCAGGGGACATTAAGACGGTAGAATTTGTTTACGATGATTGTCTAGATACTGTAAGACTTCATTTAAGGTCACACCTAACAAGTGAAATAATAATGGGGGAAAGAGAGCGTTTCCTAGCCCTTGGTTTTGAAGTTACAGATACAGGGCCTTCAATATTGTCAACTCTGGCTCCCATTTATCAGGCAAAGAAGGGTATGATACAAGATGAAAGAGAAAGATACAACAAGGAGATCTATAGTTCCAGAGGGTATACACAAGTTCCTATTGGTAGAGGGTTGAATCAAGAAAGGGAGGAAAAGCGATCCCAACATTCATGATGGTCTAATTGGTCATTAATTACATGGAATTCGAGAGGGTTTAAGAACATCATGAATAATCATGAACTTTTCTCGAATTTTGATATAATTTATTTGCAGGAAACTTTTTTGCTAGATACACCTATGATTGATGGATTTAATACAGTCTACGTTAAGGCCCGACGGGGAGTAAAGGGTAGGCCATTTGGTGGACTATTAACAGCAGTTAAACGTTCTTTGGGACTTTCCATGCAGGTAATTGATGTAGACAGGTCGGACATCCTGATTGTACTCTTAGAGTGGCAGGAAGATGGTGAGAGTCTCGTAAGCAAATGTTTTTTGGTAAATGTTTATTTTAGTCCCCTAAAAGACAAACTGGAAGAAGCCTTGACAGCAATTTCTTTTACACTATTGGGTGAATTCCTGGATGGGGCTTCAGTGATAATTGTTGGAGACTTCAATGCAGAATGTTTAGAAGAGAAATGGTATTTAGAGAATAATAGAAAGTTTGGCTGTTAGGAATCCCGGGAGAGAGGAAAGAGGATTATCCAGGAATTTGAGGTGTGGAACTTAAGTATTATTAATGGTAATATACAGATGGATATTCCGCCAGCTTTTACATGGCAGAATGGGTTGTGGAAATCAACAATAGACTATATTTTCACTTCTCATGATCTAGCCATAAGAGGAGTATCCCTGGAAGTAAAATCTCTGATATGGAGTGATCATTCCCTTTTGGAATTTAAATTGTTCATTCCGACAAAACATGTTGAAACTGACATTGTGGGAGTGGAAATAAACTCAGGAAAGAACGAGGTCAAGTGGATTCCTAGGATTGCATCAGCATTCTTGTCTGAAATTGTAAACTTACCAGTAAATAAGATCGCCCGTCTATGTACAGCAGAGGGATTCCCTACGACTGTGAGGGAGTTGTTTGGTAGGTTAACAACAGATAGAGGCTTAACCCAGATGGTGGCAAGGAGGAAGGGTTCCCACTTTTTTGATGTAGAAGTTCAGGCACATAAAAAGGAACTACACCGAGAGGTGAGGCATCTCAAGAAATCTGCACCTCAGGTTACATGGAAAAGGTGCGGAATCTAAAACAAACACATAGGAACTGGGTAAAAGGTAGAACGTGTTTGCTATACATTAAGGACGCCGAGAGAATGCTGGCTTGTATGCTAGGGAATAGGCCTGGAATATTTTGGGACCTAATTAAACCAAAAGGTACACAAGATTATCTTCAGGCACATGCGGTCAGTGACATTGGTTGGGTGAAACATTTCACTGATTTGTATAGTGTGGAAGGTTTGGACCAATCAGTCACCTGGGTAGAGGCGGATTGGAAGGGTACCTTAGAATGGGACTTGGAGGATATAAAGAACTTGATAAAGAAAAGCAAGTCTTCGAACGCACCGGGCCCAGACGGTCTTTCTAATCTGACCTATAAAGGTAACTTAGTAGTATGGTCACAGGTACTGTCTGCCTTATTTTCGGATATTCTGGCTAACAATTCGTTTCCCACTACCTGGTCAGCAGCAACTCTAATCCTGATCTTTAAAGGCGGGGATAGGTCTTCTCCACTTTATTATAGACCTATATCCTTGTTGGATGCTTCTAATAAAATATTCACGAAAATGCTGCTGAAAGCTTTGCAAAAATGGGCGGTGGAATCTGATTCCCTAGATGTTTTTCAGTCAGGTTTTCGGCAAGGGCTGAGTACATCTACTAATTGTATGGTGTTAGATTTATTAGCACACCAAGCAAAGGTCCAAGCATGGCCAGTATTTTTCGCTTTTTTAGATATCAGTAAAGCGTTTGACATGGTTAATAGGGCTTTTTTGTGGAAAAAACTATATGATAGGGGGTGTCCGGCAGCTCTGTTGAGTATTTTGGTGGCTCTCCATACAAATACAAGGATTAGAGTAAGGTTGGATGAATTAGGGAATTATTCCCCCTGGATACAGACAAATAGGGGTTTAAGACAGGGGTGTGTTCTGGCACCCTTTCTCTTTTGCCTTTATTTACTGGGAATAGGAGGTTGTATGGAATTTGTAAAAGCTTTCCCTCCAAGATTGGGTGCTATGGTTGTCCAATACTTGCTTTATGCAGACGACATTGTTATATGTGATCTTACATCTATTGGGCTCCAAAAGCATTAATGGCCGTGGAGGGGTTTCTAGAGAAACTAGACTTAACATTAAACACTGCAAAATCAAAGGTTCTGGTGTTCAAGGGGGGTAGGAAAAGTTGTAAAATAATGCCCTGGTATTTGGAAAATGGTAAGCTAGAAGTTGTAAATGAATTTGTATACTTAGGGCTGGTAATTTATGACAAGCTCTCAGGTCCTGTATTACAGGAAGACTTAAGGGTAAAATTTGCAGGGGCAGGTGTACAACTCCGAATTTTCGATGGAAAATTCGGTAGATACTCTCTTTTACCAGTCCTAAAGTTATACAAACAACAGTTAATCCCAAAACTAATTTATGGGGCCCAAACTCGGAGTCAGCTGATTAACTGGTCACAATTAGAGGGGGCATTATGGAAAGGCCTGCTTCAACTCCCGCAGTCAGTTCCTTTAGCAGGGATCTTGTTTGAATTAGGTCTGTTACCTATAAAGACTATGGTGGATTGGGGTAAGCTTCAGTTGTTGGTAAAAATACTGAACCCACCAGGGACGTCAATATATGAACAGTTAAACCTGGTAAGAGTTCAGGGTGGCTGTAGGGTTCTTGGGGACTGGGTTTTGAACTGTCAACTGATGCTTCAACAGGCAAATATTCCAATGGAGGAATTGGAGCTGACACCGAAGGTCGCCAAGTTAAGATGGTGTAGATATGTATGGTCTAACTTGAGAACCGACATAATGGAGTATAAATGCTTTGGGGATCACTTTCTCTGGTCATGTAAAAGTTTTAATACTCCAGCTACTTACCTTGAAAAACATCCGTCGAGATCCTTTAGGACACAAGTGCTAAGACTTAGGTTGAATTTGTTACAAACAAAAGAAGTATTGGGCCGCCGTGTGGAAATTCCACAAGAACAGAGATTATATCGGCATTGTAACAAAAATATTGAGACGTTAAAACACTTGTGTGTGACTTGCCCTAAACTGGTGGATTTGCGGTCTTGTTTTTCAGCAGGCTTGGTTTTCTCCTCCGAGAATGAATTATGGAGGAGGATATTGAACTGTAATGAATTAACCTTGACCATACATGTTTTAGAATTTTTAAGGAAAGCTGCAGTAATTTTATAAATGTTGGATATATGTACGTTGGATTGTATATTTTGTATATGTGTTAAAAGTACCATGGTACTGTAGAACACAATAAAATACATTTTAAAAAAAACTATTATTATTATTATTATTATTATTATTAGGGTATTTTCTTTAGCACAGACCTGGCTTTGGAAAGCAACAGAGTGCTCTATACATCATAGGGGGAAATGCACAACAAGGTAAGCAGATCACAAGGCATTAATACAATTTTGTGCAGAGCTCACAACAGAGGAGAGGCAGAGGGAGTAATTTGGCAACAAGGGAAAAGACTGCCCACTCTTAGATTAGGTGAGGAGTGGAAAGTGTGTGGACCTAGGTGTTAGGGAGGAACCATTCCTTGAAAACAAGGGTCTTCAGCTCTGTCCTGAAATTCAGAAGTGAGAGGGTGAGTCTGGTGTTGATGTGGAGGAGATTCTCTGGGGGTGTACACAGAGAAGGACTGTCTTCCATTTCTTTTCTTCCTGCACTAGCAGGGCTCAAGTCTGCACAGATACATGCTTCTGGTAGATCACAGGCCTCTGGAGATGCTGAGCTTCACAGCAACGTAAACCAGGGACTTCAGGGTGCCTGCCTTGGAGATGATGGAGCAGCATATTAAAGTGATACATGCTTTCAGTGGAAGCCTGTGCAGTTCCATGAGTGTTTGGGTGATGTGGTTGAATTTGTAGAGACCTTTCATAAATCATGATGCAACGTGTAGAAAACATTTCAAGGATGCCTGGGTGGTAAACAGAAGGCTTTACAGGAGGGCACTGGCACCATCCAAGTGGGAGAGGACTAAGGCTATGACAGCAGATCTGAAGTTGTTTTCTGGGATGAACGGCTTGATTTTCCACAGAGGGGAAATTTTGAGCTAAGTCGTATGCGTCTTTCTTGCTATGGGCTCCGTGAAGGAGAGAAATCTGTCAATATAGACCCCAACAAACTTGGCACAGATGGTCAGGAGGGGTGAGAAGTCAACAAAGTTAATAGCAGAATGCCAGGTCTGGATGTAAGGGTGTTCTCTGTTGTTGCTCAACAGTAGGAATTCAGGCTTGGAGGGGTTGAGCTTCAGGTAAGCCCTAGACATCTACAACTGGATCAATGTGAGTCAGGCCTTCTGCCCGTGGATGTCTTCATTGAAGGATATCTTAAGGTGGAGATGCATGTCAACTTCGTATTGGTGGGTGTGGATGTGTGGTGAGAGGAGGGTTCCAAGCGGTTTGATGTAAAGGTTGAAACTCAAGGGGGAGAGGACGGTTCCTTGCAGGACCCCTTATATGATGGGTAGAGTTGGTGATCTGGAGGAATTCATTTGGATGTATTGTTGGCAGTGAATAAGGCAGGATCTGAGCCAGCTAAGGGTGGTCTCTCTGATCCTCATGCAGCAATGTAGAATGTTGATGAGTCTGGTGGTCTACTGTATCAAACGTGGCTGAGAAGTCAAGGAGAACAGGAGGCAAGGCTGGGGATCATCAAGGATTTTAAGCGAATTGTCAATCACCTTGATGCAAGCTGTTTCTGTGCTGCATCTGGGTCTGAAGCCAGATTGGTAGGACTGAAGGAGGTTGTTGGCATCAATATGTTGGAGGAGCTTCATGGCTACTGCTTTCTCAAGTATCTTACCTAGGAAGGGAAGATGGGTGATTGGGTGGTAGTTACTGCTGTCGTTCGGGTCCAGTGTCGGTTGCTTGAGAAGCGGGAGTATTTGTTTGTTGCATCTGATATGGCGAAAGTGGCCTTGAGTGAGGGAGTTGGTAATTGCCAAGTAAAGGAGGCGTGCTTCAGTTGGAAGGGTCTGGAGTACGGAAGCAGGAAGGATGACATCTGTGATGTACTTGTTCTGCAACATGGAGCAGCTGACAGACACCAGAACTCCAATAATACATATTTGAAGAGCTCAGGCAGAAAGCTTAAGCTCTCTTCTGCTAAATGTAAACAGGGGTGGGTGAGCATTTTCTGAGTGACATGGGGCATGTTGGGGTGTATAACATTGAGTTAACAGGTTTTATTTATGTATGGATTTGATGCATAAGCCTTATCTCGCATATAAAGGAGTCCAGATTTAGAGCCTGGCAATGCAGCAGCTCAATTTTGTAAGCCCAATGATCCTATACAATGAAGATCACAACACATTTGTGTTTTTGACAATAAAATTGAGCATTAAACATTCAGTCGCTGACTTTAGCACTCAAGCTTCAGTCACATGTTTGTGGGTAGCAGCAGCAGAACCTGGGGCCTGAAATATATGTTTAAGAGGCTATTGCAAGAGCGAGAATGCACGAGACGCGTGATTTATTTACCACTTGACTCTGAGGGCCAAGGGAGCGCTGAGGTGTCTGCACAGTGATATCATTAGCAACAGGCTTACAGAAGAGCCCACAGGGTAAAGCATTCCTGGAAATATGAAAGTCATGTCTCTGTCTGTAGAAAGAGTGCAGACTACATCAGAGGAGACCATGTCCTCTGAGAGCAAGTCAAGTCCCGCAGCAATGCATGCACTGAAATGAAGCAGCAAGAAGCACTGTAAACATGAACTAAGGGAAAAGAGAGTCCTGCAGACGACAACTGAGGAATCTTGGGGAACTGCAGATGCTATATAAGGCATTTGAGAGCACTGCATGTGTCAACAGCAGCATTAATGGTCAATACATGACTCAAATGAGGTATTCTAGAGCACTGCAGGTGCCAACAACAGCATCCTGGGTCACTCCAGGTGTCAAATGAGGTATTCTAGAGCACCGCAGGTGTCAACAGTAGCCTCCAGGGTCAATCCAGGTGTCAATTGAGGTATTCTAGAGCACTGCAGGTGTCAACAGCAGCCTCCAGTGTCAATCCAGGATGCAGATGAGGTATTCTAGAGCACTGCAGGTGTCAACAGCAGCCTCCAGGGTCAATCCGGATGTCAAATTAGGTATCCTGGAGCACTGCAGGTGTCAATAGCAGCACCCATAGTTAATACAGGCGTCAAATGAGGTATTCTAGAGCACTGCAGATGTCAACAGTAGCATCAAGGGTCAATCCAGGATGCAGATGAGGTATTTTAGAGCACTGCAGGTGTCAACAGCAGCATCAATAGTCGATCCAAGACTCAAATTAGGTATTCTAGAGCACTGTAGGTGTAAACGGCAGCATCCAGAGATAATCCATGTGTCAACAGCAGCCTCCAGGGTCAATCCAGGTGTCAAATGAGGTATTCTAGAGCACTGCAGGTGTCAACAGCAGCAACCAGGGTCAATCCAGATGTCAAAATAGTTATTCTAGAGCATGACAGGTGTCAAGCCAGGGATATGAGAGTGCTGGAGGTGCCAACTGAGGTATCCAGGAGCACTGCATAAGTCAACCAAAACATTGGGGAAACCCACAGGTCCCAACCAAGGTCATCTGTAAAACACTGGGATGCCAAATATGTTTTTGTCTGTTACCATCTGGTTAAAAATGTCTTTTAGACATAGAAAACGAGTTATTCCATTGCAGCACAATATATTCAGTTAGTCTAATAAAAGGTACGAAAACTCGAGGTTTTGAGATTTCTTTGCAGCTGTAAACCAGTTTCTGTGCCTTCAGTCACATGATTTATCATCAATATGTGTGTTCTTGTATCTATTACTTTCACTGAAGTCCTGTTAAAAATAAGCATTTGTAAAGCCATGATTTGGAAAGATAAATGTGTGTGTGCAACAGGGATTGTGTGTTTTGGGGCATTGGGTGAAAAGGTGGGTGTTGGCTTTACAGCCCCTAAAAGCAATTAATTAAATAATAATAAAAACTTAATATACAGCAAATTATAAGACTGGGCGACATTTTAAATAAAATAGTAGCCTTGACTGTGCTCCTCCATGTCACCTTCCTACCGGTTACCTTGGCCCGATGCTGTGACGCTCTTCTTAGTTCACCCCATCCCTGCAACTCCATCTCCCACCATCAACACAGTTCAAGCACATTGTATCTCCCCAACAGCCAGCATGGAGTCCACCCCAATTCCTCACCTGGGTTGCTGTATAGTCAAAGGCCACATCAAACATGTAGGATTTCTCCCTGGATCGATTGGCTCGAAGTATGTCATCCGGGTCTTCTAGGGGATCCATGAGCACCACCATCTGAAAGAGGTCAAAGGGTACGAGAGCTAAGAGGGCGAGGAACAGCATCTGGCACAGCATCAAAGAACGAGAGATGAGACAGCACCCTGTGCATGAAAATGCAAGAACACACCAATGGGGTATGGGCGAGGTGTGATCAATAGTGTCAAGAGGTTGCAAGAAATCCCAACCCTTGTCAGCAGGCCAGCTTTACTTATTCATTTATTTATTTGGATTTATCAAGCGCCCAGCGGCCCGGAGGCATCGTTAAGCTTTACATTTAATGTGTTAGCACCTTTGTTTACTAGGACAGTACTAGCATGCATTAGAAGATCTGATTTAATTGTCTGGGACTGTATTTCTCAGAAGACCTGCTAAAATTAATACTTCTATTCAACGTTGCTTCTTTACCATCTTGTCATACTCTTAAGGGGTCAGGGCAAGCATTTCCCAACAGAAAATAGATATTGCTAGCATAGCACCTGACGTACACATTGGAACTTCTTTGAACACTGAGTATTACAAATCTATGAGTGCATAAGACATGTTGTGGTGGTACCCTGAACCCTTTTGGAAATCAAACTTTATTTGTGTATCTGACATATTTCCTTGTTTGGGCATCAGTGTGCTGAAACAGAAAAAAAAAGTGGTGTGTGAAAGTGAAGTTGCCCTTTGTATTCCTCAGTAAGTGAGACTTCAGTCTCAATCCCATGTGTGTTCCCATGCTATTGCTGCTTAATTGAGAAGAGAAAACGTGGATTGTTACGGAATCAGTTATCAACCCAACAACCCATGTGAAATCTCTAAGCCTCACACAAGATGATGCACTGCTCTGTTCTGTTACTAGATGTCCCTCTTCTTCACTGTTGTGCGTGTGTACTACATTTCCCACAGGAAGAAAAGCCATAAGTGCCCCAGAAACAGGTTCCTGCTCAAGAGTCTCTGCTGCCTTATTACATGTAGGTCAGTCGAATCTGTGCTATAAGCTCCATCCATACATACATAACTTTACTAATAATGCATTCTCCACTATTATTTTTCTGGTCACTTCAAGGGCACTGAAAACCATAAAGGGGTGAACCTGCAGAAAGGCCAATAGCAAGTAAATCATTGCTGCAGTCAAGCAGGACAGATAATGAGCCGGGCCTACATACAAGCCAACAGAGCGTGAGACATGCCTGTGGACAGGCCATTAGTGAGTGAGGCATGCCTGCAAATAGGGCAATAGAGAATAAGCTGTGCTTGCAGACAGGTCAATGGAGAGTGAGCTATGCCTGAAGACAGGCCTGGCGGAGAGTCAGCCATTTCAACAGACAGGCCAATAATGAATAAGGCATGCCAGCAGACCAACCAACAGGGATTGAGCTCTGCCTGCAGAGATGCCACTACGTTAAGCTGTGCCTGTAGGCAAGTCTAAGAATGAGCTGTGCCTACATACAGACCAATAGAGAGGGCTACAAGCCTGAAGACAGGCCACTTAAGAGTGACATGTGCCTGCAGACAGAGCAAAATAGAGTTAGGTGTGCATGCAGTCAAGCCCGAACGAAATTGAGCTGTACTTGCAGATAGATCTACAGAGCGTTAGGCATCCCAACAAACAGTTCAATATAGCAGTGGGATTCAAACTGTGGTGCTTCCTCCCCCACCCACTACCCAGAGGTCCAGGGTAGGGTGTGGCTCTTTCAACTGCGATGACAGAACAGTAACAGTGTTTAATAGAAAATAGAAGCAGTTCTGGCTTTTGGCACACAAAGAGGTCTGACAACAGCATTTGTTCATTCCAGGGGGGCTCAGTGGAAACGGTTTGGAAACTACTGCAATAGAGAATGAGCCACGCCTGCGGACAAGCCTGAGCATGAGCAAGCCATGCCCGCAGAACTGGCTAGCATTGGAAAGCAAGTTTCCTTAAAGCAATCAATCTGCAGCCGACCCAGAAATTGGCTACAGTCCTTAATGTATCTTCTACAGGTTCGTAATGACAGGTTCATCCTCATGCTTTAGCATGTGTTATTAGTTATGGGTACACAGCTGTTTCAGATCCGTTGTCAACCAAACACCAAATTTTTGATACCTTTAATTGGACTAATGGAAATGTTATACTGAGATGGTGGATGCATAAGCGTTTGAATTCTCATCAAATTCGTCATCACCTTCCTCTCTGACCGACCATCCCAGGTTAAACTGGGCCCTTTTCTCTCCTCCATCACACTCTCCACCTGCAGCATCCCTCACGGCTCTACCGTCTTGAAGTGGCTCTTCAACAGCTACCTTGCTCCTCTAGCCCATTTGGTCTCCACTTTCTCTCCAAACTTCCAGTGTTATGTGGACGACACACACTCTACTTCTAGCTCCTCACCACGGCCCCCTATTCTACCTCTCTCATTCCTGACTGCCTGATTGCTATTCAGGCATGGTGTGCTGTTAACGATCTCTGCCTTAATGCCAGTAAGGCTGAGATCCTTCTCATTGGGATCCAGCTCCCACCTTCCCTCCTACTCTCTGGCCGCCCTCCATGGGCCCTCTCCCAAAACCCCTATTGTGAGGCAAAAAGCATTGGTCTCATCTTCCACTCCTCTCCCTCATTCTCTCTTAATATCACAGATCTTGCCAATAAGGCCCACTTCAGCTGCACCTCCTCGGAGGTACTCTCCCTTTCCTCACTTTCCCCCAGAAACTCAATGTCTCCAGAGCTCTGGTGCTCTCTAAGCCGGACTACTGCAAAAGCCTCTTCCTCAATCTGCCTAAAGCTTCCCTTCTCTGTGCTAAAGGTTAAAGCAATGCTGAACCACACTGGTTAGGAGTTGCTCCTTTAGGTCAGTGTAGGTTTATCCAAAGCAGGTTATAAAACCAAAACAAGCATGTTGGCTGAGACTAGTTGCATGTTGAGGGTAAATGCATCATGCTGAACCTGTCAAAGTTTTATGTGGGTCATCTGTTAAAATGCTGAACTTAAAGTGAAAAGACTTAAATGAAATTTTGGAAGGTGATTTCAGAGTACTGGTAATTTGATGTTAAACAAGGTCTGCTGCACCATACTGAGGTCACCTAAAAGCAGGGCCGGAGTACCTAATAGTCCACTGGGGGTGACATTGAACATAGTGAAACTGATCGTGCTTTGTCTGCAATGCATTTGCACTTCAAATGACCACCTATGCTCCAGCCAAGCTGCACTGCCCCGCTGTCCCAGGACTTGCATCTATGTTGAGATCCCATCCTAGGGCTGTTTGATATTAGCTAGCAGGCATACTGGTCAGACTTGGGAGTGGAGCCTGTTCATGTTGGGTATTGGCCACAGCTCTTTGTGATCATATTAGAAAGAGAGAGTGTGTGGGTGTGGGGCTGTGTGTGTTCATGTAGACCACAAACACCTACCTGGGCGTATCACTCCATCGTTTCACCTGGCCCTTCCACTGCTACTTAAGAAGTCAGACCAGCAGCAACATATTAACTAGACAGGGTGCAGAAAGCATGCAGGTGTGTGCAGTACACCGCTCTGTAGCCACTCCACTCCCCAGCTAGCACATGGCCACTGGCAAGTGTTGACGAATGGGCGAGAGGCTCAGGTAAAAGTAAAGATCTATGTATGCATTGGGGATGCATAGAGCCAGTGCTCATGGTACATCTGTTCTTTGCAGATGAACCATACAATAGCACTGTCCATACTCTGCCAATTGTGACTGTGGTGGGAGCTTGCCCCGTCTCCGAGCAGGTTGTACCTGTATCAGTCAAGGAGGAAACCCTACATTGGCATGCATGTTGTACCTGTACCAGTGTGTGAGCGAAGTTTGCCTGGTCCTGTTTGTCCTATACATGCACCCATTAATGAGAACACTTTGCAGATACCTCTGCATACAGTTTCTCCTGCAATGCTGTACTAGTGCACATTTGTTAGGGAAATGTTCACTGTCCTCGACATTCTGTACCAGTACCTGTTTGCATGAGACTTGCACCGACGCTGCTCGCGTTGTTCCTGTTTGTGAGAGAAGCTTGCAGTGACCCTGGACATGCTGTATCCGTTTGTGAAGGGAGATTGGAATGGCCATGTCTGTGCAGTACATCTTACACATTTCTGGGGATGCATGGCCTGGCACTACCCATGCTTACCATGTACCCATTTGTTAGGCAAACATGTATTTTGCCATTGTCTATACTGTGCTCGCACTGACCCTGTCCATTGGATGCCTTTAAGTGTTAGTGAAGGAAGCTTGCATTGGTATTTCTTTCAGAAGAAGCTTCCACTTGCCCATGCTGAACCTTTAGTTACTTGCTTACCCTGATGCAGATAGAAGCTTGCACTATTCCGGTCCAGGATATATGTGAATGTGGGTGTTAGGGAAGCTACCTACTGCAGTATCAAATAGATTGTGAAGGAAGCTTGCACTAGCTTGTCTCGGGTTGTGCCTGCTTGAGGAAAGCATGTGCTGGGCGTGTCGATACTGCACCTGTGCCATTTGTGAGAGAAGCCTGTGCTGGTCCTGTATGCGCTGTATTTGGAGACCTTTCAGCCTAGGCAATGACTGTTGTGGGTGCTTGTGAAGGGAATTGGCACTGCTGTTGCCCAGGCTGCACCTGTTCTGAATGTAATGGTAGCTTGTAGCGTTGCTGCCCATGCTGCACCTGTTCTGCATGTGATAGTAGCTTGTAGCGTTGCTGCCCATGTTGCACCTGTTCTGCATGTGATGGTAGCTTGTAGCGTTGCTGCCCATGTAGCACCTGTTCTGCATGTGATGGTAGCTTGTAGCGTTGCTGCCCATGCTGCACCTGTTCTGCATGTGATGGTAGCTTGTAGCGTTGCTGCCCATGTTGCACCTGTTCTGCATGTGATGGTAGCTTGTAGCGTTGCTGCCCATGCTGCGCCTGTTCTGAATGTGATGGTAGCTTGATGGTAGCTTGTAGCGCTGCTGCCCTTGCTGCACCTGTTCTGCATGTGATGGTAGCTTGTAGCGTTGCTGCCCATGCTGCACCTGTTCTGCATGTGATGGTAGCTTGTAGCGTTGCTGCCCATGCTGCGCCTGTTCTGTATGTGATGGTAGCTTGTAGCGTTGCAGCCCATGCTGCGCCTGTTCTGCATGTGATGGTAGCTTGTAGCATTGCTGCCCATGCTGCGCCTGTTCTGCATGTGATGGTAGCTTGTAGCGTTGCTGCCCATGCTGCGCCTGTTCTGCATGTGATGGTAGCTTGTAGCGTTGCTGCCCATGCTGCGCCTGTTCTGCATGTGATGGTAGCTTGTAGCGTTGCTGCCCATGCTGCGCCTGTTCTGCATGTGATGGTAGCTTGTAGCGTTGCTGCCCATGCTGCGCTGTTCTGCATGTGACGGTAGCTTGTAGCGTTGCAGCCCATGCTGCGCCTGTTCTGCATGTGACGGTAGCTTGTAGCGTTGCTGCCCATGCTGCGCCTGTTCTGCATGTGACGGTAGCTTGTAGCGTTGCTGCCCATGCTGCGCCTGTTCTGCATGTGATGGTAGCTTGTAGCGTTGCTGCCCATGCTGCACCTGTTCTGCATGTGATGGTAGCTTGTAGCGTTGCTGCCCATGCTGCACCTGTTCTGCATGGAATGGTAGCTTGTAGCGTTGCAGCCCATGCTGCGCCTGTTCTGCATGTGATGGTAGCTTGTAGCGTTGCTGCCCATGCTGCGCCTGTTCTGCATGTGATGGTAGCTTGTAGCGCTGCTGCCCATGCTGCACCTGTTCTGCATGTGATTGTAGCGTGTAGCGCTGCTGCCCATGTTGTACCTGTCCAGTTTGTGGAGGGAGCTTCCAAAGCTCCTCCTTGTGCTGCACATTTTTTCTTTTTGTGGGGCTAACTTGCTCTCATGCTACAAATATTGCACCTTTCCGGTGTGTCAGGAAAGTTTGAACGTATGCTGCTTGTGCTGTCTTTTACGTGTGTGAATGAAGTGTGCACTGTTTCTGCCAATGCTGTACCCGTTTAGTGGGTTTAGGAAGCAGAGTGGTGGACGTTCACGAAACACAATTAAGGACTTTAAAGAACAACCTGAGTAGTGGCAAGGGAGCTTTTGGGGGCAGTGTGTGGGAACACTGCTGGATTATTGTAATGGGCTACTAGTTGGCACTTCACAAGCCAATGTGAAAAAATGGGAGACTATCCAGAATGGGGCAGTTAGAGCTGTTTGTGGCATTAGACGCAGGGATCATGTCTCCGATGCCCGCAGGAAGCTACATTAGCTCCCCCTTCATCAGAGGATACATTTAATAATAAGGACCTACTGACGCAGCCACGCTTTAATCTCAAGAGAGTTGGTGGCCTGAGTTTTAATGCCTGGGCTCCAGGGGTCTGGAATGATCTCCCCCACTCCATCAGGCAAGTGCCGTCAACTGCCCAGTTTAGGAAAGCTTTGAAAACCTACCTGTTTGATGGAGGTGATATTTAGGCCTCCTCTCTTTTTCTCCTCCTTCTCGATTCAATGACACTGCTTCTGGCTTCCCTGCTTGCGTTTTCTGTTTGTCCAACAGCACAGCGAGTAGAGCGCTCGCTTTGACATCTGTGCAGAGCCTGCTGACACAGGTTCGAATCCTGGCAGGGTCAAACTCAGCCTTTCATCCTTCCGAGGTCAATAAATGAGCACCACACACTGTGGGTAATAATAAGCAGCGCTCAGATACCTGAGGGTTCACAGCGCTATATAAATGCTAAATTATTATTATTATTTATCTGTGAGCGCTCTGAGGCCTGAGGGCGTGTTGGCTCTATAAAATACTTCTTTAGAATAGAATACAATATGGTACATTTTACATTGGGCCTGTAAAATTGGTTTAAATATCCCATATACTCAGTGTACTAAAGTCCAGGAAATGTAGTGGATGCAGAGCTTTTGCCATTTCTCCACTCCACCTCCAGGCTGCCAGGCTGGGAGGCAGAGCCAGCACCCCATCTGTGTATCGGGCATTAATGGCAGCCATTGTGTGCAATCAGCCTGGCCCACAGAACTTTCACCAGGGAATTGCCTGCAACACTAGATGGCGCTGTGGGTAGCGTACCACCTACTCACGGACGGAGGGTGCAGTCCCACTTTGAACCTCTTCCCAGATATTGGAGACGCCAAAGCTATTCCCTCGGCGGTGCCGCGCATGCAGAGCCCAACGACGGGTATTTCTTTGCCATCTCTGATGCCCGGGAGGAGGGTACGAGCAGGACCACATCCTCTCGCTTTCCTTTACTCTGCCACTCATTTTAGTGAATGTTACATGGACGCAGATGGAGGCAGGATAGAGGTAGAGATATGGAAAGAACCCCATCCATGGACCCCGGTCAAATCAGGCCGGGGAGGGGTGCCGGCGGAAAGCCAGGGTTTGTGGAAGTAGGCAATGGCCTCTGGCAACCTTTAAATAGATGCCGATTGAATCTTATTAAAGTGGCCCGCAATGGCCTTCTACCCGATACTAAAGACTTGCCCTAGTCATGCCTGATATGTAAAGCTCTACACCTGCTTGATTTGGTCATTGTTTCTAACCCGGCCGGTGTGTTATAGATTGAGTGGGTAAAAGAGAGTGATTACATTGTATCTTGCTATGAAAAGAAGGAGAAAGCCAACTTGCTAGCGTGGTGGGCAGGAAATGCATGTGAAGAAGTGATGGCACGTCTGTCATAGGGGGTTGGAGGCAGGGGAGAAGCGAAATGAAACTTCGTCTAGTAAATCGAGCTAAAGAGCTCTCTCCCTATATTAATGAACAAATTGAGATATACTCGTTACTGAACTGTCGAACTTGTCTGTCAAACAACACAGAAGCTCTTCTTGTGTGGGTCGGCATTCTGCACAGACACTCCTTGGCGTGGGTCTGTTCACTGGCCTGGCCCTTGTGCTGCTGCTGGCTGCTGACTCTCCTGTTGTCCTCTGCGTCACGTACCCTTCTGCCCCACTAAGGGCACTGGCGATTATGTGTGTTTAAGACACACCACATGCTGGCTGCATGACAGAAGAAAGAGGAGCAGTGGCAACTTAACAAGGCCTGTGCCTGTTGAGTGCCCCCGCCAGCAAGCAGGTTGATGTGTGCCATGTGCCAGCCATTTCATGGTACATATGTATTTTGCTTACCATGTTTTCTACTAGTTTAACGTGGGCATGTTCACTATGTTGGTGTTTTCACCAGACCAGCGCCGTTTTGCCGATATATATATATATATATATATATATATATATAAAATTGGTTATTTATAACGTGCTTAATATCCAGAAGTTTCTAAGTGCAGACCGGGGGTTCGAACCTGTGTTGCTCCATGTCGCCTTACTTCCAAGGCGAACACGTTGGCCCTGAGCTATCCTCCTGAAAATGTTGTATTGGTTATGTATATATATTTTGTGTGTTGTGTGTTTGGGGTAGATGATTGGTGGTGGCAGTGAGGGTCAGGGTGAGGTGGTGTGGGTGAGAAGGGAAGTTGGCGGGAACCCCCCAATTTAAAAGAAAAATCAACAAAAACATGCACAGTGAAAACATCACAGTGAAAATACCCAGGTGTAAAATAGCCGAAGTGAAAACTCATGAAAGCGTATTTTGTATTTTATTCATATTTATAGAGCGATTTCGCCAAAGCACTTCACAGGATTTACAGAGAGCAGTACAAAATGTGAGTTTGTTAAGGTACAGGATTGGCTAACAATGCAGAAAGAAAAACAAGTTGTTGGAAAGAGGAAAGAAAATAGGCTTTTAATTTGGTACAGAAGATGAGAAGTGCAAGGTAAAGCACGAAGGTCAGGAGGAGGAGCGTTCCAGAATTCAGCTGCAGGAAGGGAGACAGAGCGACAACGAGAAGGGGCACAGAGGGATTGAGGGACGGAGAGAAAATGAAAGTGTTTTGAACGAAGATACAGGGGGGCAATATGGGGATACAAGACAGCACAGGTAGAGAGGAGCTTGAACATGGTAGGATTTGAAGACAATCGTAAGCTCATGGAAAAGAAGATGAGATTCAAAGGGAAGGAGAGAAAAGAAGGCACAATGTGAAAGAGGATTAAAGAGGTGAAAAGAATGGAACGCGCTTTGTATAGTTAAAAATTAAAGACAGACCGGAGTAAGATAAAAAGAGGGAAGGCCCACTAGGAGGGCAGAGCAACTATGACGTCGAGAGTGAACAGAAGAGATGAGAATTTTGCTAGCTTCAAAAGATAGGAAAGGTCCTATACAACGAATATTATAAAGATAGTAATAACAGATATGGGCAGTAGTAGAAATATGATGGGAAAACAATAACGAACCAATGGGGAAAAGGGAGAAAAGCAGAAGGAAAGAAGAGACCTGAGGGAGGGGGAGACGGGAAAGCAGAAGCAGCTGTAAAGAAAAGAATTTCAGTTTTGGACGCTTTGAGATGTAGGAAGTGAGCTCATATCCAAGACTGAACAGCAGAAGGACAGGCTAAGACGGACAATTCTCACCTATTTAAAATGATTTAATAAGGCATAAGCCACAGCAATTACCTGAAATTGTCTTTCTCTTAAAATAAGCAACTAGTCTTGATATTCTGCTAATTTGTATTACACTACTATGCACCTAAAATCCCTAACAGCAAAATACAACACAAGAGGTTAAAAACTAATATGAAAAACTGGCTCCATGAACAGAAGAATCTAACCAAGGTATGGCTGCACACATTAACCTCCCCACCCATGACTCCTAAACCTGACTCTACCACACTTTTACCTTAGGAATCTAACTCCTGCCCCAGAGTGCATTAAGATATTACCGGACAACCTTGACACTTCCTCTCTTGACTCTGGGAAAGTTTAGCAGACGTGTAGCTACATCCACCTGTTTTATGTTTGTTGTAACATGAATAAAGTTCACACGCGAGAATTTCTGTTACTCATTGTGCGTCTCCAAAAGCTTCACTCACACTATACAATCGAACGTCCAGCTCAAATATCGGATACTGACTGTAAGTAAGCAAGCTACTTGGATGTGAAACCTTATCCCATACTTCCTCTTCTTTGTCCATATGTCACGCAAGTGCTTTGAAGAGACCCCTTTGTAAGTTAACGCATTGTAAAACTCAAATATTAATTTGCCCGCTAAAGATTTTGAAAAGACAAATGTGATGCTCAGAGTCTCCTTAGCAACAATGCAATATAATTTACTTAGCCTACAAGGATGGACTATGCCTGGGATTACTCGTCCATAGTATCTGGGCACCGGATATTTAGACAGGAGAATGCTTTTCACACAATCTGCATCATTTCCAAGTGTTTAGAGTTCCTTTGGGCATAGAACCTCACACATTATATGGTAACTCGTTTCTATACAAAAGCAGTTTCACTGAGCACTTGTGTAATCCTACACAATGATATAAGGGTGGTTTATGTTGCAAACAATCTTGTATGCACTGCAAAAAACATTGTGTACATGCAGAGAAATGACATTCTTAAAATGCACATCATATGTTGAGTCATTTAAATATGCCTTGCTTGCAAAGTATTGTGGGTCTGCAAATATCCCAGTGAGTGTTTACTGCTACAATCCCTCACTTTTTACAGTGCTCTTTCAACTAGTATTGGAGGCAAGCACAGGGGCCTGGGATCGGTATGTGTGGAAGCATCACTCCTTGTGGGTGATGAACAAAGCAGCACATTTCAAAGACCAAGTCAGATATTTCGGCAGAACACTGAAGGAAATGTGTGTTTGCTAAAGGATAGGACATTCTAGTAGCCATCTAGACAACAGCACCTTCTTTTTCTTTCTATGATCAACTGCTGAGGGCTTTTCAATATAAACATGTGCTCTGTGTGTGCAGTCTCTAGCATATCCCTGCATCTTATCTAACTGATCACAAAGAATTGCAGAAGAGGGATCCATGGTTACAGAAGAAGGCACTAAATCATTTGTATCTTTGATGAATTGATGCAATTAACTTAAACAGCATTTATGTGTGATTTTCTTCAACAGGGCTCCATAATAAACCTCAGTAAGGCTCTTGTTTAATTTTATCTAGGCTGTGGTACACATGTGTGGGCAAAACTATACACTTTATTATGTGCCCTGTCATTTCACTCCCTATGTCAGGGGTACAAGCAAGGCTTTAATCAGATGTTGCTCCCTACTTGGAGTCAAATGATTTTTCAGGGAGTAAAAAAGTGATTAGCTTTGCCAATCAGGATACTTTCTGCTTATTAAAAGATGCTCTTTCACCATAAAATTCATTTTGAGATTGGGCATTAATATTATTAGAGTCCCTTCCTTCCTATGCCACCCCTCTACTGGTCACTAATTCGATAAAATATCAGTGGAGCTTTGTGAGTTGAAGCAATGATATGTTCATTGTTTCTCATTTTTGTTAGGCACATTTTCCTTTTTTAGGGAGTACAGACGCATGGTGCATATGTCTCTTAGCTCTAAGGCTGGTGTTACCAATACCCACAGGAGAACGTAATGTGGATAGTAACCAGAGGCACAGGAATTTTGGATCATCATATTCTAAGGTGCAGTTATTGTGATGCAATTATCATCCTTACACAAATAGTACAAGCATGTTCCCCTGGCCCTTGAATTACTTAATTAAAGTGGCACTTTAACTCCTTTAAGCATATTTTTGACACATTGATTTTAATTGTCATTAATCCATCAGCAAATGTATTCTGTGTGAGCTTCTTGACAGCCACTTGCGTTATGACAAGAGATATTTGAGGGCCACAAACACCGGGGACGTTGTTCGCAGCAGTAGCAGGCTGACAAGCCAGCCTATTCAAGGAGTGGAACCCACCCACCCCAACACACCACCAAGATCCAACATACACAACGGTCAATGAACAATAATGCACCAGCCTTGATAAAGACCCATTAGGTCGAAACACGTGTCAGCTCACCACGAGATTATCGCATCAAGAATAAAATTCCCTTTTTATGAAAAATCAGAAAACAAAGAAACATTTCTTTAAGAATACATATTGTTTGCCCGAGATATCTGGGAACACAACTGAGAGATATTTATGTTTTGTAATACAAATGACTGATTTACCAGTGGCATAAAACATACAGGGTCTCATTAAGACTTGGGGCGCTATCCCGGCGTAAATCCACCAGAACACCGCCCAAACAACTTACTGTAACCGCTACTTGGTCCGGAGGAAGTTCCGCTGGTTTACAACTGGTGATGGTGGTGTAATTCCCCATTGATATTGAATCCCTATGAGTCCATTGGATTCAATGTGGCTTTTTGGCGGAATTACGGCAGTTTTAATATCAGACGATTTTGGTGTTGAGTTGGGAGGATTTACCTCCAGGCCCGAAATCATAATTTGGCTTAGTGGTAAAGTTGGCGGTAATGGAGTTACTGCCAACTTTACCACTTACTGCCAAACTCATAATGAAGCTGACATTTTTCTCTGCGCCAAAGTACATTTGAAAGGTACTGTGGCAGATATTGAAGTCTTGGACTGGTTGATGAGTATTCTGTATAATCACATATGACATATTTTATTTTAGCCTATGTGTTTGGAAAAAGTGTTGTAAGATTTTTAAAGAATTGCAGTGGCTGGGAAGAGGGAATTCCTTTCCAAACTCTCTTCTGCGACGGTAGCTCACAAAGTGGCTTACCTCATTAGTCAGTTGCACACATGGAAAATAATGTGCGCACAACAGCCAATCGGTTCCGCACATAGAAGAAAATAATTATAGGGAACATTGGTCCTAGAAACTGTGTACAAATTGGCAGATGCGGTTGAGAACTGGTGGTCTACTTGGAAAGATGCTTTCCTGGGACCCATCTTCCACACAGAAGGATGCAGAGCATTGTGGCCAACAATCTACTTGGGAAGCTGGGATTCAGTCGTTCATATTTCAAACAGAGGGAGGTTCCTTTAGCTGTCCTTCTTCATGGCACAGTGGACCACACAGCAGAGACAGAACCTTGGGAGTCTGTTCCAAGATGGCGATTCCTTTAGGACTGATTAAATCAAGAGAGTGCTTGGCAGACATTCAAACACACATAACAAACAACAAATCATATTGCCAGTGAGTAAAGGGGCATTTTATTTAAACTAGTCGACTTTCGATTCATTGTTAGTAATTGGTCTTTCCAGCTTCCCTATTAATCCACGGCACAACAAATAATTGTTTGATTCTGCCACTCTTTTATAGAAGGATTTGTTTGTTTTTGGCTAGACATGTTGGATTGTACGCAATTCCTTATGCCTTTGAATGAATTCTTTGAGAAAATAAAAAATGTACTTGTTCATTCAGGTCTTACTCATTTGTCGTATCCTGTCTGTTTTTCTGATAAAAAATGTACCTGTGAGCATTGAGGGACTGAATCTTATTTACTTCTTTATATAAAATGTTTCGAACAAAAAGTTATTTTTTGCATATTGTGTTTTCCCTGTTCCCTTTTTGGGTTATAGGGAACCGCTCTGTGCTGACTACCCGGGTATTTGACTTCCACCTAATGGACCCGGGTTTTCTTCGATGCGGTCTCATGCGATAAGGCACTGCTTTTGGGTTGGTGCCAAGCGCCTTTGGATGGTGGCGTTGCATGGCGTATCACCTTAAGAAAGATAGCCGGTCGTAACAAGATGTTATGGTGGCACCAGAAGTGACAATAACGTGGCAACCATTTTCCAGCTTCTCCTGGTGATGGAAGCTTGCACTTTGTGAAAAAGGAGCTCAGGTGTTGGTGCGTTGATAACAAAAGCTATGAGGTGGCTGCTCCACAGAGTGTGGGTGCAAGGAGCTGCTGCCATCAGGCCTTCTTCACAGAAGATTGCGCCCAGTGTGTGCGCACCAGAATGATTGCCCCTTTGTCAATGTGTTAAATGTGAACGCTGGCTGTACCAGAGCTGAATGCGTCTGCTGGAGTTTCATGTTCTTCCAAGAAGGATTAGATGCTGGTTATCCGCCCTAGAATTGGCAACACTGCCTGAGAAACCTTCAGTGAAAGTGACATTGTGGGAAGCGGGTGTTATCTTGAGTAGGATGGAAAGGATCGTTTGAGGTTTGAAGTTATGGTAAATGTAATTGATCATTTATAACGCGCTAATACCCAGAGGTTTCTAGGCGCGGACTCGTGGACCGAACCTGTGTTGCTCAGCGTTGTCTTGCTTCCAAGGTGAGCGCGTTGCCCCTGAGCTATCCTCCCAAGATGGTGGATGAAGAGTGACTCAAGCTCTAGGATGTCGGGCGGTGTTAATTCTAAGATGTCCCTTGCGTGCTACATCAATCCCCCCCTCTTTTCTTGCCCTGGCCTGGCGGAGTTTGACACTATGTGTAATGGTTCTGTGTGGTACCACCTTGTAGTCACCTAAGAGCCCCTCCTCCAGGATTAACAGAATGTCCGTGCCTCCTTTGCAGATGATCTTGAGGATCACAGTTCTATGCTCAGACTCGGAGCGAGCATTTAGCAGGTTGCAGTGTATCGAATTCTCTACCTCAGAGTCCCTGTGTTGGTCATACTGTTGGGTTCTGTCTTATCCTCTGTGTTGGTGAGTACCAGTGGAACAGGGGTTGCTGGTTGCACTCTCATTGGGGCACGGTCTTAGTTAAATAGTTCTAGTTGCTGTAGTCCCTGTTGAGTTGCTGTGTTTATATGGCCTGTTGTTGCTTGCAGGATCCTACATTGTTGATAAGTGAGTGTGAAAGCACTTTGTAAGGGTGTGTTCTGATGGATAGTTTCTGTTAGTGTCATGCAATCCTTATAGCTAGTGGTGGGGAGGATCGTCCATTCCCATCTGGATATGGTGGGCATTCTGAGTGTGGCAAGTGCATGCACCAATTGCGATGTAGGTACCATGTGTGCCTTGTATCTTACCGTGCCAGTTCTGATAGCATTGTCTTTTTCATGTCCTAACTCCTCCTTTGCGTGTACATTGGGTGTGTCGGCAAGTTGAGTGGTTGAATCACTGACAACACCCCTGAGACCATCACACCTCTTCTAATTTTCCATTACTAATAATAAACACAGAGCTTCACACCTCCACTACACCCTAGGGTCCTTTAAACCTTTGCTTGCTGAAAACCACTGATAGCACTCCCAGGAGCCCTCATATATTCTCTACCTGTGAACCACTGATATCACCCATAGGGAGCCTCACATCCCCACTACTTGTGCATTGCTGCAGCCCCCATGCCCTCCCAAGACATGCATGCCTGCACTACCCTCGGGAGGATAGCTCAGGGGCTACGTGCTCGCCTTGGAAGGAAGACAACACGGAGCAACACAGGTTCGATCCATGGGTCGCGCTTAGAAACCTCTGGGTATTAAGCGTGTTATAAATAACCTATCATATCATATCATACCCGGGCATAGCTGATAAATATACACCGCACACAAAAACGATCCCCTCAGTGGCCTCCCCACCATCCTAACCCTACACAGTGTGCACAATATTCTCCCAGTCCTGAAAGAAGACCAAGGACAGTGTAGTTAATACAATGCAATAATGCTTTATTGGCATGCCTTTTAGGTTTTCACAAAGCTCTGCAGTTTATCTAGTGCAGTATTATAATGGCTTACATGTGAATCCTTCAGTTACTGATGGTGTTCCAGGTTGCTAGGTGTTCTGGTACTTCTTCGACTGACTCTAGGCTTTCTCCTAGCAAGATTTGGATCTTTTGTGCATCTTCAAACTTTGTGAAGATGTTGATTTTGCCAGAGAATTTTTTACAGTAGCGTCTGCTGGGACGTAACTCCTGTAGGTAGCATTTAATTTTTCTGACTGCCTATACCGAAGTTGACCAGAGTGGAATATCTTTTCTTCACTTCTTCCAAGAGCAGGTGTATGTGGTAGGTTTCCAAGCTCCTTTTGCTTCTCTGGGAGGTCCGGGTATGGCATTGTTGCATGTGTATAACCACCCACCAGTACTCGAACGATACTCAGTTGTACATGATATTAAATAGCACAGAGGACACCATTTGTCTCTGCGATAACCTAGCCATCATCCAATCTTGAATGTCGACTGCCTACCTCAAAGTAAACCCATCCAAGACTGAATTCGTCTTCATCGGTCCGCTCGCTAACCAACCATTTATCCAAGAATCACTCAATGATATGCACCTAGAAAACTCTTGGTCTCAACAAATTCCTTAGGCTACTCTGTTGACAGCAGCCTGTCCTTCCAGAAACACATAGCCAAGAAGGCTCAAATAGCCAGGCTCTGAATCTCCACCCTTCACAAAATCAAACCATTTATCATGACGCAGGACTTCTGCACCATAGTGCAGGATATTGTCTACTCGCTAATTGATGAAGGAAATTCCCTCCTGAAGGGGCTTCAGGCTGTTCACTTGGCTACCCTAAAAGCAGCACTGAAGCATGTCTTATTACCAGGGTCGGACTGAGACAAGAAATAGGCCTGGTCACCCAAAAAAAAGTGGCCCACCCCTCGCCTCAAAAAAGTGGTCCACCCCTTGCCTCACGACCCTTGACCTCTGATGACATCACCAGAAGTTATGTCATTTGACCCCCACCCCAAAGTGACATCCCGGGAAGCGATGAAACACGACCTTTCACCCCTTGACAAAACAGGACGTGGCATCAAATAGCATTGTTCCTAAGTACACTAAATTACTGTGAATCCAAGCAGACGTCCAAGGCCAAATGATAATATGTTATTGTATAGTACTTACGCTTATAGAACAAATATGCATACAATATCACCCAACCTGTGTTGGTACTCATTTATCGACCTAAGAAGGATAAAAGGTTTTTTGAAAGAAAAAAAAAATTTGGACAGAAAAAAAAGAAATTCTTTCCATTTTTTTTCACCCAAACTGGCCCAGGCATGGCCAGAAACCGGCCCGACTTCCCAGGGACAATTTCGGCCCAGCCACGGGCTGAAAGTCCCAGGGGCCAATCCGACCCTGCTTATTACGGGTGCACAGACATTTGCCCAAATCAACCCTGTCTTACGTGAACTACATTGGCTTCCTCTCCAGGCCAGGATACTGTTCAGGACTGCATGTATCATCTACAAAGCAGTCACAAGTGACACACAAGTGCACCTGGCGGCTAAGCTCCACATATCTAGGGTCACACGCTACTTGCGCAGCAAATTAACCAACCGGCTTCAATCACAACTCGCCCGCAAAGAGAGGACCCACAAACAGTCCTTCTCTTGTCACTGCATCCACACCTGGAACTCGATCCCGGGGTAAGCTCAGAATGCCCTCACAATTCCCCAGATTTGCAAATCTCTCAAAATGTGGATTTTTCAACAACAGATGAAAGCCTAATTCCAATAGACGCACATACCGAAGCACAGACCCCCAACTCACCGTACTGCGCTACTGTAAAAAGATGCCAACACAAATGCTTGCTACACACACTCTGTACAGCGCTCTGCTGCTCTTGAGCTAGGTCAGTACTTTAAACAATACAATAAAATATATAATGTGTAGGTGTACTTCGGTTTTCTTGTTGTCGTTTCAGTTGGTTTTACAGTGCTTTGGTGTGGAGGGGTTTGCTGTCAACTGTGTCAAGATACGTATGGGGTTGCACAGAGAGATGGGTTTGAGCTTCCCTGGAAGAGGCAGGCATTTAGCTGTCCTTGAATTCTCCTCTGACAAGTGATGGATTCGCAGGAGCCAGGTGCAGACGCCTGGCTTGGTGCCGGCACCAGAGCGGAGGCCCAGGCGCCAGGGAACTTATCGGAGAGATCGCCATCGCAGACAGACTCTTCTTCAGGTGTTTGGGTAGAGCCCATCAGTATCACTATTGCAGACAGACCATCATCGCCTTACTGTTCCCGCCGGATGCCAGAGAAGAAACCAAAAATATCTCTGTCATTGGAGACAGGTCACTGCTCATATTTTCCGGTGCCAGGAAGGTGTTACCAATCCTCCCACAGAGGCATCTTTTGAACTCTATAATATGGAGCTGAGCGATGAGTGGACAGGTCGCCCTTATGAAGTGCAATGGGAGTGAGAAGCCAATCTTGGCAAGGCACAAGGCCTTTTGTAGAAAGACAAAGCCTGACATGCCAACAGGTTTTCTAGAGCACACCCGCACCGCACGCATCATCCTTGCACAGGTGCAGAGCTTCACTCAACATCTCATTGTACCGCCCTAAACTGGTTTGTTAAAGCAATACTTTGTTGACACACAGAAACCCACATTCTTGCGCATTCTGCTAAGCATCCATTTTAAAAGTGGGTTCTATAAAAACAAGCTAAGCAATCTGTGACAAAGCAGGCAGGCGACTTTAATGAATGATGAATGCTGATGATTTTTGTCACCTTCCTCAAACCAAGCAGAGAACTCCAATGTGCATTCTTCGCCTCCTGAAACCTATGTATCATTGCATTACCACGGACTATGCAAGCATACCGGGAGAGAGGGACACTCCAAACTAGGAGTATGCAAGCATACCGGGAGAGAGGGACACTCCAAACTAGAAGGATGCAAGCATACCGGGAGAGAGGGACACTCCAAACTAGGAGTATGCAAGCATACCGGGAGAGAGGGACACTCCAAACTAGAAGGATGCAAGCATGTCGGGCGAGAGGGACACTCCAAACTAGGAGTATGCAAGCATAGCGAGAGAGAGAGAAACACTCCAAACTAGGAGTATGCAAGCATACCGGGAGAGAGGGACACTCCAAACTAGGAGTATGCAAGCATACCGGGGAAGAGGCACACTCCAGCCTAGGACTATGCAAGCATACCGCAAGAGAGAGATGCAAGCATACCGGGAGAGAGAGAGAAACACTCCAAACTAGGAGTATGCAAGCATACCGGGAGAGAGGGACACTCCAAACTAGGACTATGCAAGCATACCGGGAGAGAGGGACACTCCAAACTAGGAGTATGCAAGCATACCGGGAGAGAGGGACACTCCAAACTAGAAGGATGCAAGCATATTGGGAGAGAGGGACACTCCAAACTAGGAGTATGCAAGCATACCGGGAGAGAGGGACACTCCAAACTAGGACTATGCAAGCATACCGGGAGAGAGGGACACTCCAAACTAGGAGTATGCAAGCATACCGGGAGAGAGGGACACTTCAAACTAGAAGGATGCAAGCATATCGGGAGAGAGGGACACTCCAAACTAGGAGTATGCAAGCATACCGAGAGAGAGGGACACTCCAACCTAAGACTATGCAAGCATACCGGGAGAGAGGGACACTCCAAACTAGGAGTATGCAAGCATACTGGGAGAGGGACACTCCAAACTAGAAGGATGCAAGCATACTGGGAGAGGGACACTCCAAACTAGAAGGATGCAAGCATACCGAGAGAGAGAGAAACACTCCAAACTAGGAGTATGCAAGCATACCGGGAGAGAGGGACACTCCAAACTAGGAGTATGCAAGCATACTGGGAGAGGGACACTCCAAACTAGAAGGATGCAAGCATACCGAGAGAGAGAGAAACACTCCAAACTAGGAGTATGCAAGCATACCGGGAGAGAGGGACATTCCAACGTAAGACTATGCAAGCATACCGCAAGAGAGAGAGATGCAAGCATAACGGGAGAGAGAGAGAAACACTCCAAACTAGGAGTATGCAAGCATACCGGGAGAGAGGGACACTCCAAACTAGGAGTATGCAAGCATATTGGGAGAGGGGCACTCCAAACTAGGAGTATGCAAGCATACCAGGAGAGAGGGACACTCCAACCTAGGACTATGCAAGCATACCGCAAGAGAGAGAGATGCAAGCTTACCGGGAGAGAGAGAAACACTCCAAACTAGGAGTATGCAAGCATACCGGGGGAGAGGGACACTCCAACCTAGAACTATGCAAGCATACCGTGAGAGAGAGATGCAAGCATACAGAGAGAGAGAGAAACACTCCAAACTAGGAGTATGCAAGCATACCGGGAGAGAGGGACACTCCAAACTAGGAGTATGCAAGCATACCAGGAGAGAGGGACACTCCAAACTAGGAGTATGCAAGCATAATGGGGGAGAGGGACACTCCTACCTAGGACTATGCAAGCATACCGCGATAGAGAGATGCAAGTATACCAGGAGAGAGAGAGAAACACTCCAAACTAGGAGTATGCAAGCATACCGGGAGAGAGGGACACTCCAAACTAGGAGTATGCAAGCATAACGAGGGAGAGCGACCCTCCAAACTAAGAGTATGCAAGCATACCGGGAGAGGGGGACACTCCAAACTAGGAGTATGCAAGCATAATGGGGGAGAGGGACACTCCTACCTAGGACTATGCAAGCATACCGCGATAGAGAGATGCAAGTATACCGGGAGAGAGAGAGAAACACTCCAAACTAGGAGTATGCAAGCATACCGGGAGAGAGGGACACTCCAAACTAGGAGTATGCAAGCATACTGGGAGAGGGACACTCCAAACTAGAAGGATGGAAGCATAACGAGGGAGAGGGACCCTCCAAACTAAGAGTATGCAAGCATACCGGGAGAGGGGGACACTCCAAACTAGAAGGATGCAAGCATACCGGGAGAGTGGGACACTCCAAACTTAGAGCAGACAATGAGTCGCGTCTGAGGTGTCAGATCGACTGCCATCCAGGGCCAGTTTCAGAGTCCAGACCACCCAACAAGACATGCCGCATGCCAGAGAATGGTTGCACGGAACGCTGGCAGGCCAGGGCCAAAGTGCTAAATCCGATTTGTCCTTCCCCAGCGCTAGCAGCCTTTCTGGGGTGCCATTGTTTAACCATTTGCCTAAAATCCATCCACCTCAGCATTAGTCAAGAAACAACGCTGTACAAACACACCTAGTGAGCATGATGCACAATCGCACTTAGAGAGCATGATGCACAAGCACATCTAGTGAGCATGATGCACAAGCACACCTAATGAGCATGATGTAAAAGCACACCTAGACAGCATGATGCTCAAACACATCTAGTGAGCATGATGCACAAGCACACCTAGAAAGCATGATGCACAAACAGATCTAGTGAACATGATGCACAAGTAAACCTTGTGAGCAGGATGCACAAGCACACATAGAGAGCATGATGCACAAGCACATCTAGTGAGCATGATGCACAATCGCACCTAGAGAGCAGGATGCACAAGCACATTTAGTGAGCATGATGCAAAAGCACACATAGAGAACATGATGCACAAACAGATACAGTGAGCATGATGCACAAGAAAACCTAGTGAGCAGGATGCACAATCACACCTAGAGAGCATGATGCAAAAGCACATCTAGTGAGCATAATGCACAAGCACACCTACAGAGCATGATGCACAAACACACCTAGTGAGCATGATACATAAGCACAAGCACACTTAGAGAGCATGATGCACAAACACATCTAGTGAGCATGATGCACAAGCACACCTAGTGAGCATGATGCACAAACACATATAGTGAGCATGGTGCACAATCACAACTAGAGAGCATGATGCACAAGCACACCTAGAGGGCAAGATTCACAAGAACACCTAGTGAGCAGGATGCATACGCACACCTAGAGAGCATGATGCATAAGCACAACGCACACTTAGAGAGCATGATGCACAAGCACACCTAATGTGCATTACGCACAAGCACACCTAGAGAGCATGATGCCAAGCACATCTAGTGAGCATGATGCACAACCACATCTAGTGACCATGATGCACAACCACACCTAGAGAACATGATGCACAAGCACATCTAGTGAGCATGATGCACAGGCACACCTAGTGAGCATGATGCACAATCGTACCTAAAGAGCATGATGCACAAGCACACCTAGAGAGCATGATGTACAAACAGATCTAGTGAGCATGATGCACAAGAACATCTAGTGAACAGGATGCACAAGCACACCAAGAGAACATGATGCACAAGCACATCTAGTGAGCATGATGCACAAGCACACCTAGAGAACATGATGCACAAGCACATCTAGTGAGCATGATGCACAAGCACACCTAGTGAGCATAATGCACAAGAACACCTACAGAGCCAGATGCACAAACACACCTAGCGAGCATGATTCACAAGCACACCTAGAGAGCATGATGCACAAACACATCTAGTGAGCATGATCCACAAACACATCTAGTAAGCATGATGCACAAACACGTCTAGTGAGCATGCTGCACAAACACACCTAATGTGCATTACGCACAAGCACACCTAGAGAGCATGATGAACAAACACATCTAGTGAGCATGATGCACAGGCACACCTAGTGAGCATGATGCACAATCGTACCTAAAGAGCATGATGCACAAGCCCACCTAGAGAGCATGATATACAAACAGATCTAGTGAGCATGATGCACAAGAACACCTAGTGAACAGGATGCACAAGCACACCTAGAGAACATGATGCACAAGCACATCTAGTGAGCATGATGCACAAGCACACCTAGAGAACATGATGCACAAGCACATCTAGTGAGCATGATGCAGAGGCACACCTAGTGAGCATAATGCACAAGCACACCTACAGAACACGATGCACAAGCACACCTAGAGAGCATGATGCACAAGCACATCTAGTGAGCATGATGCACAAGCACATCTAGTAAGCATGAAGCACAATCACACCTACAGAACACGATGCGCAAGCACACCTAGAGAGCATGATGCCAAGCACATCTAGTGAGCATGATGCACAACCACATCTAGTGAGCATGATGCACAATCACACCTAGAGAACATGATGCACAAGCACATCTAGTGAGCATGATGCACAAGCACACCTAGAGAGCATGATGCACAAACAGATATAGACAGCATGATGCACAAACACACCTAGTGAGCATGATGCACAAGCACACCTAGAAAGCATGATGCACAAACAGATCTAGTGAGCATGATGCACAAGAACACCTAGTGAGCAGAATGCACAAGCACACCTAGAGAGCATGATAAACAAGCACATCTAGTGAGCATGATTCACAATCGCACCTAGAGAGCATGATGCACAAGCACATCTAGTAAGCATGATGCACACGCACATCTAGAGAGCATGATGCACACGCACACCTAGAATGCCTGATGCACAAACAGATCTAGTGAACATGATGCACAAGAACACCTTTTGAGCAGGATGCACAAGCACACCTAGAGAGCATGATGCACAAGCACATCTAGTGAGCATGATGCACAATCACACCTAGAGAGCATGATGCACAAGCACATCTAGTGAGCATGATGCACAAGCACATATAAAGAACATGATGCACAAACAGATATAGTGAGCATGCTGCACAAGAAAACCTAGTGAGCAGGATGCACAAGCACACCTAGAGAGCATGATGCAAAAGCACATCTAGTGAGCATAATGCACAAGCACACCTACAGAGCATGATGCACAAACACACCTAGTGAGCATGATGCACAAGCACACCTAGTGAGCATGATGCACAAGCACACCTAGAGAGCACGATGCACAAACACATCGAGTGAGCATGATGCACAAGCACACCTAGAGAGCATGATGCACAAACACATATAGTGAGCATGATGCACAATCACAACTAGAGAGCATGATGCACAAGCACACCTAGAGGGCAAGATTCACAAGAACACCTAGTCAGCAGGATGCATAAGCACACCTAGAGAGCATGATGAACAAACACATCTAGTGAGCATGATGCACAGGCACACCTAGTGAGCATGATGAACAATCGTACCTAAAGAGCATGATGCACAAGCACATGCAGTAAGTCTGATGCACTAGCACACCTAGAGAGCATGATGCACAAACAGATCCAGTGAGCATGATGCACAAGAACACCTAGTGAACATGATGCACAAGCACACCTAGAGAACATGATGCACAAGCACACCTAGAGAACATGATGCACAAGCACATCTAGTGAGCATGATGCACAAGCAAACCTACAGAGCAAGATGCACAAACACACCTAGTGAGCATGATGCACAAGCACACCTAGAGAACATGATGCACAAGCACACCTAGGGAACATGATGCACAAGCACACCTAGAGAGCATGATGAGCAAACAGATCTAGTGAGTATGATGCATAGGCACACCTAGAGAGCATGATGAGCAAACACTTCTAGTGAGCATGATGCACAATCACCCCTAGAGAGCATGATGCACAAGCACACCTAATAAGCATGATGCACAAGCACACCTAGTGAGCATGATACACAAGCACACCTAGTGAGCATGATGCATAAACAGATCTAGTGAGCATGATGCCCAAGAACACCTAGTGAGCAGGATGCAATAGCACACTTAGAGAGCATGATGTACAAGCACATCTAGAGAGCATGATGCACAAGCACACCTAGTGAGCATAATGCACAAGTACACCTAAGAGCATGATGCACAAACACACCTAGTGAGCATGATGCACAAGAACACCTAGAGAGCCATGAGGCACAGGCACACCTAGTGAGCATGATGCACAATCATACCTAGAGAGCATGATGCACAAGCACACCTAGTGAGCATGATGCACAAGCAAACCTAGTGAGCATGATACACAAGCACACCCAGAGAGCATGATGCACAAACAGATCTAGTAAGCATGATGCACACGAACACCTAGTGAGCAGGATGCAATAGCACACTTAGAGACCATGATGCACAAGCACATCTAGTGAGCATGATGCACAAGCACACCTAGTGAGCATGATGCACAAACACATACAGCGAGCATGGTGCACAATCACAACTAGAGAGCATGATGCACAAGCACACCTAGAGGGCAAGATTCACAAGAACACCTAGTGAGCAGGATGCATACGCACACCTAGAGAGCAAGATGCATAAGCACACCTAATGTGCATTACGCACAAGCACACCTAGAGAGCATGATGAACAAACACATCTAGTGAGCATGATGCACAGGCACACCTCGTGAGCATGATGCACAATCGTACCTAAAGAGCATGATGCACAAGCACACCTAGAGAGCATGATGTACAAACAGATCTAGTGAGCATGATGCACAAGAACACCTAGTGATCAGGATGCACAAGCACACCTAGAGAACATGATGCACAAGCACATCTAGTGAGCATGATGCACAAGCACACCTAGAGAACATGATGCACAAGCACATCTAGTGAGCATGATGCACAAGCACACCTAGTGAGCATAATGCATAAGCACACCTACAGAGCCAGATGCACAAACACACCTAGTGTGCATGATCCACAAACACATCTAGTAAGCATGATGCACAAACACATCTAGTGAGCATGCTGCACAAACACACCTAATGTGCATTACGCACAAGCACACCTAGAGAGCATGATGAACAAACACATCTAGTGAGCATGATGCACAGGCACACCTAGTGAGCATGATGCACAATTGTACCTAAAGAGCATGATGCACAAGCACACCTAGAGAGCATGATGTACACACAGATCTAGTGAGCATGATGCAAAAGCACACCTAGTGAGCATGATGCACAAGCACACCTAGAGAGCATGATGCAAAAGCACATCTAGTGAGCATAATGCACAAGCACACCTACAGAGCATGATGCACAAACACACCTAGTGAGCATGATGTACAAGCACACCGAGTGAGCATGATGCACAAGCACACCTAGAGAGCACGATGCACAAACACATCTAGTGAGCATGATGCAAAAGCACACCTAGAGAGCATGATGCACAAACACATATAGTGAGCATGATGCACAATCACAACTAGAGAGCATGATGCACAAGCACACCTAGAGGGCAAGATTCACAAGAACACCTAGTGAGCAGGATGCATAAGCACACATAGAGAGCATGATGAACAAACACATCTAGTGAGCATGATGCACAAACACATCTAGTGAGCATGATGCACAGGCACACCTAGTGAGCATGATGCACAATCGTACCTAAAGAGCATGATGCACAAGGACATGCAGTAAGTATGATGCACTAGCACACCTAGAGAGCATGATGCACAAACAGATCTAGTGAGCATGATGCACAAGAACACCTAGTGAACAGGATGCACAAGCACACCTAGAGAACATGATGCACAAGCACATCTAGTGAGCATGATGCACAAGCACACCTAGTGAGCATAATGCACAAGCACACCTACAGAGCAAGATGCACAAACACACCTAGTGAGCATGATGCACAAGCACACCTAGAGAGCATGATGCACAAACACATCTAGTGAACATGATGCACAAACACATCTAGTGAGCATGCTGCACAATCACACCTAGAGAACGTGATGCAAAGGCACATATAGAGAGCATGATGCACAAGCACATCTAGTAAGCATGATGCACAACCACATCTAGTGAGCATGATGCACAATCACACCTAGAGAACATGATGCACAAGCACACCTAGGGAACATGATGAGCAAACACATCTAGTGAGCATGATGCATAGGCACACCTAGAGAGCATGATGAGCAAACACATCTAGTGAGCATGATGCACAATCACACCTAGAGAGCATGATGCACAAGCACACCTAGTAAGCATGATGCACAAGCACACCTAGTGAGCATGATACACAAGCACACCTAGTGAGCATGATACACAAGCACACCTAGTGCGCATGATGCATAAACTGATCTAGTGAGCATGATGCACAAGAACACCTAATGAGCAGGATGCAATAGCACACTTAGAGAGCATGATGTACAAGCACATCTAGAGAGCATGATGCACAAGCACACCTAGTGAGCATGATGCACAAGTACACCTAAGAGCATGATGCACAAACACACCTAGTGAGCATGATGCACAAGCACACCTAGTGAGCATGATGCACAAGCAAACCTAGTGAGCATGATACACAAGCACACCTAGAGAGCATGATGCACAAGCACACCTAGAGAGCATGATGCACAAACACATCTAGTGAGCATGATGCACAATCACACCTAGAGAACATGATGCACAAGCACACCTAGGGAACATGATGAGCAAACACATCTAGTGAGCATGATGCATAGGCACACCTAGAGAGCATGATGAGCAAACACATCTAGTGAGCATGATGCACAATCACACCTAGAGAGCATGATGCACAAGCACACCTAGTAAGCATGATGCACAAGCACACCTAGTGAGCATGATACACAAGCACACCTAGTGAGCATGATACACAAGCACACCTAGTGCGCATGATGCATAAACTGATCTAGTGAGCATGATGCACAAGAACACCTAATGAGCAGGATGCAATAGCACACTTAGAGAGCATGATGTACAAGCACATCTAGAGAGCATGATGCACAAGCACACCTAGTGAGCATGATGCACAAGTACACCTAAGAGCATGATGCACAAACACACCTAGTGAGCATGATGCACAAGCACACCTAGTGAGCATGATGCACAAGCAAACCTAGTGAGCATGATACACAAGCACACCTAGAGAGCATGATGCACAAGCACACCTAGTGAGCATGCTGCACAAACACACCTAATGTGCATTACGCACAAGCACACCTAGAGAGCATGATGAACAAACACATCTAGTGAGCATGATGCACAGGCACACCTAGTGAGCATGATGCACAATTGTACCTAAAGAGCATGATGCACAAGCACACCTAGAGAGCATGATGTACACACAGATCTAGTGAGCATGATGCAAAAGCACACCTAGTGAGCATGATGCACAAGCACACCTAGAGAGCATGATGCAAAAGCACATCTAGTGAGCATAATGCACAAGCACACCTACAGAGCATGATGCACAAACACACCTAGTGAGCATGATGTACAAGCACACCGAGTGAGCATGATGCACAAGCACACCTAGAGAGCACGATGCACAAACACATCTAGTGAGCATGATGCAAAAGCACACCTAGAGAGCATGATGCACAAACACATATAGTGAGCATGATGCACAATCACAACTAGAGAGCATGATGCACAAGCACACCTAGAGGGCAAGATTCACAAGAACACCTAGTGAGCAGGATGCATAAGCACACATAGAGAGCATGATGAACAAACACATCTAGTGAGCATGATGCACAAACACATCTAGTGAGCATGATGCACAGGCACACCTAGTGAGCATGATGCACAATCGTACCTAAAGAGCATGATGCACAAGGACATGCAGTAAGTATGATGCACTAGCACACCTAGAGAGCATGATGCACAAACAGATCTAGTGAGCATGATGCACAAGAACACCTAGTGAACAGGATGCACAAGCACACCTAGAGAACATGATGCACAAGCACATCTAGTGAGCATGATGCACAAGCACACCTAGTGAGCATAATGCACAAGCACACCTACAGAGCAAGATGCACAAACACACCTAGTGAGCATGATGCACAAGCACACCTAGAGAGCATGATGCACAAACACATCTAGTGAACATGATGCACAAACACATCTAGTGAGCATGCTGCACAATCACACCTAGAGAACGTGATGCAAAGGCACATATAGAGAGCATGATGCACAAGCACATCTAGTAAGCATGATGCACAACCACATCTAGTGAGCATGATGCACAATCACACCTAGAGAACATGATGCACAAGCACACCTAGGGAACATGATGAGCAAACACATCTAGTGAGCATGATGCATAGGCACACCTAGAGAGCATGATGAGCAAACACATCTAGTGAGCATGATGCACAATCACACCTAGAGAGCATGATGCACAAGCACACCTAGTAAGCATGATGCACAAGCACACCTAGTGAGCATGATACACAAGCACACCTAGTGAGCATGATACACAAGCACACCTAGTGCGCATGATGCATAAACTGATCTAGTGAGCATGATGCACAAGAACACCTAATGAGCAGGATGCAATAGCACACTTAGAGAGCATGATGTACAAGCACATCTAGAGAGCATGATGCACAAGCACACCTAGTGAGCATGATGCACAAGTACACCTAAGAGCATGATGCACAAACACACCTAGTGAGCATGATGCACAAGCACACCTAGTGAGCATGATGCACAAGCAAACCTAGTGAGCATGATACACAAGCACACCTAGAGAGCATGATGCACAAGCACACCTAGAGAGCATGATGCACAAACACATCTAGTGAGCAGGATGCAATAGCACACCTAGTGAGCATGATGCACAAGCACACCTAGTGAGCATGATGCACAAGCACACCTAGAAAGCATGATGCACAAGCACACCTAGAGAGCATGATGCACAAGCACACCTAAAGAGCATGATGCACAAACACACCTAGTGAGCATGATGCACAAACACACCTAGTGAGCATGATGCACAAACACACCTAGTGAGCATGATGCACAAGCACACCTAGTGGGCATGATGTACAAGCACAGATAGTGAGCATGATGCGCAAGCACACTTACAGAGCATGATGCACAAACGCATTTAGTGAGCATGATGCACAAGCACACCTTGAGAGTAACCTGAACAAACGTGCATAGTGAGTACAGTGAACAAACATGTCTAGTGTTTACGACGCACGCACATATCTAGTGGATACCATGAACAAACAAGCCTAGAGAGTACCACACACAAACATGCCTAGTGGGTACCATGAACCCAGAAGCCTAATGAGCGCTATCAAGTAATATTCCTGGTGAGTGGCGAGAGTGCAGGAATGGGGCGAAACGCCTCGGAACATTGATCTGCTAGGCATAGTTGGCTGGACTGCTGTTCTCTGGTGAGTAAATTCCTGCGTTTGATTCCATTTCTCACTGCCCAGTCAAGCTGGTCTACCAAAAGAAAAAAGAACAATATCCAGGAGAGGCACTAAACAATGAATAGGAGACATGGCACTGCTGTACGTAACACGGAGAGGCGCGGAGTAATATTTCGGAGCAATGGAGAAATACCACTGCTATACTTAACGGATGCTATACTTATACGAAAACAGGGAGATATAGCAGTTATGTAGCAACCAGAACAGAAATAGCACAACGGCACTAAATGATGGAGAGTTAGCACTGATCTTCCAAAAACAGAACAAGCATTGGCAAAGCCAACAGTTCGAGCTGATGTGTAGACATGGGATGGGCATTTTCCATGCAGGGCCATAATGGCACTACCCGGACATAAGATGTCAACAGCAGATAAATGGTGTAAATACCTAAGCATACTATGGTGGTGCCGGAGAAATGACTACTAATGCCTACAGAAGAGTCCCACCTGGTGGCTTTGCCAATGTTTGTATTTAACAGCTATTCAGTGCAAGGAGCATATGCATGGACTCACAGAGTGCTTATAAGTCAATTGGCTGAACGTGCACTTGGGTGTGGCAGTTGTATAACACCTGGGTCTGCCTTACAGCTGAAATGAAGCCACTACCTTTCAGAACTCTGTTTGGAAATAGCATTAGCATCCCCTTAAAATCATAGTTGTTAGAGGAGACCGAGGGGTGTGATTTTGGAGGGAAGAGGCAGGTAATCAGTGGGAATGACCATAATAACTAGCATGGTCGTCGAAGGCGGTGAAAGTGTGGGTAAAAACCTGAGCAATGTGCACAGGCTGTACGTCTTTCCATGCACATCACGCCTCTCCTATTTTCACTTCACTATTCACATGTCAATAGTTTTGGTTTATAGATGATACTTACAGCGCCATCCAATAGCCAAAACTAAAAACACTGGGGAAAAAACACTGGAAAATGTGCAGACGAGTCACCACTGCTGTGTCAAATACAGAGCAATACTCGTCAATCTGCAAAGGAAATACCAGGAGCCTTAACACTGATAAGACTGATACATCGATCAAACACGGAAAAGTTATCAGCCCTTATCAAAAGTAGTGAAATACTGAGCCATGGTAAGGAACGACAACAGGCTGTGTGCAAGAGAGATGCCAGCAATGTACCAAACTAAGAATAGAGAACCCCCTGCTAAACCTGGCCTACCACATACAGACACACTAGGAAGAAGCAGGAGAGATGGCACAGCACACGTAATCCTAACAGTTGCCTGCCATTACCCCCGCACTAGCAAAGCTCCTGACCCCAACCCATCCCTTCAGCAACAGCCCTACTCCCCATCCCAGCGGTGGGGGTCGGCTCACAGAGTACATGTGTTTCATTTTCAGCTCTGTCATGCTTTTTGAGTATATAATGCACACACATGATAAGGGACGAATGGGCCACACCCGCAGGGCATGCTAATTGAAGCAGGAGTGCTTGGCCCCAGGAGACCAATCACAGTGTGACGTTATTGAAATAACCCGAGACTCGTGACAGGCGAGAACGCTCTGTGCCTGCCACCTGCTGCCCGGACTCGGAAAGGGCCCGCCCCTATAGAGTCGACGTTGCAGCCAATTACATCTGCCGTGACTTGCTCAGGGAAGTCAAAGGGGATCAGCCCACGGCTAAGCAGCCTCATGGATAACAGTCACCATCAGCAGTGGCGTCGCTAGGAGAGATCTGAGGGGGGGGGGGGGGAGGGTCTCCACTGAAATCCTGGGCCTCCCCGTGAAGCCCCCCCCTCCCCACCACAACTGAGCTACTTTCTATGCACTGTCTCAGTTTTGTGTCCAACAGCACAGCACACACACAGGGTCGCAATCAATGCTGCCACACAACAATGAAGAGCTGTTAAGCTGTTAAGTTCCCCCCGCAGCCAAGAGCAGCCCCTCCAATCAGAATGTAGTGCACAAACTGCTAATGATGGGTCATTACCAGTGGTGGAAATGGAAAAAAATTGGTGGGGGATCCCAGAAGGGCCGGGGTGGGGGTGGAGTATGGGGGGACGGGGTTAAGGGGGGCGGAGCTCGCAGTTGACCTCTGATCAAAGGAAATGTCCAAAATAATAGTTTAAAACGGCACTATTTCTTTCATGCTGCTTTTTTTCCGAACTATATATCAATTCCACTTTAAACCACTTCCATGGCACTGGTGATGAGTTACTTCACTATGCGGAAAATAGTTTTGACCAGTGCTTGCTGAGTAAATATTCTTTAAAATGCACAATTTGCATTTCATTTTATTAAAAAAAAATCCCATGGGTACTATTCAAACAGGGTGATTTCTGCTCGCCATAAGCAACGTTTTCCTTTACTTGAACAACACCCTGCACAGCTCCTGCAGCACCCCTCTGAAACCAGTTGAGTTTCTGCATTGTGTGTGATGTTAATAGGGGTATTTATTTATGAACTGTTTGTCAGAGACCTGTATATTTATTTATTTATGCAATGTTTGTTGGATACAGGTATCCGACAAACATTGCATAAATAAATAAATAATCTGGATCCATGTAACCGACAAACATTGCATAAAAAAATAAATAAACCGTGTCGTGGCTGAGGACTGTACCTTCCTCTTGTGACCTCTTGGATGGGGTCACCAGAGGAAGTTACAGTTTGCTTGCATGCATTTTTTTTTCTTCTCCCCAGCGCAGAGAAGGGGTTTGGGGCGACTGACTCTGGCCAGATCCCGAGATCCGGCTACACATCTGTTGCCGGATCTCGGATCCGGCGAGAGCCGGCACAATGACTAGCCCTGGTCATTAGTGACTTAATGGTTTAGTGCCTACATTCTGATGGGAGGGGAGGTGCAGTGGGGTGTGGTAATTGGTGTGTACAAAAGATTCACTTATGGGGTGCTTCTGACGTCACACATTGCCGTTATATAGGTGCCCCCCTTACTTTTGTCTGTGCCCCCCTCCATGCCCCTCCTAAATTTGATTTCTGGTGACGCCACTGCATCAGTGGGGTGCCCAGGGAGTGGCCTGGGTAGCATGTGCTACCCTTGGAATCGGATTGGCCACCCCATGTGTGCGCTCCTCGTACTTTATGCCACCCTTGCATAAGGCAGTGCCCAACTTGAGCCAACCCATTCAAAAGAGTCTGGACACGCCACTGGTCATTAGTGACTTAATGGTTTAGTGCCTACATTCTGATGGGAGGGGAGGTGCAGTGGGGTGTGGTAATTGGTGTGCACAAAATATTCACTTATGGGGTGCTTCTGATGTCACACATTGCTGTTTTATAGGTGCCCCCCTTACTTTTGTCTTTGGCCCCTTCCATGCCCCTCCTAAATTTGATTCCTGGTGACGCCACTGCATCAGTGGGGTGCCCAGGGAGTGGCCTGGGTAGCATGTGCTACCCCTGGAATCGGATTGGCCACCCCATGTGTGCGCTCTTCGTACTTTATGCCACCCCTGCATAAGGCAGTGCCCCACTTGAGCCACCCCATTCAAAAGAGTCTGGACACACCACTGGTCACCATGGCACCCTGCACCATTTTATCATGGAGGCAAGAGGCTAGGCAGAAGCATTTTAGCTTTAATTATTCCATGCCAAGGTTCAGAATAATGGCATAACTCCAGCACAGTGTCACTTTTGAATGTTGCATTGCCAGTCAAAGGAAAACCTCTTTCACAGGCCCCCAGCCAGAGCGGGTTTAGTCGATGAATGTTCCCCAAGAAATGTAGTATAATGCCATTGCAGGGCTATTAGAATTGATGAGAAATGCTGGCCCCTCTAACCGTTCTAGTTTACTCATGTTCGGAGGGGAAGGCTATCCCAAGGTATAGAATGGGGGTAGAGAGTGACAGAGAGCGACAAGTATGCAACAATATGCAACACGTGTTGCGTCGATCAGGGGAGCACTCTCATAAGCTAAGGTGGTACACTCAAGTTACAATGCACACACATAGACATTCTTGTTACCTTGAAGAGGTACACTATGACCTGAGAATCTTTGCATATCCCAGGCCTGATGATGTCAGCTCTAGCCAATCACAGTTCAGTACCTCAGGGGTGGGTAGCAACGGGCAAGAACCAATGGTAAGTCCACTTGGGGATGGACCAGGCCAGCCACCTGGCATGCGAGGACCAGTAGAGTGACATCTATAATGTCCACTATAGGTGGTAGAATACTCAATACCCAATCATTTGGCCCCAATAGGTTTCATGGAGAAGGGCTGAAGTTGTGACGTCCTGCTGATGACATTTGTCGTAAAACCGAACTCCGAGCCGAGGAAGAGCGAGATGTGCATGGATTTTTCCTGTTCCTGTGCTGATCCCTGTTGGTTTTGCCTGTAATAAACTGTAGTTTGAATTTGCCATTGACTGAGTCCTCTGTGTATCCTGGGGGCAGGGAGTTGGGCCCTCCAAGTCCGCAGATGTCCAGTGTCCCTCTGGCATACCTGGGAGTCCTCCCCAACAACAGGACTTGTAAGGCCATGTTTTCCATACTAAACACTACAAATCCCAGTATTTAATGTGAAAAATCACAAAATGGCTGATGGAGTCAGGCATAACAAGTGGCCATTTATCAGCTGTAAATGGTTTAGTATAAGCCACATTTTGAGCTCCAATACTAGCAGAGTGTGCCAGCTACATCACAATAGCAAGTCTCAAACTTCGTAAATATGTCTGTAATTGTTTAAAGTTCTTGACCAAAAAGTTTTATAATGGTAACGCATTTAGCGACTACATTTGCACATTTGCACACATTTCTGCTGGTAAGTTCAATATAAATGTTGTGTTATCAGAATCCCTTGCAAACCAAATACAAAAAAATTATTTACTTACCAGTCATCTTCATTAAACCTGGTCTTGCTCTTTTTCGCCCCAGTACTTACTTGTGAGGGTATCACCGACCCTTGGCAGGAACCCCTTTTAGTTTGCTAATGACCCTCCCCTCATCTAGCGGGTATAACACTCTGTTTCCCAGAATGTAATACTTTCAATTTCAAGTATCATCAAGATGCCAAGACAAACGTCATCCATTTTGGTGGGGGCGGTCGCACATACTGGGACTAGAAAAAACAGGACTAGGAGTGGTGTAGATTGTCAATATGTAACTGAATCATTACCTCCACGTCCCAGTACTTACTTCTGAGAAATACAAAAGCCTTTGGAATGATATGCTATCATTTGTTATTTATAACATGCTTGTATACAAGTGTTTCTAGGAATGTGTTGGGGAATCACTCTCTGAACAGAATGCATGATGTGAGCACACCCCAACACCACTTTTATTTCAGGCATAAAAAACAACAGCCTTCACCTAACTCTTGCACTTAGCACGCTCCTGCTAAAGGAGCTCACCCCTTCAGTGTGCAAATTCTGACAATGGGCCTCATTATGACATTGGAGGTAGCCATGCCACTATTTGCGGCATGGCTACCCCCATTCCGGGTACCGTGTCCGGGTTCCCTGAATGGGGAAATACTGGGCCATTCCGACCTTGGAGGGCCCGGTATTTCCCCATTCAGGGAACCCGGAACCGGTACATCCCCGTTCCCATTCAAGCCCCCATGGGGCTCAATGGGAATGTGGAGGATGCAAACAACGGGCCCGTTAATAACGGGCCTGTTTGCATCCTGGTCTGCTTGCGGGACCCGCTAAGGATATCTGGTTTTATGCCTGGCGTCCTAAGTGGGTCCCGCGAGGAGATCTAGTAATGAGGCGGTAGGGGGTTAATGGGGCCAACAGCTCTCCCAGCCCCGTTAACCCCCTACCGCTTTACTCGTAATGAGGCCCAATGTCTTGTGAAGTGTTAGGGTCTTCCCAGGTAGCAGCCATGTAAGTTTCCCGCAAGTCCACTACCCGGGACATTATGCATGATGCCAATATTCCCCTGGTGGATCTTCCCGGTACCCCCTTCTTCGGGAAAAGTCCTGAAGCTTTATATACTAGCTTTTCTTTTTGTTGGTTTTTATAAACTAATTTTTATTGGCTCCCCCCCCAACAACCAAATAGAAACATTCAAACCTTTGTAACCACAGGTTAAATAATACTATGTTCAAAGCATAAAATGTCCTTCTCGTTCCCTCTCCTTCCCCACATGTTCTACCCACTCCCCCACTCTTCTCCCGCCCTCCCCAAAAGCTGACATTCCCCATTTTCCTACCTCCTCCTTCCCCCATCCCCTGGATCCGCACCTCGTTCACATGAGCCTATCCCATCTCCAACCATTTTGCCCTTATCTTTTGCAATTTCTGGGGGCATCCCCTTTCTTTGCATATCCGTTTCTCAAGTTGAGGGCAATAGTCAATGGGCCTCATTAGGACTCCGGCGCTAAGCCATGGTGCTGTTAGCACCATGGTCCATGCCGGAGTCCGCCATGGCGGAATGGGGAATTACCACCCCATTCCGAGGTTGGTGGGGTGGTAATTCCCCATGCCGCCATGGCCCTTCCCCATTCCAATTTTTGCCCCATAGGGCTCAGTGGGAATGGCGAAGGCGCTAAACCGGGGAAACCAGCCGTTAAGGTCGGGTCCCGCAAAGCGACCTCGTAATTAAGCGCTAGGTGTTTAACGGCGCCACAGCCTTTTTTTATGGCGCCGTTAAACACTTAGCACCTGGGTCATAATGAGGCCCAATTTCCTCCAGCCATCGCTGAAAACTAGGATGTGCAGGGGTGCCCCATTCCTTTGCCAACCTCTTTTTACCCAATATCAAGGTTGTCTGAAGCAATTATATTTCTCTGGCACTGAAGCCTGAATCCCCCCACACGTTCAGCAAGATCAGTTTGGGACAATCAGGGATTGCCTCCCCCACCAGCCCTGGACTTTTCCCTCTCACTTTATCCCAGAAAGACTTTACCGCACCAGACCATGTGAAAGAAGGATACCGTTTCCCCCTTACACTTCAAACATAGGGGGTCACCTGGCCGGTCCATTTGATGCAAGCCGTCCCTACTGTAGAAGACTATTTGCAACACTTTGTATTGCATCAAGTGTAGCCTTGTAGTAATGCTTGCTTCCCGTGGCAATCCCAGAGCCTCCACCCAGTCTTCTTCCTCCATATTTCCCAGGTTCCCTTCCCAATATGGCCGCAATTCTGTTAGGGGTTCAGCAGTGTGGCTGGTTAACATCTGAAACAGTCGCGTGATTCCCTTTTCCTTGATTTCACCCTCCATTAGGTTCGCCTCCAGGGGCGACCTGTCTGGTAGGTCCCATGTATCCCGTCTCTCCCGGGACATTGTGTGATGCAACCAGATGTATGTGTACCAGTCCTTTTCGGTCAGACCATAGCCCTCTTGCAACCGTCGAAAAGGAGCAAGTTAGCTTTGTTCTACTATGTTTGCTACTCATGTGATACCTTTATCCTGCCAGTTCCGTTGTAGGTCTAATTGCAGAGCTTCTGGCAGGTCTACATTGCCCCATAGATGTTCCTCCATAGTTACAACCCATCCCCACCCCATAGCCTTCAAGGCTGCCCTCCTGACCTCCAGCACGCTGACCCCAGTTCTAGGAAGCCCATGTTCCACCTTACCTCCATATGTCACTTGCAGAGGTTGGGTAGCACTCATCTTGTCCAATTCCCAAGCTATGTGTGGTCTACCCCCCTCCAAACATCCACTCATTGATCACAAGCAATTGAGATACCCAATAATATTGTTGCACTTTCAGGACTCCCATTCTCCCGTCCCACACTGACCTAAACAGTGTTGACATTGCTATTCTTGGGGCCTTGCCTCCCCATATCATTTCTCTTTGAAGCCCATCTATGACCCTGAAAACCCTAGAGGGAACCTTTATTGCTGCATTTTGCAGAACAGATAGCAGCCTCGGCAGTGCCATCATTTTGAACAGATATGCTCTCCAAACCACAGACAGTGGGAGCATTGTCCAGGGGGCATCTTGAACCCCCGCACCTCGCGATCGGATTGAATTCATGCCGCCAGGTGTTCCATGGCCAGCAGAAAAACCAGTGGCAATAGCAGGCTGCCCTGTCTTGTCCCCAGTTGAAGCAGGAAGCTACTTGAAATCCATCCATTCACTTTTACCCTTGGCTCTGGATATTTATATAACATTTTGACCCGTCCCACAAATCTGTGCCCAAAACCAAATGTGTCCATTACCGCCCATAAGTATTCCCACCCCACTGAGTCAAATGCTTTTTTAGCATCTATCGCCATGACCACATGCAGAACTTTCAGGGGGTTGGTGGGGAGTTGCATTCAGCGTGTTGTACATGCAGCAAATGTTCATTCTGGTTGCCCTGCCTGGCATTAATCTCCATTGATCCGGATGTATTAGTTCTCCCATAAGTGATAACATTTTGTTGGCTAGAACTTTCGCCAAGATTTTTGCTTCCCCATTTATCTGCGAGATTGGGTGGTATATGCCACATTGGTCTGCTGGTCTCCTTTTTTTATGTATTACTACCACAATGGCTTGATGTAAGTCTTCTGGCAATATTCCCTCCTCCACACTCTCCAGGACATTTTCCGCATAACCTCTGTCGGCCCCTGTCTCACTAACCTCCAAAGCTCTCCATGGAATCAGTTTGGCCCCAGCAATTTGCCCGCCTCTAGCTGTGACATAGCCACTTGGATCTCCTCCAGGGTAGGATCAAGCTCCAACCTTTCTCTCTGTTCCTGGCTCAGTCAGGGCAAGGTTTCTTCTACATATTGCGATATCCTTGTTCTGTCCCCAGATGTGGCCTCCCCATAGAGGCCCCGATAAAAGCTTGCAAATGATTCTGCTATTTCCTAATTTTCTCTCGCTGTACCTCCTCCTGGCTCCCTGATCTCTCTTCCCCATCTTGCCTCCTTGACATGCCTGTCTAGCCATGTCAATAAACGGCCACATTTATCCCAGTATCAAAGATTGTCGCCTGCTTGTCCCAGTTTGCTGCCCGAGCATCCTCATGTGCCACTGTTCTGCACAGACCCACCGCTTACGATAGCTCCCTCCCACTCTCTACTGTGTGTAGCCAAACATGCTTAGTCTCTGCCTATTCCACCTCTCTCTCAAGCTGGTCCCGTCTGTCCCTTCTCGCCCTGAGATGTTGTCAGACCAGTTGCATTGCCTTCGCTCTGACCACCGCCTTGCATTCCTCCCACAGGGTGGAGTTCTTCTCCACCCTCAATTGGTTGTCCAAAAAATGTTCTCGGATTCCTCCTTAAGTGCTTCAACAATATTTGCTTCCTTCAAGTTGAACACATTGAGATGCCACCCTCCCACTCCCTCATAGCTGAACCATCAGTGGGTAATTGTCCGATACCCCTCTCGGGAGATACTGAGCCGAGACCGCCCTACCAGCCAATGTGGCGGGTAGAAACATGTAATCTATCCATGATAGGGCAGAGTGTGCATTTGAGTAAAAGGAGAAGCCCTGTTCAAGCGGTTGTATGTCCCGTCATACATCTCTCAGTCCTGTAGCCTCCATAAATGTTCTAAGCTTGGTGCGGGAATGTCCCTGGCCTCCCGGGATACGGCACCTTGTCTAGTTCGGGCCTCACAGTGTCATTGAAGTGCCCCCCCCCATGAGTGTGAGCCCCCCCCCCATGGTTTGCTAACCAGGTTTGGACAAACTGCAGCTTATCCCCTGTAAAACAGGAGGCGCATACGCGCAGATGAGACATAACTTCCAGCCCCCACAGCAACCCACTCAAAAGGATACCCTTCCCCCCTTGGTCTCTCTCTCAACATGTCGCACTTCCAGAGGTAGTGATTTCTTCATTAAAATTGCCCCCCCTCTAGAACCTGTAGTGAACCCTACATGCTCCACTGTCGCGTACCGACCCCTTCCCAGGAACTTGCGCACTGTCCCAATCATATGTGTTTCTTGTAGCATCACGATGTCTGCTTTCTGAAGTGCTAAGTATTTTGCAACAAGGCCCCCTTTATCTTGTCCAGCAACCCATTTATATTCCAAGTCATACAGCTTAATGATGTTGGGCTAGTCTTTACCCCTTCCACCATTTAAAGTATTGTGATCCAGAGCATTTTCAGATTAGGGTCGGCTCCCCCCGCCTCTCCTGAATTCCCCAAAACTGGAACAATAGGTTGCCCCTGACCTGTATAAACCTGTGAACCACCTCACTGCCTCCTCCACCCACTCTCTGCTTCCCCCCCAACTTCAAGTATCTGTCACCCCAGATCAAGAAGTCAAACTATAATCGTACCAGCCCTTTGGCCGACGATCTGGGGGTGTGCTGCACACGGCACTTCTCCAGCTCCACTCCGGCCGGCCGTATGACTTTCATGTGCTTTGCTTGCGCCTGATTGCCCCAGCCCGGGTTACGGCTCCGAGCCGAGACACTCTTGTCCACTTTTTCCTTGTCTCCTGACCTGGGCTGTCAGTGAGGCACGCTTTCCTCCGCTGTCTTTGTGCTGTTCCATTTGGTCAGGCCCTTCCCGTCTGCCCAGTCCCATGCTTCCATCAGGCTTTGAGAAAACCGAACCCCTCCCAGTCCCACCACCCAAAGAGTGGTCAGGAAGCCCAAGGCGTACTTTATGTTGGCTGCACACAGTCTCTTTGTAACCTCCTGAAATGAGCGCCTCACCTTCTGGACCACTCTTGTGAAGTCTGGGTAAATTGTTACTTTGGCCCCTTTGACTATTATCGTGCCTTTCCTTCTGTACACCTATAATATCACATCCCGGTCTAGGTAATTCAATATCTTAGCTATGACGGACCTTGGCTGGGCCACCGGTATCGCCCTACTGGGGATTCTGTATGCCCGCTCCACGGAGAACAATTTGGAGAGGCCCGTCGGTCCATTCACTCTATCAACCACTTTTCTAGGTACAGTTCCACAGACGGTCCCTCTATTGTTTCCGGAAAGCCCAGCACCCTGATATTATCCAGGACGGGTCCTCCCTTCTGAATCCTCCACCCTGTCTTCCAGCACTTTCGATCCCTTTGGAAGCTCCTGAATATATTTTTTCATGGGCTGCAGAGCGTCCTCCATATCTTACATTCTTTGTTCTGCCTCCCCCACCATTGCTGATATCTTTTGCATGTCCTGCAACAGGAAGCTCACCTCCCCTCCCACTGCACCTACCTTTCTTTCCAGCGAGGTCTTGGATTCTGTTATGGTGAGCAGGAGCTCTCACATGGAAGGTGGCGCTCTTGACCCCTCCTGTCTTCCAGAAATTCCCCTGCCATTTCCTCATGAATTTGGGTGTAGTCTGGGGGACCCTACAGCCGTGTTGGGTATCTCGCGCATCTCGCTTGTTGCCCCAGGGCACTGCTCCTGTATACATAAATAAATAGAGGGGGCAGCCGCCCCTTCTACTCCCCTGGCTCTGCCACTGGTATCCGTGTAGCTTCTCTGGTGAGTTTTTCCATAGGTGTCAGTGACCTGGCATGCCTAGTACAGGAGCAACCTGTTCCATTAACTTTGGGGGAGGTAGGTCAGACCTCATCCTTTGGTGAGGCCTATGTGCACAAACTAAAGGGAGCGTCAAGAAGTGCATTTGTGGCAATGTTGGGCTGAACTCATCCTTTTCGTTTTGCTGCCTCGAGATACTTCTTCATAGCTCCCTGCATGAGCAACACTTTTCCCATTGCGGCAGATGATAGACAGCAGAGCTGTCTCACTGGAAGGGCAAACAGGGCTCGTGCCCGGGTACCCCACCTTGGGGGGAGCCCACATTGCTACCTGATTCAAAGACGCCAGTGCCCATTACTTACAAAATATGCCAGGAGGTTTTATGGTGCATTGCTAAAATTCTAAACCTGTTGCCTGAATGTTGTTCACAAGTACATTCAGTTCTGATCAATTACTCCTGCCGAGCTAACTGCGTTTACGGTAGAACACGGTGTGGGCCAAATTCTCAAACCTTTTGTTGACGCAAGTGATGAAATGTGCTAACACATCACATCAATTGCGCCAAAAAAAGGTGCAGCCAAATCAATTCAGATGCCCTTGCTCCATTTTCTCATTTGAGCAAATAAAAGGGAATGTTTAAGCATTCCAATGCACATCCCAAATCCACAAATGGGATGCACTTTCAAATGCAGAAAAATTATCTAGCTCTTAACCGCTGCATTCCCACGTGCATTTCTATCCTTCAAACAAGGATAGAAAGGCATTTTTATGTTGGACTGCATTTAACAGTGGCTGTCACTCTGAAATACTCTCCAAGCACTTGTAACACATTACACCACACCTGACACTAATGTATTTAAGGTGTCTGGGCAGTGCATATTTGCGCTTCTGTTCAGCCGGCCTTGAAATGTGCAAATCACCTTTGAGAATAAAGTGTCCTGGCATTTCTGAAATAAGCGTAAATGAAAAAAAGTACATCCTCTGCGCTTTTTTCTTTTGCACTAAATTTTGAGAATCTTCCCCAGCTTGTACGATTAATATATCACAACTCCCGTGGCCTTCACACCACTTGCCTTTCCTACGTCTGAGGTTGATAAACTTGGTTGTATATATATATATATATATATATATATATATATATATATATATATATATATATATATATATATATATATATATATATATGTTTGTGTTAGTAACACTTACTGCACTATTAAACAAGTTATCTTACCAGATAGCACTTCCTATATGAAAAGTAACATAGCATCAGTATGATGCAGGTCTAGAGCCTGATTCCTTCAAATTAGGGTTGTTAACACTAGCAGCCACCCCAATATATTGTTACGTTATATTGTTGTGATTGGATAGTCAAATTCAAGAGTGTGAACCAAAGTATTCAGGATTACATCCTGGGTTTGCCAGCGGACGATACAGTGATCCCTGACAAATCATCTTATCACACTGTATAATACTCTGCTTCATTCTGTGGGAATTCTTGCCTTCTCACATAATGGTGCTATTGTCTAGCCCATTGCCTGATTTTTCTTTTAGTGTAGGCCATTTGAGGGGAAATGGTCATAGAAAGAAGAGAGGCAACCAAATGTCACAGGCCACAGGAGAGAATATATTCAGATGTGCTTAATTAGCACAATAAATGTTTTTTTTAAATACAATTTGTTGAGCATATTTAAAGCTTTTAAATACAATAGAAAAACTCAGATTCAATATATTAAGCCCACACCAATTGATATTCTAGTACTTGTATACTTGCCATGATGATGGAGAATATGAATCAGAATTATTATCCTTTTGCATACCATGCTTCTAGAAAATTGTGTTTTAAATATTGTCATGGTGGGGTTTTATGTGATTTGTGTACTTTCCAAGTCAGTTCTACGAAACAGAGTATCATTTTAGTTCATGGACATTAAAACTTTACAAATAAGTGTGCCTTGCTGCATGATAAGATCTGGGAAACAATGTTTCAAGTGCAGAAATTACAGATTCGTGCTACTGCCAATAGTTGTGATTTTTTACCTTGTTGATGTGAAGATGTATTGAGTTATGGTCCGCTTTATGATGCTATGGGTGTTTTTTAATAAATTTGTTTCATTATATATGAATCAATAAATTGAATCAATTTGGAAATGTACACAGTTTAGGAGTACTATGTCAATTTTTTCAGGACTATTGGTATTGAGAGTTACAGAGGCACATCACGTTCTAGGAGAGAGTTGGGAATTTTGAGCATCTATCTCTTTTCGTAGATGTAGCTTTTAATGTATATTCTTCTCACCTATGCAATGGTATGTGTAACTTTCCCATTGCTTCCAATCTACCTGCATGCTTGAGAACTTGTACATTCTGCTAATATGAGTCCTCTGACTATGCTGGAGTATGTGTAACTTTTTCATATGTCTACTGATCTATGTCCTTCATCTACAAATGCACCCTCCTTGTGGCTGTTATTTTTAGTTTTAGCTATTAGGTGGTGCTAAAGCACCAACCATAAGCCAAAACGATTGAATTGGAGAATGCAAGAAGAGAGATGGAATGTGAGGTTGCATACACAGTCTGTGGTGTTGTTTGATGGTTATTTGTTTATTTGCCCACTCACTGCCCTTTGCTATGCTAATCTCTATGACCAATCCCACCCACTGCCAGCCCCTCCCTGGCCAAAACAAACCCTCCTAGCAGCTCTTTGTGCTAGCTTTACCAATTCATAACATCAAACGTTGGCATGAACGTGTTATTTCTAAACAGTCTCCGGAGAGTTAATTGCTTAATTAATGTGTTAATGTGTTACTGGTGCACTAAGTATGTCTTACCAAGAGGATTTATAAGCCGTACATGTGCCGTGTCTCAAACATAAGCATTGGAAAAGCCAATGGATTTGGCTTGTGTATAGTTATTAGATAGGCATTTTCCAGACACTGCCATCATATTCTTTGGAATTTACACCATTTTCCAGCTATTGCCATCTAAATTATAGTAGTTATCTAAATTATAGTAGTTGTGGGGTAAAATGACAGCCTCCACTGTTATAACTGGAAAGCTAGGTTAGGCCTTATTGCGAACTAACTTGATCTAATGGCAAGGAACACTAAAAAATGACAGGCCTAAAACCTTAACACAGCGAAAGGGCTTGGTAAATGAAAATATGGGTCTTGCTGAAGATAACACAAGGAACAATGTATTAAGAAAAGTGTGTGTCTTTCTGAAGTTAAAACACAAAGTAGGCTGGAAAGTAAAATTAGATTGCAAATTGAAAAGACACATCAGAGTGTTGGCTGAGAGACTAAAACAGCATTTTTCATTGAAACTGCCACATATTGAAATGCTGTGTACACTGGAAATGAATGGAAACTGGGCACTGCATGCAAAAGTTAAAGCCAAGTAATATTGTTCATTTAAAGGGACAATGACCCACATTCCAAACACAGAAGTTGAGATTGTGGTAAATGGAAATGCACATTACCAAAATGAACTGCAGCAGCCCTTCACTTAATGTTTGAAACATTAATAGAAATTACTGTGTGCAAATTGAGGGACTGAAACTGAAATGTCCTTAAGTGTGTGTATTTTGCAACTGTATTTTAACACATGGAGAAAAGTGTCCAGCTGCCAAAATGAACATATTACGAGGAAGCCTTCAGGCCTAAAGAAAGAAATTGTGACAAGCAAAGTACAGCATTTTGGTCAGTGGGGCTAACTTCCACATGGAGATTCAAAACAAACTTCCCCCATTACCAGATCTGTAAGGCCCTGTTGTCTCTAAAAGCTCATTTCTTTGAAGGGCAAATGGCCAAGACAGAGCGTAACAGGAATTTATTGAGAGGGCTTTATAAACAAAGGCTGCAATCAAGTGAAGCTTTTGTGTAAACTGCGAAAAACTACTATTCGTGCATACCATACTAGAAGTAACCTCTAAAAATGTGACTCGATTAACTGTATTGAAAAATACATATGTTATTATGTTTATTTGAAAAATCTGGGTTGTTGTCATGTTGTGACCTTTTCAGTGCAAGAACAGACATATAAAAAATGTTAAATTGACAGCAGGGGTACCTCACTTTAACTCACTCCCTCCCACCAGGGAACTCCCTGGACCTATCGCACTGAGCGGATGGATTGGGGGGGTGGGGATGGGTGGAATGTAAATGTCCAATCCTGGTTGCAAGATCATAGGTTAGCAGCTCCTAACATCATTGTTCTATGGGAGGGGCTTAGAGAGTAAAAAGGCCTTGCACTATGGAAGAGGGACAGCTGCCTATACAATTCACCAAAGGAGATCTGCTGAAACATCATCTGGGTGGAAGTATTGGAAGAGGGCTGGAGATTCCCATTGCTGAGGAGACCAGACACAGAGGCTGTGATACTTACCTGGAGTCACAGCCGTAGGATTGCTGTGAGATCCCATTGACTGAGGTGCTGGCCAGAATCCTGTATTTCCCCAAAAGCGAAGCTCTGCTCAGCCTCCATGAGTGCCAAGCCCTGAGATTTCCAAAAGTAAGTAGATTTTCAACAAAATTCCAGCATGGGGATCGATTTAATTAACCTATTCCATTTCATTAGTGGATTCCCTTCCATTAGTAGGTGGGGGGAACATTGTGTACACACTTAGCATATTTGACTGTATATTAACTTACTTAACTCCCAAAAAGATTCAGGGGGAGCTTAGAAGAATTTGAAACGTTCACCCTCTCTCTTAGCAGGAATAATGTTATAGCCGCCTAAAGTAATTGGGGTGTCCTTGTCACAAAAAACAAAGTGACAATTATCACTATTCCCAAAACTTGTTTTTAAACAAAAGTTAGACTTATCCTTGCCACCAAAATGAAATTGATAATTGCCACCATTCCCAACCCTGGCCTTTAAAACAGAAAGGTGCCCTTGCCATAAAAATGAAAATCACAATTGTCACCACTCCTTAAACAATGTATTTAAACGAAAAGGTGTTTTAGCCACAACAAAAATCCCAATTGTCACCACGCTTTAAACATTGTATTTAACAAAGGGGTGCCCTGGCCCCCAAAACAAAATTCATAACTGTCCACCATCCTCAACACAGGCCTTTAAGTGAAGAGGGTCTAAAAAACAAAATGAATAAACCTCCCCATTTTACTGGCCACCTTCCCCAACACAGGCCTTTAAGGGAAGGGGGTCTGAAAAACATAATTAATAACTGTCCCCATTTTCAACCATGGCATTTCAGTAGAGGGGTGCTGTAAGGAACTGTAACTGTCTGGTTTTGGTGTTGGAGCAGAAGGTTTTCTCAAAGTTAAATTGAAGAAAGCCTCTGATTAGAAAAGCACACTGTATACTAAAAGTGGGTTAAAGTAAGAACTGTGAAGCACTGCTGAGAGTACAGCATTAGTCATTTTTTTTATTTTACATGTGATCAACTTGAACCAAACTGCTAGCCTTTTAAGCGTGCAGAAAAGTTGAAAATGCCTAGCACTGCAAATGTCAATTAATATTGCTCAGTGACCAGTGTTGAGCAGTATTGAAATTGTAATCCGCATAAAGTAAAGAGTGCAGATTGTCATGTTGCCAGGTTCTGATAGGCTGCACGTTATTAAAAAGTAAATCCCAGGCTAAGTGTTTTTGAAGATACAGGTTGAGGGGCTAAGGGGTTGTGATTTGTGTTCTCCAAACCAACCTATGTTATCCATTTATGTAAAAAGAAGTTCATTTGTGTGTCACCGTGTAGTGCACGATTTATCAAACCAATACTTTAAATAAATATACTTGCTTTCTGTACACCCACCTGGTTCTTGGCTCATTATTGGCAGAGTAGCTGGGCTCACTGGGCTCTGTATGAGTCTTAAGAGGGGTGTATTTGGATCCTGTATTAAGGGTACATTGTGGGCTCTCTCAAGTGGGGGGAAAGAAATCCCTAGGTTGAGTGTGGTCTCCCAATATAACGTTACATTGTGCGTGGCAAATGACCATCTCATTCATGACTACACAAAAGCCCAAATTGTTGACTTTGCCAATGCTTGTTAAAATGTGCCCTGTACCTTCATCATTGACTGCTAATGTTGGCCTTGAAATGCCACTTGTTAATTATTCTGATTACCGGAAGTATGAAGAGGGTAAGGGGAAAAGAAGGGAGTACCCATGAATATTCTGATTGTCGCGGGGCAACATATCAAGCTATGGGTTGTGCTTGCAATGAATGGGGGGAATAACCCAAAGACGTCTGTGCCCCGGGTCCCAAAATTCCTAAAATGGCCCTGATAGGCAGCCTATCCTGTGGAGGGTGCAGTTGAAGAATATTCAGCGAAATTACCCCACTAACAGCGATTGATATGGAACCTCAATGTATTAATCTCTTTGACTTGTCCAGTATTCCTCAATTTAAACCCTAAGGGTTAAGGGTATCTATGTTCATCCTGAATACATGTAAGAAATCACTGTAGGCTCCAGCCACTCCTGCGGTTAATCCCATACAGAATATTTAAAACATCCTACATTAGCAGGTTCATAGAGGACAGTTTCAACATGGACACATGGGTCCTCATTACAAGTTTGCCGGTCCGGAATCAACGGTGCTGGTAGAACCGTACCGGCACCGTTTTCCGGACCGGCAAACTACGAGTTCCGTCCGGCTCGCTAGGTCTGACCTGGGGGGAGCGGAACGGCACCCGCCCGCAGTGATGCACGGAAATACTGGTGCCATTACGACGTGGTGCCGTGTTTCTGCGGTCCCCATTCCCATGTAGTCCTATGGCACTCCACGGGAATGGGGATTTACAAAATTGCCGGTGTTGGATTTACCGGACCACCGGGGCAGATCTGCCCCGTTAATTCTGGCAAGTCCGGTGCTGGTAATTCACTACGGGTCCGGCGGCAGCCTGCTGGTTTTACCGGCACGGCTACCTCCAGACTTGTAATGATGGTGTTTTTAAAATATGGAGGGTTTTTCCTCCACTTTATTGTTTTATTTTTTACACTGCTTATGTATTTGTGGCTCATGTTTCATTTACAGCCACATTTTACCAGGATGTGCAGGCGTCCTTTTGCCAGATTTGTAAGGAAACCTGGTTGAGCACTTTCTAAGCCTGGATCAGCTGCCCTGCATACAGAAGGCTAACTACGAATCTCAGAGTGGCTAATACGGGGCGAGTAACACACACACCATGGGTCAATCCAGATGGGTGCATAACACATACGATAATACAGGTATGGCTGAGTGTACTAAGTGTACGGAGAGTGTTGCAGTGGAGTATGGAGGCCTTGCAGTCTGTCTACTGTCTCCATTGTGACTCCTTGCTATCTGTGAGAAAACCTTTCCCCTTCGTGGAGCGAACGCGCAGTGTGCGGAGAGTGATGCAGTGTTTGGATGTGGAGGGTACGGAGAGTGATGCAGTGTTTGGGTGTGGAGGGGTGCCGGGGGCCAGGTGCTCTCATTGTCGTCTGCTCCTGACAGAAGGCACACGGCACACGGAGAAAACATTCAAGTTGGAAACCGGACTCCGGAAGGTGCGACCGCACATCTGACACTGTTTCATGTGAGGTGGCTGCTGGACGTCTGTTACAGCTGAGTCACTTTGCTACTGGCATTGAGTGTGTGTGGGGAGGCAGCTGGTAGAGGGGAGTCCCCTGGCAGTATATCTCTTAAACCCGGTATCATGGCCCCGCTAATCTGCTAAAATCCTAGCTGTCGAAGTCGGCTCAAATAAGACTGAACGATAAAAGAAAAGAATAAAAGATACCCACTGAGAAGCGAGGGGTCGGTCATACGGCCTAAGTGGGCAATGGACAATTGGTGCCTCACAGAAACTATGTCTGAGGAACTGGTCCCAGCTCAGGGCCTAATGACACATTTCTTTCAGCGACGCAAACCTAAAACGTATAAGCACGCATTGGTACGGGATTCAGGTCCCTGCGTTCATGTGGCAGAAAGGACTATGCCAACAGATGAAACTATTTGTGAATTCTCTGGCTAATATTGACAAGAAAATGATTATGCCAACGGAAAACGAGTGTTTAGAAAAAGAACTACACGATGCAGATACCAGGGTGGATAGGTTAAGTGTGTCACCCGGGCTATTTGACACACAGGCCACGTCTATTATACATTATTTGACCAATAGTGAGTACGATGTGGGCTTGGATAACTTGGAAAGGGTGGAGCGCTCATCTTTAGCCTTTGAAGGCGAGGTTGGACGTGGAAACGACCACGAAGACGCAAGTTTAAGTTCTCTCGCAGCCCGAACTATGGTCTTACATTTCTTCATACGGTTGTATGACACAGTTGCCTTTGATGTCAGAGTTAATACCGCCACTCTGAGGCTAATAACACAGCACCGGACTGTACACTGTGTAAAAGATCACAAACATACTTCGGCAAACCATATGGTGACTTCAGGGCCCAACCCTCTCCCATATCCTTCACTGCCAGAGACCATAATTGCCTTTGGCAAGCTCGACTGCACTGACATAACAAATACTCAAGAGCCTGCTTTAGCCAAAGAAAAGAATTATGGACGCTGACAGGCAAAAGAAATCGAAAAATGTAAAGGGGCCATCAAGACAAAGCAATAAAGGATCAATGAAAATTCTTGCGCAAAATTCTCCAAACACAGAAGTCCAACAAGTCGTCAGATCCAACAGAGCAGAAAGTCGGATGGAGTATAAATAACAGCACCAAGAATGTGGATCCAAGGACTAAGCTTGACTCATCTGTAGTATTAAGTCGAACTACTACAAGGGGCAATCCTGAGAAATTGGTGAACTTTGAGAATAGGACCTGCCAACACGATACGAATCAAGCAATGAATGAGGCTCAGAGGAGTGTGCCTGAACAAGGGTCTGAAGGGAGGGGGCTAACGAAAGAACATAAAAAGACTCAATTTCTACATAATGAAAAAGGAGACTTAAGCAGCCCATTAAATCAAATCACTGCGCCCTTACAATCCTCGGGAATGCTCATGGATGGTGACTTTTGCACAGACCCTAGTCATTGACTAGGTTGGAAGATCTAGGATGCAGAGCAAACAAAAGAAGAATGCAGAATCCTGTAATCTTTGAGTCGGTTTGGATGAAGGAAGAAATACGCCGCAAAGTAGGGCTAAATTCTGAACCTACACTCTTCTGTGCCTGCCCGAAAAACCTTCGCCTCCACGGATCTACAATTTGGGCATCTTTACGACAAAGCTTGCCTAGGAAAGTGTGCTGTGTTCTTTGCATCAAAGGTAGTTGAAAATCTAGTGCATCTTCATCAGGAGGATATCCTACTAAAAGGCAATGAGAGTTATGTTATGGAGGTATTAACCAAAGAAGACACTTATCCAAGAAAGAATCTAACACTCATGAGACACTTTGATAATGATCATCGCAGGTACTTCCCAAGGGCTTAACCATCTTCTGGATGTGAGTGGCTTCCTGGCTCCCTACGAGGAACTCCAGCCTGCAAACCAGGATTTACAAAATTGGATAGTAAGCTGAAATGTGCATGGTTTTAAGTCCTTCATTCAAAATAATGATAATGATGTGTTATTTATATAGCGCCTTACTCCAAACCGCTTTACAGAGCACATATTTACATACAATATCACCCAGTCGACCTTGGAAGGATGAAAGGCTGAGTTGGCCTTGCTGGGATTCGAACCTGCGACCTGCAGATCACGCTCAGATCGCAGCAGCGAGCGCTCAACCCGCTGAGCTCATAAACAGTATGAAATTTTACAGAGATACGATTACATGATGTTACAAGAAACATGGCTTACTAGTTGCCCAGTTTTAGATGGGTGTCTGCTTGATTACAAACCTGCCAAGAATGGAATGAGGGGGCGTACTTGGGGGAGCGGTGGTCTGTTAACAGCTATCGCCAATGCACAATTTTGATCAATTAAAAAACTGAAATGTACATCTGAAGCGGCATTGGTAACTGACATAATCGACTCAAGCCAAAAGAAACTGGTACATACGTACATTATAAACATCTTTTGTAATCCAACCTGATGTGTGTTGAATAGGACACTGGTTGAACTTGAAAATGTTCTATTAGACTGGCAATGATTAGCTCCCTCCAGTCCAAACTTCAAGAGTGGGGACTTAAACTGAGAATGTAACACTTGTGACAATGACCTAGTCGCATTTGATGAAGCATATTGTGATGTCTTAGCTCAAAATTGGGATAGGTCAAAAAGGACTGCGTTGGGCAATACTTGGTCTGCTTTCTTTGTAAAATGGGGATTTGTACAATATAGGGCCTCATTACAAGTGAGGTGGTAAGGGGTTAATGGCGCCGGTAAAGGTGCCAGTGCCGTTAACCCCTTACTGCCTCATTACAAGGTCCCTTTGCCGGACCCGGTCTGGACATCTGGTCAGACCAGACGTCCTTTGCGGGTCCAGCGAGGGGACCTGCATGCCAACAATGGGCCCGTCATTAACGGGCCCGTTGGTAGCAGGCTCCCCATTCCCATTGATCCCTATGGGGGCTCAAATGGGAATGGGGATGGTCTGGGTTCCCTGAATGGGGAAATACCGGGCCCTCCAAAGTCGGAATGGCCCGGTATTTTCCCATTAAGGGACCATTCCCTTATTAAGGGCAAGGCTGCCTCCAAACTCGTAATGAGGCCCATAATCTCCTATTTGAGGGAAAACTGAGGGATGTACCAACGTGGCAAAATATGAGTGCAACCTCAACAATTGATTATATTTCTTTGAAGAATGTAGACCCCGGGAATGTTTATACCTTTGACATCATACCGACAACAGTGAGTGATCGTGCATTGTTAAGTCTAGAGGGCAAAATAGGCTCTGTGACAAAAACAGAAAAGGGGGGTATAACCAACCTTATGGTAACTGCGAAAAATTAAAGGATATGTTAACCTGGAAACCCCCACAAAGCAAACATCAGATTAGGGGTCTGGTGGGAATCTTGATCTGATGTTACTACGGACAAGGCGACTTAGTCAGATAACTTCCCCTTACTCCACGCTAAATTGCTAATTCCACCTAATTTGGGCAATAAAGTATCCAGGGGTTTTGTCCTGGCACATCAAAATATCTTTGATGCCCAAATAAATGCAAGGAAAACGTTACTACAGTACACTATCAAAGTACTGTCCACCCAGACTCCAAATTTATCTAGAACGGTAATAATAAAGGGGAAACTAAGTGCAAAACAGGTATACCAGAGATGGCTTAAGAATACAAACACACATTGCTAAAAATCAGATATTGTTTAAGCACATCATTGTGAAGGACTATATATCGATCTAGAGGATCCTGAATGGTGTTGATAACTATCAGGCAAATCTACAGTCATGTTGTGTTGCGTTGCAGAAGGGGTTTGGTACTTCACAAAGAAATCGAGGCGAGAAAGGGGTATATGACGTCTAAGGGGGAGAGCTCCAACACTAAGGACATGTGGGATTTCTCATTTGATGAATTAGATATAGCCATGATTATTGAGCTCTAAACAGTTCTAGAGAATGCGGCCCAGATGGGATATCCATTCTAATATACAGGGAGAATCCCACACTATGCTCAAAAATATTATTCAAAAGTTTCACTCATATTGCAAAAGGGGGACCTTGGCCCACCACATGTAGTAGTGCAGTGGTAGTGCCTATCTTTAAAAGAGGTGTTAGAGCACAACCCCAGAACTATCGACCCATCGCCCTCTTAGATCCGGCAGCAAAGATCTTTGCTAAATTGGTCCTAAAAACCTAAATAATCGGGAGGAGGTGGCCGGGGCACCGAGTCCTCTCCAAACAGGACTCTGTAAAGGGGTTGGCACCACATTGAGTGCCCTAGCACTTCACGCTTATACCTCCAACATAGGTGCAATTTTTATGAAATCAATCTATGTTGTGATAATTGACTTAGAAGCAGCTTTTGAGAATATAGATATTGAGTACCTCTGGCACAAGTTGAAACTATGGGGCATCGATATGGGGCTTCTTCGCATGATAAAACTCCTGTATACAGACAATTTGATAAAAGTTAGATTGAACAAGCAGGGACATGTATCTGGGGCAATACCAATTGTCAAAGGTGTAAGGCAGGGATGTGTCTTTGCACCTACACTGTTTAATCTCTACCTTGCGGATCTATGGTAGGAATGTCAATCGTGGAAATGCTATGCACACAAATGGGGAGACCTCAGGGCAAATATTATCGCCTATGCCGGCACCTACACTGTTTAATCTCTACCTTGCGGATCTATGGTAGGAATGTCAATCGTGGAAATGCTATGCACACAAATGGGGAGACCTCAGGGCAAATATTATCGCCTATGCCGATGATTTGGTCTTGGTGGATTCCACAGCGATAGGTCTACAGAGACTTTTGGTGGGTGTGGATAACTATCTAGTCAAAAAACAATTGACTTTAAACCCAGACAAATCCTTCGTAATGACCTTCACGAGCAGACAAAGTGAAATCCTATATATGGAAAGTACGCTATTCGATTTCCTCAAAGAGTCAAGTCATCAATCGGAAAAGGAAAATGGAGGGCACAATGTTACAGTATATCTCTATGATGAAGGTCTTCAAAATGAAAATGTGTGCCTATTCTTTCATTCCCCTTATTGAACTTTATAAGCTAAAAAAAAGCTGCCATGATTCTATATGGATGTGAATTTATAATATTAAATAATAGAAAATTCCTTGACATTTTGGAAGGCAAAATCTTCCAAAATCTGGAAGACAGTTCTGGGCCTGCCTAAAACGACCCCAATTAGTGTTATTCGGCTGGTGCTAGGGATTATATCTTCGTGTGCCCAGTATACAAAAAGTAGCCTGTTGCTGTTATCCAAATTAAAATTGGCCGAAAAACCTAGTCTGGGCTACTATCTTCATGAGTGCCTAAGAAAAAAGTCCAATACTGTACCCTTCCTAGAAAACGTCCATAAGCGCTGTCTGTTTCTTGAAGAATCAACTGAGATTAAAAATACTGACTCTTGTTTTGTGAAGAAAGGGAAGCTTTTGAGGTGAGACAAGTACATGGATATGGCGGACTTTGAGAGAATGAAATTGTTTAAAGACAAACAGGCATACTATGCCCCGAAAGGTAAAGTGAGAGAGTATTAAGCCAAATTTCCTTCTCACAAATGGAGGGACTGCTATCTCAAATTCCACCTCTGTGCCTTGCCCACATTGGAGGTCATAGGGTCACAACTGAATATACCAAAGGAGCTATGTGAATGTTGTGCCTATGGACTGGCACCTTTGGAAACAACGCAGCATTTGGTCTTGTAATGTCGGAATTTGAGGACTAACAGGATCAGACTGCAAGGCCCTTGGGTACACTCTATTTCCTCAGGTATTAATTCTGCCATGTGGGAGAGACGTGTGACAACAGCAAACCAGGGTATAACACTAGCACTGGCCACATTTTTGGGGATAATTCTCATGGAATTGGAAAAGGTGCTGCATCAAGGGGAGCACGATTGGCAAGAATGATGGGATGATATATGATGTAAGGAACTGCAAAATATGTATGACTATGTACGTGCAGAACAATGTTGAAGTGATATCCAGTTATGGGTAGGCCAGGAATAATGTATTTTTGGAATGTATTGAAATAGAAATGATTATTTGTTTGTAAAGCACAACATTTTATACAACTTGGTAATATAAATGAAAAGGTTTCTTGGAAACTAGAAAACCCTGAACAAAAAATAAAAAAAATAAATAATACAGCCATCACAGCAGGCAGATGGTATACATGCCGGTCTACAGTGGATCGTTCTCATTTGGTGCTTTCTGCACACTGTGGCATGAAACACACCCATTTCTGTCCTGGACCCCACTGGATATGGCGCACACCCTCACAAAGCATCTAAACAATGAGGCATGCCATTGGCGGGTCTCTGTACACAAAACGTCAATAGGTCATTATCGCTGGGTGTGCAGCACGTGCAGACACTTCCTCCCGCAGAACGATTAGCGTGGACAAGGCAGCCCTGTTAATTACCGCCGGCACCCATCACACGCGCACAATGGGGAGCGTGACGAAAGTGCAGATGAACAAAGGTGGCCAAGAGGTAAGGAGAGCTGCTGACAGCGATCTGACCCCGCCACTCTAGCCTTGCGTCCACCCCGAGCACCCAGGGTGGACTGGCCAATAGGGAACTCACATCGCCCACTGCACAACGAGTGGCCGGAGAAAGCGCTCTTGCCCCCTTGCAATAATGCAAGGTGAGACGTGTCATCCCTGCGGTGCAATCCAAAGCTTTCTAGTGACAGTCTCTTCGGAAAGAGACAATTCCCTTCACAGGGCTGCAGTCCATGACATGATAGTGCAGTATACACTAAGCACAGGAACCAGAATATAGTGCCCAAGACATACAACAACAAATGAGCTTTATGAAAAGAGATTGTGGAGGTATGTCAAGGCTTGCACAGCTGCAATGTCTGCTCCAGGTTTTCCTAAAAGGTGATATGCATGCTATGTCCCAGGCTTTCAGAAAAGGGGATATTCGGTTGTATACTAGTTGACCTTTTCACAATTGACCTCGGGAGAATTTACCTAATTTAGAAGGTCAATTAGGACATATATGGGGGGGGGGAACCCCTGCAATCCCCCACCCAATCCAAAAAACCCTGCAACCCTCCACCTAATCCCCTTATATTATTTATAATCCAAAACCAACCCAATACATATATAAAATAACAAAAATAATGTAAAGGTCAATTGTGCAAAAGGTCAATTAGGACCACTATAGGTCAATTGTGCAAAAGGTCAATTGTAAAAGGTCAATTTGGGTAATACCGGCTATCCATACTATGTCCGGGCCTGCACAGCTGCAGTGCCTGCTCCAGGTTTTCCTGAAAGGTGATATGCATGCTATGTCCCAGGCTTTCAGAACAGGGGATATTCATGCTATGTCCGGGCCTGCACAGCTGCAGTGCCTGCTCCAGGTTTTCCTGAAAGGTGATATGCATGCTATGTCCCAGGCTTTCAGAACAGGGGATATTCATGCTATGTCCGGGCCTGCACAGCTGCAGTGTCTGCTCCAGGTTTTCCTGAAAGGTGATATGCATGCTATGTCCCAGGCTTTCAGAACAGGGGATATTCATGCTATGTCCGTGCCTGCACAGCTGCAGTGTCTGCTCCAGGTTTTCCTGAAAGGTGATATGCATGCTATGTCCCAGGCTTTCAGAACAGGGGATATTCATGCTATGTCCGGGCCTGCACAGCTGCAGTGTCTGCTCCAGGTTTTCCTGAAAGGTGATATGCATGCTATGTCCCAGGCTTTCAGAACAGGGGATATTCATGCTATGTCCGGGCCTGCACAGCTGCAGTGTCTGCTCCAGGTTTTCCTCAAAGGTGATATCCATGCTATGTCCCTGCTTGCTCAGCTGACATGTAAGAAACTTTTTTTCAGGAAAGGAGGATGTGCCATCGAATGTATTATATGACAGTGGATACAAAAATGAGAGTCATTATAGTTGCAGATTCTCTCAAAGAAAAGGACTCCAAGCGCCTTGAGGCGCCACTGCAATAAGTAATCCCAACACATTGCCAACATATAATATAAACAAAAGAGACTGGTTGTTTTGCAGGGTGAATGCGTGATTATAGACATTGGGCCTCATTACACGGTAGGCGGTGAGCCATGGTGCTATTAGCGCATGGTTCATGCCGGTAAAATACCGGCACCGCCTTGGTGGAAAGGGGAATTACCGCCCCATTCCAAGGTTGGCGGGGCGGTAATTCCCCCTTCCACCATTGCCCTTCCCCATTCCCATTTTTGCCCCATAGGGCTCTATGGGAATGGGGAAGGCGCTAATTATGGTACCGCAAATTGCGTTACCGTAATTAGCTCCACTGGTCCCTTTGTGGGTTGGTTTTTAACGCCTGCAAAAAGCAGGCGTTAAATTCCCCAACCCGCAAAGGGACCTCGTAGTAAGGCGGTAAGGATTTACCGGTACTGGTAAAGTACCGGTACCGGTAAACCCTTACCGCCTACCGTGTAATGAGGCCCATTGTGTTTCCAACTTCTAATAGCTAGAGTGTGGGGGTGTGGTGGTGGCCACCCTCCTACCCCCACGCTCTGGGATGGGCCTGAGGGACATATGTGACCCCTGTAAACCGACCAGACCTGCTGCCCCGGACCGGTGAGGACCGCTCTATGAGCCCCTGGCATGACACCTCACTGTGTTGCGCCGAACCTAGAACCATAACCTAAATCAGCCATGCATGAATCACTGCACCAAAAATTGTTATGTCATCATTAGATCATAGTTATATCATCAATTACATATTTTATGTACTAGAGCGTGGGGGAGTGGTTGTGGCCACTCCCTCATGCTCCGGGGTGGGCCTGAGGGAAATCTGTGACTCCCATAAACCAACCAGACTTGCTCCCCCAGACCAGTGAGGACCGCTCCATGAGCCCCTGGCATGAAACCTCAACGTTGTGCGCCACACCTAGGACCATAACCAAAATCAGTGAATAAATCTCCCTTTCAGGAACCCAAATGGATGAGCACCAAGCTCAGTTCAATGCAATGTGCCCCGCCCTGCTGAATCGCACCGACAAACCCCTGATCTAATAAGGTCGGTGGGAAAACGAACAAATGCTGCCTTTGCAGCTCACCAGTCCCGGGCCGGGCAAAGGAGAGGCAGAGCACCTTGTGCCCCCCACTTTATACCCACCCGGGACCCTTTGGATCCAACTTCTGGCACCGAGCGGTTGTGCCTGCCAGTGACGTACCATGCCGCCCTGAGCCGGTGTATTCCACCCCCTCTTTTGGTGCCTGGGGACTTGTCATTGTTGCATCATCAATATATTTCAGGAGCCCTTTCACTGTTTCACCGCCCGATTATGTCATACTGGTGCCCTCTCACTGTTGCACCGTTAGTATATGTCACACTGGAGCCCTCTCACTGTTTTACCATCAGTATGTCATCTTGCAGCCCTCTCACTGTTTCACCATAAATATATGTCACACTGGAGCCCTCTCACTGTTAAACCATCAGTATATTTTACATTGGAGCCCTTTGTTACACCATCAGTATATGTCATACTGGAACCATCTCACTGTTTCACCATCAGTATATGTCATACTGAAGCCCTCTCACCGTTGCACCATTAGTAAATGTCACACTGGAGCCATCTCCCAATTTCACCATCAGTATATATCATACTGGAGCCCTCTCACGTTTCATTGTCAGTATATGTCATATATGAGCCCTCTCACTGTTTCACCATCAGTATATGTCGCACTGGAGACCTCTCCCTGTTGCACCATCAGTCTATGTCACACTGGAGCCCTCTCGCTGTTAAACAGTCAGTAATTTTACACTGGAGCCCTTTGTTACACCATCAGTATATGTCACACTGGAACCCTTTCACTGTTTCACCATCAGTATATATCATACTGAAGCCGTCTCACTGTTGCACCATTAGTATATGTCACACTGGAGCCCTTGCACGGTTTTGCCATCATTATGTGTAATACTGGAGCCCTCTCACTGTTTCACTATAAATATATGTCACACTGGAGCCCTCTCACTGTTTCACCGTCAGTATATATCACACTGAAGCCCGCTCGCCGTTCACCGTCAGTATATGTCATACTAGAGCCTGCTCACTGTTTCATTATCAGTCTTTGTCACACTGGAGCACTCTCACTGTTAAACCATCTGTATATTTTACAACAGAGCCCTATGTTACACCATCAATATATGTCAGACTGGAGCTATCTCACTGTTTTACCAACAGTATGTGTCATACTCGAGCCCCCTCAATGTTTCACCATAAATATGTCACAATGGAGCCCTCTCACTGTTTCACTGTCAGTCTTTGTTACACTGGAGCCCTCTCGATGTTAAACAGTCAGTATATTTTACACTGGAGCCCTTTGTTACACCATCAGTATATGTCACACTGGTGCCCTTGCACTGTTTCACCATCAGTATATGTTATACTGGAGCCCTCTCACTGTTTCACCGTCAGTCTGAATCACACTGAGGCCATCTCACTGCTAAACCGTCAGTGTATTTTACACTGGAACCCTTTCTTTGTTGCGCCATCCGTCTGCATAGTACACTATTGCACCCTTACAATTTCCGACTAAAAGGGTTCCTTAATTTCGACTATTTTATTGCGAGCAGTGCGTGACCACACTCCAGCCTCTGCACATAGCAACACCACGCGGTCAACGGAGGGCAGGAAGAGCTGTGGCAAGCTACTTAAGCAAATCTGAATTAGGGTAACACAAGAAAAATGGGGGGGGAGGTGTAATCTGATGGCGCGTTTCGATAATTCAACGCACAAAGTAATCGTCGGCAATGTCTATGACTCACAGATAATCCGATTAGAATAATGCATTTAGCAAACAGCAGCCGGCCTCGCCTCGCCTCGACTGATCGTGTTGCAGGGAGGCGCGCCCTGACTCTCTGTCGCCGCGTGCCAGGCAACCGAGGCCTCGCCAGGCAACGGGCTCGGCGCTGCGCCTGCGCAAAGGCGGGAAATATACTGTGCGGCGGTGTGGCCGAGCGCCAGAAAACCAGACCGCAACAAAGACTTGAGCGACCTTTCTTGTTTCATATTCTATGTTTTCACCAAAAAGATTCAAGGACAGTACCGTCCATTTACGGGCGGAAATGCTGTATGGGAAAAGCAACAGGGCAATCGTGCGCCCATGGAAGTAGCCCAAAGTTAATGTTAAATGCGGGAAGAGGTACAGTCGGAGGCAGTCTATAATCGCATGGCAAAACATTATTTTCAGCGAACAACCTATATAGTATAAATATGTGTATACAGTAAAGCTCGGCTGCAGACCATCAGCATCTGGGAAACGGAGCGTAATCGGGGCTTTAAGTGGGCCGGGGCTGAGCCTGGCTAGTCTCCCAAAAACTCAACCGAGGTTGGGCTCACATTACCATAGACAGCCCCCACAACAACGTTCCATGTGCACGATTCAAACCCTTGCCCCTCTAGCGAATAGCCAGTGTCACGTTTCACTGTTCTGTGTGGAACATGTCTCCTTATTACCAAATGTTTTACATTACCTATGTTCTAATTCTGTCTATTATGTTATCTGCACCCTGGACAACTACTCCTGCAACTGTATGTACACTGTGTGGAACATGCTCGTTTTTTATCAAACGTGTTACATTAGCTATGCTCTAATAATGTCTATCATGTGATCTGTACCCGGGACTCAATCATTATGTTACTACTCGTGCAACCAACTAAGCATTTCAACCATGTAACCAATAAGCTTTAAGTTTTCGTGTAACCAATATGGCTGAAAGTACCCTTGTGACCTACGCCGTGATACCCCCGGGTTTGGACGTATTATCAAATGCAATAAATGAACAAAATAAATAAATAAATATCACTTAGGTGGTGAATTTTGTTTCATTCATAGACTGCTTGACATGTAAAGCCCATAACAGGCTTTATGTGTGAAGCAGTCTGTTGTATAAAATAACAGAAATTGTGCACCTGTGAAATAGCACAGTGCGGTGCGTTGCAACACTGATTTGCCAGCGGCAGGGCTCGGGGGAATCCCCAGAGCGAGAACAAATCTTATTTTATTGTCGTGTACTGCCCATAATGTAGGCCACACACCCCTTGATGCCCCCCCACCCCTGTCGATTCCACACCCGACTTAAAGGACTGGGAGTTTTACATATGACAGTGAAGTTTGTAACAACTCGTGTAAATTAGCTGCTTGCAAGGCACAGACTTAGCTGTACAGCGGATATACAAAGGGACACCTCCAGGGGGTTACAGGTAGGGTGGCGAGGTTGCTCGTGTAGCTGGGATGTGTAGGGGTGCAGGGCTGGAGGAAGTAGGGCAGAGGGCTCTATAGTGAAGACTTAGCACTGAGTGGGGCAATTAGTGACTGTCCTGGAGTTCTCGTGGAGTTTTGAAAGTTCTAACCAGGATCGCTGATCTCCCTTCATGGGGAGATTTTAGCCCAGGTCTGAGAATGGCTGTCAATATATTTCTATGATACTTTATTTTTTTATTTTATTTATTTATTTGTAGAGCGCCGAACTGCTCGCAAGCATCGGGGCGCTTACATGAAGACGTAGACAAATAGTGAAGACAAACAATATACAGGACAGTTCATTACATATAGGAGTTGTCAATCAGAGGTCGTAAAGCCTTATCTCGAATTACTTAAAAAGCAAGGTTTTAAGTTTTTTACGGAAGGAAAATAGATTTGATTCCAGTCTAAGGGTAGTCGGAATACATGTTCCTACATGATGAATAGGCCCCAACAGGTAACCATAGCATCTGGACATTGAGCCCTTGCCAGGTGTAATCTTGTTAACAATCAGCTCTGACTCCAGGGAGCTGTGTTCGCCCATCTAGTCCTGTTTTTTCTTTACATTCTGTGTCCTGCATTTATAATGGGAAAGGCAAACGATACCTACCAAAATGCAAGATTCAAACCAGGACTGGGTGAGCTAGGCCCCCCTCTGCAATGGGTCCAGTTGAGAGCAATGGTGCAATTGAACACAATGCCTGCCGTCACAGGGCTCATTTGCAATCGCTATGGATGTGTCAGTATTTGGGCACCTGCCCATGGTCTAAGGTAGGCTAGGAGTGCTTTGCCAGCGCTCTGCTGAAATGCCAGTACTGAGGGTAATGGTGCAAGTCAGAACAGAAGTGCTTTATTAGAGCTCATGGGGCAGTTTCAGGACTGGGAATACAGTGCACGAGGCAAGCTAGGATAGAGGTGCATTTTGAGAGCTTTGCGTGCATTTCAGTTCTGAGATCACTGTGTAGAGTGCAGGGCAGAGGCGCTTTAAGCGAGTAGGGTGGAGGATTCAGTACTTGGATACAGTGCACGAGGCAAGCCAGGATAGAGGTGCATTTTGAGGGCGTAACACACATCTCAGTCCTGACATTGACGTGCACAGTGCAGGTTCGGGCAGAGGTGCACCGTGGGAGCGCTTTCCATGCTTCAGTACATCAAGACCAGCAGATAATGTAGGGCATAATAACAGGGGATTGTGGGAGCTCTGGATGCCTCGGCACTGCCCTAGTGGAGGACAGAGTGGGTCTGGGCAAAGGAGCAATGTCAGACCCTGAGAGCATTACGATTAACTCAAGAGTGAAACGGTTCTTTAACAAACACTGCTAATCATGTTAGCACATGCGCTTGTGAAGATCTATGGCCTCTGTGCACTTTAAGGTCATTATAATGGTAGCCTACCTAAACCTAACACCCCTTCGGCAATGTTTTTTCACCGAATTTCACAGGTTTTTATTCGCAGTGCCAGTTGTCAAGCACTGGCACACACCCATTTCCTGCAGTGTCCTAATGTAAAGGCAATGGCTTCTGGGACATCTAGCCTGTCAAAAACGGTGCACTGGTAAACCGTGAATATATTCTCTTCCGGCTGTGCAAAGGGAGCCCGCCCACCCTTGGCCTTGTGCACCTGGAGGCGTGTCCTTATATCTGCCACATCTACCCCACTCTGGGTCAGCAGAGTGAGATGCACGTCACCCTGGCAAGGTCACTTTCTATTGGTATTTTGTGAATCAGAGGGGAGTTTGTGACAGTAATACGTTAGAAAGCAAATTAACAAGATAACAATGGTTGTATGATTTCTATGTGTCCCGGGAGGATAGCTCAGCAGCAATGCAGTTGCCTTGGAAGCAAGATGACACAAAGCAACACAGGTTCGATCCCCGGGTCTGCGCTTAGAAACCCCTGGGTATTTAAGTGCTTATAAATACGCAACTAAGAAAAAAGAAAAAAAAAAAGATTACGCAACTAAAAAACAGTTCCTGTAATAGTGCCTCGATGCCCGCGGGCTGTGTGAGTGCTTTAAAAAATGTTAAATGAATAAATATGTAGCATTATAGTAAAGAAGCTTAAGCATTAGACACACAGGGGCCATGAATGTGTGCTGGGTGCAGATGTGTGTTCACTCCAAAAGAACCAGTACTGGCCTCCTCTGTGGACAGACATCACAATTTATGTGCCAGGAAATACAATACAATTGATCCTGTTGAGTGCCACGGTGCTGCCAATATGAGGGTGGATTAAATATTCAAGTGTGCGGCCAGGTATAATATGATTCTTTGCATGCCACCCTGCCATGGCGGCTGATCAAATAGAACAGTCTCTCACTCTCTCCCCTCTCTCCCCTCTGTCTCCCCCCCCACCCGTCTGCACCAGGGAGAGTCCCCTGCCTTCCTGCACTTACTTGGACCCTGTCACTTGCATGATCTGAATGACACAAGGCCTAGTAAGATCGTTTGCTTTGTTCCCCTAGAAACACGTGTGTACAGTCGTGTTATAAATGACTTATCATATCATATCAAATAGTCCAGCAGTGTCCCAAAGGACCAGACAGTAAGAGATATCACATGACCAGGTCTGCTCGTCATGCCAGTAGGCTGCTCACTCTGCCAGTGGTGCTTCATGATGCTGCTACTAACAGCATGTTTGCGTGCCATCCTGCCATCACAGCTGATCAAAAAGGCTAGCAGTGTGCCTAGCCCCAGACTGTGAGAGGCGATCAAATGCCCAGGACTGCTAATTGTGCCAATAGGCTGCTCACTCTGCCAAGGGGCTTCTTAGGGAGCCAAAGCAGTGCTCGGGGCACTTAGACCGGTGCAAGTTACAGGTTGCACATGCTCATTCCTCACCTCAAAAAGTACATTTATTCTTCGGATTAAAGATACTACTAGGGTGGCCAAGAAGGTAAAAAGCACAGTAGCCTTCCTGTAATCCACATAATCCCAAACACAGCATGTAAAGTACCATCAAAAGTAACACAAACAATTCTCACAGCATTTAACGTACCATCGCAACTCACCTAAACAACCCCCACAGCATGTAAAGTACCATCGCAAGTAACCCAAACAACCCCCACAGCATGTAAAGTAGCATCACTACTCACCCAAACAACCCCCACAGCATGTAAAGTAGCATCACAACTCAACCAAACAACCCCCACAGCATGTAAAGTACCATCGCAAGTAACCCAAACAACCCCCACAGCATGTAAAGTAGCATCACAACTCACCCAAACAACCCCCACAGCATGTAAAGTACCATCGCAAGTAACCCAAACAACCCCCACAGCATGTAAAGTAGCATCACAACTCACCCAAACAACCCCCACAGCATGTAAAGTAGCATCACAACTCACCCAAACAACCCCCACAGCATGTAAAGTAGCATCACAAGTAAACCAAACAACCCCCACAGCATGTAAAGACCGTCTCAGCTCACCCAAATAACCCACAGAGCATGTAAAGTACCATCACAAGTTACCCAAACAATCCTCACAGCATGTCAAGTACCATCACAACTCACCCAAATAACCCCCAGTGCATGTAAATTACCATCAGAACTAACCCAAACAATCCTCACAATGTGTAAAGTACTGTCTCAACTCACCCATATACTCACCCATATAACCCCCACAGCATGTAAAGTACCATCACAAGTAACCCAAACAATCCTCACAGCATGTAAAGTACTGTCTCAGCTCCCCCAAATAACCGCAACAGCATGTAAAGTACCATCACAAGCAACCCAAACAATCCTCACAGCATGTAAAGTACCATCTCAGCTCCCCCAAATAACCCCCAGAGCATGTAATGTACCATCACAAGTAACCCAAACAATCCTCACAGCATGTAAAGTACCATCACACCTCACCCAAACAAACCCCACAGCATGGAACGTACCATCACAAGTAACCCAAACAATCCTCACAGCATGTAAAGTACCATCACACCTCACCCAAACAAACCCCACAGCATGGAACGTACCATCACAAGTAACCCAAAAAATTCTCACAGCATGTAACATACCATCACAACTCACCTAAACAACCCCCACAGCATGTAAAGTACCATCAAAAGTAACACAAACAATTCTCAAAGCATGTAAAAAACCATTACAACTCACCCAAACAACCCCCAAGGGATGTACAGTACCATCACAAGTCACCCAAATAACGTCCACACCATGTAAAGTACCATCACAAGTAACCCAAACAATCCTCACGCCATGTACAGTACCGTCTCAGCTCACCCAAATAACTCCCACACCATGTAAAGTATCATCACAAGTAACCCAGACAATCCTCTTAGCATGTTAAGTATCATCTCAGCTCCCCCAAATAGCCCCCAGAGCGCATGTAAAGTACCGTCACAACTCACCCAAATAACCCCCAGAGCGCATGTAAAGTACCATCACAACTCACCCAAATAACCCCCAGAGCATGTAAAGTACCATAACAAGTATAACCAAAACAACCATCAGAGCATGACAGTCACAATGGCCTGCCCACAAACTCTATTTGAATTTTCCATATACCAATTCTAATGATAATACAAAATGGCCCCCAAAGTAATAATAGGAAGTGTTGAGTTCACAATGTGTCCTCTGGTAGTGGATGGAAGGATTCTAGGAGATGTCCAATGATACATTTGAAGTTCCTCATCAAGATTATGAACTCTCAGGAGAGTCCATACCTGGATTTAAAAGATAAAAAATAAGACAGTCTATGGAAGTCTTTGAATTCTTGGCTGCAGTTTTTGGAAGTTGTTTAGTTTTTTTGACCATAAACCCAAAAGCGGCATAGCTGAAGCCTTGCCTGCTTCCTCCATCCCTCTTTCTCCTGAAACGCCAGATTCTCTCCTACTGCCCTTTTACTCCTGTTGCAGCCAATCACCTGCCTACTTCACCCTGTTGCCCTTGTCCAGCACCCAACCTAGAGACCCTGCTAATGCTTCCCTCTGTCCTGTCTCCCTTCACTAGCATAGTGTGTCTGTGGCTCTATTTTATCAATAAGATAGCTCAGCGGGTTGGGGTCTCTCTGCTGTGATCTGCAGGTGGCAGGTTCGAATCCCAGCAGAGGCAACTCCGCATTTCATCCTTCTGAGGTTGATAAATGAGTACCAACTGCGGTTGGGATGATTAATGTATGTAAAAATGTTTCATGTTCAGCACTTAGGTGCAATCGCTATACACATTACAAATCATTCTCATTTTTAGGGGAGAGGAATGAGACTGAACAGTGTCATCCAGCTCAATGCCAGCAGCCCCTCAAATTCCAGTTTACCATATCGCCGGTCTACGACAGCCTTCCCTGGACCCCACCCCTGCCTCCTTTGAAGCAAATGGAAAGACTTAAATAATACAATGCAATGCAAGGTACATTATTGGCATGACAAATTAGACACATATTGAAAAAGCAAAAAACTGGTATACATAAATATAACATTCTCTTCAGTGGTGATTATTTTGGTGTTCAGCATTTTTGTTTAAACGCCCATATTGATTTATGTACTTTGTCTTCTCTGGTAGCATGCAACACGCATGCTGGGGATGCGCGCAACACGCATGCTGGGGATGTGCGCAACACGCATGCTGGGGATGCACACGCAACACGCATGCCAGGGATGCGTGCAACATGCATGCTGGGATGCACGCAACATGCATGCTGGGGATGCACACGCAACACGCATGCTGGGGATGCACGCAACACGCATGCTGGGGAGGCACCCAACACGCATGCCGGGGATGCACACGCAACACACATGCTGGGGATGCACGCAACACGCATGCTGGGGATGCACTCAACACGCATGCTGGGGATGCGCGCAACATGCATGCTGGGGATGTGCGCAACACACATGCTGGTGATGCGCGCGCAACACGCATGCCGGGGATGCGCGCAACACGCATGCCAGGGATGCGCGCAACACGCATGCTGGGATGCACGCAACACGCATGCTGGGGATGCACGCAACATGCATGCTGGGGATGCACGCAACACGCATGCTGCGGATGCACGCAACACGCATGCTGGGGATGCGCACGCAACACGCATGCTGGGGATGTACACGCAACACACATGCTGGGGATGCACACGCAACACACATGCTGGGGATGCACACGCAACACGCATGCTGGGGATGCACACGCAACACGCATGCTGGGGATGCACGCAACACACATGCTGGGGATGCGCACAACACGCATGCTGGGGATGCACACACAACACGCATGCTGGGGATGCACACGCAACACACATGCTGGGGATGCACGCAACACGCATGCTGGGGATGCACGCAGGAACATATCCTGCTGTTCTCTCTGCAAATTCTGGTCATTGTGAAAGGATGAAGCAGAGCTGGTTCTTTTCCAGTTTTATACACAAAGACTTCCTTATTCTCGCAAAATGTGGGAAAATAAGTTTCCCAGGTGTCTTTTGATGTTGGGATGTGTTGACAGGTCCTGTCCTCCCTAAACCTTCTTGTTGGAACTTCCGGTCTCTGCTGCCAGCTTGTCATCACTGTGTATTTGGTGAGTTTTTGCCTGGGCTTCAGTTTTTTCTAGCCAGAATTCAGTAATCTGTAAATGTCAAGTGTTGCCCCACTGACCTGTGGCATTTTATCTTGCTGTCCTAGTTCTGCTCTCCAGTGCATTGTATATAGCTTCTATGAGGCCTGTTCTGTGACACTAGTCAATGTCTCCTCCTGCCGTGGGATTACTCTGCTTCCAAACTGTGGGGCACTGCTGCCGAACGGGCACAATCCTGCAACACACTGTTCGAAGGATTGTTTCAAGGGCGTTATGCTTTGGTTTTGCATTGACTGGTAGGGAGGAAGTTTGAGTTACTGCTCCTGAGATGGCGGGCATAATTTGAAAACGTGTTTTGGATGTTGAGAAGCAGGGCGAATCTGCATACTTCTGCTCTGCACCATGGGGTTTGGCCAGTTTGTTTGCACACTAAGAACTTGTTTGCAGGGCTCGAGGTGCAGCATTTCATTGGAAGGTTTGCCCATTCTGCATATTCCGTTCTGTTAGTGTTAGACCACACATCTCACTCCCGTAAAGTAGGGTAGGGGTGATGTGTTGTAGATTCAAAGCTAAAAGCTTTAGTGTTCATTTTACCGGCGGCTTGAAGAGTGATATTTGCTTCTTGATGGCATGGAAGGGTTTTTCTTGCAGTATTTTTAATGCGAGTTCAACACTCCCATACTCAGTTATTCTGAGGCCTAGGATGGCGTATTCTGTGACATGCTCCACCTGTGTGCCATTAAGGAATATTTGCACTTGGTTCTGGAATACTTTAGGTTCACCTCTCGGGACCAGGTCTTGCAGTATTCTCTAAGGAGGCTCTGAATGTATTGGAGCCCTTCCTTGGTGGGTGCTAGCATGGCACCGTCATCTGTATAGAGTAGGCCTTTTATTTTCTGGGCCCTTTCATGGGAATTAGATGCGCCATGGATGGGAACTGATGTCAGAGAGATGCAGAAAGGGGAGATGAGAAATTCGGGGATAGGACGAAAATGTCGAATCCCATCACTGCAAACCCAGAAATGTAGTTTACTTTTGGCCTAATGTTGGCACTTTTTATCACAAATATAGTTGGTAAGTGGGGGTGGGAGCATTAAATAGACATGCGGGATGTGGATGGTGCGTCAGGGGGTCTCTCCCCGCATTTATTTGCGAGAAAAAGTGCAAACATGTGCAAAGAAAAATCGACATATTCGGGGTTCGCAGTAAGAAATAAAGCACAGTAATCATATAGATCCAGAAGTTTGATAGGGCGATTTGTCACTAATGTGCAATTTGCAATGCCCACAGTTCTATCTCTGAAATTGACCTTCATTGAACCTCACTGTATTATGACAAAGTATTTTTCTCGGAGTGCCACAGTCACTTACCAGCTCACAAACCACTTGTGCATCTCCTGCAGAAAGCGTGATCCAAGGAAAATAACACCTTCCCCTCTCCAAAACTACTATGCTGGGGTAGCCTGCCCAGTGCCCATATCAGAGAGAGCTGGCATGGGATGCTTTGTTGCCGTGGGGCACACGTCATCCGGTCGAAAGAGCAGGCCAGGAGATTACCCGAAGGCAAAGCGCAAACGCGGTGAGCTTGTAAGTGGCTTAAAAGCAGCTCTTCCTAAACCTGATGCAATTGTGTTCTCACTTGACCCCCGATCTATCCTGGATGAATGTCAAATGAGGGCTCAGGGTGTTTGCTTGTCCTCAGAGAACATGTCTACAGCAACACAGGATGGAGCACAGCCAAGGGGTGCCACTGTTTCCAAACCGGGTTAGGTCGTAGGGGTGGGTTGAATGCAGAGTGCAGGAGAGCACCAAGTCAACTGGCACGAGGGCATGGGGCAAAACAAAAGAGGTGTTGGCTGGAGGGTCTATAATTAATCCCAACCTCTGGCATTACTCTGGGCAACCCTCCAGACCATCGTTCTTCGCCTGCCAAGCCATTACAAACGAGAGAAATGCCATATGCAAATCAGGCTTGGACCCACCCCAAAAGGGGCACATTATATCTGCCAAATATCCACAGTAACAGGGTACAGCCAAAGGGTGCCCGGCCCATCACAGGGAGCTGGGACCGCAAATCTAGACCAACTCCCAAGAGCTTGAAGAGTCGCCAATAACCTGGATGCATGGCCCTGCGGCTCCTACGACAAACACTTCCGTACATTCCACAGGAAGACTATCCTCAAGTAGTGGGGGCACTTACGAATGCTCACCTGGACTACTGTAGTAGTCAACTGGTGGGCACTCCAAAAAAACAGATCAGCAGACTGCAAACAGCGCAGAATGCTGCGGTCAGGCTGATCTATGGGCTCAAAAAAACAGCCTGTCTCATTTTTCCATCGTCAACTCCATTGGCTATCAGTTGAAGACCGTATAAAATTTAAAATAGCCTGTCTGATCTTCAAATGTCTGAATAATATGCCACCAGACTATCTTAAGGAAATGTTTAGATATTATCAACCATCAAGACCCCTTCGCTCAAGTGACCAAGCACTATTAATCATCCCCCATCTACATTTGTTTCTAGCGGGGATTGAAGATTCTCGGTGTATAGTCCAAGACTTTGGAACAGTCTACCCAGGGAAATACGGAATTCAGACACCCTGCTTAATTTCCGGAAGGCCTTAAAGACCTTCCTGTTCAAATAAAATGTGCCCACTGGATAATATTTAGATCTTTTCTTGCTCTCAAATATACTTAAGAATATACTTTGTCCTAGCCTTCCTGAGTTATTAATACGATCTGCGCCATTATACGGTTAGGTCCGTTTTGAGCACGTTACAAATCCCTCAAATCAAAATCAAATCAAATGGATGGTCCCTCTGCCTGCGACGAGGAGTACATGGATGGGTAGCGATATAAACTCTTACTCAGCCCCACACTACTTCTAAATGAACAGTAATTCCAATCAACAGGAGAAAGAGGCACAGCCCAACAGCTATACCCCCTTCACCTCTTTAGAGTAGCATGTACTCAAGGCAGGCTTTAGTCTCTAGGAGGGGCGTGAGCTTACACAGAAGCTAAATATATAAATGCTGGTTTTTGGGGCTCGACAGCATCGAACCAGGCTTCTATGCGCTTTCCAATGGGTCCCGGTGCTCCTCTACTTTTTTTATTAAGTTTTATTGTCCAAATACTTTATTTTAAAAAGAAACCGTTCCGGAAGGTTTTCGTTTAAAAATAAGTGTAGGAAGTAGTTGAAACGTGCACTTTAGTGCACTGCACTGCACGTTCCCTTAAACAGCAGGTGCATGTGTTCGGGGTTTGTATTGTGCGTGGTAGGGGGCGTGGCGATGCGGTTTGCGGGGAGCAGGCACAGGTCAGTACGGAACATAGCTCCACTACTCCTTTTCGTACACTTCGACCACGCCCCAGGAGAGACGCCATTCCAGAAGCACAGCCGCACAGGAGAGACGCCAAGCTGCAAGAGAGTTTGGCAACCCATATGTCACAAGAGGGCTGTAGGGTGTTTGCTTATCCCTGGACATACGTCAAATGTAATGTAAGCCTGTCCAATGGCAATTCCCATCACCGGGGAGTGCCATGCCAGGTTGGGCCCAGTGCAGAGAGCCCAAAGCGATGCCTGCGAAGTACAAGGTGTTTGCTTATCCTTTGCACAATAATAAACAACAATGGCACTGAGTCAACAGGCGCCCAACCCTGCCACAGGGAGCGGGGCAGCAAGTCAGATTGAGTGGTACAAGTTCCAGGTTAACAGCCTGGAGCCCAGTCACAAGGCAGCAATAATGGAAGTGCCGATGGCTAACCACTCATCCACTCCCTTTAACGATGATGGCAGCGTGGGGACACAATGTCTGAGTGGGGATTGTGGTGTGGGTTAATGCTCTCAGCACATTTCAGCAACATTGCCATTCACCTACAGCTGTGTGGTTTACTAAACAAAGGGAGCTGCCCAATTGCAGGTTATATGTGCACCAGGAACCTGTACTGCACTTACTATGCCACTCTTGGGAACAGGGGGCTCTCTGATCTTCCACCCAGCCCCGCGTACCACAATGCAGATGTACCCCCACGCCTCTTTCAAAAAGGGATTTATAGTAATTAATACGTGTTACAATGGCGAATAATACCAAAATAGCAATGCCCGGATCCCTGCTTTATGTGTCTCCTGATAACCCCCAGAATACCAGGTTCATCCTGGCGGGTCTCATCTCACCTCTGTGGTACCTTCTGTGTTGCTAACGGTCCTGTGCATCTCACTGCTGTGGACTGGGGTGCAGCGCTCAGTGGGGATGTGGGGACGCTGCTTGTGACTTCATCACTGGTGGCTTGCACTCCAGCTGGGCCAGGGAGGGCACCAGGGCCTTTCAACCTTTTCAAATGGAAGGGGCCTCGATCCTCAGGGGACCCCCAGCAGCTGTATCCATGTTGCCAATCAGCATTTCTAGGACACAGCAATATATTTGTTTCAATGTTAATTTTGTTCTGGGACTTTAAATATGCGCTTTGCTGTGCTCCCTTACAAGCTGCATTTGCTGGAACCCTTCCTTCTGGATATAAAGAACTGTTATTGTCTTTTTAATACCTGTGCCTCCACATCAACCCCTTGCTGGCAAAGAAGGATTCAGTGGGCTTTTAGTGTTTCAGCTCCCTGCTGGCTGCCCGTGTGATAATCAGAGGCTATTAACCCCCACTGTATTTGTCTCCGTTATAATGTATGCACTCCACAGGTGCCTCAGACTGTTTTCTGATCTAAGTAAGGAGGGGGCCCCCAAACAATATGTTGAAATCAGGGTGGATTAGCTTATAGGTATTTCCTGGTAGTCCTCTGCAGCCTGGTCCTTTTTGTGTGGTAACCTATTTTATTTCCAAATGTTCTCATAGGAAAAGAGTTGGCCTTGCCGAAGATGTGTAATATGGGCCCCCTTTGAAAATTATTTCTAGGGTCATGTTTGGTTTCCAATCCACCCACGGTTGAAGTGGCCCCCACATTCTAGCCTCACCCAGGCATCTCGCCCAGCGTGACCTGGGGGAATTCTTCGCTGCAAGCCACAGGGATGAATCTTAACCCTCATTGTCCAATGCGGGCCAGGATTTCACAGTATGTCGGCCCGCGTAGTATTCCAACGGCTTTCAAAGGACTCCCCTCCCAGCCCCAACAGTGCCCATCACTGCCAAGAGTCCAGAGAATATTCCAACGGCTTCCAAAGGACTCCCCTCCCAGCCCCAACAGTGCCCATCACTGCCAAGAGTCCAGAGAATATTCCACCAGCTTCCAAAGGACTCCCATCCAATCCCAGCCCCAACAGTGCCCACCACTACCAAGAGTCCAGCGAATATTCCAACGGCTTCCAAAGGACTCCCATCCCATCCCAGCCCCAACAGTGCCCACCACTGCCAAGAATCCACAGAATATTCCAACGGCTTCCAAATGACTCCTGTCCCACCCCAACCGTGCCCCCCACTGCCAAGAGTCTAGAGAATATTCCAACGGCTTCCAAGGGACTCCCATTCCAGCCCCAACAGTGCCCACCACTGCCAAAAGTCCAGAGAGTATTCCAACGGTTTCCAAATGACACCCGTCCCACCCCAACCGTGCCCACCACTGCCAAGAGTCTAGAGAATATTCTAACGGCTTCCAAAGGACTCCCGTCACAGCACCAACAGTGCCCACCACTGCCAAGAGTCCAGAGATTATTCCAACGGCTTCCAAGGGACTCCCATCCCAGCCCGAACAGTGCCCACCACTGCCAAGAGTCCAGAGAATATTCCAACGGCTTCCAAAGGACTCCCATCCCAGCCCCAACAGTGACCACCACTGCCAAGAATGAGCAGAATATTCCAACGGCTTCCAAAGGACTCCCATAATAGCCCCAACAGTCCCCACCACTGCCGAGAGTCCAGAGATTATTCCAACGGCTTCCAAGGGACTCCCATCCCAGCCCGAACAGTGCCCACCACTGCCAAGAGTCCAGAGAATATTCCAACGGCTTCCAAAGGACTCCCATCCCAGCCCCAACAGTGACCACTACTGCCAAGATTCCAGAGAATATTCCAACGGCTTCCAAAGGACTCCCATCCCAGCCCCAACAGTGACCACTACTGCCAAGATTCCAGAGAATATTCCAACGGCTTCCAAAGGACTCCCATCCCAGCCCCAACAGTGACCACTACTCCCAAGAGTCCAGAGAATATTCCAACGGCTTCCAAAGGACTCCCATCCCAGCCCCAACAGTGACCACTACTGCCAAGAGTCCAGAGAATATTCCAACGGCTTCCAAAGGACTCCCATCCCAGCCCCAACAGTGACCACTACTGCCAAGAGTCCAGAGAATATTCCAACGGCTTCCAAAGGACTCCCATCCCAGCCCCAACAGTGACCACTACTGTCAAGATTCCAGAGAATATTCCAACGGCTTCCAAAGGACTCCCATCCCAGCCCCAATAGTGACCACTACTGCCAAGATTCCAGAGAATATTCCAACGGCTTCCAAAGGACTCCCATCCCAGCCCCAACAGTGACCACTACTGCCAAGATTCCAGAGAATATTCCAACGGCTTCCAAAGGACTCCCATCCCAGCCCCAACAGTGACCACTACTGCCAAGAGTCCAGAGAATATTCCAACAGAGAAGTACTTTGCCGGTTCGGAAACAACGGTGCTGATAAGGTTACCAGCACCGTTGTTTCCTGTGGGCCTCATTACGACCCTGGCGGTAGCTGTGCAGGTAAAAACGGCATGGCTACCGCCAGAGTAGTTTTTTTACCGGCGCCTGGCAATGGCGAATTACCGGGGCATTACAGTCCCGGCGGTCCCGATAATTTACCATAGCCAGACGCCGGGAAAAATAATTCCACCTTCCCATTCGAGTCCCATAGGACTCAATGGGAATGGGGAGGACGATGCACCGGCGCTGGTGCATCCGTCAAAGTCTGCAAGTGGGTGCATTTCCGCCCGCCAGGTCAGACCTGGGTGGCGGAAAGGCACCCGCACGCAAACTAGGAGTACGCCGGTCGGGTAACAACGGTGCCGGTAGCTTACTGGCACCGTAGTTACTGGACCGGCATACTCATATTGAGGCCCAGTGTCTTTTTTGTGTAACCTACATACACTGTCTTGTTATAGAGTATAATGCAGTACCTGTTTACATTTATGGAAACCTTTTGTTGCCCCTTACCTTCCTGCTACCCTGCCTTCCTGCCCCTTCCTTCCTTTCTCCAACATAACCCCTGAGTAATCCTTGGACTGTAGGAACAGCGGACAGGTAATATGGAGCGAGGGTAATAACAGTGTGTATCGAGTAAACGCCTCCGCCTATCTGGCACAGAGTGCCACAGAAGATCCCTCCCCCCCATCCACAGACATGCAGGTGTTGGGAATATTCCGCTCTTCCGTAACCACGGTCCCTTCCGCTGTAATGTGAGCACTCAGTTCATCCCCCCGGACCCTGACATAGGATGGCAGGTAAATGTCAGGACAGCTCCACCATTCAAATAATAATAGTATTGTGTTCTGACATAGTGCTTCATATCAGAGTCCTCCCGCTTCTAAGCGCTGTAATATCAGATGTAATTATTAGCCTATTTCTTTAAAGGTATTGGATCTATTGACCTTGGAAGGATAAAAGGCTGAGGAGGCCCTGCCACGAGATCTCGAACTTGCAAAGGGAAGGCATCTCAGAGAGCAACACTTTCCCCATGTATCCACCTACCTGTCTACCCAAACCCACATGCATCCAGACACCATCAAACAAACAAGCGCTCTGAAATGATTGTTGGTGATTGCTGATTACTGTTCAACATGAGGTGTTTCAATCAGTGCATTTACATTATTATTTTTTATTAACAGGGACAAACTCGCTAGAGACCGACTCTCCTGCATATATTCTTTTTCCCCAACGCGCAGCGTTTAATACTGTGAATAAGAGTCTGTTATTCAGTAGCATTTCGGAAATAGCAGGGGCTAGAGGCACCACCTGAAACTGGGGCTGGTCTTCTTGCACTGAAAAGCAACATAGGGTCCATCTTGGCCTCTTTTAATCTACTCCCTTGGTTTCATTTTGTGGCTGCCATGTCACCCCTTCTTTTTAACATTTATCTGGCCCCTTACACTGTTTGGATCCGTAGGACTTCAATTCCACTCTGTCCATGTGAAGAGTTGTCAAAATTAGCCAGAGTCCGTGTATTTTGTATTTATATGAAGAACAGGGAGGTCAATTTCATTCGTCAATGGCTAACAATAACACATTTACAGATGGCGGAAGCATTTCCCATGAGGGTGCCTCTACAATAGCACAGAGATGGAAGCAGGTCGTGAGCCAGTTAGTTAAGGTGTGAACAAAGTGGGACATAAACCACGGACAAAACGAACAACAAAAACATAAGGAACAGGGGACTTACTTTAACCTAGAGGGTAAAGTGCATCAAACTAAAGAGGAGTACTGTAAAAAAATACTCAATTACATTATTACATTATTCCTCTGCACTTGAGGGAATGGTGGGCTCAAGTAAAGGGTGAGGGAGAGGGCACGGGGAGCTCCCTCTCGCAATTCAAGTTTAAGCTGGCCTTTGAAGAGACCCACAGTGGGGCTGGCATTGGCCGTGATGGGCAGCGGGTTCCAGTGGAGCGGGAGCAAGTAGTGAGAAAGAGAGCATCAGAGAGAAAGTTGGGGGCATCCAAGAGTGCAGTCTCTCGGAAGTGTTTTGTACGCAAGCCAAATGGAAGTGGATCTCCTAGGCCATTATCCTTCAGGTGGTGTGTCATCTATTTAAAAACCATATGCTCAAGTGTAATTTGAATAATGGGGAAGGAGGGAATCTGGACAATAATTTGCTGGGACATTTGGGTCAGCAAAGGGATTTTTCAAAAGAGGTATGTTTATGTTTATGTTTTCCATTTATATAGCGCACCAGGTACCCTAGGGCTTAAGGGCGCTGTGAAACGTAAAACACTCAGACAAGTATACAGATAGAAGAGTCCTGAAACTAGCTTGAGAATGCAGGGTCAAAAGTAGAATGGGGTCACTTTATGAGAAGAGCACGGTTTTCAGCCCTTTCTTGAAGATCTCGGTGGATGAGGTGATCCTTAATCCGGATGAAAGAGAGTTCCACTTCCGAGGGGCTGCGGATATAAAAGCAGCATCCCTTGTTTTTTTTTTTTTTTTTTCAGGCGTGGCACAATAAGGTTGTTCGTTTCGTCCGATCTGAGAGATCTGGTATTTTTTTTTTACCATGATTAATTCTTTCAGATACGTGGGCATGGTTCCATGTACACATTTATGTGTAATAAGGAGAAGCCTGAACGCTACCCTAGCCTGAACAGGTAACAACTGTAGACTTCGACAAGCTTCTGACTCGTGATCCTTCCTTGTTAGGCGTTTCACCACTCTGACTGCTCCGTTCTGAAGGACCTGTAGCCGATGGAAGTCAGATAAAGGCAGCCCTACACGGAGGCTGCAACAATAATCGATCTTTGATCCGATAATAACCCTTGCAAGTGTTTCAGAATTGGTTTCTAAGATAAAAGGTCTGAGACAACGAAACAGATTAATGAAATATGAAGCTGATGAAACAAGACTGTTCACTTGAGCCTTCATGTTCAAGTTTTTATCAAGATAGATGCCCAGCGTTTTGACTTTGCTCATGACATCTATTTGACAACTATCTATGAGGAATGACTTGTAGCTGGGTCCTAACTTCTTTAGTTTGTTCTCTGAGCCAACAAGTAAAAGCTCAGTTTTTGAGGTATTAATGGCTAGACATTTGACCACCAGCCAATCCTTGATTTTTTTGTAAACTTCAATAATCCGGCGTTCATCCTCCACGTGGGATCCTGAGATGGGGATGACGCATTGTGTGTCGTCCGCATAATTAGCAAATGTGATCCCCTCTTTTTCCAGCAGCTGGAAAAAGGGGATCATGAAAATATTATAAAAGCAGGGCGACACACAAGCTCCTTGAGGGACACCAGACCTAAGCGTAGTCGGTTTGGCTTCAGCACTATCGCTGGCCACTCTGACTTGTCTATTCTCTAGAAAGGAATTAACACAATTTATCGCCTCTTTGGAAAAGTTGGCATTCGTCTTTAACCTGGTGGACAAGATGGCATGGTCCACCAGGTTAAAGGCTGCCGACAGATCCAAAATCATTAGCAGCGAAATATATCCTCCATCCATCTTATGAAGGAGATGGGATTTGAGGGCCAACAGGGCCGTCTCAGTGCCAGTCTCAGTGCCATGATTCATACGGAACCCCGACTGGTATTCATGATAGACATGATTCTGCTCCAAGAAGATGGAAATCTGAATAGGCCACTCTATCCAAGATCTTCAACAGGAAGGGTGTGTTGGTAATAGGCCTATAATTAGAAGCTGTAAGGGGGCAAAGATTAGGCTTTTTCAAAAATGGGGTAATCCATGCATTTTTAATATTATCTGGGACTTTGTTAGCCGCAAGGGACGCATTAACAAACTTTGTCAAAGCTGGAATAAGAACTGGGAAACACTCTTTGATTATAATAGAAGAGCAAGGATCCCCTTGGCAACTGGCGCTTTTTAGTTGGGAGGTCACCTTGGCCAGTTCTTGATCCGAAATGGGCTGAAAGCTGAACATTGCTTGTTCCTCTGATTTCTTGTTTGAGGACTGTAGGTTATTCTCTAACACTTGTTTAGGCAAATCGAGTTTCTTTATCTCGATCCCCTCTCTTATTTTCTCAAGTTTATTAGATAAGGCAGATTGTATTTCCATACACCATGCCTCGTCTTTAATAATGTTAACTTGAGTGGGGCCGGGTGCATGTGTTTGCTCTTTTAAAATTTTGAACAATTCCCGACTATCTGATTTAGCTTTTATTATCCTAGTGATAAAGGATTCTTTCTTAGCTAAATATATGGCTGATATATAGTCCCTAGACAATTTCTTGTAAACGCCAGATATGAAGAAGTTTGGTATTCTTGGATTTGAGTGCTTGAAGCTCTTCGTTAAACCATACAAATCGTACAAATGCCATATAACCATGAATTGCGTAGCGCTAAAGGTATTGTTTTATTTCTGATTGGCGCCAACTTCTCTGTGATTGAGCCAAGAGAGTTCAGAAGTGTAGTTGACATTTTTTCAAGATTATCCATCATGGTAATCTAGTTATTAAGGGTGGATGCCAGTCAGCAAGGTGGGTAAGGTCTAACTTGCTATGATTACGTACCTTGAGTGATGTTTTAGGTGGAATAACTCTTTTTTCATAATAATCTGTCTGTATTTGGAAACAAATACAGAAATGATCTGACCATGATCAGGCATGCACCTATTTTTTAGAAAGGCTGAGGTTCAAGGTAGAAACCCAGTCAAGGGTATGTCCCTTGATGTGAGTAGGGACTCGAATATGTTGAGGCATCTCAAGGGAATCAAGTATATTTTCCATCGTTTTGGCTGTGGCGTCTGTAGCACCTCCCAGCCATAAATTAAAGTCACCTAACAGAAGTAATTTAGTTTTAGGTTTGAGGAAGGACAATAAGGTGCTATTTAAGGTAGCTGCAAAGGCAGAATCAGAGGATGGTGCTCTGTATAATAATAAAATATTCAGAGTAGTTTCCGCGTTGACAGATAATTTAACACTTAAACTTTCTGTAACCTGTATTAAATCAATCTTACACTCCCATGTTCTAAACTGAGATTTGATAATGAGAGCAACACCCACCCACCCCGCTGGATATCCTGTCTTTTCTAATGATATGATAACCCTGGGGGGTGGCCAACTCCAGTATAGGATCTGCTGCTTCATAGCCCCAAGTTTCGGTAAGAGCGCATATGTCCAGATCTAAGTCCTGAATCATGGCTGCTACCTGGGTGGCATGTTTAACGAGGCATCTGGTATTTAGCAACATACATTTAAGGGAACAGATCGTCCCACTGGGTATGTCAACACTGGACTGAACCCTGTTAATCAACAGAGGCTCTGAGTCCACGATAGTTTGGGCTAGAGAGGTATTAAGCACCTCATGTGTTATACCACAGGAGGCTGTTGGGTCCAAAGAAGAGTCAGGACTATAGTTGATGGACACTCGATCAGTAGCAGGGTAAATAATCTGCTTGTTAGGAACCTTAAGGAGAGGCTGACACGATGAGTGAACATCACTCAGTATTTCGGGTACTATGGAAATTGGGGTAGTTCTTTCCCTAGAGGCCCATTGTAGACTTAGAGCATCCAGCCGGTTTCTAGCTTGCTGTATAGCCTCCAGGGCCTCCTTTATGCCCATAGTGAAACTCACCTAACAATCGCAGATTCGGACCTGGCCCCTGTCTCCCGTAGCAAACCGGCTCCTACGCGCCGGCGCTTACGCACCTGACGTGACCTTAAGAGCACAAGAGAACTACACATTTCTAGGGAAATGTAGTTCTTTTGCGGTTCTTAGCGGGAACCCCTCGCAATTGAGAGTAAGTGCTCAGCAAATGCTCGGTGACATTTCTAGTATCCCAATGTCACCAGTACGAGCCTGCTAGCACTCAAAGATACCTAAATCTAATTGCAGAGTAAAGCACATAATAAAATGCAGTTTCCTGTTCAACTTGTCTATTTTAAATATCAATAAAAATTCTACAATACACAACAATGTTAAAATCTAAAGCTGGTGTTAGAGCAGCTCAATAGTAGCGCTATTGTGGCCCTAGTGGTTAAAACAGAAAAGAAACAATGAGAGTTGCAGATTTAAAAGGAGGCATGGATGAGTCTACGGTAACAAGTGGTTAAGGAACTCACAGAGATGAATGCAGGGAAGTGTTGACAGGAGCACAAGATGGGTTGATGATGCAAAGAAAAGGTGCTGATTCGGTAAGAGGTAGAGGATAAATAGCAGTCCTGTAACGAAAATTTGGGGGCCCCAATGCTAGCCATGCTGAGGCCCCCCCCAACTCGGCAATAAAATACGGGTCGCGCCACAATCTGGGCCAGCCCAAATTACCATGCATGCGCAATACGCACAAACGTGCTGCTGCTAGTGTACGCTGCACACTGCACTGCGCGAAAGAAATAAATATGTGTTTTAATGCATCATATGCACAGTTTCTGAGAAAAATTGGCTAAAAGGCAAGAGTGATTGCAATTGTTTTGTAGGGTAATACCAATCCAAAAATCCAATACATGCAGTCTAGCCAGGTAACTACACTTAGCAGAAATGTTTTATAGGAGATGCCCATTTAAAAAAAAGTCAAGCCAAACTAAGAAATGACTAGACGTGCTGCACCAAAATGCCTCTGTAGCCACTAATAGACATATCATGCCTTCTTAGCCTGGACATGGATGACCATTAAGATTTATCGCACAATCCCCGTACCACCCCACCCCCACACATACCTTCTCCCTCCCACCTCCCACCTCCTGCCCCAACCCCCAAAATCAGCTTCTCGGACCAGAATTACCTCCAAATCTTTTCCTTATCCCAGTGCTTAAGTATGAGGCCCCTTGCATCATTGGTAAGTACTGGATGAGGAAGAGTGGGACTAGGAGTAATGAAGATTACAAGTAACTAAGCCAGGCATTACCTCCATGTCCCTCTACCTCATCCCAGTACTTGTGTATGAGTCAAAGTGCCTCATACACAAGTACTGGGACGAGGAAGAACAGGGCTAGGAGTAAGTAACCAAGGGATTAAACACAAGTAGTGGCGCAACACCATTGAGCTGACTGGGCTTCAGCCCTTCCCCCTATGTTGACTCGACCTGGCTGACCTCCAGATCTGACGGACAGAACAGGACACACATTTTAAGCGGCACCTGGGATTTGTTGTTAGCAAAGGCCCAGCAATTACTAACGTAAAGCATTTCACTGTTAGTACCTGCATTCAAATGCATAATTATTTAGGCAATTGAAATCTTGATATGGGTTTAGTACTTGCATGCCAGGGAAGAGCTTGTAAGGGTAGAGAGGGGACAGGACTCAACTGCTTATTCTCACAGTAGTCCATGGGTGGGTGCTTTCAGACATAAAGGAGAGAGTTAACTGTTTCCAACATTGAAGCTGTACTAGAATAGTCTCATTAGAATGCATAAAGAAGTTAGATGCCCCACACAAATATGTTTGTCCCTCCCCTACCACCCGTGAAGTTAGCACCTCTCCCAAAGTTTGAAGGGTTAGCACCCCCACCCCCTGAAATGTAGGTTTTGTTGCCCTCCTGAACACAAACACACACACCATTCACCATACACACAAATGCACACCCAGCCACCCATACATTTAAGTGTGTACCCTTTCACCATACAGGCACACCCAGGCAGCCACCTATACACTTAAGTGTGCACCCTTTCACCATACAGGCACACCCAGGCTGCCACCCATACATTTAAGTGTGCACCCTTTCACCATACCGGCACACACACCCAGCCAGCCACCCATACACTTAAGTGTGCACCCTTTCTCCATACACTCACACAGGCAGCCACCTATACATTTAAGTCTGCACCCTTTCATCATTCAGGCATACCCAGGCAGCCACCTATACATTTGAGTGTGCACCCTTTCACCATACACTCGACACACACACCCAGCCACCCATACATTTAATTTTGCACCCTTTCACCATACACTCACACAGGCAGCCACCTATACATTTAAATGTGCACCCTTTCACCGTACACTCACACAGGCAGCCACCTATACATTTAAGTGTGCACTCTTTTACCTATAGGCACACCCAGGCAGCCATCCATACATTTTAATGTACACACTTTCACCATACACTCGACACGCACACCCCGCCACCCATACATTTAAGTGTGCACCCTTTCACCATGCACAGACACATGCACACATTATGGGCTTGAGGGGGGCCGTATTACTTCAAAAAGAAATGGTTTCTTTTTGAAGTCTCTCTGACTTCATAAAGAATTTTTTTCCTTTAAGGACCGAACCATAATGGAAATAATTTCTTTATGAAGGCAGAGTGACTTCAAAAGAACCTATTTCTTTTTTAAGTAATAGCCCTCCCCAACCCATGACATGGAGGCCTCCAGCCTAGAGGTGGGGGAGCCCTCGGACTTCAAAAAGAGATAGTTTCTTTTTGTAGTCACTCTGCCTTCATAAATAAATTATTTCTGTTACGCTATAACAGACTTTTTTTAGTCCAACAGGCCCCCCCTCCCATGACTTGAGGCGGAGTCAAAGTGCTCATGATGGCTTCCAGACTTGAAGGCAGGATGCAGCCAGGGTCCTGGGTGTTGTATGTACAGGGAGCTTCATTTTTGAGGCAGGACCATGAAATGGTGCGCAGGAGCCTCTGAGAATGCAGGATGAGCTACAACTAGTTTAAAACTAAGTTTCAGTATTGTGATGTAATCACATAATACTAACAGTGCTCTTGATTGCGTCAAAGGCTGGATGTGGGACAGTGGGCTGAAGTTGAAGTCCTTGAACACTAAGGGGATTCTTTTTCGAACCCTTTATCTCCTGAAGAACAATATGGCCCTCCACCCACCGCTCCACGCTGGTTTTGCTGGGACATCAGTTGTCTTTTTCGACCAAATTCATAAATATATGAGTCCTTTTGGAATCTGTCCTGAGCCTTATGGCACAGGTCTGTGTCCTGGTGAGGTATTCTATTTTATTTTATATTCTATAGCAGTTTATGATATGATATGATATGATATGGTATAAGTCATTTATAATGTGCCTGTACACAAGTGTTTCTAGGCGCGCCCAGACAAACAAGGGAAGACAACAGGGGGAGGACAGGACAAACGATCTTATTAGGCCTTGTGTCATTCAGATCATGCAAGTGCGAGAACGAGAATAGCAAGGAGAAAGGGGGGGTGCAAGAGAGAGGGGAGGGGCAAACAGGGCAGCAATGCTCTGAGTAAGTGCAGCCAGGGCAGCACAGCTCTGGGTAGTGCAAGGAAAACAGGGGACTGTAGGGTTACAGTTGCAGCCCCTAAGTGTGTGGTAGGCTCGCAGGCAGTGCAAGGGTGACTGATCAGGAAAGAGCCTGGTACCCAGTGACACTCTGAGGGTAGCCAAGCAACCAGTCAGTACAGCAGACAGGTAGGTCAGGTAGGTCAGCAGGGGAGGAAGAGAGAAGGCAGAGAAGAGGAAGTTTAGGAGGACTTTACTGTTTATTCCTAAAGGCAGTCACAGCATGGTGGTTGGGATCTTGATTAATTCTTGCTTATCTTATGCTAATGCTATCTACGCAGGTGTTCTTCATACCCAGGTAGATCAACTACAGTCAGTTCAAAATGTGGCGATATGGCTTGTCTTCTACCCGAGGATATTTGAACGTGCCTTCTTTTTATAGGGCTTTGCACTGGTTGCAGGTCTATAGGAGGAAAGAGTTTAAGATCTGTTGTCTTGCAGTAAAATGTCTTCATGACCTTGCTCTCGGCTATTTCCAGAGAATTTTTTTCCATATTTACCTGCAAGGACCTTTTGGTTACCGAAGCCCCTCTTTTAGTGTTCCTTTAGCCAAATGTAAGACTAGAAGCTTTTCAGCCATGTGCCCGACCCTATGAATTACTTGTCTTTTACAGCTGTGTTTGCTCCCCACTCTGACTATGTTCAGAAGTAAACTTAAGACCCATCTTTTTGACTAAGCAGTACCTTTAAGCTCTTTTACCTGTGTGCTCAGTGGTAATTCAATTTGCTAGTGTGCTGCTAAGAGACCAGACTAGCAGGTCCCCACCTGACAGCTACATGTCATGTACTCTTTATGGGAGTACAGAAATGGCACCAACTGGCATTTGCTGGGGTTGCAGGAATGTCTGGGCCATAGAAAAGGACACATCCTTGGGGGCAATGTGAAACTGGCATGGGGCATTTTTCTGAGGGCTCAGTTAAATTACTAATGTAAAACCGGCGTGGGAATTTTCCAGGGTCAATATGAAACCAAGTTCCATTTTTTCTGGGGCAATGTGAAACTGGCATGACAATGTCATAAAAGCAATGTCAATTTTGCCACGGTCCCTTCTTTCATTTGAAACTGGCCTATACATTTTAAGGAGACAATGTTAAAATGGCTCAAGGGCAATGTTTTGAGCAAGGGCAGTGGCAAACGAATATCTTCATTTTCTAGGGGCAATGGCATACCATAACTATAAGGAAGCTGCATGTTAATTTAATTAGTGATCAATGGCATATCAAATATCTTGGATGAATGTGAAATTTGCTTGGTTCTGGGATAGATAACATGGCTTGATGATGTGCCAGCGGCAGCATGGGAAGCAGGCATGGGCAATTTGCTGTAGCGACTGACACGGGCATGAGCATTTGCCAAAAGTAATGTGATACTGACATGTGGCCGTTTTCTCTGTGGGCAATGCAACATGTCTTGTAACTTTCTAGGGATTATGGCAGGGTATGGCAACCACTTTAAATGAAGCAAACTCAAATTTAGGCTCGAAGGCTTTGAAAATGGTTCACTGCAGTTATTCGTGTTAAGGAGTTGTTCTTGGAGTAGTTGGTTTTTGCATCGATGATGAGAACCTGAATCACAAAGGTTGTTTTCACAATGCACATGAAGAATAAGAAGGTTGTTTCCCACTAGCCTGTGAATAGTCCACCATGCTTGCTTGCTTATACATTAATAATCCAACAGGCATGCTTGCTCTATAAATTAATAATCCACCATGCTTGCTTGCTCTGTACATTTGTATTTATATTGGTACCTAGAGGCTGATGAAGCAAAAAAAGCCTGTTCTGCAATGTTTATCTTTTGCTGGCAGATTCATGTAAGTAGGGCAAAAAAGCTTCTTCAGGACATCAAGGTATGAAAACGTCTTTCAAAACGAATGGGTTACTTTGTGTGACTGAATTGAAGAATATAAAAGGGTGGGTGATAGATATATGATATGATATGCCATTTTATTTATAGCGCGTCTATACACAAGTGTTTCGAGGCGCGACGAGGCAGGGGAGGGGAACAAGACAGCGATCTTACTAGGCCCAGTGACAATGAGATCGTGCAAGTGCAGGGAGAGGAAAGGGGAAAAGTGCAGGGGAGGGGGAGGAGGCGCATGTTCAGGACATAGGATCTAAACATCAAAAACAAGAAGTGTGGCTTGCAGGTGGCAGTGCAGGGGTTAAGTGCAGACATGAGTATTAGAGGGGACTGTAGGGTTGCAGATACAGCCCAAGTGCGGGGATGACAGGAGGCAGAGCAGGTGTGCAACTGGGAGGGCGGGGACCTTGGCATGTGGTTCAGAGGGTAGCCAGGTAACTAGTACAGTATCAGACAGGAGATCAGCAGGGAAGAGGAAGAGAGAAGGCAGTAGCAAAGAGGAAAGTCTTGAGCTGCTTCCGGAACTGGAGATGGTTCTGCTCAAGCTTCAGGGAGTCAGGGAGCCAGTTCCATAGGGAGGCCCCAGCCGAAGAGAGAGATCTGCCCCAACTCATTGCTTGGAAAAGCCACTGACCCTCAAGGAGTTGGAGGTGGAGGAGCAAAGAGTTCGAGTAGGAAGACACTTGAGAAGGGTATGCTGGAAATATTTTAGTCCCAGGCTACAGAAGGCCTTGTGGACAATGCAAAGGGTCTTTAACTTGATCCTTGCAGCCACTGGGAGCCAATGGAGAGATTTCAATGCTGGAGAGATATGATCCCTGAGCTTGAGGCCAAGGACAAGTTCTGCAGTCTTGTTCTGGATGAGTTGCAGAGGACGGAGAGTAGAGGAGGGCAGATTTAAAAAGAGGCTGTTACAGTAGTCAAGACTAGAGAGGACCAGAGCTCTAGAAATAGAGAACTTCTGGGGGGAAGGACAGGAAAGGAAGAATACCTCTGAGGAGGTGCAGTTGGAAGTTTGACTTCTTAGAGACGTCAGAGATGTGAGGAGAGAAGGAGAGTGTGGAGTCGAAGATAAGCCTGAGGCTTTTAGTCTCACAGGTAGGAACAAGGAGGGCCAAGGGAGGACGGCCAGAGAGTGAAGGGCAACAGGGGTGCAGGTGTGCCGATGAGGGGAAACAGTGTGCTGGGGGTTTCAAGTCAATCTCACCACTGCTGAAAAGTTAACGCCGACAGGGCAGCAATGGAAAAACACAATACTTAATCTCCATGAATTTTAAATGACACCTTTGAAACTGTTATGTGAATTGTATTAATGCACATGGAACGAGTAGGACGGAATTCTGAAGGCAATTAAAACTGTTATTATGTTGTTCTGTGGTTTAAGGAGAAACAGGCAAGACCAAGAGCTTAACTGCTGAACTCTGACACATTTGAGAGTACAGTGGCCACACTTGAGTAGCTAGCGGCCACACTGCATGTATGATTAGCAGCAAGTTTGAATATTTTAGTAACACCTTGATATTTCTGACACCACCAGACATAATACACTTTGTAAATTCCCTGGCACAAAGCTATGATAAATCACTTTACGCCTGATATATAAATATTTTACGGTATTTTGCTAACTAGCACAGTATTTAACATCTGCATCATATCACCGGGCGCATCATCAAACTACTGTAACATATCCCCTAGCACCGTATTTAAAACTGGTCTAATTTGAAATTTCATACAAGTTAAGATTGCTAATTTTCCCCCTAAGGGAAGGTGCTTCAGTGATGTAGCACACATGTGTCTGCTTTCAGTAAAAGGTTTTCCGCTGGGCACATACATGATCTGATGCAGAAAAGTAATGCGCATGTGTTTGGAGGCTGACATAGACTATTGCGGCTTAGGAAACCGAGGTGGCCCCGGTAGCTTAACAATATTTGAGAGCAGAGCCTAACATGTGTCTGCCCTGGTCTCAGAACCCAAAGTAGTTAAGTAGTAAAAAAATGTATTTGATCTAGTTGCATATGCAACTTTACAAATGTACATAAAATTATCTTACTTTAAAATAGAAAAATGACCAAATTCAATTGAAATGATAGATTATTATAAACACAATAAACATGATGTACTCTTCAGATTACAGTAGACAGACTTCACCAACACTATCTGTGTTTGAGTACTTTGGCTTGGTTACATTTCACAGGTGAGATCTATAATAACTGTTGATATCGACATTTGTTTTTATATGACATATATCAATATTTCCAAGATTCACAATCTAACTCAGATCTCACAGTTTTTCATTTTGACACAAAGAAATATTCCTTAATGGTGCATTGAATTCATAGATAGTACTTATGCAAGTATGGATCAGTGAGAGATCGTGTATTTTAAGGCTCTATGAGGTGAGTGTCTGGCGGACCTTCCGATTTAATTCTAGCTAAGTATCTTATGACCGCTGTTTTTAGAGAGATATGATGGCCTTGGCACATCATCTCCCACATGACATTTGCGTTAAGCAACCTGTATTTTCCGAAATATTTATGGAAGTATTCTTTCCTGAGGTTTAATAAGGCAAAACATTGGGTCATTATATGCATTAAGGTCTCGGGTTCGGTTTCCTTCTGGCAATATCTGCATACAATGTCTGCCTTGTTTCCTGTAACCCATCTAGCTTTCATAACTTTTGTTGGAAAAAGATCAAAGCAAAATCGCATAATGTTCATAAAGTAGTTAAGGAGCCTTTAAAGAGTGTGGCAGCCCTGGGCTATGATATCTGATGGAAGGTGACGTCATTACTCTGTGTGTACATAAACACAGCAGTAAGTGGAATGAATGAGGTGGGGAAAGTTACCGAATTTGTCATTGCACTGATCTCTGTCTCGTGAACACCAAGAGTCAGTCTGTTTGCAGGTTGAGCTCTGGTAACGGTAGTTTACATTTTCTGCAGCGTGCTAGTGTCAATGCTTGTTTATGGAGCATCTTTGGATCGCATCCAGTTAGATCCGGATTTGACAATAGAGCCTTTACCACCAGCGGCTGTACACAAGAGGGTGGTGGACCAATGCCACTGGCCTGAGGAGGATGGAACCGGATGTCATTGCTTGTGACGAATTGAACCTAAATTAAAGGGAAATAAATGGACAAGTGAAAGTAAGAACTGAGAAAGGACAATGTTTGAATATGAAAGAAGTTATAGTTGTGATAGAGGCAGGGAAAACAAAGCAGAATGTATGCAAAATACAGAGAGGTCGAACCTCCGTGGGCTTTAAAGTTGAGGTAAGTTGGAGGGTATGGTTGGGTTGGCCGGTAAGCAGGGTTTGCATGTTACGCTGTCCGAAACCTGCATGTCTTGGAATAAAGGTTTGCTTGTTCAATCTTACTGTACACTCATCTGGTGATTTTCCTATTCGTTAACACGTAATTAGAGGAGGTGTATAACAAATGAGATTGAGCTTTCATACCTGGGCGGAAAGAGAATACATTCTATATTAAAATGTGTGTTAAATGTAATCAATGTGCAGATGAAAAATCGACTGCAATAAAGACATTCAAAAATAAAATCGAAATAAAATCAAAATAGGTCAATGGAAATTGCAATCCCTTTGTTAAAGAAAATCTATGATAATATATATTGATTTTATTAACTCCTAATGACAACACTTTAATAAAATATGTTAAAAAAATCAAATGCACCTTGTATATTATAGTTTCCCTTTCCGTCAGTGTGAGGAAACAATCTAATTCTAAATGCCTGTAACCAATGATGTGATTTTAAACATGGCTGACGAAGAGAAGCAAAGTCAATCATAATATCTTTTACTTTTCTGCACTAGATAAGCAGGTAAAGGTAGGCATTTCAGTGATCCACAGCACAGCCTCTGCTCAAGGGTCATTTTTAGGGACTGCTGGATCTGAGCCCAAGCAAGCTGGGGCTCACTTAAAGCCCTGACTACAGGAAGTATTGAAATTCCCTCCAGAACTGTCAGTAAATCATGTAAACATTTTAGCCAGTTTCTTTGTAGCACAAGCTACATGCTTTGTTTAACCCCTTTATTTTTAACATTGGGCTTCATTTACGGGGCCGGAGGTAACCCTGCCGGTGCTACAGGCAGGTTGCCGTCAGAACTGTAAATATATATCAGTGCCACCAGATGATTACAACCCCGGCGGCTCGGAAAGTCAGGCGCCGGTAAAATGTAAGTCCCCTAGGACTCTATAGGAGTGGGGACATGGAAGCACCGGCACTGTTGCTAACGTTGCCGTTGCTTCCGTGACCGGTCTACCTACCGTGGGCGCTGTGGCCAGCAGGGGCAGACCTGTCTGCAAGGCGGCTGTGGCAGGCAGACCTGTAATTTACCGGTTCAGAAACAGTGCCAGTAAGCTTAGCGGTACCCTTGTTTCCGGACTGGCAATGTCGTAATGAGGCCCAATGTCTTTAATAGCTCTGAATCTGCCTGTGCGGTTGTGATTGCTTGCTTCAGTAAACTGGTCTGTTCAATTTGGGCCAAGTTTTTCACCCCACCCTTTTGAAATTCCAGCATCTGCCCCTTATGCAGAAAATCCCACCCCACTTGTCTGGGTGAGAGATAAATCCCTGATTCAGCAGTAAGGGGATCACCAGATTTGGGGTAATAATGTTTTCCAATTAGGCACAACCATCTGTCTGCATCATCCTGCCAACTCCCTCAGTTGCCTGGATTCGTGCAATGCAAAGTATATGCATTATATATAGAGAGAAACATCTAAAGTATTGATCATTTTATAGAATGATGTCGGGGGATGGGTTGGATCCCACATGCAGGAGCAGGCGAGAGATCAAATACAATATGATCCCATTGGGACTCTCGCCTAATCCTGGGAAGCTTGGTCCCTCTTGGAAGAAAGAGCTGTATTGCCAATTTCACTAAGAAAAAGGTCGAAATGCCCTTTTCAAGGCTCTCCTTCAAGAGGCACAGGAGCAGTTTAAGTGATTACCTCAGATTTTCAGACACTATCTGCAATCTGTGGATATCAGAAGGTGAGTCACGACATGCTGTAAATCTGGGCCGACTACATTCTCTGCCTGTGCACTAGGCTGTGTACATACACATGTCCGAGTTGTGGAATGGAGTTTACCATTGTTACTCCCCCTACCAATTAATAATCGTAATCATTCTCATATAGCGTTTCATGCCAGATTCTTCCAACTTCTAAGTGCTATAACTGGTGTCATTATTACCCAGTTTAATGGCTTCAGAAGGATAATGGCTTGACCCGAACCCCCTGCAAGCCACGTCTGTAGACATAGGCTGCAGGGTAGGTCACCCATCCATGCACTTTAAAATGTAGCTATGGCTATGCAATTCCGGTCTAGCAGCTTCCTTGCTGTCCACACTGAAACCCCTGACTTACCACAATACCTTTGCCATTAGTATACAGTGACAACCTACAAATAATTTCGGTCTAGCTGGGCACACATCGAATCTCCGGCACTAGCACTTCATCCTAAACCACCAACGGCCGACTGCTTACTGGACCTTAACCAGCCCACCTAAGTCCTAAACTGGCAAAATGCACACACTCATCTTATAAATCAACTCTTAGAATCTTCCACTACTGGAGTACGGTCCCCGAAGGCGTTCCAATCACAAAGCGCATTGAGGCCATACAAATGGGGAAAGGTCGCTATATAGATGACGAATACAATTTGCATGCTGACCGCTCAGACCTCGTGAGCTACACGCCATGCCAATTTCAAGTAGTGGCATTGTGCCTATTCCCAGCTGGCAGAGCATGACCAGGCCCTATCCAAACAATTTGTTGAATTCTGACCTTTTCAGAAGCAACATAATCACGCGTGTGAAGGGTGTCCTCGTGTATGCAATGGTTTTTGCTTGCTGCCTACAGTACGTGGAATATACGAAATCGAAATAGCTCAGCTAGATAAAGCTCTAGGTCTGTTCAGAAGGGAACCCTGGCTTATGCTAAAACTGTTGAGTAATAAGGTCCGAAATGGTTCAATATAGAGAAAGCAGCGTCTACCAACAATAAAAGACTTGTGGTTGATGTGTAAACACCCACACTCATGGAATGACAGCATATAGATCATGAGAAATATCTACACTGTGGTCAACAGGTTTGCAGTTCACCACCTCTGATTACCGTAGGCAGGGGTTGTGATCTACTTTAAGACCAAAGCAAGGAGTTAGGACATCATTAATCACTGGATCGCCGTTCTGTCAGTTGCTTAAATCGAAAAAAACAACACTCTTTGTGTTTAAAAGGGCTCCCTTTTCTCCGATTGGCTGCTGTCCAATCAGCTAATGAGGAGGCAACTAACACATGGCTTTGTTTCTGCAGTCTGCTCAGAATGGCCACAACAGCAAATGAGGACCACTGAGTTCAGAGGCACCCTGACTAGCGTGTGGGGTTCTCTGTTTCACAGTGATCGCCACATCCAGCTACCCTGAATTATGCTGAGAGGAGCACATATGCAGGGGTTGGAAATACCATATACAGCACGTGTACCACTGGCACTCATTTACCTTATAAAAAGAAAAAAATAACTATTGGCCTATCACCACTTCATCACATTTACACATGGTTCCTATCAGGTTCATAAGTCTTAATTGCCCATCACTCAGCCTATCAGTGGATTGTCGAGCAATAGTGATTTTTAGATGTACATCCTGAAGTGGGAGAATGGAAAACCAGGCTCCCGTCCTTCGCCTCTCGCGCTTGGCCTAGAGGGTCACGACCCAAACACCCGCCACGAGAAGAGTTTGTCCATTTACCAGACGACGTGATACCCTGGTACAGGAACATACGGATGTGTCCATCTGCTTGCCCAGCAGCCCGCACTGGCCATGCCGACACCTGCGGCACGGATCAACTAGACTAAAATCTACACGTCGTTAGAGATGCCATGACGACCTAGACAACGGGAAGCACATCTGTACAAATATACACACTGGACATTCCCACACCAACCTACACGAAGAATATACTCAGTGCTATGACGTAGGCGACAGGCATATTCACGGACGTGCATCTTTATTATTTTTATATAGGCTTTCAGAATGCAGAAACGCAAGACGCGTCATGAACTTTTTACTAGCTTGCTCACGCTTCTCTTTGAAACCAGTTACCACCATGAGAAATATAATAAAGACAATACTGGTTATGGAATTATATGCTCCTATAACCTAAAGCACCTGTGCACCAAACGGACAACTTATGCACCAGGCCCAAGTAGGCCTCAAACAAGAGCTCCCGTGGACATCAACAAGACAAGAGTCAGTTGCTGATCCTGCAGAATGAGCTTGGCGAAGCAACCAGCCAAGGTCGCAATGTTGCAAACCCACGTTCCAAGAGCAAATCATCAAAGGCACGATGTTGCAACCTCGCACTCCGCGCACCAACGTTAAAGTCACACCGACAAATTAAACCAGACGCACAGTAGAAAAACAATATTAATTGTGCAGAATTATGCCTCTTTCACGGTCCCTCCCCACGTGACCAAGCCGAACCTGACGAGATGCCAAACCCGGGAGAACAGAGGCGTCTGGATCCCTCGCTACGAGACACTGGCAGATACACTTGAAAGGCTCAATGGACATCTGCAACAGTGGGAACGGTACCCCGTCTAGCTATGAATAAGTCCTCACATTGTCTGCATGTACCCATAGTGAAACATTGTTGCAACTTACAGGTACACCGAGAGCTGGGAACGACGGTGGTCCCAGGCTGGGAAGCTCACAGGCGCACCAATCAGAACATGGGGCTCTTATCGCTGACGCCAGCACATTTAGCCAATCCTCAGTAGTCTTCATGTAACAATTCTCATGTATCTAATTGTAGGGACAACCCAGATATACCACCTGACTACACCTTGTCCACTAATATCTTTCTCTATATGTGTGCTATACTAACCCTACCACTCGAACACCCAATTAAGAGTGGCGATAGGTTTTTTGTTAACTTTCTGAAGTGACGCAAGTAGCGCGTCATAATACAGTAAAAAGGGCCTGCGAGCCCCACGATTGAGTGTGTGTCAGGACGAACGCGTGCGCTCCTTGACCCATCCCTGCCGTTTTGTCTAATAAACAGCAGAGTCACCTTGCTCCTTGTGTGCGTCTCATACTCTATCTCATCTTATCTGGGATACACACGGGAGGAGTTGGGGCCTCCCTGCCTGGAGGTCTGCGGACGGTCCGGCCGACCCCGGCAGAATTTCCCCCCCGACAAGTTGGAGGCACTGCTGAGATCTGTTTAAGATCGACTTTTATTTTTACTTTTTCCAGGCACTCCCGTTGCGAGGAGGCCCGGCGGCGCGGCCCCCTCTGCCGTTGCCCCCTTCTGAGGACTACAGGACCATCGCGGAGCTGCGAGAAGACCGGACAGCGCAATCCGGATATTGGCCCTCGGGAGCCGGTTGAGAAGTATCCCGCCCGCGGTTGGCGAGTGTCCAGACGTGGTCCAGACGAGGGGAGGTGGCGAGCCGCTTGGAGGGGTGCACGCAGTCGAGCGGCCCTGCATCGAGAGAACTTGGTGAGCATGACACACACAACGAGCAATGCGAAATTGTGAGGGAGGGGGGAGGAATTAAATAAGGGAGGAGGGAGGTGTTGCACAGGTGCGCGGCGAAGGTTTGACAATATAGTGTTGGCAATGGAATGAAAGGGAGTGAAAAGAGTGCGAGAGCAGTCGGTTACGTCACGCGAAAGAGGGGGGCGGAGCACGAAACATCACGTGTGGCCGCTCGTAGACACTGATTGGCCTAAATCGCGACTAACGTGTAGGGGTGGGCGTGTGTGGTTTCCTACGATTTGGCATTTATTGATCAATGAGTAGATGAGGTTCCCTATTGTTCGAGCAAGAAACTCGATAGGTAGATGAGGTTTCCTATTGTTCGAGCAAGAAACTCGATAGGTAGATGAGGTTCCCTATTGGTCGAGCAAGAAACTCGATAGGTAGATGACGTTTCCCTGTAGGGGGTAGCTAGTTGCATAGTTGCCTAATACGGAAGATAATTGGCTGGTTAAGCCCTCCTGTTGAGGGGCGTATCACACGCGAGGCGACGCAGCGTGTGCAGTCCGATTATATTATTGATGAGATTACCTTGTTCCAGGAGAGACAGGAAGACAGCTGTAGGGTTAGCGGGGGTAAATTGCAAGTGTATTTTGAAATTAATAATGAGAATGTACTAGTAGCGTAAAGACATCGGTGACGTCACCAGTAGGGATTTTATAGGATATCACGAGCACAAGGAACATTGAGTTTTGAAAGTGGTGGGGAAGAGAAAAATGATGAGGGAGCGGATACGAAGATAAACAATAAACGAGTGGATCGGAAGAGGAGAAGGGGAGAGGGGCGTGGCTGAGCACGGAGAACGCCGGCCACGGCAAGTATAAAAGGGGGAGGAGAACGAGGAATAAGGACGACTGTATAAGATCGTCGTAAGGGGTACGCAGTCACAGGGGGCTGCGTGCGCCTCGGCCGCAGGGGGCCGTAGGGGAAGGAATATGCAATACAAAATTATACATATATATATTTGTGTTTTATTATTTTTTGTTTTGATTAATTATTATTATTGCATACTTTGTAAAGGATTGTCGTAAGTCCCCACACTTACGGGGCCAGGTAAACAATATAAGGTTGTAAATTGGAAACTGATAGTGAAGGGAGGAGTAACAAGTGGGGCACAACTATGTAATATGGGACAGGGTCGGGAGGGTGGGGGAACACCCTCACTACCCCACTACAACACATATGCACCACACTGCCACCCCATAGGGAGAAATTAATTAAGTACAGCATAGAGTGGACCCAGGGGACGGATAACAAAATGTTAACACCATGGCCGCCTAATGGTAGTTTCGATCCATATGCCCAACATTCATTGCTAAACCATCTGCACAATACATACAAGGGGAAGAAGTTGGCGAGCCATGTGGAGGTGTTTAACTTATGGAGGATGTTCCAGGGATCTCGACCAGGACCAAATGGAATGTTTTCTATGGGAGAAACACCGGAAGTAAAGGAGATTAAGAAAGAGGGAACGGATGGGGAAAAGGGGTGTGAAAGGAAAAAGAATGCGGAGAATGAAGGAGAGGGAGGAGAAAAGATTGATAAATTAGAAAACATAAAAAAGGAACCGAGCAACGAGATACCCATAACACCGGGAGTGAAAACAGAGGGAGAAGGGTTGTACCCTTTAAGAGAATTAGGAGAAATAGAAGGACAGTTAAGGGCGGCTGAAGGATACTCGAACCCGGCATACAGCCCTCCACCATATGTGGCTCACAGGAAGATAGTGGGGGAGGGGAGGATTGGAGAAGAGCAGATTGTAGAGATAGGACATGATGAGTGGGTAGCTGCACAGATATTATTAAAATTACGGGGTTCACTAACGGGAGAAGAAAGGGAGGCAGTAAAGAGAACAGGCGAGGATAGTACAAGGGAGAGTGAGATGAAGGGGGAGGAGCTACTACGACAAAGAGAAGAGATTTTGGAGGAAAAATTGGCAAAGCTAAGGGATGAGCAGAATGAATTACTAACAGCTTGAGAAGGGGGAAAAAGAGAGAGTGAGGAAAAGGAAAGAGGGTAAAGACGAATTGGACAAATTAAGGGAACGAAATGAGGAGCAAAGGATAGAAGATGGAAGGGTAAGAGCAGCAGCAGAAAGGGTGTCAAGAGTAGTGTTGAGAGAAAAAAAGAAGGAAGAAGAGGACAAGGAAAGGGAATTGGAAATATGGAGGAGGAGGGTAGTATCAGAGGCAGCTAAGAAATATGAAGAAGGGAAAGCAATAGAAAGAGAAAGGGTGAAATGGGAAAGAAAGAAAGAAGATGAAAGAATATTGGAACAGATGAGCAACGAAGTGATGGAGGAATTAAAAAGGAAAAGGGAGGAAAATAGTAGGGAAATGGAGGAGAGGAGTGAAGGGGAAAGAGGAGGGAGAAATAAGGAGAGTGAAAAATGGGGGGATGTATATAGAAGTAGAGAAGTAGCAACAACATCAACACCAGGGGGAACAGTTGGTAACAAAGGAAGAGGAGAAATGGAGCTAATAGACTTAGAAACAGTAACAGTAAAAGGGAAAAAAACAGAGTGGGGGATACCATTTATGACTGATTTTTGCAGTGAGGAGGAAGAAGGAGTAGAGAGGGTAGGAAGAAAGAGTGAAAGGGAAAGCTTAGATAAGCTGTACCTCACTAGAACAAACATAGACTCGCCATGGATCCGTAAGAGAAGGGAGGAGCTGGAACAAAGTGAGGAGAGGGTGCAACAACTAGTGGAAAAACAAACCCATGAAGCCACACCATCGCCATCTCCATCACGCCCTCCCCCATCGCACCCTACATGCTCAACCACCACACGCACGCTGCGCACAATAAAGCTTGCGCCCTTCATGGACGAAGTGACTCCCTATGCATGCCGGCTTAGAGACCTCCCTAGCCGCAGGCAAGACAGACAGATAAACATACCCATATTAAACACAGGAGATGACGAAATAAGGGGAAGGGACGGAGAGGTAGGTAGGAGGAGGGGTAGTAAGGAAGAATTTGAAGTGGTAAAGGAAACGGGGGAAGAGGAGGGGTGTGAGGACTCAATATTATGGAACATAAAGGGTGACACAAGACACAACTTAATGCCACTGTTGGAGAGAGGAGGGGTTAGACCGCAGTATGTACCATGGAAGCATACGGATAAAGAAAATATAAAATGTAGGCTCCCATCACTAAGTGGAGGTGTGGGTAAGTGGATATATGAAATGGAAAAACACACCGCAGGGCAGAAACTAGCAGTAGGAGATGTGAAAGGCCTGTTAATATCAATATTAGGGGATAGAGCGGACGACATCTGGAAGAGAGCGGGATTCCATGGGATAACAATAACGAACACATCGCATGATGGGGCGCCATTTGCAAACTGCAGACATGCGCTATGGCAGGCACTGAGAGTACAGTACCCAGACACATCAGACATAGGAGCAATTACTTCCCGTAAGATGCGTGAGAATGAGGATCCTGTTGATTATATACAGGATATTCAAGAGAAGTGGCGCATGGAAACTAGAGAACAATGGGATAAAACACCAGCCATATTTTATCATATACTAGTACAAGGGCTCCCAGAAGGAGTTCAGAAACAACTAAAGAAAGTAGTGGGAATGGAAGTAAAACCATGGCCTGAAATACAGCTGACAATAGTACATCACTGCAGGATATGGCAAGGAAAAATGAAACAAAAGGAAGAGGACAGGAAAACAGAAGAGGCCAAACTAGTACAGAAAAAACTAACTAAATACACAATGGAAGGGGCACTAATAACTGCGCCCACACCAATGGCCCAAAGCCCCACACAAGTAGTGGCTGCACAAGATCCAGCTCTAATAGCACCTCCACAAAGTATAATACAGCAAATGCCGCCACTACAATTACACGCACCAAACGTGGGAGGAGGGTACCCAATGCAAGGAGCTGGGTATTATGGTTATAACAGGGGGAGAGGAGGATTTATGAGAGGGAGAGGATACGGATATAATACCCAACAGCAGGTGGGGGGAGTTGGAAGTTCCTACCCCACAGGGCAACCGGTATACCAGGACAACACAGGGAGCTTCCCATGGCAAAACAGAGAACCACCCGTGTGTTGGAGTTGTGGACTACTAGGACACATGTCACACACGTGTAGGGTCAGGCCAGGAACACCAGCATGGAATGAGCAGGCACAACCTAGGCCACCACAAGAACAGCAGGGCATACAACAACAGCAATTAACACAACAACAGCCACTGCAGCAACAGCAATTAACACAACAGCCACTGCCACAACAACAAGTAGTGATAACACAACAACCCCAAACTGAACAGACGCAATTGGGTAGGGTGACGGTATTGGGACACAACCCTTACACAGGAAATGGCCAATCATTGTACCCCCAATAGGACAGCCCACAGACGGCCTTGGTGTGTCCCATCCTGTCAGTAACACCTAATAGTGCGGAGGAGCCACGCATAGAGGTAACGATAGGTGACAAAAAGTTATCATTCCTTGTTGACACCGGGGCAACCCGGTCTTGCATAAGGGAAGGTAAATTTAAGATGTCAGGCGAAGCCATGAACACCCAAGGATTTTCTGGGGCTAAAGGATTGGTTCCTTTTACTGATAACGTTCCCTTATCTATCGGAGATTACGATCTGTCAGTTCCACTCTTGTATTATAGTGCCTCACCAGTAAATATACTGGGGAGGGACATAATGAATAGGTTAAATATGACAATCTCCTTTACAGAGGATGGTATAATTTGCTCTACTCCAGGGATTAACATGCTAGCAGCACGACAGATTATGCAAGCATACTGTGGGCAGACAGCAATTAGGGCGGAACCAGTAGATGGCGAGATATTCCAGTATGGAACAGACATGGCATTTGCATGGATGCCAGGGATAGAAGGGAAAATATGGAGGAGGCCAGCAGCTTATCTGTTCCGACCAGAAACACCTGTTAATGAACAAGAAGGAAAGGTGTTTGCAATAGACATTGAAAGCATTATTACAACAGCTGAGTATATTGCTGTGCATGCCCAAGACAAAGAAGGAAGAGCATGGAGGGCAGTGATAGCACTAGCAGAAGGATGTAGGTTGACCCAGGTGTCAGATGAGGAACTGTTTTCAGAAGAAAAGGAGGAGGGGGAAATGGTGTTTATGATGAGTGTAGAAATATGGTTACGAGTGGCTCACAAACAAATAGCGCAGAAAATTGCTATGGCACTTGAGGCACCTGCATGCACCCCAGTCCCTTTCTTTAAGGAGGATATGTCAAAGGTGCCCAAATCATTATGGACCATTAGCCCTTATGACGTAGGATGCATTAAAAGCATAGGGGGTGTACGGATAAAATTGAAAAAAGGTGCAATACTACCAAGAGTAAAACAGTACCCATTGTCAAAAGAGGCAGATGAGGGCATATATGAAACTATAACGGCCCTTATAAACAATGGCATATTGGTCCCCTCAGAATCACCATGTAACACGGCTGTGTACCCAGTGCGCAAGGCTAAAGGGGGGTCTTGGCGCTTCATACAGGACCTAAGGCCCTTGAACAACATAGTGGAAGCAGAATATCCAGTAACAGCAAACCCGGCCACAATATTGTGTGGCATTCCAGCAGAGGCATCACGATTTACAGTAATAGATCTTAAAAATGCATTTTTCTCAATACCATTACACCCCGACTCACAAGATTTAACAAGTTTCACTTACCAAAATACTAAATGGAAACATACCAGGTTACCACAAGGGTATTGTGAATCACCCTCAATTTTCAATAGAGTAATACAGATGGATTTGGGTAACGTTGAGGTGGAAAGCACAGTGTTACAATATGTGGATGACATAATAATTTGCAGTATAAACGAAAGTAAATGCAGAGAGGACTCGTTAAAAATGTTGACTATATTGGCTGAAAAGGGGTATAAGGTAGACATGGAAAAAATACAATACTGTCAGGAACCGGTACTCTACATTGGCCAACTGATATCCCAACATGGAAGAAAGATTGCACCACAAAGAGCACAGGCCATCTCAAGCACTCCCATGCCACAGACTGTGAGAGAACTGCAGCAATTTCTGGGGTTATGCAACTACTGTAGAGCATGGGTATTTGATTACAGCTCATACATAGGACCCCTGCTTGAGGGTTTGAAGGAAGCAAATAAAGGGGAGAAAAAGTTGGGGTGGACTATGGAAATGAGGGAGGCATTTGACGAATTGAAGGACGCGATATCAACAGCTCCAGTACTGGCATCCCCAGACTATGAGCGACGCTTTTTTATATTTTCACATTGCGACTCAGCAGTAATGAAAGCAGTATTGGCACAAAAAACAAGCATGGGCTATAAACCAGTAGCATTTTATAGCGGTCACTTAGACCCCGTGATGTTAGGCCACTTCCCTTGCGAACAAGGCCTCGCTGCAGCTGCTTTTGCAGTAGAAAAGGCATCAGCAATAACCATGGGGTGTCCAACTACACTGTTTGTGGAACATGCATTATTTGCAATATTGAATAAACCCAAGTCCACACTAACGACACAAAGGGCATCAGGTTATGAGATCATTTTGTCTAGGGCTGAACTAGCGATTGTTAGATGTAGCACTGTTAACCCTGCAAGATTTCTAGCAGAAATAATTGAGGAGGGAGATTACGCCCATGACTGCACCCAACTAAATGAAATATATTCATGTACTAGAAAAGTTGAAGAGAATGCACTAGAGGGAGGTGAGCTTTTGTTTATTGATGGGTCATCAACTATTGATCAAGGAGATGGGATACGGAGAACTGGGGCAGCAGTGGTAAAAATGATGGAGGCTCCGGTGTGTGTGGCTATGAAATGTGTACAGTTACCACAGCATTACTCTGCTCAAGCCGCTGAACTAATTGCACTAATATTGGCATTGAAAGAAAGTTTTAACAAACGTGTAACAATATATTCCGACAGTGCATATGTTACATCCACTGTCCACTCAGGGCTATCAAAATGGAGGAGAAGAGGGTTTAGGAGAGCTGATGGCACTCCAGTGCAACATGCCCTCTTGTTGGCTGAATTAATTGAAGTAATAAACGACCCCCAAGAGCTAGCCCTAGTAAAATGCACCGCACACACCAATGGTGAAGACCACGTCTCAAAAGGGAATGCAGCAGCAGACGCACATGCGAAATATGCTGCATACTTTGGTGAGATATGGAACACCACAGACTCACAGAGAGGGAGAGGGAGGGGAATGGCTAGGGAGATGTTAATAAGAGAAGGGTATACCCATCTCCCAGCCACACAGATTATGGAATTACAAGCAGCAGCACCAATGGCCGAAAAGGAAATATGGGTAAAAAGAGGATGTACAATGTCACCAACCGACGCACTATGGCGCCAGAGTGGTACTGGGAAAGTTGTAATACCGTTGGCACTTTTAAATACCGCCCTGAGCCAATTACATCACCCAGCCCATACAGGCAAGGAAATAATTGCAGCACGAATTAGAGATGATTGGTTCTGTCCCGAGTTAAATTCTCATGTGTCAAATTTTATCAGCAATTGTCTCACATGCCAACAGTTTACGGCTGGTCATACCCTAAAAGTGATAAGAGGTACCATACCCCGGCCAGAAGGACCTTTTCGGCACCTCCACATTGACTATGTTGATATGATCAACATATGTCAAGGTAATAGATACATGATTGTAGTAGTATGCCCATTTTCTAGGTGGATTGAAGCAGGGCCCTGTTCACACCCAGATGCATTTAGAGCAGCCAAATTCATAGTAAGGGAGGTCTTCCCCAGGTGGGGAGTGTGCGAGGTATTAAGATCAGACAACGGCCCACATTTCGCAAACGAAATGTTCCAACATATCACAGCCCTGCTGAGCATAAAGCACAAATTTGCATGTGCATATCACCCACAGGCTAACGGTGTATGTGAACGCCTAAATGGCTTATTGAAGGAGGCAATTGCAAAGATACAACAAACAACAAAGAAAAGTTGGTTGTATTGCCTTCCGTTAGCCTTGTTCGAACTGAGGAACAGGCCAGGGTCCGACCACCACCTCACCCCACACGAGGTGGTTACTGGACGTCAAATGCGCCTTCCCCTAACGCCAACGTCAAGGGCATTCACTGACCACGAAGTTCAGCGAGTGTACTAGGTGATGAAATGTATCAATATGTGTCGTCTTTGATTACTAGTGTTGTGTTTGTGTCTCAACAGCTCGAGCGCACGCGGGGCGGGTCCACCAGAGATAAAGAAGAAGGCGCCAATACAGAATTAGAAAAAGAGAACTTATGCAAACTAGCCAAAGGTGACCACGTGCTACTTCGCAATTTCAATAGAAGGTGGAACGACAAAAGGTTCACCGGTCCACATCTGGTAGAAGACGTATCAACAAGAGCAGTAAAACTAAAGGACAAGCGTGCCTGGAACCATCTACATGATGTAAAGATATACAAACTGCAGACCCGCCCCAGCGCCAACGACAGGTCCATTGGAACAACAGCAACAACATCCCCGACAGCGGAAGGAAGTTCTACCACAGACAACGACCCAATTGTTCCCTTACCTTCTCACTACCCAGACACCCCAGAGACAACAACTGACGAAGAAAGGGGTGATCACTACACTGCCCACCCCATGGTCACACGTTCAAAGAGTAAAAATAATTACGCCATCTGAGCGCTAAAAAACCCCCCCCCGCCCATTGACTGCAAAGGACAGTTGTAACTTAAACTGAAAGACATTGGCCGCACAAATACACATGTAAACACGTGAATGTTCTCTTTTTTTCTCTCGCACATACAGGAACTGCGTATTATTGTATTATTAAGTAGAAAGCTAACTAACAAAGTCCACTGTCCAGGCGTAGATGGTACTCCCAGACGATAACTACCCAGAAGAATTGTCACACCAATTTGTATACGAAATAAAAAGGCCAACATACCTAAAAAGAAGAAGGGTACGTGTTTACTACACAGCCTTCCTCCTGGCCATAGAATATTACATGCCCCACCTCCGCCCATACTTGCCGGTCCTAAGAGACCAATCACTTAGAGTAGCGTGGGAGCAGCTCTTCGCCTGGGCACTGAATGACTATTTGATAGGGAGAGCTTAAACAAAACAAAACTAACATTTAAAAACGAGCATTTCTGAGAATTTTTAGGCGGGCAACTTTAACGTCGCAAGAATAAGCTGCCAGGACTGCAGCAAGGTAAGAGCAAAATGCCGGTGAGATTAGCAATTGTAATAAAAATAATAGGGATTTTGATGATCACCGGATTTTTGGCTGCTTCTGTATGGCAGTATAGCTGTGCTATCAATTTTGTTGCTGCACCCAAACCTAATATACCCCCGTTCCTTGCTGCAACAGGTGTTACGTCAGGTGGTAGTAGTAACATTGCACCAAAGAAAAATAGAGTTAAATGCAGCACATACTCAGACAATAAAGGTATTGATAATTATGTACAAGATTCAGCACACGTCACAAACAACATATGGTACCAACACATGACCCGCATTGGTAAGCAGACAACTGAGGATAGCTGCTACGTCTGCTCATTAATACCATACGCCATGAGTGCTTCACGAACATTTGTTGCCACAGAAATAAATGAGAAGATAGCGCAGTGCATAATATACTTGGCACTGTTCCAGACGAAAGGAAGATTCCAAGGAACTGTAGTGCACATGACATGGAAAACACGAGACTCATACCCATATGAAAACAACTTCCTCAAGACCTACTTGAGTTATCACAAGACCAGTTTACATGCTGAAGCATTCAAATATATAACAAGTGGCCCAGCAAAAGGAGAAACACAGAAAGTAACACTGCAGTATCTACCATGTGATTGGTACGCCACTGAAGTTCCGGGTAAACAAGGATGCTGGGAGAGGCCGCTACTGACGATAACAGGAAAGGTGTATCTGGATAACAGCTGGGAGATAGGAGTGATTGGCAGTAACATGGTAACAAAAGAAACTATCTCAACCATCGAGACACACAATCACCGATGTTGGACGACGTGGATCAAGTATGTACCAATGCTCACGTGGGTAGAAGAAGATGAAGACCCAATAACGATACTACCGTTGACTGCGCCCAAGGTATGTTACCAGCATAAAGGAGAGGTGGACGTAGGATATAACACCAATTGCGCAAGTGTGACGGAGTTACCTGAGGGGGGAGCGGGAACAGCAGTAATAATGGACCATTATTGGGCCTGTGGAGAAAAGGCATACCATACACTGCCTCCCCTGTGGAATGGTGTGTGCACAATGGTACACGTCAATGTACCATCACTAGTGGTACCTAAGAAGCACGTCGATGTGGCGAAATTTCCTAGAATGAATGAAGGGGATAAGAGAAGAAAGAGATCTGCACCACTCCAGGAGGAGCAAGGGAACAGGACCAACAGCAATGACACTGTCCTAAATAGAAGAAAAAGACAAGGAGAGCCGCTGACAGGAAATTACCTGTGGGGAAGGTCGGAAACGGCACTAACATCAATACCGCCAGAACACAGACTATTCAGCAGAGCAGCAATGTTCTTCTCCTCAATAATACACCCGGGATTACAGGCTTACGCAAACGCAAAATGGCTCCAAATAACTAGATGGGAACTAATGATGACCATCAATTCTACAGTAAATGGGTTCAACGCAATAAAAGAGGAGCTGCGAGCTGTAAGGATGGTAGCACTACAGAACAGATATGTATTGGACCTTCTCACAGCAATGGAAGGAGGAGTTTGTGCAAAGATAGGACAATCATGCTGCACGTTCATACCTGCCAATGATGCTGACAATGGTACACTGACAGAAGCAGTTTCGCAATTAGCTCAGATGCACTCCAAAATGACGGATGAAAGCAATGGTGTGAACAAGGATAAGAGCTGGTTTTCACTATTATGGTCGTGGATGCCATCCTGGCTGTCAGATGGACTGAAAATAATAGTGGGCTGTACTATATTGGCTGGAGCTACCCTAATCATAATTAGATTTTGGAAGGCACGAAAGGCACGCACTACTGACGAGTTGCTGGAAATGGTGGGAATGCACCCCTTGATGCCAGCAGATGACGGCCAGCATACAGGTGTAATAATACAGGAAAGGGAGAAGCTGCGCACCCAAATAATTACCAACCATCTAGACCCACCATCAGTAAAGACCGAGAACCCAAGAAACCCCAGGAGCTACATAGGAAGATGGGTATACTGTACTCCTGGGGGTACCTGTGAATATATGTATTGGTCCTTTGAAGATCATGTAAACCACTATGGACATCTCGGAGGAATAACTAAGATATGGCGAGTAAGAGGAGATAACGAGAAGGATATGTTTGTGGTCGACAAGTCGACCAGAGGGGGGACTGAAGTGGGAGAATGGAAAACCAGGCTCCCGTCCTTCGCCTCTCGCGCTTGGCCTAGAGGGTCACGACCCAAACACCCGCCACGAGAAGAGTTTGTCCATTTACCAGACGACCAGATACCTTGGTACAGGAACATACGGATGTGTCCATCTGCTTGCCCAGCAGCCCGCACTGGCCATGCCGACACCTGCGGCACGGATCAACTAGACTAAAATCTACACGTCGTTAGAGATGCCATGACGACCTAGACAACGGGAAGCACATCTGTACAAATATACACACTGGACATTCCCACACCAACCTACACGAAGAATATACTCAGTGCTATGACGTAGGCGACAGGCATATTCACGGACGTGCATCTTTATTATTTTTATATAGGCTTTCAGAATGCAGAAACGCAAGACGCGTCATGAACTTTTTACTAGCTTGCTCACGCTTCTCTTTGAAACCAGTTACCACCATGAGAAATATAATAAAGACAATACTGGTTATGGAATTATATGCTCCTATAACCTAAAGCACCTGTGCACCAAACGGACAACTTATGCACCAGGCCCAAGTAGGCCTCAAACAAGAGCTCCCGTGGACATCAACAAGACAAGAGTCAGTTGCTGATCCTGCAGAATGAGCTTGGCGAAGCAACCAGCCAAGGTCGCAATGTTGCAAACCCACGTTCCAAGAGCAAATCATCAAAGGCACGATGTTGCAACCTCGCACTCCGCGCACCAACGTTAAAGTCACACCGACAAATTAAACCAGACGCACAGTAGAAAAACAATATTAATTGTGCAGAATTATGCCTCTTTCACGGTCCCTCCCCACGTGACCAAGCCGAACCTGACGAGATGCCAAACCCGGGAGAACAGAGGCGTCTGGATCCCTCGCTACGAGACACTGGCAGATACACTTGAAAGGCTCAATGGACATCTGGAACAGTGGGAACGGTACCCCGTCTAGCTATGAATAAGTCCTCACATTGTCTGCATGTACCCATAGTGAAACATTGTTGCAACTTACAGGTACACCGAGAGCTGGGAACGACGGTGGTCCCAGGCTGGGAAGCTCACGGGCGCACCAATCAGAACATGGGGCTCTTATCGCTGACGCCAGCACATTTAGCCAATCCTCAGGAGTCTTCATGTAACAATTCTCATGTATCTAATTGTAGGGACAACCCAGATATACCACCTGACTACACCTTGTCCACTAATATCTTTCTCTATATGTGTGCTATACTAACCCTACCACTCGAACACCCAATTAAGAGTGGCGATAGGTTTTTTGTTAACTTTCTGAAGTGACGCAAGTAGCGCGTCATAATACAGTAAAAAGGGCCTGCGAGCCCCACGATTGAGTGTGTGTCAGGACGAACGCGTGCGCTCCTTGACCCATCCCTGCCGTTTTGTCTAATAAACAGCAGAGTCACCTTGCTCCTTGTGTGCGTCTCATACTCTATCTCATCTTATCTGGGATACACACGGGAGGAGTTGGGGCCTCCCTGCCTGGAGGTCTGCGGACGGTCCGGCCGACCCCGGCAGAATTTCCCCCCCGACAATCCCATTGGTCCTTTCCCACAGGGTAGACCAAAGTACATTGTTCGCCTCTTAAGCCAGTAATCAATTTACACAAATGATGAAGAAAGGGGTGCCATCAGTCCCCAAAAACGTTGATATATCTCCTATGTCGCATTGCAGCTTTGAACCTTTTCAGAAAAGAAAAGCCACCATTTTTTGTGCTCAATTGCGAACGATTTCCACAGGAAGGGAAAAAAAAGATAAGCTGCCAAAACGATATTTGAAGGGGGGGAAAAGGGATTGTTTTACATCAGGGTATCTGTGGGGAGAGGGAGACAATACCAAATAGTGAAGTGGCCAATGTAGCGAGGGCTGGAGGACATGTTTTGAGTCAGACTGTTTTCATCATATTGTGGGAATCCAGTGGGATACCCGTGGATTCCCGCTAAAACACAGAGAGAGAGACAGCCGAATAAAAACGTGTCATGGGATAGAGCGGAGGAAACTGGATAACAGGAGAGGATGTTCATAGTGAGGGGGTGGGCTAACAAAGTAGGAGGGGTGCACATGGAAAGTGGCAGTGGAGATGGGGAAGACTTTGTCATTTTGAAGTGTTATGCCATTCATGTGATAATAGGCAAGTGCTGAATTCCACATCAATACACAGAGGCACAAACGGGATCCCTGTTAGGGCTCAGCAGGAAATGTTTAGGGAACACTTCAGTGGAAATTAATTAGAGAGAATAAGGGGTGTTATGGGTCATAGCCTTTTAGCCCAGTAGGTCCAATTCGGACAGTGGCAACAGCCAAAGTCTACAGATGGTGGGATCTGGTTATTAACTAGTGAGGGGGATATGGGCCATTGCCATAGGCTGGGGCAGGTATGGCCAGTGGGCAACAGCCTTCTATCCTAATTGTTGCAATGGGGACAGTGGCCAGGGCCTTTAATCTGGTTATTTACTGGTGCAGGGGATATGGGGCATGACTGTAGACTGTGGAATAATGGCCCATGGTCTTGTATGGTAATTGTTGCAAAGTGGACAGTGGCCATATAAACACACAAATACAATGAAATTACATTTTAAAAAACTTGGGTAAGTTAAGTAAACATATAGAACTAGAAAGGATGGAGTAGGTTAAGTAAACTTGGAAAACATAGGAAACACCAATCACTCCCCTTTATTATAGCCGCAGCTATAAGGATTCTTTTATTTGTTTTACATTGGAGTATGGAATATAAATGACAAAAGAGACAATAGTGATACAATGGTAATTAAAAGGTGTCAATACAATGAATGGCTGCTCATGGAGTTATTTAAAGTGGATGATGATAAAGTAGTTTCAGCATTCATGAGAGACCACAACCAATTATGGATTGAAACAACAACAACATACAGTTCTACAAGGCCAATTGCTATAGACATGATGGAGTACACCTAACCGATGAGGGAAATGTGGCGCTCTTTCATAACATGAGAACAGTACTCCAAATGTGCTAAAATACTACACTCAGTGTATCCCAAAACAGTCCTTTTATGGACTGCTTACCACATATAAATACACAAATACAATAAATGAATACCCAAACATTTTCTTTACATATAACTGCGGTTGGAGTTTATTGACTTTTTTATAACCGTGGTCACTAATTCTTAGTTAAAGGGGGGGATAACGTTAGATTTTATATTACAATAGATGTTAAAAGATCAATACACTAAGAGAGTGCTCATGTAGTTATGTACGGTAGATAAAGATAAAGAAAGCACAGTATAATTCATGACAGTAAACCTGGTGGGGATACATTTAATAGCTACAATTACACAAGATATAATAGCATGGGTGACAATGCACAAGCTAAAATACAGAGTATGGGGCATCAAAAACTAGAGTAAGGTGGCTCCTTTTTGTATACATTTTCTAAAAAGAAATTCTTCTGGTTTTCACCACAGTCTCACATGTAAGAAATTCTGAAAACACACACCCAGTAAGACTTCCAAAGACCTACTGCGCCACTGACCATGGCCTTTGGTTTTAATTGGTTTGAATTTTTTATCAACAAAAAGAGTATAAGCCTTTTTTTAATAATGAAGAACATTGGTCATGTTTTTACTTAATATATTACTGGTTATTTTCCGCTCCCTAGGTCAATGCGCATTTTCTTGATATACCGCTTGTCATTTGCCTATGTTAAGAAAAGTGCCAATTTTGACCTATGCAGACAGATCACTAGTCACTTTCCTTTCTATATGCACCATAAAGTTGTGCCATGAAAAATATCAGTTTACTGTCCCTGGTTGGTCTCTGTACTACAAAACTGGATCCACTACTAGCACCAATTGAAAGTCTAGTTAATTCAGAGTCTGGCAGTCTAATCTTGGCGTGTGCATGCTTTTAGATTGGCAGTCTATACTTGGTTGCCCAATTAACTTTCAACCGCATGGTAAATGGGGGTAAAACTTTCTAAGTCCTGGGACCAAGTCTCTGAAAAAGAAGGCACCTGCTCAGCCTTTTGCCATATTCAAAATCTCAGATGTACCTGTTGAAGGAGGTATTTGTCAATGATACCACTATCATCATAAACACCAATACCTCAAGAAAGAACAGCGCCTCATCAATTTTGAAAAGCAACCTACCTAACAATGATTGTGTAGTCATCTTCTATAGACCTCAACAGTAGGCACTTGCACCGCCCCTAAACCCAAATGCAGTTGCATTACTCTTGCCTTATTGAACGCAATCTCATGAGTTGTGAAGTCGACGGAATGTCACCTATCATCGAAATACAGAACAATTAAATAAATCAATATTCTCTGGGTTGTACAATTTAAGGTGATTCAGTGGCTAGTTTGCGGACAATGATCGTCCCGTGTTACTGCCTTTGTTCCCTGGCCCAGTTGTCTGTGAACGGCTCCCTTGTGGTCCTGCCAAACTCTTTTCCCACATAATCCGAGCTCAATGAGGTCCTGTTTGCTGCCAGCCTGGCTCTCCAGATGCTGCCTTTCAGCACACCACTGAGACGGGGCGGCATCCTCTTTGCTTTCGGGCTCATTTGCACATGGCGGCACTCTGGACAATGGCTTCTCTGTATGCGTTCCTTTGGTCTGTGATCACCTGAGATGGCCCGATCGAACACAATGAAAGCAGCGGTTATCTAGTCCAAGGAGCAGCTGGCATGGCAGGTAGAGGGGGAGGGAGGCCATGTGGACCACAGTAGGAGCCGACTGGGATGCCACATGGCAGTACAGACTTTTTTTGTACCCACAACACAGTGATGCAGCTCTTAAGATAGAGCAACCAGCCTTGGGAGACTTTACGCTGCTAGCCAACCAGACATGTTGTGTGGCTTGTCTCTGCAAGGGGTAATGAGATCTTCGAGTGCGAAGGAGAGTGAATAAGAAAGGGGATGGGAAAAAGGAAATACTTAGACAGAGAGGGGGGGGACACTTTCTGCTGTAGAGGCGTCATACATATGTTCAATAAATTCAATAAATAAGAGTGAGAGAGTGTGTGTATGTGAGAGAGAGAAAATTGGCAAATGAGTGTCAGTTTCCTTGCAAACAGGTTAGGATCCAATGTGATTAGATGCACGATTGGCCTGAAGTGTTCTGAAGACGCCCAATGTGAACAGATGGCTTTGATCTGGTGATGAACTTCGGTTGGGTGCAGGGAGAAATCGGGGGCTTAGTCGCCCTCCTCTAAGGCTATACCTATCTACTACACCCCAATATAATCTTGGAGGGAGCCCTGCCCAGAATGCATTAGTTAACGACTCCCTATGTGTCTAAGTGCTTGCTAAGCCATACATCTTCTCAGTTGTATTGTGCTAGTGGGTGATCTGTGATCCCCAAGGTGCTCCGATAGAGTGGCATAGATTGTCACTTAATTGAAATCTGCTCGTTTAAATGGGCCTGTCTGTTTGGGTATAAGAAACATATGTCCTGTGAGAAGAAGTGATGCTTGTCATGACCAGCATATGAGCACAAGATAACCACCAATGTTGGAGTACAATGAGAAGATCCACTTAGGTTAGCGAATAGGAGGTTAAATGCAAGAAGGGGACAGCAGAGGCGTCGCTAGGGAGAGGGAGGGGGGCTGTAACCCAGGGTCTTCTGGTTGTAGTACCAGTTAGAAGCTCAGGGGCTACAACCAAAAGGCTAGCTAGCCCTGACTCCCAATATTCCCGACATTAGCATAGCCCCGGATCCTTTCCAGACCTAGCAACACCCCGGGGCACAGCTTTGAATGTGATAATTACACATCACTATTGTTCATCTGTGGAGGTGTAAAGTTACAATAAATATCAAGAGTGATCAGTAGATAAAATGATAGTAGACTGTCTATCCCGCTAGAAGGATCACAACATGCACCAAATCAGAGGAACATGGGTGTTACAGTACCACTAACGTCCATATAACTCATCTATTAGTATTACAACTTGTGCACTGCCGGAAAGTAACAGATAGGATTCCTGTTCAGGTTACCTGGCCATGTCCTAGGAGAGGCGGGTGTTCATAGTTGGCTACAGCAACAGATAGGAATCTTCCTACAGTATGTGGTCTGTGACGATGGGAGTTGCATTACATGTGCTGAGAAGGGGTTAGTAGCCAGCCCACGCCTCCATCATAGGGGAGCCCTTCCCAGAGTTCTAAGGCCCTGCAGGTGTTGTCTTCCAGCCAGTGCTTTAGCTGAGAAGAATGGAATGGAGGACCCCTGAAACGTCTTGAAAGAATATGTATTCAGGGATTCTGCCTAAGATGTAAGGACTCTTAATAAGAGTGGTGCGCCCGCCGTGTAACTAAGGGGGTACCTCAGACCGGCCAAAGTCTACCCACAGCCTGACCTGGAAGATGTATGGATTGGTGGGCATTTTCCTCCGGCTCTGTAAAGGCTTTGGCAATAAGATCTCCCATGTATGCTTGGAAAATGAGGTCTACTAGGTTCTAGCTGTACCAAAGAGCATGGCCACGCCTCCCGCTATAACACTCTCGGTCTATTTCGCACTCATATTCTCTTTTACTTTCCCTCATCAGGGTTTTCATTGAGATATGACATTACATGATATGATACGATATGGCATTTATAAGGCGCCTATACACAGGTTTTTCAAGGCGCGATACGAAATCGAGCTTTGAAACAATTTTTAGAGGCAGGGCCTAAAATTGTCTGGTGTGTCCTTATCATCACAAGTAGGAAAGGAATACTTAAAAGACATGTGACCTATGTTAATAAACGGGGGACCTAAGCGATGCCATTCAAGACCAATATGATAATTTGTTGGACAAATCAAACAATGTATTCCCTCTATTATGTTTACCCTTTAGAGTGTAACAAAATAAATACTCTTAACTCCAAATGTATGAAACTGATAAAGTGATTCTAAACATGGGGTTATAGTGACATCTGCTGGGTGAGAGAAGTTTGATAGCTCACCAGTCTTTCATTGACTTTTTGTACGCTGGAAAATCAGGTTGGAGAGCCCATGCAGGGCCGCAGTGCATGAGAACTATTTGGACTCTGCCTTTGCAGAGCCCAGGAGAACCACGGGCCAATGAATTCCCTGGCTATCATGCTTTCACAGGTCAATTTTCCCTATCCCAGTGGCAGAGCTAAGGAAAAGAGGGCGGGGACAGCAACTCTCTCATGGACTTTCAGGTCCTGATGCCCACCGGTTTTGGAGTCCAGCTCACTTGCAGAGCTGAAAGCTGTCTGATGGGAGCTGCCAAGGCAGGCCATCTCCCCCTTCTGAGCCTGCCAGAAAACACAGGGTTTACGCGATTCACTGGCAAGAACAAGTGTTAATGAGTTTATCTCCATTTCATTTTCAGGATCCATCTTCCATTAGATTCCACTTTATTTATTTGCATTATGTCTATTAAGCAGTGTGCTGTATTCCACCGGGGTCGTGCACAGAGCTTCTGTCATGGAGATCATATCAAAACGCGTGTAATAGAAAAGCGTACAGTAAGAAATGTAAAGCACTGGCATGTACAGAGCGACCAATACTTCCTATTTAATGACGCCAACTACTGCAACATAGCCCTGCGAATCAACATGCAGCCGCTGCACGCAAAGCATCTTGGCTATTTATGAATATGATTTATTTAATAATGCAGTTTGTCGACAGCTTAGCCATTACAAACGTGAAGGCGCTTCATCTCATTTAATAAATATAAGTTCAATCAAATAAAATCCAAACCTGTTACGGCACATAAAGAAATACCTACATTCATAGAGCAGACAAAGCGATATTCAGTGCATTGCCAATCATTAGCAGCCGGGGCAGAGGTGCCAGCCAATCGTTTAGCAAAGACTGTGTGCTTTACTATACGGTGGTCATGAAGTCTCTCCACCGGCCACCATATTTTCTTTTCCACACACACTGTCCTCCAATCCCCGTTGACCACCCCAAAAAACTCTTCCCTATCCCCACGCGCCCCAGTGTCCATGCCCCTCCCACTATGGCATTCACTTAACTCCAATTCTTACCCCCTTTATTTATGCCCTTGCCAGCCATCCTTCACCACCACCGGAGCCTCCATGGAACACAGGCTCTTTCTATGTCGATGGTGTCCATCTTTGTAGTTTCTTAAAGGGAGCTTGGAGAACGTGAACCAGCCAAAGCCTAATTCCCTTAAAAAATACAATTAGGACCCCAGACAACATGCTTGGGGTGCGAATAGCAGGAAGTACATTAGAAGGGACTTTGTCAACTGGTAACGGCCCAGGGCACGTATCGACCGAGCAATAATTTGGGCCTGAGGGCCATTACCTGACAGTTAATGTGCCCTTTATTTACATAAAACTAAAAAACTGCTAAACGCCATCTTCTCCACGTATGTAAAAAGACTTCCCACCTGCCCCTCTCCCCGCCTCTGCCCTCATATCTCTCCACCCCTCAAGACCCTCCCCAGCCCCACTTAGCTGACACTCCTCATGCCTGCACATGCCCTCCATGAAAATGGAAGAAAGAATGCGCACTAAGCCCGCCTTTCATTTGCATGGTGGCCATTTTAGGTGAGATAGTACTGGTGAGAAACAACAGGTCGTGTGCTCGCCGGAACCCATTATTTCTCACAAATACATTACTCTTGGCACCAAGCAGGTTGGCCTGTTCTGGGGGAGGAGCCAGTTGGTAACACCACAGGATCCAAATTATAGGCCAGGCCCCGCTGCCAGTACCACCCAGTTCAGCCCACAGAACGGGTATTGATCACTTTTGTCAGGTGATTCACGGGCTAGGTGCGCTATACAAATTGAAAAATACATACATAAAATAAATAAATAAATTCCCCCAAGTAAGACTTGAATGTAAACTAAGCCTACATATCAATATTGTTCACACTTCGAAATTCTTCAAATTAAAGTAACATTTAATTTGTTTATGCCTGGTAGCCAACATCATAATCTAAGTAATTGTGTTGTTGAAAGAAAATGTTTGCAAACGTATTTATCTAAAGGAAGTAGAGGTTTTCCCCCAATAGTCTCAAGGGCATTCCTAAAATAAAGGTTTGTGAAATGGTCACGTTTCATACGTCTTTAAAATATCTTTGAAAAGATTGGAGTCGTCCAGTGGCAGCTGATGAATTTTTGAAGTGGAGGAGCTTAAATGTATTTGTATTTTATTTATTTATATATGTATACACCTAATATCCGTGAGCAACCAAGCACACAGAAGAAACCCAAATTAAACAAAGAGGGTTTGGGTGTGTTCCCCCCACAACCCCCTGCTAAGAACATGTTTAAAATAATGGGTTACAATTGTGAATTTGACAGCACTTTTGGTACAACATTGGGTAAAAAGCGACACAGTTTACAACCGGTTGTGTATGGTAAATGCTGTATTCAAAAGATGCACATATCGATGACTCTGACCACAGATCTCAATATAGGGTAATTCGTCTTTTTAGAGGTAATGTCATCAGTAGAAAGTATCATTCTGTATATATTAAGATAACATTGAAGTAGCACCCACCTGTTCATCCACCCTCTCTTCCTATCAGGTCTAAATGCCCTGCCATGGGTCCATCTGTGACATCCCTCAATGGATGCTCACAGTATGCAGACAGGGATGATCAAAGTAAGATATAACAGTTACCCAATAGATGCAAGTCCCCAACAGTAACATGACCATTTGTCTACGCATTTCTACGATGCATTTGCCCACAACATATGCCAGTATATAAAACACTTTCATGCTGACTGTAACAATATATTCTAGTTATACCATATGACTCCCAGCAAGTAAACAAAATGCCATGCCCAGAAAGAAAGTATATCCAGACTGGATCTAACAAGATAGGTCAGTGAACCACATAATCACACTTATGTTTGCTTTTACCATTGATGCAAAGTACAAAAATACCAAGTCAAAAGTTACAAATACCATGTAAAAGCTCACTGACTCCATAGGCCAGGCTAGCCATGTAATAACACCTTTCATGTCGGCTTTACCCTTGAGGCCAAGAAGAAAATGTAATGACTCATTAAGAAAGTAAATGCAGACTGGCACTTCTAATGTGGGCCAGTGCAGCCACATAATAACACTTATCATGTTTGCTTTACCCTTGATGTCAAGTAAACAATGCTTTGCCACATTAAGAAAGTATATGCAGACTGACACTAGTATTGCCAATCTGCATATACATTCATAATTTATTTTTCTGGCATCAATGGAAAAAAGCAAACATGATAACTGTTCTTACGTGGCTTGACTGAGCTACATTTAATATTATCATGTTTGCTTTACCCTTGACGCACAGTAACTGTGAATCATGGGTAAAGCAAACATGATGACCTAGCAAACATGGACATTGCAACCCAAACCCTAGTGTTCAGCACACTGTTCACAGGGCACTCTCTCTCACACATTTCTCATACTTGTCAATAGCTCATGGGCCAAATGTTTGCCTCAAACATGTACCAAATGTAACTTTGCAAGTTTGAATCCCATGGCAGAACCAACACAGTCCTTCATCCTTCCAGGGTCAATGAACTGATTACTATTCAATTGTGTAATATTATCTATCACCTGTAATTGCAGTGCCCAGAAGCAGTAGGAATCTGGCATAGAGCATTATTTAAAAACACAAATTAATATTATTATCACATCCCACCCAGTGTTCCCAACCAACCTGCCAGCTCGGAATCTCGCTAAACCTTTCTTCTTTTCTCTCAAAGGGCATCAAAAAGGAAGCTGGTAATCACATGGTGAAAAGCTGTCTTCACTAATAGGTTAACTATACTGATCTAATGCCAACCACGTTCTCGCTCTGGCTCACTGGTGCTGTTGGGGCACCTGACACTCTAAAGCTGAGGTCTTCAAACTATGGGTCCGGCCCCGCTAGGGGGCTCTGAAGGATGTCCAGGGGGGCACGGAGCTCTTCAAAAAGGTACTACATTGACTGCTTTAACAGGACATACGAGCAGATATGGCTTCTGGGTGCCTCCCAACAATATTTGTACTGAACAGGGGCTTGGGCAAGAATATTTGTACTGAAGGGGGTATCGGCAAAGAAACGTTTGAATACCACTGCTCTAAAGCCTTAGGCTCTGAGCTATGCTATCACCAATGGGCTAATCTAGACTTTAGCCACCAAATCAATGGAAAGTACCTATAGTGTGTCATGAACCATCGGACGCGTCCTTTCTGGACTTCCTGGTCCCTGACCCATAGGGGCTTGCACTCAGCAGTACTCCCAACATGGCATGGCCGCTGAACACATAATACTGTTTACCAGTTTCCGTGCCGTACACATTACGTTCTATAAAGTGGGCACGCCCCCGCTGCCCTGCGCGTCTCAATGCTACCTCTTGCCGTGGCTAGACGTGTGCTGCCGTAGTTCGCTCGTGTTTTTCCTTTGATTCCTGGTTCCCGGTTCCCCTAAATTCCTCCTCCTTCATTCCCCCTCCTTTTGTCCTCCTTGCATCCTGGATCTCTGTGCACTCGTCTTCCGTGTGCACTCTTTACTGTTTACCTGGATCTCCCAGGACTCGGAACGCTGAACGCACGCTGGAACCCGAGGACCTGCACTCAGGATTATACAAGACCCAAACTCTACGAAAAAAAACTCCACCGAAGAACTCCCACAAACAACAAAGACAGGTGAGAAGGGGGGAAACCTGTGACAGATCGAGACGCCGACAAACTGATACAGATACGGACATGGAGGCTGCAGTTCAAGACCTCATGCGCGGCATGCAAGAGTTAACCACAGAAGTTCAGAATCTCAAAGCTGAGAATGCCGCATTAAAACAACTAGTCCTGTCACGTGATTACGCGATCAGGAAAGTGTATTGCTGGGCGGAGTAGTGGATAAATATGATGGCTCCTCAAAGAAACTTTGTGGCTTCCTTGATTCGTGTTTAGTGCACTTTACCTTTAAGCCCTACTACTTTTCCACCCCCAGGGCAAAGGTGGGCTTTATGATTTCGCATCTCTCCGGGAATGCTTTAACCTGGGCTACGCCCTTAGTTAATTCTGGAGATGCCCTCCTGGATGATTATGATGGGTTCGTACAGGCTCTAAAGACCATGTTTGACCGCCCAGAACAGGTTTACAGTGCCCAAGAACGTCTATTGGATTTCCAACAAGGGTCCCAGGATATGCTTACCTATGTAACACGCTTTAAGCAACTGGCCAAGGAAGCAGATTGGTCCCGGAGGTCTGTTTCACCCTATTCCGGAGAGGACTAAACGAAGAAATAAAGGACGAGCTAGCCAGGGTAGCTCGCCCAGGTTCCTTCCAGGCCCTTATGGACTTCTCTTTACAAATAGACTTTCGAATCGAGGAAAGGAAGGCGGAAAAGAAGAAAACAAAGATACCTTACCAAAAGACCTCCATAGAATCTCCCTCTAAACCCGAGCCCACTCCTGACCTGACCACAGACCCTGCACCCATGCAACTGGGGGCCTTCCGCGGACACATATCCCCGCAAGAAACATTGCGACGGATTCACACCGGGCTCTGTATGTACTGTGCCTCAGATAAACATCTTGTTAGAGAATGTCCTTTGGCCCCTCCACGGCGTTCGGGAAACGCCAGCCCCCGATCCTAGACAGAGCACAGCTTCGGGAGAGAGATGTTTGCTCCACATCTATTCCATCCTTGAACTCTCCTGGACAAAAAAACCTTGTAATCTTGCAGGCCTTTCTATCGCCATCCAAGAAAGAAACTTACCCCATTCTGGCATTAGTGGATTGTGGAGCCATGGGGATTTTTATAGATCGGGATTGGGTCACTACCCACCACATTCCATATGAAACTCGAGACCAAGCTCCAGACGCTAGAGTGAAACAGAACAGAGGGATCGCTCGTACCCAGAGGGTATCCTAGCACCGCGGGGGGAGAAGGCAGAGGAAGACAACTGATCAAGCTCCAGAAGCTAGAGTGAAACAGAACAGAGGGATCGCTGGTACCCAGAGGGTGTCCCAGTACCAGAGGGGGAGGAGGCAGAGGAAGACAACTGACCAAGCTCCAGAATCTAGAGTGAAACAGAACAGAGTGATCACTGGTACCCAGAGCGTGTTCCAGTACCGGCAGGGGGAGAAGGCACTGCACTGGCCAAGACTGTCATCCAGACGGGGAAGAGCCAAGCAAGAACCAGTGATAGAGGGAAGCCGGCCTACCTGCAGGAATCCTCTGCAGAATCACGAGCTTAAGCCGAGCCCTGCTGTGCTTTACTTACCTAACCCTTACTAAGTCCTTACTTCCCACAACCTCCCCAAAGGAAGGAAAAAGAATAGTATCCCAGGTTCATTACATTGTTATATACTTTTCGAGCTTTTCATACGGATGTTAATTACCGCCGTGGAATGATATCAATAACTTAGTTCCTCCCAGATAATGCTGGAACAAGGGTATATCTACGTGTGTGTTGTCTGTATGAATCAGACAGTTGAAAAGTTGGATTACAAGACCTGAAAATACTATGTGGGCCTTACGCAAACTAATGCCCTTAACACCCTTGGCTTTCATGTTGTATAGGGGTGTGGTAGTCTTATGTTACGAAGAATAAAACCTGATAGCATAGCTTTTTGTTTTTTATAGGAAGAAAGGTATGCAGATAAAGTGTTTTGAACGAGTAAGCATGGGATCATAGGCCTCTTCAGGAGTGGTGTATGACAACAGTACTCTGTGCACTTTGCACCCATCACTGAATCTTAGACAGATCAACTCTATGAGACAGAGGCGTTGAGTTTGAAAATGTCATTAAATAAATAAACATCTGCTTAGGGGTGGTTTTGTAATAGGATAAGGGATGCATGCAATGTTTGTGCAGTGTCTCTCATAAAGTGATACTGCAGAATAGGATGTTTTATGACATCTATGTTTAAATAAAGGTGATGTCGTTTTCATGTCACTTGTTTTGTACTAAAGGTTGTGGAATATATCCATCTGATGAGAAGGGGTGTTTGAGTAAGAATCTTGAACTAAATCTTGCCCACACCAGAGGTCAAGCAAGTCAACCTCCTACACATATAATATGGCTAGTAAACAGTGGCTACATTGGCTTTCCTAGATCAAAGGCAACCTCATTTTCACGTTTTCCATTCACTCTGATTGGTCTAGAACTCATGAAATGATAGGAATGAAGAGAGTTTGGCCAAAAAACAGAACTCGAAAGCAGAGTTGTCACGGAAGCACGGGCACCGTTAGCAACGGTTCCGGGTCCTTCCGAGTCCCCATTTCCATAGGGTCCTATGGGACTCCATGGACATGGGGCTAACATTTCCCTGCGCCTGACTTCCCAATCCACCGGGAGTTGTAATGTCCTGGTGGCCCTGGGAAGTCAGGCGCCGGAAAAGTGAAAACCCCCGGCAGGGTTACCGCCGGACTCCTAATGAGGCCCATTGTAGTTTTTCTAAAAGCACAATATATCAGTGATTTGCAAATGCATTACATCCAAACACATATTGACTGCCTCAGTCAATATTGTAGCAAGTAATCTTAAATTCAGTACATATATTGGAGAAAGATGTCATTCAGAACAATAATTCCTGTCCCAGATTGTGTGGTAGGATTGTTGGATTGTTGAGCAGGGCGTCCTCCCCTATGCCCCCGAATCTGGAATAGGTAATTTTGCACTTCTTGTTTTGGAGTGGATTTGCTTTGAACTCGAGTGACCCAATTGTTAAAGATCATTTATTTATTTTATTTATTTACTTATTGTATTTGTTGAATGCGCCCAGACTCGGAGGTATCACGGCGCTAGAAGCTTGGTACAGTACAGGAGTAAGAGTATATTTAATGATCCAGCATTTCCCTTGGCCGGGAGTCGCTTCTGTGCTGTTCTACAATCCCTGTTCATTGGACGCTGGTGCCACGCTATCACCTGGTGCCACTGCTGTCAAGTCTTTCCAGAGTCGCAGCCATACAGGAGCCCCAAGGAAATCCGAGTGACTGTCACTCAACCCTTTCTGGGGTGCTAAGATGCCTCTGCTCCCTACCCTAAGTATAAGTCGCCACAGATGCTTACTAACAAATAATGAATGGTCACTTTGGTTCACCTGGAAGCCTCTTTAGATTCAGCATCACTCCCTCCGTCTCAGCTGTGAAATCCATAAGCTGGCAGGCTGCAAAGCCCATCCAACCGTGCATGTTCTTGCCATGTTGCTTGGCAACAACAAAGCTCTAAGTCGCTCCCGGACAAGCCGTCACTCCTCCTCTTTTTTAGTCACACCGGCATGGCTCAACCGGTGCTTGCGCTCTCTCGAATTAAAGGGCAGCCGCTCATCCCCCCCCACCACCCCGACATTCATCTTCTCTTAATCTTCTAAATCTTCCCTCTTCACGCACAACGGTGTCCCATTCAGGCTTAAACCAATGTACGGTACAAAAGAAGGTACACTTTTGGAAGTCGTTCCAGAGGACCACATTCCTGGGAATATTCCCATGGAAAGAGGATTATCTAAAGAGCTAAATAATGCCGGAGCCAAGATGATCAGCGGGGTTTGGGGTGTGTCCAATGCCCAGCAGATCCCGAGTGAGTCTATAAAACAGACATCTTAGAGGTTTCGCCACCACCGCCCTCCTGGAAGGTTGACGACCATCCTGTAGGTTGAGATATGCATCGGAGGTTCCCCCAACTCTTGGTACTTGAACTGGTCCCAGTGCTGCCTCTGTTTTCAATTTGTTGAAGGCATTGCGCTTCAGCTTTGAAGAAATTGATGATCTGACATGTGCTCAGTTCAAATGTAAACACGCATCAATCTATGTTCACTCCTTCTGAGATGTACACTGACACACATGCCTTAGCAGTCACCCTGATTCACAAATATGGGAGTAGCCATGCTCCTACTATACCACAACTGCTTTTGCCAACCTCCTCTGCCTGTTCCAAGCTAACAGTCCACTAAAAAAAGATGGGGTGGGGGCTGCTTGTGCCCTTGCATAGCAGCTGTCAAGTTCTGAGCTATTAACTAGCGCTGCGCCTGTTCTTCAATGCACAGTGGTTCTACTGCAAGTCATGTAGATTCCCACTGTAGGGCAGTGCATGTATTTAGGGATTCTTGCAAGAGTTTCTGTAGACAAGTTGTGTTGGGTTCCCATGTACCCTGTAGCGGTGTGGCACACATCTAGCTGAGGAGCAATAAAACATTGTACAACCAGGCGATACAGTAATAGGGTACAGTATTATGGATAGAATTAGAAGCATGGACAATTAAGGGTGCACTTAGAAGAATATAGAGTAACAGGCGCAGAAGCTGTGGTGAACTCCTCAGGGGTCTGCAATCTGCGGCTCTCCCAATGTTTTGGACTGCAGCTCCCATGATCCTTCCTCATTGATTGTTCTAGCTACAGCTGATGGGAGTTGTAGTCCCTCCAAACCATCTGGGGAGCCGAAGGTTGCAGACGCATTTCCTATGCGAAATGTAGCCACCCCGTCTCGGCTCTACCAGATGCCCCTGTACAGGGCCAGTCCATGCTGTCAACCAGAGTGGCTCAGAGAGAAAGCTGGCTCATCAGCCACGATGGTGGGAGAAATGGCATCCCGTGGCTGTTTCTTCCAGCCCCCGTGCAGGGTGCCTGCATCCTCCATAAACGGCTGGGCCTCCTCCCTTAGAACACATGGAGAGGTTCTGTGAGAGCGGCCAGAGTCCCAAGAGCGCGCAGGCGCCTGGGCCAATAGCAAGGGAACGTCCCCACTGACCCAATTAACCTGGGACATCCCACGGCACTCCCGCATAGTCCTGCGTGCTCCTCCTCGGCACGGGTGGCTGAGTTTGAGGGCCGCAAAATCCATCACCTCTTTAATTTATTGACCGCCTTTGGCTAAAGATGATTGGAGGCGAGCACTTTTGTAGCCTGTTGCAAATTAACCAGTAGATCTAGGTATGGGGAGAGGTTGTGCGTGTGTGAGGGAGAGTACACCCAGCAGCCTTGGAATGTGCCAGTGCACCCAGCAGCCTTGGAATGTGCCAGAGCACCCAGCAGCCTTGGATGGGGCGTCCAGTGCCCGGCTCGGTGTTCCGCTCGAATGTGGGGCGCAGGTACCATGAAAAGGAAGTCATGACAGCAGTTTCCACAACACCACTGGGATGTAGACGGGCTGCTGCTTTGGTAACAGGCGTTTGTGTATTTCTGTGGCTTAAAATGCTCCCACTACAAACAAAATGCATTCTTGTCAACTGGAGCGTAAAGCAATGCAACGTATCTGTCTGCCACCCGCCTCCCGTGCTCCCACCAAGCACCGATCCACCCCCGGGCAGTTTCCGTATTCTAGGCCTTTCCTCCCAGCCCATGTCTTGGTGGACAATGGAACGGTTGACAAAGGCACCTCCAAAGCCAAGGAGGAGAAGAACGCAGACAACCAGAGGAAAAACAAGGGCGAAACGAAAACAGAGACCAACAGGGAAAGGGGGGTCTGGAGCGCCGGCCATAATGGGTTCATGAGTGGTGTATTGTGTTTTTATAATGGGCTGCGCACAATAGAACCACCTCAAAGCGCCAGGCGTGCAAGCAAAGATGCCTCTCCAAAGTGGGTATGCTTGGATCAGCAAACACACCCTTTGAACTTCTGTAGAGACATTGGGGGAGCTAGTAAGAATGTTCTTCTGTTTATGGACTCGGACAGGGACAGTTCGGAGCAAACCAAGTCTACGCGTGTTTCAAACTGACACCGACTTCATCAGGGCTCATGAAACTCGAGAAATATTTAACAAGATAGAAAGGCATTTCTTTAGGAACGTGGTCTAAACTAACATTATTAGGAATGACAGAACGTGCAGAAATCATCGATATTATCCAATCCCCTGCATAGTGGGAGTGGCCTAACCAACAAAAGAAAAGGAGCAGTGTGTGAAAAGGAGTGTAGTGTACACACATGCAACGTGATAACTTTACCAGCGTACCCTAAGTATTAATTCAGCAGCTAATAGAGCAGGACCCGAGTGTGGCTCACTTGACCAAAGGTACTCTTTCAACCTACTGCCTCAGTAACATCATGCACCAATCTAGAGCATTCAGTGGTTTTAGATCTGCTCAAACAAATTGTACTCAATGGACAACCTCACAATGGCTCAGCACTCATTGCAGGAAGAGAGCACTTCTGGTGCTCCATGTTTACCCAATGAGCAATTTCACAGCGTTCACTTGAACAATGGCGGCACTTTCTGGGATGTCATGTGTTCTCAACGGATGCTCCAAACATTCTCTGCACTCACTTTAACAATCCCATCACGTGGACCAACGCACACCACTCATGCTGTACAAAGGGCTGCACTTGCTGGGATTCCATGCCTGCTCAATGGACATCCGCCCCACCTACCACCCCAACACCATCAATTCTACAATCTCACCACTTTCTTAGGCTCAATAATTACTCAATGGACCAACCCACACCACTGATGTGGTACAAATGGCTGCACTTTCTGGGATGCCATGCCTGCTCAATGGACGTCCGCCCTGCCTACCTCACCAAAACACTTAATTCCACAATCTCACCCGTTTCTTAGGCTCCATAATTATTCAATGGATTAACCCACACAGCTCCTGCTGTACAAATGGCTGCATTTTCTGGATTTTGATGCCTGCTCAATGAATCCTCCACCTGCCACCCCAAAACCCTCAATTCCACAATCTCACCAGTTTCTGAGGCTCCATAATTACTCAATGGACCAACTCTCACCACTTATGCTGTACAAATGGCTGCACTTTCTGGGATTTTATACCTGGCACCAGTGCTGTGAGGGCACAAGATCATCTGTTCCCAATCTTCACAGTTCTCAGAAACGTACAAATGCGCTCAGACTGAAAGAGCTCTGCTCCTGTTTGTCTATTGTTAAATTTTCATTACAAGCCCATAGAAATAGACATGGCAGCACGGGGCACTGTGCTATCAGGTCTGTCAATTGTCTGCTCGACACTCCTATTTGTTATTAGCAGAACATTTAAAATGAGAATCTGTTAGTGGCAGATGGCTGCACAAGTGTAGGTGGATAATTGGGAGTGACCATTGTCTGTTGCATCTCCCAAGGAAGTGTGAATGTTGGGTGATTAGAACTGAAGAAGGGTGCATGACAAGCTGCATGCTGTGTGATACAGAGACTACAAAAGTTGGCATTATATATTTTCTTTCACTGTGTCATTAAGACTTGAAGGTATAGTTATGCAACCCAGAGGAGATTTTTTTAGTCTCACATCACTTTGCATGCTATAACTTGTAGTCTATCATTAACAGTGAGGAAAATAAAGGTGCAGCGTATTAGTTTTGCTCAACATATTACTATAGTGATGTACTTAAAACTGTGTGGTTGGTATAATGCCTTCCTATTCACCTGTTTCCATCTGACCACTCTCTTATCATGGGAGGACAGCTCAGGGGCAACACGTTTGTCTTGGAAGCAAGACAACACATAACAACACAGGTTCAAATCCCAGTCTCACGCTTAGAGACTGGTCTCCGGTATGAAGCGTCTTATAAAAGATCAATTAATTAATTATCCAATTGAATGGCTATGTCAACGCTTGTATCCTTCCCTCTGATATCCCTCATCTCCAAACACAAGTTTAAATCTGACTCTGTGCCCCCCTTCCTGGATGAGGTCAGGAAATCCTTCCTCACCCTCTCTACAACCCAAGGCCCATCTGTTGAACAGGTCTTTGATGACTTCAACCTGGCTCTCAGCTCCCCTTTTGAGAGCCACTACTCTATTATTGTAGCCCCAACCCTGGATCCCCACATGACCCAACAGTATATAACTTTGGTGCAAGTTCACCTTTACCAATGGCACACATCCCCCACCCATCCACTTCTCAGAGCACTCAAGGAAGCCCTCCATGAATTCTCCACTACCCAGGTCACTGCCAAGTCCAACTACTTAACACACATTACCTTCTTTATTACTATATTCTTTAATATTATTCATCATTATAATTATTATTGTATTTATTGATCGCACACCTGGCTGCAAGAAGCAATGTGGAGCTTTGCAGAGGTATACAACAATACAGATACATAACGGAGCGCTTTACAGTGGTGTACAACATTAGAGATGAATAACGGAGCGCTTTTCTCTCTTCACTTTCACCTCAGCAAACTACCCTTTAATCTCAAAGCTTTGCTGGCTCCCCCCTGTCCTTGCACTGTATCCTTGCGCTTTTCAGGTAACAATGTTGCCCTCTGCTTCTCTTCTAAAGTTTGACGCCCTCTTCAAACTAGTCTCTCCTCCTTTTCTCCCTATCCATTCACCACTACCCTGCTACAGTTTACTCCTTCTTTCCCTTCTCGCCTTTTGCACTGGCACCCATCCTCCAAAGAGCCAACTTATAAGCCTTCATGTGGACCTCTTTGCTCCATAAACTATCCAAGGGTTTTCGCCAATAACCTGCTCTCATCTGTAATCCCTCATTAACCTCTCCCTCTGTATTAGAACCTTTCCTGCAAGCTTCAAGGTAGCCACAGTTCTACCAATCCGCAAGAAGCCGCCTGCAGCCTCTAATTGCACTGGCAGATGCTTGCCTGTTTCTCTCCTCTCAAACTATTCCAAAATCCTGAAGGGTGTGGTTTTCAACAGGAAAAGCAGGTACCTCGAGACTAATGTTATCTGTGATCCTCTCCAGTATGGATTATGTAGCTTCCACTCCATTAAACGTCACTCACCCACGTTTCCGACTGTGTCCTCAGCTCACAAACTAAAGCACTCTTCCACCCTTACCTTCCTGAATCAATGCAATGCTTTTGACATGGTTTGTCCACCTTCTCACCTGCTAACCCTCCCTAATCTTGGAATCCAGGATACTGCTCTTTTTGCAGAATTAGACCATCTGCACAGTGGGTGAGCACTCGCCTGGGCTTTTTTGAAATGTTAAATGAAACTGAATGATGGTAGATCAACCTCCGGAAAATGTTTGGGGCTAATCCGCACATATTTTCCTATGGTCACCACACGACACACGCATAGACTTGTGTACTCTGGGTGGGCATAGCCTAGAGGCACAGTCCCACCTGTCATATTTAGTGAGGATATGACAGCTAGGAGTACACCATGTCATCTCAGTGCCAAACCTTCCCCCTGCCATGGCCAGCCTAATGAACTAACAAAGGCTCCATGGATTCGCCATGTCCTTTTGTTAAGCCCTGTACCTGGCGACAGCATTCACATACTAATAAGAGTTTAATTCAAACAGTCCCATGTGAAACCTAGCTAAGAAAGGAGATAGGGAACTCCCAACACCTTTTCATATTCACTGTGTCAACGTGATGGCAGCTCCCACCATCAACATCGACTGAAAGGGAAATGTCATGTGTTGGACTGCATGTTTACAGTAGTCATCCCTGCAGGGAGACCCCATTCAGAAGGTAGGAGTATGTGGTTTGACGGAGACAGAAAGTCTGGTCTCGCTGCAGCTTCAAGCGAGACCTGCCGCTTTAATCAGGAACCACAGAGAGCTCCATTAACCAGAGAGAACCTTTGATCAGCAGACAGGAAGATGGGTGGTGGGACATAGTATTACATATTTGCACCCATTTACCTTTTCTTTTGCAAAACACTCTGGTTATGACCTCATGCACACAGGAGATTGTTGGTGGGGACTCAGGACCCAGGATTAGTTCATTATGGTAGGCTTAGCCTACACCAATCACTGTGGCCCATTTGGATTAAAAGAGGCTGGGCCCCTCTTTTGGCAGATCATCTGAAGACTTCACAAGGAATAGCAAGAAGAACTCATCATTGGACCCTGGCTGAAGGTACAGTCTACCTTACATCTTCTGCCCGTAAAGGATGGCCAAGACCTCCAAAGAGGGAAGAAAGTTCCCTTCCCTCAACATCTCCCAGGATACAGACGGAGATACTGAATCCAGAGGATCCTCCACAGCTCCAGAACTGGTACCCAGGCAGCACACAGGATGCCCTGCTAATCGCGGCAGCAAGCTTCCTATGTGGGAAGTGCCAGAGAGTCTCTTAACCAAACCAAGGACAGGGTAGCTGCTGGCAACACTCTTCAGCTTTGGGCCCTCTGCCTTAAAGGATGACACAAGCTCAGTGAAGAAGCTAGGAGGAGTGCATCAACAAGCATCTACCGACGTCTGCCTTAAAGTACATTTTCGGGCCAGTCGAGTCAAGTTGCTAAAGCCATCTAAGACGCCTCGACCGGTGCTTCAGTACTGCCGACCAGCACTGAGACAACGATTCCTAACCCTGAGCTGCCGTGTAGGCCAGCCTGCAGCTGTCTGCCCAGCCACGCTCACCGAACTGCTTGCCGCCTGATAGCTGCAGCTTTCTCCCATCTTGAACTCTGTTGCAGAAGCTGCAAAGCACCCTGAAACCGACTCGACCCTGGCTAGCACCAAGAACTCCTACAGCACAAGGTACATTGTGGTTCTGTCCCACTGGTCCTTCCCTGAAGGCCCCCAGTGCCATTTTATGACCCATTGCCCCCTTTGTGTTGAAACCAAGCATCCTCGAAGTATTGTGATTAATTACTATACCGACTACCCTCCTGTCAGTATCCAGAGTGCATCCCTTTTCCTTCTTTGAAACATTTACAGGTTGGGTTTTATTTTGTAGTGTGCTAGAACTGTCTGTTGTGATAATAATAAAGTACATATTTGTATACAACCTTGACTGGGCAGTCCCTTTTATCATTGTGTAATAATTATATTTTCGCTGTGTTGCAACTAACAACGTTCCACAGCCATTTGGAGATAAGACTGCCTCTCTGTCTACGTTACCAACATTTATAATTAGCTTGTGGTTCCAATCTGTTTGGATCCCTTATGATGTACTAGAGGTGTGGGGCTGATTGATGGTTTAGAAAACGATATTCATCCCTGGACCAATGGTGCCCCAGAAGTTGATTTGTCACAGCTCTCACCTGGATTGCCTTCTACGTCACTGGCCATTCCTTTGCTATACCCCGGAACATTGGCACCTCTGATGCTACACTTATGGTAGGAGTCCCCAAGGTTGTGCCCTGGGTCCACTGTTCGTCACACTTTACACCTCTTTGCTCGTAAAGTGATCTCATTCATCCTTTGGTTTATTCTTCCATCCCTTTGCAGATTCTGCCCAAATCTTTATCACCTTCATTGCTGACCTCTTCCAGTGGACCTCCAGCTGCCTCTCCATCATCAGTCAATGGATGGCACTTAATTCTCTTATACTCAATTCCTCTAAGGCCAACTCATCCATCAACCACCATATAAAGGACCTTCTCTTCGCCCCGTCCCAATGTCTTTTAACCTAACTCTGACCGCTGCACACCCTTCCATCAGACATGCATACATGAGGCTCCACCACCACCATTACCAGGATCGATCTACTAAATACCCACACAATCTGCCCCTCCACACCCTCCATTCTACAAAACCTCTTACCCACACCCTAGTCTTCCACCACCTTGACTACTTCTCAAGCCTCCCTCTGCACGCCCCCCACTAATTCTTTGCGCCCCTTGACAAAATCACCAATATATCACTTTTAAGTAATTTAATGGCAAGTCTAAAAAAAAACCTTTGGTATATATGTATTGCAACAATTTTATAATGTTAGGGTTAGCTTCCAGGGCAAGGTTTGCAGGTTCTAATGTTTCTCCCTGGGCCCTACATTTCTAGAAACCACCATTTGTAACTCGCAGTCTGTAGGGTAGGGCGCATTGGCAGTTGATGGGGTAGGCAAAAAGGGCAATGGACAATACCACCACCATCTGCAGGGGGTGGTGCAAATTACAGTACACGTCTGCCACAATACCTCCAAAGGTTTATGGGCAGTGCAGTTACTTCTATCCCCTTTTATGAAAACTGCAGATTGAGGCAGCATTCGCCCGACTTCATGCCTTTAACTTGAGATGACACCGTCTAAATCACTCATGGACTTCACCAGTCTGGGATAGGTCTCACAATTTGCAATGACAATTGATCAGAAAGCCCTGCATTTTAGACATTTTAAAAGCCTGTCATTGGCCTTCCATGACCAAATCCCTATCCCTTATCTTTCCTTACCAAATTTTATAGAGCGCAACATAAGCCTGAAGGCATCTTGGCGCTAACAGGAGACAGGGAACAGGTAGGATCACAACATTAAAACAGAAAGGTCTTCAGAGCTCAGTGAAAAGCAATGTGGGACACGGTGCTGCGCAGCAGGAACGGAAGTTGGTTCCACGCTCCAGCTGCAGCCACCAGTACGGGAAAGCCTAAAGCTAGGTGGCTGTAGAGTTCTGAGGTCCTGGGACCGAAGAAGTCGAGCAGGCATGTACAGTACAAATTTCTTCTCAATGAACTCAGCACCCAGACCATAAATAGCCCTATGCACAATGCAAAGTGCCTTAAACCTGACGCGCTGCTCGACAGGAAGCCAGTGAAGTTGTCACAGCAGCAGAGTCATGTGAGCTCCCCACGGAGGATGAACAATAGCCCTGGCAGCCGAATTCTGCAGAAGGTGAAGTCGGCGCAAGAGGTTTTTCGTGAGAGCCAGATAGAGGGCATTACAGTAATCAATATTACTGATGACTAAGGTGTATAGACCTGGTGCATGCAGCTTGGCCAGGGTGAGCTAAAGGACCTTACGCAGTGTGCGTAGTTTAAAGTGGGCCTTTTGACACACAGAAGAGACCTTATCAGCCATAGACAGAGAGGCCGCGAGCCTGACACCCAGATCTATAACTGAAAGAGACCGGTTGGGGGAAAGGACCAAGACTCACTGGCCAGAACTCTGGAGTGCAGTACATGGATGGCGTAGCAGAACCCACCACCAGTACCTCGGTTTTACCACCATTGAGTTTAAGCCAGTTCCCTGTGTCCTACCTAACCTCACTGCTCAGGCCACTACCGTGCGCCCATGTGACTTGGCTTCCTACATACACATTCATCATGTCTAGCTCTGTATATAGGGGCGTAACGAAATCAATGATAATGGGGAGGTGACTGAGAAATTCCAAAACAAACACTGGTGAGTCCCTGTCTAGCCAGGATATTGTGAGGAGTCTGCAATAGGAACATGGTTATGTACTTTTAAACAGAACAATAGCTAAATCTTATTACGTGTGGTCTAATGTGTGCACTTATCTCTGAGTACAGATGGATGGCTGGCTGGCTGGCTCACAAGTGATGTGCCATGAGTACATTAAGGGACAATTCAGCCTGTAGTGTGCCATGTATGAGTACTGAATATTATTTTTTTGAATATTAGGTGATGAAGATAGGAGAGGGATGTGATGTGAGGAGGGACACAGCCAGTGAGTGTTGTTTCGAATGTTTACCCAGCCACTGACAGCCCATGGCCATGCAGATTCCTACAAACATTCTCCCTTTCCCCCCCCATAAAAAGCCCTTGTTATCTCTTTCAGCTAGCTTCATAATTCTAATGGGATACAAATGTTGTTTCTAGCAGTCTTCTGAAAGGGAATAGCTTAATTCCAGCTTCTGATGTAATAGAAGTGCATTAGCCAAGTGTACATTTAGACACTTGATTTAAAAGTAATGTTTCCTTGCATCTGTTTCTGCTAAAAACTAGAATTGGTCAATCCAACGGTTTATCTCTTGTGTAGGCACTGTCATAATATACTCTTATTGCACCACCTTTAAGCCTCTCAGTCAACTTTATTGTTTAGCCATCACTCCCATCTCTCCAGGAAAGCTGCATTCTTGCATTTCTGTTGTGTTAAACTAGGCCTTTTTCCCTCCTTTTAGGAAAGTCGAAGCTGTTTATTTTGGCAGTGCGCTGCACCCCACCCCTGTCGTCCAACCACCCTGCCCCGGTGTTCCCCTGCGGTGTGTTGCCTGCTTGTTGCCTTCTGTGCCTCGCTTGGTGTGAGCCCAAGCCCATCTGGTGCTTCCTTAGGCCACGGCTGTGGTCCGTGCTTCTTTTCCTCCCTCATTCTCCCCTCTTGCCTCTTCGCACCCCCATGGTACTCTATACCTCTCCTGTCTTCTCAAACTGCTACTCTATCTCCTATCCTATCCCTCTCACTAAATCTGGAAGGAAAAAGTTCAAGAGGGATATCCTGGTCTCCAACCCATGCCTCCCCATTGCTGATACTCACATTAGCGTTTCCTTTGGACGGTCTCTCGCCGACACCCCCTTTGTCGTTACCTCTCCAGACCTTTGGACCCCTCATATGGTCTCTGTTCTCTCTCCTTTCTCCTCCTCTCCCATTAATGGTGGCCCCCAGTGGGAGGTCATTGTGGCCCCCTTCCAATCTTCCAAGACCATCATCAATGTCTATCTAAATGGTACCATCATAGTGGAGGGCACTCAGCCCAATCTCCTCCTTCTTGATATGTGTCTCCCGCATCTTATCAACTTCCTCGCTTCTCCTACCACTCCTTCTAAAATATCTCTGGCACCTCTGCCACCTCCTTCCTCCTCCACCACCTCTCTGGCACACACCTCCTCCTCCTCCGCTCTGGCCCCTATGCCACCTCTGCCTACTGCCTCTGGCCACTCTCGGACCTTTCAACCGCCTCCGCTGGGTGTACCTCAATCCTGTGCCCCACCCCAGAAGTCTTTCAAATGTGGCAACATGCTCCACATAGCTACTCTTAACTCTCGCTCTGCTATCAAACATTCCGCTGACAACTGCCACCTCCTCGAAGACCTGGACGTCCTCGCTCTAACCGAGACATGGTTCACAGCCAACTGTTTCATAAGTTTTGACACTCTCCTCCCTGATGGCTACAAGATCCTCTCTGAGCCCAGAACCAACCGGCCCCTTAGTTGGAGTGGCACAGACCTTTTCCGGGGTGGGTCCCTGCTTCTGTCCTTCCTATGCAGGCCGACTCCTCCTTTGAGTGCCTAGTCTGCAGGCTCTCTATCTCTCCTGACCTCTCTCTGACTGAGGCCACCATCTACAGGCCACCTGGCCAGATCACCCTCTTCCACTCAGAATGGGCTGACCTCTATTCTTCCCTCCTTGACTCAACCTCTCAACTTCTTCTCCTTTGTGACTTCAACATCCAGCTGGATGCTTCTAGTCCCTCCTCTGGGCTCTTCTGCAACCTATGCGACGCTCTCTCCCTTTCCATTCTTCCCTTCGGTCCGACACATTGTGCTGGACACACCTTGGATGTTCTCATCTCCTCAGACATCCCCCTTCACAACTCCTCTATCTTGGTCTGACCACTTTCTGTTCTCCTCTCACCTGAAACTTCTTGCCCCTCAAGCAACGCCTACCCCAGCTCTGCCACCTTCCTTCTCGGTCATTCAGTCCATGAAACAAGTGTGAGTGGATGGAGGCCTTTGCCTCTACTTTCTCTGCTCCCCCTACTCCTGCGGCTGACTCGCACCCTGACCCGGCCCTCTCTAACCTGCATCTTTCTATCTCCAGTACTCTGGACATCCTTGCACCTGTCATGATAATCCGACTGAAGCCTACCTCCAAGTACAACTCTTGGTACGATTCCAACCTCGCCGTCCTAAAACGCAAGTGCGGGGTAGCTGAGTAGAAGTGGAGGGCGACTGGCCTATCCTCTGGCAAACTGGACTTCCCCCTACTCAAAAGGCAATACAGACTCTATGTTCCCTCCAAGAAAAAGGTCCATATCCAAGCCCACATATCTGCAGCCTCCTAACAGGAGGAAGGAGAGCTCAGGGGCAACGCGTTTGTTTTGGAAACAAGACAACGCGGCGCAACACAGATTTGAATCCTGATCCCGCGCTTAGAAACTACTCGTTAGGATTAAGTGCTGTGAGAAACCTGAGGGTGTTCTCCCAATAAGTCCTCGAGATTCCCTTATTTAGGTGGCCAGGGAAGGGCTGGCGCTCTCAGATCCCAACCTTGGGGGTGGACGAGCGAGGGAGGAGCACATGGGTAGGGAAACGCAGGGTCATGCTTGGGGGGATACCCCAGGTGAGACGCAGTCTTATACAGGAGATAGGGACGAGGAATACAAGGTCTATGAAGCCTTTATAGGCTGTACCAAATTGACCTCCCTTCAATCCAATAAACTACCTCTTTTAAAAGCCAGCAACCCCTCAGTTTATAACCAGTCCCCTAGGATCCCAATTTCCATTGCTCCCAGACACTACCTATCCAACAATCTTTGCTTTTCTTGTTCCTACTTGAATGATTCCAGTTGTTCTCCACGTCCCTCTGATTATGGTTTTCCACACCGCCAACAGGCTCAGATAAAACACTACGATTTCCACAATCCCCTTTGTTCATTTCTCAATCCCAGCTATTCCTGTATCCCGCAAACCCTACCAATCCCGTTCCTCTGATTATCATTTTCTAAATTCTCACTAACCCTTCTGCTTATTTCACAAATCCTACAAAACCTTCGCCCCGGAGGTCACCATTCCATGTATCACCTCTTTCCCTTCTGCCTCTGTAGGATACCTGGAAACTCTACCACCCGCTTTGTCCGACACTCCAATCCCTCCCTTTTCCGATACGTACACTTTTTCCTGAGACACAAGAAAACGGACTTGTGATAAAACGGTTTACTTGACATGTCCCAACCCCAGCATCAGGCAAAGTCGGTCAATTAACCTGAACCACACACACCTGATGGCCCTTTCCTTTTCCTGCAGGGATAAAAGTTGGAGCACGAGAGCACAGGCTGAGCAAAAGCGAGCACGGCAAACAGCGTGAAGAGATGGCTAATCAGGCGCAGCAGTTCAAGAGAAGGATAAAGGCGGCAGGAATGGAGAGGGTAGCGAGGAGAGAAGTGACCTTGCCCTTTTCACCCCAGACCCGCAGAACCTTTGTGGAAGGGAGACTAAGACCACAAACGATAGCACAAGTGTCTTGCAGCAGATGTTAACGGTACTCGGTCCAAGCCTACGCTGATAAGCAGGAGCGAGGGAAGCTCCTGCGACTGTGGTACCGGCTTTGACTCCAGTAATGCCGAAAGCTGGTTCTGCACAGCCGGTGAGTCGAGGGGAGAACCAATAAGAACCAGGCAGTGCTGAGTGAGAATCGCAAGGTGGCAGGTTTGACCCAAGTTTAAAGAACTGTAAAAAGTGTTAAGGGGAGACCAGCAGCAAAGGGAAACCGGCACCACATGGCTAACTCAAGAGACTCTGGTCAATCCACATCAGAGTGAAACTACAGGTACCAGAAGGCCATAGGAGAGTTGCCGAAAGAGGTAAAAGTGGTCATACAGGAGGTCTAGTAAAATCCCTGTACAATCAAAATACTTTGATCTACAACTGGTATGAAAGCAAGGGAAGTGAATCCCGCAAATACAAGCAAATGTGAAGTTGGTAAAGGTCCAAGCCCGACCAAGCCCGACCGTGGGAGATCCAGGGGTGAAGCCACCACCCAAGCACTGACAGTCAAGAGGGGTCCGAGCCCGACCAAGGGAGATCCAGCGGTGAAGCTATTACCCAAAAGTTCATTGAGAAAAGAACTGTCATATAATTTATGGAATGAGATATGCGAGAAGAGGGGGACCTAGGGGTGAAGCCATTACCCTATGTGCACAGTGGCTAAAAGTGAGAAGGGTCAGCGCCCAGAAGAGAGGGACCCAGAGGTGAATCAGTATCACCCTAAAGAACTTTCACTGTCAGCACCTGCATTTATAAGCATACATTTTTAGGCAATTGAAATCATGATGTGGGGTTAGTACTTGCATGCCAGGGGAGTAATTGGAAGGGTAGGGGGGGGACAAGAAACCACTCATTGTAACAGAAGTCTTTAAGTGGGTGGGAGAGAGTTAACTGCTTGTAACATTGAAGATGCAATAGATCAGTCTCAATAGAATGCTTAAAGAAGTTAGATGCCCTCCACACAAATAAGTTTGCCTCTCCCCCGCCATCTCTGAAGTTAGAGCCTCTCCCAACATGTGACCCGAAATGTAGGTTTCGTTGCGGCCCTGCTCGAGGTACTCTGGAAGATCTGAAAAGCAAGTTACAATGGCCTGGTGTCCGAATACGGCAGATTCTTCCTGGATAACATGGAATGTGTCCACCACTGGGGACGGGGTTTGGGAAGAGATGGGAGATGAATGCTGGTTGAGGAAGAAGAAACCGGTTTTATTCATCTGCACTATAAATAAGGCATGGTGTTATTTTATCTATCCCAGAACAGCCTGTAAGCGCAGGGACATTTGCTCAGGGGATTGATAGCCTTCACGTAAAGCTGTTGCAATCAGCGGCAAGACAGCTCGGCCATTTGTTTCTGAGATTCGTTGTAGCTCCTCTATAAATCACAGGATCACATTTGATTCCGAGCCGGGTTGGCGCTAGGCGTGTGCACCATGTGCGGCTGCACTTGACCCCTCGCCTGCTAGGGCCCCGCACCACGGGAGCCGTTGACTCCCTCTTGCAGGCTGCAGCGTGGGCCGTATGCTCAGAGTCCATAAGCTTGCTGCAGTCCACTCAGAGCACACGGGCGGCACACGCTGCAGTATGCATGATGACAGGGAAGCTTGCCAGCAAATCTTTTTCAAAAGCGGCGTGTCCCTCGAGGTTTGGCTCCCTTTTGTTTCTTCTGGTGAGGTAACTTGTCACGTGTCAACCTCCTGCTGGGACGCTGGAGAGAAAAACACCCCCCCCCCCCAAGATGCCCAATAGGTGGTGGAGGCCTCAGAAGCACTGCTGATCACTTTCTTTCTTAAAGCAGAGCGTTTAATGTGGGTGCAATTTATGTTTGATGGTATATTTAAGAGACCATTGTTGTGTTAAGAACTGTAAAGGTATTTTTTTTAACGCACATGCAAAGAAACAGTTAGCTGCCTACAATCTGTGCCTTCCTCCTGCACAATTAAACATATTGCACAAAACCGTTTGAGCTATTTGCATTATTTCCACATGTGTAAATTTACCAAGCCAAAAAGCGTTTATTTTCTTCACATTATACATGAAGCATGCAAGTGAGCCATGACTATTTCCCAAGGATGTGACAAGAGATGTTGTCATCCTGGAGACTGGAGGGGATGTTTTCTCTGGTTCCGGCCTTGTACTGATTTTCAGGGGACAAGTCGATACATGTAGGTGACCAGCGTCCGCCCATTTTTTTCAATGAGTAGACACATCGCCGGTTCTGTGTTTTTGAGGCCAGCATTTTAAAAAAGTGTGTTTGCTGACGTGTTCAGCTACTAGGATGTCACACCCGGTTATCATGTTTCCAATGCAGACGCTTACCCACAAGAACACATAAAAGTGCCTTTAAAACTCAGGTCTCCTGTTTTGATTTTGTTTTCTTTGGAATATTTCATTATAAATTGTTGGGCTTAAAAGGTGGGTACCTTTTAATCCTTTGCTAGTGTCGTTATTAGAAATTCTCCTCTCGCATTAACATGTTTTCGCTGTTGCCTATGTACGTAGTGGTCATTATCTTGTGATGCCACATCCTGTGATGTCACTTCATGTGATGTCACTTCCTGTGAAGTTATCAAATGCAAATGAAGAGGCTCCACACTTATTTCGCGGCACCTGGCCCCGCAAGTCCCAGTTTCCGAGCAAGGGGCGTAGTCTTTCGTCCTTCAGTGTTAGATAAAATGAGTACTAATAACACAGGCACGTTAAGATGTAACTGGGTTTGTGGTGTTAGCTTTAGAATGGCGGCTATGTGTAGTAAAGTTGCCAGCCTGTAGGCCTCGGTAAGAACTCTGGGAGAGCTCCCGTGACATCATGCGGGTGGCTGGGTGGGGGGAGGTGGGGGATAGCATCTGCTGGGCGGGAAGGGCCAGTTCTTTGTGCAGCGCTTTCTCCTCCACCGAGCAGCTCCTGCGGCATTTGTCACGGGAGAAGGTCCTCGGTAACTTAATAGCGCCTTAGCCTCGCGCCTGCTTATCCCTTAATGAGAGGGCGGCGGGCCTGCGCGTAGCTTGCAGGTGCGGTCCGGGCGCCTTGTTTATCTGCCCATCTCCCGCTCCCGCCTGGGGCAGCGCGGCTCCTAAAAAGTCTGCCCCCTGGCAGGTGCACCAAACAGCTGGACAGCGCTCCTTAAAGCGCCTTTGCTTTGATCTGTACCGTTCAGGGCCTCTTCCCGATTCCATGACACCCCACTATACAAACATGACAACAAAACGAGCGGCGCCCCAGCAGTCATCTATCCCCCCTAACCTCCCTAGCTCCCCCAATCCTCGGACTGAAGCTGCACAGGCCAGCCTACACCATACAAGGGGTGTAGTAGGCACAGAGCTCTGGTGGCAGCTGCTGTGAAAATCAGGCAATCAAAGGGATTATTATGTTGGGACGAAAATGCCTGGACGTCAAGATAAATATTAATACTTACAAGACTATTACAAATAATAGTCTCGGCAGGATAGCTCAGGGGCAACGTGCTCGCCTTGGAAGCAAGACGACATGGAGCAACACAGATTCGACCCCCGAGGCTGCGCTTAGAAACCTCTGGGTATTAAGCGCTATAAATAACTTCTCATATCATAATGCGTGTATGCAATGCTGCCTTCTCATCACTGTTTCATCATATGCAAAAACAAATATATACCTTGCCTAGTATTTTTACACCTTGCATTGATAACCAACATGTTATTTATTGTCTTAATATTCATCCCATAATTTCTATGAAATGTACCCCAAAAAACAATGGTTTTTTTTTGGATCTCGCATTGTGTATTGTGTCATACTAAAATAATAGTCTCTTATATTTAAGAGACCCCGCAGAAGGGTCCCAGCCTCAGGAAATGCACGCAGCTTATGACCCTTCAGGTGGAACCATTGGCCATGAACATCTGCCGAGGGATAGATCTGTCGCATACCTTGGAGGCTTAATCATGATATACCCGCAGCCCTTCCCATGTACAAGGGGGGGCCCCCTGGAGATAAGCCCCCACCAGCACCCACCCGAGTCCGCCTGTGCCTGGGGTGCCTTTGATCTCAAATGTCATGTTACCTCTTGCACCCCTTGGGGGGACAGCAGGCCAGGCCTTATTCTGCTGAGAAAGCCCAGCCTTTCTCCAGCAACAGATGCCAGTGACACCGAGTGCCCTGTCTAAGCCGCTGCCCAGGAACGGATAGGCAGGGCACTTCATCAAAAGTTAGGGTGACTGGAATCGGCATTTTGAGAAAGTGATGCCATAGACATACAAAAAGGACATCAGAGGCTGAGCTCTACATCATTCATTGTTAAGAAGAATCGCTAATTATAGGGTAATTGTGGTGTTATTGTGACCATTTGAGGAGCATTTTTTATTAATTGAAGCCCTTTTCAGGGGGTTTTGGTATCTACTTGAGTACCCTGTGGATAAACAACTCTGATGGAACCCTTCTGAGTCCAAGGATGCACACAGTTCTCTCGACTGTCCTCTTGCCATGCTGGGTAAACCATGCAGTCCTATTTGTATACGTATATTTTGACTACGGGAAAGAAAAAACTACACATCCCAGAATTCAAAAGTAAAAAACAGTACTGGATGGCCTTTTCATGCATTGGCCATGGAAAACTTGAGAGCTCTGTGTAATGCTTCCAGGCCTTCCTCTCCTCGCAGCTTGCTTCCATGCCTTCCTCTCCTCGCACCTTGCTTCCATGCCTTCCTCTCCTCGCAGCTTGCTTCCATGCCTTCCTCTCCTCGCACCTTGCTTCCATGCCTTCCTCTCCTCGCAGCTTGCTTCCATGCCTTCCTCTCCTCGCACCTTGCTTCCATGCCTTCCTCTCCTCGCACCTTGCTTCCATGCCTTCCTCTCCTCGCACCTTGCTTCCATGTCTCCTCGCAGCTTGCTTCATGCCTTCCTCTCCTCGCAGCTTGCTTCCATGCCTTCCTCTCCTCGCAGCCACCCTTCCCTGTATTCCCCTTTCATTTGTTCCTCTCTCCGTCATAGAGATTCCTCCATTCTCTTCATCCCATCACTTTTACACACTGTCCTTCAACTCTGTTTTCACCTTATTGGTTGCGTCACCTATAAGCCAGAATGAATGCATTGGAGTACTGCTATGGAGAGATCGCATTTGAGGAGGGACACACAACTTGTAGGTGTTGTTTGGTTATTTTCCCATTCGTTGACTGTCAATGGCCTTGCTAATCCCTATGGCCATTCCCATCACTTCAAACCCCACCCCACCCAAAACACACCCTTCTGGCATTTCTTTGAGCTAACTTTATCAAGCCTTAAAATGCATCTTTGCACTTGAAGTGCCCCCACAGAGTTTTCAAAGCATTCTTCTGAGAGCTAATGGTTTAATTTCTGGTAAAACGTGCTGCTGGTGTAATAAACATGTCATAATCAGGTCTGCTATTAGCCACTTGATTTATACGCAGTATGCCTGTCCTTCACTGAAGTCCTGTTGAAAACAACCATTAGAAAAGCCAACAGTTATATCTTTTGACTTGCATGACATATTTGGCAGATATTTTGCAAATAAAATGTTGTCACGGCCCCTTCCTCCCACCCCCAACTGCACATTTTACAACTGCACATTTTACAAAAGATTTATCAAAAAATTTAAATGTTATTACGAAAGCACAAAACACTGTTTTCGCCTACTCCCATTCATTTCCCCATAGAGAAAAAGACAAAATGTCTGCGCAGAGCACATCAAAACCTAGCTGGAACGGAATTGCACCAGGAATAAAAAAAACTTGGGCACAAAACCTTGACTCAATTTCCGGGAGGGGTCTGGGTTCATTTCAGCCAGCAGTTGTTAAAATATTTGACAGGGAACATTCTCCCAAAATTACAGATATATAGGTGTCCCACAATGCACCAACAAAGCTTTTTTTTAGAAATAAAAAAGTCGTAGTTATAATGAGTGTAACCGGGGATAGGAAAGAGGACAATTAAAATTGGGGAGTTGGGGGTCTGGGGACCAAGTTTAGAGCTCAAATGTTTTCGCATAACCACGGGTATCCAATGAGATAACAGCGGTTACAATAGAAAATGTGATTGGTAATGAAAGGGGGAACGGGAGAAGGCTAGTGAGGGAAAAATAACTTGAGAGGAGTGGGGGAGCATGGCAGGAGGAGGGGCACTTGGTGAGTGCCTAGTAGTGCAGGGAAGAGTTTTGGATTTTGTGCACTTGTTACGGATAACCACGGTTATTTGCGGGTGTTTATGGCTAACGGCGGTTATTTTTTAAAACGTGAATTTTACAGCTACAGTAAGGTGGGAGTAATGGGTGTGGCCAAAAGGCTACTGGGTTACTTTAAGAAACCGAATAGTGCAATCTAGAAAGTGGACACGGCCGAAGGCAATGGCTAGTGGACCCCAACAAAACTTATTGGAGCAACATGTCAAGGGGCCATGGCGAAAGGCCGTGGCCATGGTCAAAGGCCATGGCTAGTGTGCCTAAAAGAAACCTAGTGGTGAGGCCACGGCTGAAGTCTGCGGCCACTAGGCCATGGTTAGTGAGAACGTTTAGGAAACCTATTGGAGAAACATGTAGAGTGTCATGGCAGAAGGCACTGGGCATGGCCAAAGACCATGGCTAGTGGGACCAGAAGACAGTTAGTGGGGCAACATGTAAAGGGACCACAGCCAAAGGCCAGGGCCAATGGTCATGGGTGAAGGCCATGTTTAGTGAGCGGGAAAGAAAGGTAGTGTTTTAAAAGATACAGTGGGCACTGCTGAAGGCCCGAAAAACAATTATAGTGGCCATGGCCAAAGGCCGTGGCCACCTAGCAGGTCCAAAAGAAACATATTGGGGGAACATGTACAGAATACTCTTCTGAAGGCCGTGGCCAGTGGCCCTCCAAAACAATATGGTATAACGAAACGTCTTGAAATTCACTGAAAAAACCTTAGTTAAGGTGCAGTTAAGTTGCACAGATTTAACACAAGAAAACCATTGAAATTCAGCTGCTGTGCGAAGTCATGTCCAGCTTATCTCAACGCTTCTTTTGCAAAGTCCATGAGCACATACATAAGAGAAGGGATTCACAATGACATACAAAATGGCATTATGAGGGACGCTGCATTATGGGGGATAGCAATATGAACATGCTAAATTAATCTGGTCATGACTGCCCACATACACTGAATTTCAACGGTTTTGTTGAGTTAAAACTGCGCAAATTAATTGCACCTTACCTAAGGTTTTTTTGCATATATTGAAAAAGCCATTTGCGCCAAGATGAACTTCGAGTAATGGTGAAAAGGTGACACTGTGGCATGTGTGACTTGGCTCAAACAAATTATTCTGGTTTGACATTTCATGTGAAGGGATTTTTCAAGACGTTTTAAACCCACCATAACTGCACGATCTATATACATAATATAGGGAGGAAAATGCCACTCTATAGTTATGGGGAAACATTTGTACATAGACCTTTCTCAACAATCTATTGCTAATAACTTTCCAAAAGAAAGGTTTGCCGCAGTCCCCCCAAACTGGACATTTTGGGAACAATTCATTACAAAATGGAAAAAGTTATTAGGGGGAAGAAATCCTATTTTCGGCCTACTCCCATTCATTTTCCCATAGAGAAAAAGTACCTTTTGAGATCATCCGTAGCGCAAAATTCCCTGGAAGGATTTGGACATATAAGAAATGATTTGGGCACAAAGCGTTGACTTAATTTCCTTGACTGGTTTGGTGTAAAGCCATCTAGTAGTTTTTTAAAACATTTGACGGAGAACCTCCACTCCCCTTTGTCGGTGTAATGAGCGTCAGCATATTTTTCTATGCAAGGGTGCAGTATTTGTAATGTCGCCACAATTGTGGCGATATTTGGTACGTTTCCATTTAAATGACTTAAATGGGCCCTCGAGGAACAGAGTTTGACACCCGTGTTTGACGCAAGTGTCCAAAGTCTCAGAGGTCCAGTCATTGTACACTATGCCTCTCACCAGACTTCCTGTGCCCATGGCCAGCTGCAGCCTCTAATAAACCTCTAGGCACAATGTTTAATCCATCACTCACGCGAGGTGAGATGACGCACAGAAATGTTGCATGCCAGAGTAGTCCCTATACTGTCTCTCCTATCATACAGACCATCAGTGACTGTGTGATCAAAGCAGCCCCTTGAATTGGAAGATTTGACTGAAGACAAAATAATAGTGGATTCCACATCCTTACTTGGACATGATAACCACATACTCCCCTTCTTTAACAGGCTACGCCTAGACATCAGCTGTGGCCAAATAAAAATGTTACCAATCAAGCACTGTGATATCTAAGAACTATGGACATGGAACCCTCCGGCTCCTATCCTCTGCTGCGCATGACAGGAACACGAGCTGGTTCCTTGCATGTGTGCTGTAGCATGGGAGCCAGAGGCATGCCTGCAGAGGAGGAGCAATGGATTCGAGGAAGGTAAGGACATTTATTTAAGGGTAAATGTGTGTGTGTGTATATATTATGTACTGTGTGTGAATGAGTGCATGATTTGTGGGGGTGTGTGTGTGTGAGAGTGAATAGTGAATGGGTGCATGTGTAAATGAGCAAGTGAATGTGTATGCTTGTGTTAAATGCTTGGATTACTTACGGTAATCTTCATTACTCCTGTTCCCACTCTTCTTCATCCCAGTACTTGCATATGAAGCACCTTGCCTCATACATAAGTGCTGGGATGAGGAAGAGGGAAGTGGAGGTAATGCTGGGCCAAGGAGCTGATTTTTGGGGTTGCAGGATGAGAATGGGAGGGAGCAGGGACATGTGGGAAGGATGGGGCAGGAGAGAGGTGCGCTCATATATAATGGTCAAAAATGATAAAGCTGGCATGATATGTATTAGTGGATAGACAGGCATTTTGGTTCAGCCAGTCTAGTCATTTCTTACTGTGGCATGGCATTTTACTGTGCATTATCAAGACTACAGCAAACATGATAAGTGTGTGTCTGGCCTACACTGTGCAGCCAGTTTCGACATGTTTTCTTATTGTGACGTATTTTTAATAGCAAAGCAGTAAGATAGCTCAGTGGGTTGAGCACTCTCAGCTGTGAATTATGTGTGATCTGCAGGTTCGAATCCCGGCAAGGCCAACTCAGTCTTTGATTCTTCCGAGGTTGATAAATAACTATCAACATCAGTTGGGATGATAATTGTAAATATGTGTTATGTCTAGTGCTTTGGCGAAAGCGCTATATAAATAACAAATCATTATCATGAATCAAAGCATTAACGCTCATTAGCACTGTTGGTGACTTGCATCTATTAGATTTTTTGATACTGTAATATCACAGCAACTTGCAATGTAGGGGCTCTAATTATATAATGACAATACCTGACATGCAGCTATAACTGGCATAATATGGAAGTAATTCGCCATGCAATGCGGAAGTGGCATATCCATGGCAGTGCCACAGCCTAAGTTGATTCTATTGTTTCTAACTGTATGGCATCATGACCCCATCCATGGCATATGAAGGCAGCATCCTTGTTATAATGTGGTTGGTATCAAAAATATTCTATTTGCTATTTTAAAAAATGTACATTTCTGTACTTTCTTTTTACGCCCACAACCACCCCCGGTGATGTCATCAGGGTTGAAGAGGAACTGATGCCACTTCGGTCAAAGGTCATAGAACATCACTTCCTGCGATGTCATCAGGTGTGTGATGTCACTTCCGCTACCACTGGCACTTTGGTGAATCGACATCCCTGTGTCCTTTTACCTCCTCTGGGCATTGCTAAAGACTCGTACCTCCTCCCAGCACTGCTGCTCCACCAGATGTTGGAAGTGTCTGTGGTTACCGCTCTCTCTGTCTCTGCCATGACAGGCTTCTATTCTTAAATCCACTTTGAAAATCTACTGTCAGTTCTTCAGCAACCGCCTTCTTCTTTCCTTCTATTGCTAACTCCCTGCACTTAGTCTGTACTTCCAACTCCTTCTTTTGCACTTTTACCATCTCCTCATTCTCCTACATCAATTCTCTCCTCCACCCCACATTCACCTGGGCTTTCGCTGCCTCGTCCCCAACAGCAAGACTTCTCAAACTGGAAGGACCATAGGCTGATACCAGAGTAGAGACCCAAGACAAGGTAAAACAAAACCCCAAGAATGTGCTTAGTGGGTGCTCAATGTTGATCAAGCTGCCCCGTGGCAATCTAAAGACGGGGTGTTTCTTTTGCTACATCTTAACTTTATGTGGAAGAGGAAAACGTCCATGTGGCCTGAAATGATGGCACTTGATCAGTTACAATGAACCATCACAACCGGAAAAAAGTTGTGTGGTGCCTTGCGATCAACAAAGTGTGTGCCTGGCAGCGTAGCCCCTGAGAGTGATCTCTTCTTAGCAGTGGTAATCCAGCACATAGCAAAGTGAACCTGTAGTGCAGTGACCCCCAACATGTAGCTCATTATGTCCATGTTGCTCACAGTACCCGAAAATGTCGCTCTTCAGTTGTTTGGTGGGCCACTGCGTGGAGGCCAAAGGGAGGTGCTACTGGGATGAGACAACACTGGCAGTTTAGTCTGAGCCTGGACAGCGTGGGGAAGCTATCCCTTTAGGCCCCTCTGGCATATGGGCGTGACACACATCCTTGCAGTGGGCTGAAGGGGGGGCATTGTGTAACCCGTAGGCAGAGTGTTATTGCCCTCTCACAGTGAATGGTCCCCTGGGTCTAGAATGGTAGGAGGTTACTGATGTGAATCCTGAGGATAAAGTTTGCGCCGGCCTCATACAGACCAAACGACTGCTGTGGAAATCAGATGCACTAGCCATCTGCTTCTATACCCACATGGCCTGGGCCATGTACGGGTGCAATGCTCATTGGACTAGTGAGGTGGCGATAAACAAGAACACCTCGGCCAAAAACTAGATCAACCAGGCAACCCCAGGGAAAATGTGCAACTGGTACTATGAGCAGCAGAACGCACAGTGTCTTGCCCACTCTAATGCAGCGGTACCCAAAAACGATGCACCCTTTAGAGCAGCAGCACCCCAGGGGCATCCACACTGGCTGGAGCAGGCACTTAATCTGCCCTCCCATCTGCACTCTGGTAGGGAGCAGGGTTAAAAAAAAAGAGCGGAGCTGGGAGCTAGTTTGCTACTGCTTGTAGCCTAGAACAGCCTGGTTAGCTGGATACCAACAACTACCAAGAGCTACTTTTGGCTCTCCAGGCAAACTGATGCCAAACAAACACTCCCATGAGAATGTTTCTCTGTGCAGTGCGTTTGGGACAATCTATAAACATTAGGACACTCTATGACATTTAAAGCATTAGGGATCATAAATAATGAACACAATCATAAGGTTGTGTCTTACGTGGAAGTAAGAATGGGGCAACTCTATGTACTCTCTCCTTTTTCCCCAGTGGTTACTCCTGGCCATGGGTTAATGCTGGGTACCCATGAGCTGCTTTTAGCTCCTGCTTATCAAATCTAAATTTTGATCGGCGTGGGTTCAATACAGTTAATAGCAGTAGCTGGACAGGTGCATAAGAGGCAAATAAGTGACATGAAATCCCAACTGTCCACAGTTAACTAAGTTCCAATTGGCCTTTTGTACATAAAATATTTGTTTTATATGCATCACTCACATTATTTGTTAGGTAAGTTCCATATCCATTAATTGGCAAAATAACCAAAGTGACACACAGGTCAGGGATTCATTTACAAATAAGTGGCATGTGCACCCGACTTACATTATTTGCGTAGGCCTATTTTGTACACGAAACGTATGTGTTTGATACTATCACGATTAATATTTGTCAGAAATGTTACATACTCATAGCAGTACACTACTGAGCAAATTGTCATCATCTTAAAACTTTGTCCATCTGCCATTTGGATATTGGGCAAGTACTCAAAATGCTTGCCAAATTTTCCATGATTAAATAAATGTGCGTACATTTTAATTTAAATTAAAATGATGGTAAATCATTTTTCATTAAATACCAACACACTGATCACCCCAAACCCTTTTAGGAAAGTAGTCTTTGAAAGCTTCGATTTGTCACCAATCTTACTTGCCTCATGTGATTACAGATGCCTCATTTCCCACTAGGTTTCCCTAATATCCCTTGGGAATAACCCCAGCGCTTCAGTAAAGTTCTTTAAATCCTCTACAGTTTGACAAATATTAAAAAAATTAAAAGTCTTGTGCGCATAAAAATGACAATTTGATACTTAATATTAAACTCGAGTTCAGCCATTGCAGGTTTGCCCTGTCTGGGATTGCACTTGGGCTAGATCACTGGTAATTGCTGCACATGAACATGCTCTACGTGTTATGTTCCGTTTATTGCAGCTATACTTTGGGTTGCAATCGTTTTGCCGTCACCTGAATGCTGATATGGTCCGTCGAGGTGCGGATCTTGCCCATCATCTCCTTGGTACGCAAATGTTGCTCATTGCCCACACAAAGTTGAGGACTGCTAGGCTAGAATTATTACCAGTATTATTATTATCACGATACATCAATATGCCTCCTTTGGGGTGTCTCCATTCTGAGCAGTGGAAGAACATGCAAAGCAGGCCTCCTGGCTGTCTGGCCATTTTCTAAAACCTGCTTTTTCTCAATGTATAGACCGCTTTGTTACCTCAGTCCCTAGTTTTTGCAGCAGTGGTGTGTTTATGAAATGTCAGCATCTATGTCAGCCTTAAAGCAAGTACTGTTTTTTCATGGATTACTGATTTTAAGGAGACCTTTATAGGACCATGAACCAAGGGGTGCATTTCACGTGTCATGCTCCTTTGTTGCCCATTCAGCATAGATTGCTGGCTAGACAACAAGCAACGCCTTGACATTGCCACTCGCATTGCTTCCTCAACCTCGATCGGAGGTCTGGTGCGTGGCTGTTATGAGATAGCTCAGGCCGGCGCCATTTTGCTTCCTAGATATGATGTCCTTGACAGAGTGAAATGTACATGATCAGGGGACCTTACCTGATCGTCCACTTTATGAGCGATGATGGTGGCGCCTTCTTCGCGTTCCAGTTCGCTGACGGGGCGGATGCGCAGCGCTACCTGGGAGGGGAAGAAAGAGCAAGGGGTTAACCTCGGTTGGGCTATTGCCTTTGGACATACATTTGAATTGAGGATGGTTATCCAGAACCCAGAGTTGGATTAGTACATTGGAAAACCAGGAGATTGTCTGTCAATAATTCTCCTTAGTTTCCTGCAGACCATTCTAGCTTCCCCCCCCCCCCAACTAAGGAAACAGCAGACAGGTGGGGCAGATGCATTCACCTCAAATCAGTCCTTAGTGCAGTTTCACCTGGTCGAAACAGTAGGAAGAAGTACCCAAGATATCAAAACAACATGTTTTCTTAGAAGGAATTCAATTGTATTTAATCAAAAACCAAAAATAAAAAATGTCATATTGTGGAAATCAATAGAATATTAATTAAAAAGTACACCTGGAGCATCCAACAGTTTTCCAAAATGCATCAACACATTTGTACACAAAACAGACTACCCAGACCCCTGGAAATGTCCCCAATAAAGTTCTAAATGGCAGGATGTTGGGGAGCGTGTCACCATGCCCTCTTCGACATCCCGGATTGGCCATGCTAAGAGAAAGGTGCCTGATCAGTGGCTAACAATCACTGGGGTGTTTCCCCTACCCCTGCACACCGACCGGAACAGGACCGTGCAGACAGCAACTTCACCAGCACATACCGAGCCTGCGGCCGCCCCTACTAGCAAAAAATATTTCCCCAGATTTACTCAATCATACAAATGTCTCAATAACCCTGCCAAAGCGATGCCCACTCTGAACGGTTAGGAGCCTTCCCGCCAGGGGCGTTGCTAGGGGGGGGCTAAGGGGGCTATAGCCCCTGATCTTTTGGCTGTAGCCCCGGATAGAATCTCAGGAGCTACAGCCAAAAGACTAGCTAGCCCCCAGTCCCAAAAGTTCTGACATCAGCTTAGCCCCGGGTCTTTTCCAGACCTAGCAACTCCCCTGCTTCCCGCTAACCTCTGGGCACGACACAAACAGCGGCATTCTGCTCCTGTGAGTCAAGACTGTGACAGGACACTTTCCCCAAGAAAACTATCAAACACGTTCAAGATCAATGTGCAGAGCGGAACTTGTTTTTCAAATAGAGGCACTCTTTGAAAGATTGTTTTCCTCTATTAACACCATCTGTGGGTATACATTTATTTAAAAAGATTTATGAATTGCAAATCAGTTCTTTTTTACTGTATTTCTCCTCCGTACCCTTTACCTTGACCTTAAACGTCATTGGGAAGAGACTGTAAAGCATTTCTAAAGCATTCATAAAACAGAGCTGACACAGATTGACTTAACAAATACAGAAGATAACGCAATTAAGCACTAGAATTACCTTTCAAAAGGGAAAGGTTTTAGGAGAGTGCATAAAGACATGAGAGGTTGATGTCATCATGGTAAACTAGTAGATGACTCCAGACCACACTGGTAGCACCAGATAAAGACTGAAGGAGACTTTCGGTGTCTCCGAGTTCTGCATCTCTAGAGACCATGGGGGTCATTACGAGTTGGGCGGTAAGGGTTAACGGTCACCGGTAAGGAGACCGGTGCCGGAAAACCCTTACCGCCCTATTTCGAGGTCCCTTAGCGGGTTCCAGCAGGAACGGCTGATCTGACCAGCCGTTCTTTGCGGGACCCGTTAAGGGACCTTGGAGCTAATAACGAGCCCGCAATTTGTGGGCCCGTTATTAGCTCCTTCCCCATTCCCATTTGAGCCCTAAGGGGGGCTCAAATGGGAATGGGCAATGGTCAACTGAATGGGGATTTATCGGGTCCGCACAGGTCGTAATATCCCGGTAAGTCCCCATTCTGCCAGACCAGACCTGGACCCGGGTTTGGAGGCAGCCATGACGCTATTCCAAACTCGTAATGACCCCCCATATCAACGGAGCACGATGGAGGATTAGGAAGGGTCACTCAGGGCGATCTTGAACAGTATCCCATCTTCTAGGGACAGAGAGTCAAGGTTCTGCAAACAGGAATGATATATTTTTCCTTTGGCTCCACACGATTTGCGATGTGGCCGATGCTGTCCTCCTGCAGAGATTCCAGGACATGGGAATTATAGACATGACTCTCCAGAAGATTGCCTCCTATCCCAGGAACCAGACCTCAGAGGTCTCCGCCATTCAAATATTATTTTATTGCTTTCCACCGTGGCATCCCTCAGGGGTCAACATTGTCCCCACTTCTATTTAAAATGTATATTCACTGTTTGATGACACTGAACAGAATTCATGGTATGGGCTTTTTTAACTATTCTGATGACGCTCAAATTATTATAAAATGTACGGACCTCCTTACATTATCATCATGATTAAACAATGCCTTTTAGACAACCAGGCCAGGATGAGCCTCAATCTTTTAAAAGCGTAACCACCAGGGACTGACATTTTGGTGGTCGGCCCCGGCCTGGACTGCGTCCATCCTCCAGAGGAACTTGGACCAGGCTTGAAGTTAGAAACCTAGACACGATCTTTGACAGCACCCTATATCTAAAACGTCAGATCGCTGCAATTCTGACTGCCAAAATGCATCTCCACTCCTTGAATTTGATGCAGCCTTTAGTGTATTGTGAACAAAAATATATCAGCCAGTGTTGCATTAGTGCTTTCAAGAATTGGCTGTTATTCTAATAGTCAATGGGTGTGAAATCTGGAGCTTGATAGAGTCTGCATGAGTTCAAGTCATACAGACTGTTCTGTTATTCCCCTTTTAGATCAAATAGGACTCCCTGTGTGACAAATAAATTAACTTACAGGGTATCAGTGGTACAGGATGAATATAGGTTTCTAAACTATCAATCAGCCCCACACCTCTAATACATCAGAAGGGATGCAGGAAAAAAAGAAATAGGAATAGCAAGCAAATTATAAACCTCCTTTCCCAATTTTGGTAACACGGACAGAAAGGCAGGCTTATCTCTGAAAGGTCCTGGATTGTTGGTTATTTGCACCAGAGTGAAAATACAATTATTACCCAATGATAAAAGGCACTGTGCAGTAAAGGTTGTATCAAAAATATCTACTTTATTTATACCACAACAGACAGTTCTAGCAACACTATGAAATACAACCCAACCTGTAAAGGAATGCAGAGGACAGACCGTTTCAAAGACAGATAAGGGATGCACTATGAATACTGACAGGAGGGTAGTCGGTATGGTTAATAATCACAACAGTTTAAGGTTACTTGCCTTCAGCACAAAGGGAGCAATGTGTCGTAGTATGTCTCTAGGTGCCTTCTGGTGGGGACCAGGGAGACAGAGCCACAATGTACCTTGTGCTGTAGATGTTCTTGGTGCTTAACAGGGTCGAGCCGGCTCCAGGGCGCTTTGTAGGCTTCTGTGACAGAGTTGAAGATGTAAGTCAGCTGTGGTTATCAGGCGGCAAGATGGTTCAGTGAGTGAAGCTGGATGAACGGCTGCAGGCTGGCATACACAGCGCTTCATGGTCAGGAATCGTTGTCTCAGTTCTGATCGGCGGTTCAAAAGCACTGGTCGAGATGTATGGCTTGCAAATATCCTTCAAGGCGGACAGTGGTAGATCCTTGTGAAGACAGATCTCCTAGCTTCTTCAATGGGCTTGTGTCGTCCTTTACGGCAGATGGCCCAACGCTGTGGAGTGTGTTGCAGGCAGCTGCCTTGTCCTTGGTTGTAAGTTCAGGGATCTTCTGGTACTTCCTATCCAGGAAGCTTGCTGCAGAGCCTAGCCGGGCGTGCTCTGTGCTGGCTAGGTACCGGCTCTGGAGCGGCTAGATGGTCATCTGAGTTCTGTATGTCCGTATGTTTCCTGGGAGATGTTTAGAGGTGTGATCTTGCTTCCCTCCTTGGAAAGCCTGGACTTCCTTCACTGGCGGAAGATGTAAGGCAGACTGTACCTTCAGCCAGGGTTCATGGTTGAGTTCCTCTTTCTTACTCCTTGTGAAGTCTTCAGATAATCTGCCAAAAGATGGACTCAGCGATATGTTAAAGCTAAGTGAACCACAATGATTGGCGAAGGCTAACCCTACCTTAATGAACCAATCTTGTGGTCCTTATCAACAATCTCCTGTATGCATGAGGTCAGCACCAGAGTGCTTTGCAACAGGAATGGTAAAGGGGTGAAAACTTGTAATAATAAGTCCCACTCTTCCGGTCAGTTGTTGATCAAAGAGTCTCTCTAGTTCATGGGTCTCTCTGTGGTTCATGATTAAAGCAGCAGTTCTCGCTTCAAGATGTGGCAAGACAAGCCTCTCTGGCTCCTGAAAACCACTTTCCCGTACCTGCAGCTGGTAGTTTGACTTCCTAGAGACGTCAGAGATGTGAGGAGAGAAGGAGAGTGTGGAGTCAAAGATGACCCCGAGGTTCTTAGCCTCACAGGTGGGAGCAGAAAGAACGCCCTGAGTGTGCGGCCATAGACTGACAGGAAAGGAAGGTGCTGGTGAGCTGATGAGGAGGATCTCTGTCTTACTGGCATTAAGGCAGAGATCATTGGTGGCACACCACTCCTGGATTGCGAACAGACAATAGGGGATGATGGAGAAGAGTCAGCTGAGGAAGCCTGAAAGCAGGCTGAGTGTCATCCGCATAGCACTGAATGTTGGAGCAGAGAGCAACTATGCAGTGGGCGAGAGGTGACAGGTATTGGTTGAACAGCCAGGGAGAAAGATGAGACCCCTGGGGAACACCACAGGTAGAGAGAGAGAGATAGAGGAGAGGAAGGACCCAAGTTGGATCTGGGAGGGTCAGTCAGAGAGAGGTCAGCCAGGCCAGGGCCTGATCAGTGATACCCAGGTTGTCACGGAGCCGGTTGAGCAGGATGACCATATAATTGATACTGAGGGCGGAGGCTGGCTTCAGGCTGATACAGTTACATATGAAAGGCTGTTGGGTTTCCTGTCTCCTTAGTTAACCTCTGCAGCCAGGCCCTATTTGGGCCTGCTTGAAGTACCCTCTAATTGTTGTATGTACCCTCAAATTGGTATATTAATGGCTGCCACCAGCTGCAGGGCTAAACTAAAAAGCAGGGCAGATCCATGGAGCCTTTGTTGGTTAATCAGGCTGGGCATAGTAGGGGGGAGCTTGATGCTCACCTCTTCCTGGAGGCGACATAGTGTGCTACTGGCTGTCATATCCCAACTAAATATGACAGGGCGGACTCTGCCTGCAGGCTGTGCCACCCAGAGTACACAGGTATATGCTTTTGTCATGGTGTGAGCATAGGAAAACGTGTGTGGATTAGCACCACACATTTTCAAGAGGTTGGTCTACCATCATTCCATTTAATAAAAAACGTCAATAAATAAAACAGGAGAGCGCACACCCACCATGCGGATGGTCAAATTCCTCACACCCTGGGAATCAGTAATTACTGCACGTGGAAATGATTGCATGTGGAAACGCTTGTGTAGAGGTAATTACCTGCACTCAAAGGCAGGTGGAAAAAAAGAGTTTCAGTAACGAAGCTCTAAATTTGGCAGATTTGTGAAACATCTGGTATTCTAAAATATTGGATGTTTTTCCACCAGAAAACTTGCAATCAGGTCCTACATCTTGGTCTTGCCACATTTCCCATAGAAGGACTGCATGGATTTAAAAAATGTGACCGGTAAATAACAAGATGCAGGCGCAGAGATCATATGCCCGTCACAATATTGGCCTTTCTGGGGCTGCCAGATTCAGTGGTACTACACGAGCATTGCCCTAAAATCTGCCAATGTTCGCCTGCTTTCCATACCTCCATTTAAGAAAACACACGCAGGAGGTCGATCGTTCTCTGTCCTGGCACAGCACCAGTGCAGTTTTATCCTCAACCCCTTCCAAGTAATTTCAGATTTAAAAATAAAAAACTATAACCCTTCTTGTTCACTTCACATTTTAGACCTTAGACCCGATTCTCGATAAACAACTTAAACTCACAAGCAATCGTGCCATCTGGCTATGTATGGTGACAGGAGGCTCCATAACATAACATTCATGCATCTTCTGGGCTGCGTCATAACTACAGATTCTCTTCAGGGAGATGGTAGTGGCAGAGCAGGGCCAGCCGTTGAAGCATTTCTTGTGTGCCAGAGGGCCGCTTCCAGGGTCATGTAATTCAAGGCAAGCCATGGACTGGTGCCCCCATCAGGTGGGCGCAAGCTTTCTCCTATATGCAGTAAAATGTTGCTTCTTCTAGAGCTGTAAAAGTGGTTTCACCTGCCCTAGCATCCCGATGAGTGGTGACGAAGACCTGAACTACCAAAAAAATGTCTGAAAGTGGAAACTGACAAGTCGGAAATAGACTGAGAATGAATATGAAAGCTGGTGCCTCCCCATGTGGTCCAAAATGAGAATAACCCAAACAACTGCGTGTTCTTCCATCCACTACTGGGAAGGTAGACCACAAGGACTGGGGAAGGCAGGAGTAACTCCATCTTGATGATACTACGCCATCTATACCTCAACCTCTCCCAAGAGTCTGATGTCTCAGGTGGACAATGGAACACTACATATTTAGGTGCCTTAAGCAAATGGTTGCATCGAGGCCTCCCTGAGCTCAAGCGAAACTCCAAACAGCCCCTGGAAAGACAGTATAACATGGAGGGTGGAAACGCCTCCTGCTGTGGAACTTCACGGGACATTGGGAGCAGCAGGGGCATATCCAGAGTGGAGAAGGAGGTCCATAACGGTTCTGGGAAAATAGGTCACCCAATGTGTGGTCAAAGATGTTCGTGGGACCTAACTATTCATCTAAGTGGGCTCCCACGCCCCACTCCAACAGCACCACTGCAGTCGACAGTCTTGCTGTCACAAGGCGTAAACCGCACTGCTCACAGTGAATGGCGGTAGCCTCACAGCATTTTAGTAACAGGTGTTCCTAATTTCCACCTAAATGGTACTCATGTTGATCGGATGCGTAAGTGTGAAAGGCAGAGAGGGCAAAGCGCAAATATGAGCACAAACACCTCTTTAGGTCCCACGTGCCTGGCCCACATGGAGCAAACCCGCTTAAGTGGCAGAAGTCAATGTTTTCAGCTCTGCTTGCTGCACGACAGGAATGTGCATGGGAATGAGCTGCTGAATATGAACCCTCTTAAGCCACTATCCACTTTTATAACCTCACATAACCAAGGAAGGAATTGGGCCGGAACCAGGTGGAGCCAGGCTCGGGCTGGCCTGTAGGGAAATAGGGGCAGGGCCCGAAACAAACACGCAAGATACGAGTGTGGGCTAGTGCTTTTCTGGTCAAAGTGGGCCACTTCTTTGGCCAATGTGGGTCAGTTTGATAAGTTACTTCACCATGCAGCTAGTAGTTTTGACCAGTGTTACTGAATACATATTCTTTAAAATGAACAATTTGCATCACATTTTATCAGAACCTCCCACCTTAGGTACTACTCAAACAGTCTGTCACAAAAGGAATGAATTGCCATTTGCAACTGTGTGCCACTTTGTCATTGGGGCCCAAGATCATTGTATGCCCCAGTCCGACCCTGAGTGGAGCAATTGTCTTGCCGGAGTGCCTGTCACGTCTTCCATTGCACACCCTGCTAGGCGTCCTAATGTTACACGGATTAACCCGCACCTACCTGGTAGAGCAGTCACCGCTCACACACAGAGGCGGCAACATCCTGCCAAGCGAGGGAGAACGTGGGCTAGCAGTCTGGGAGTTTTCCGACCCTCCCTTCATTGGCAGTTGCCATGGAAACTCCTGCATATCTGGCACTGCCCACAGGCTCCATGGAGATCCACGCGTCACGTAATGGGGCTCTCACAACAGCCTCGGTCATCCGGCATCACGTGACAGTCCTCACGCCTCACGCTTCCGTGATGCACATCACGTGACTGCCTCAAGCAGTTAAAAGCATCAGAAGACACGGAGGCAGTGCTTCACAACTGATCTCGTAAGGACTGTGTTGTGGCCTTAAATGACGACAGGACGCTGTAAGAGGTTCCAACTGTCTTTATTGTAAGACAAACGGGTGGACTTTAAACTGCCTTAACTCGGGACAAACATTTACTCACAGTTCAGTTCAGTTCAGCTTCATGGCTTCCCAGTTAACTCACTGTGGGGAGGGTGTGCACAATGATGGCACGCTGCAAGCTTCTAGGGCCCCCATGTAGCCTCCTGTGGCTGTGGACTTATGCCCTAGAAGCTGTGACTGGAGGCTGCTCAAAGCCTCCTGTTGTTGCCTCCTTATCAGGAGCAGCGCTGTGGCATGACCTGCTTGGTCTGCCGCTGCATCAACACTGGCGGGAAAGCTTTCCCGCGGAGCGTGGGCTCGCGAGATCACGTATGCCGAGATCTCGCGAGAACACGCTCCCGCGATCACGTGATGTCCCCACACACCTCCTTTGCTGGGAAAAGGATGGATGGTCATTCCATGACAAAGTCCGCAAACTTGCTTGGCTTCCTTCTCTCTCTCTGAGGTCTGCTTAGATCTGTATCTGGGGCAGGATTGCTGGAGTACTCTTGAGGAGGTGCGGGTGATTCGAGTTCTCCTTGTCTTGTTCTTCGCTGTGCCTCCCTGGGTGTAGCCGGAGAGTTGGGGCTTGAGAACTCGCTGCCGTGGGGTGGCTCCAAGGCATCTCTTTCTGAGAGGCGAGGGTTTTCGAATGTCCCCTGGCGGTCTTGATCTTTTCCGGTATCCCAGTGTGGTTGTTCCCTGTCTTCCTTCCTGCGGTACATGGCCACTCTCTCTAGATTCCATTTTCTTCCGTCGCTGGTGCAAATGTGGTTTGACCCTCTCTCCATGACTTCTATGGGACTGCTGTATTTGGAGCCAGTCGAAGTGTCTTTGTGGGGAAGGCGTATTTTCACCAGGTCACCTCTGTTAACTGCTGTGTATCGAGCGGCTCGACGCAAGTCCCCTTGGGTCTTCATGGCTTCTTTGTTGCGCTGCATGCGAAACGCTACGTCATCCATGTCCACGTCTTCGTCAGCCCTCACTTGATGGAGCCAGAGATGTACCAGTGAGGATGCTGCCTTTCTCCCCCTCAGCAGATGGAATGGTGAAACACCTGTGACGGCGTTGGGGGTGAGGCGGTGGGCTGCTACAGCTTCCTTGACTGTCTTGTACGGGTCTAGGCCTGAGACATGAGCCAGTTGTAGCGCCCCTTTGATGAAGCGGTTTGCCCGCTCAACAAGGCCATTGGCCTGTGGATGGTATAGGCTTGCTCTCCGCTGACCAATGTTGTTGAGCTTGAGAAATTTCTCCATTTCTCGGGAGACTAGCTGGACTCCGTTGTCTGTGACGAGTTCTTCTGGTAGACCTTCCCGCTGGAATACGGCGGTGAGTGCTTCAATGACTGTGCTTGTGGTGATGTCTGAGGTGAAGTCAGCTTCCACCCATTTGGAGAAGTAGTCGACCATGACTATCCCGTATTTGTGTTCTGGGGGCATGTTGTCCAGGGGCCCAATGAAATCCAAACCTAGTTTTCGCCACACCCCTTTAGGGACTTCGGTGGGCAGCATGGGGGCTTGCCTCACAGCTGGACGCTTGTCACTGTTGGTGCACTCATGGCACCTTTCAACCATTTGTCTTATGTCCTGGTCCATGCCTTGCCACCAGTAGTTGTCGCGTATCCTGCGTCTGGTCATGTTGCATCCCAGGTGGCCTGAGTGTGCTCTGCACAGTATCACCTTGCGGATTCCGCTGGGCGGGATGATTTGATCGCCTCTGAGGATGAGACCTTTCATGGTGGTGATTTCCTCGTTCACTTTCCAGTAGGGACGAAGGCCTTCGGGGATCGCTCTCTCGTTGGGCCATCCTTCGCGAACCCAGGTACTAACGTGCCGCAGGGCATCGTCCTGTTCGAACTCCTCTTGCCAGTGGCGCTCACTCAGGTCCATGTACTCGCCGTTCCTTAAGTCACTGATGGAGGCTACGACACACTCATCTTCCAAGAATGTGGTACCGAGGGCGCTTTGGTTCAGGAGTCTGGACATGCAGTCCGCTTGTGCGTTTTTCCAACCCGCAATGTGGGCTATCTCGTATGTATATTCTTGAAGCTTTGCGGCGATCCTGGCTAGCCTCGGGGTGGCAGTCTTGGTGCCGCCTGGGCTCAACATGTGAATGAGGGGTTTGTGGTCGGTAATCAGCTTGAATCTCGTCCCCCATACGTACGATCTGAAGTAGTCGACGGCCCATGCTCATGCCAACATTTCTTTCTCAACCGTGGAGTAGTTCTTCTCCAATGATGACAGCGCTTTGGATGCAAACGCCACAATATTCTCAGTGTCTCCCTCCTTCTGGGTCAAGGTGGCCCCCAAGCCCTACGCGCTGGCGTCTGTGGTAATGCAGGTGTCCCATTCAGGGTTGTATGGTTTCAGGCACGGCGCGTGTAGAATTCTCTTTTTGATTTCACAGAAAGCTTTGTTCTGTTCTGGGCCCCAAGAGTAGGCTGCCCCCTTCTTCAGAGGCTCCCTCATGGGAGACGTGGTCTCAGAGAATCTAGGGACGAATTTGGCATAGTACTCCGCCAGGCCCAGGAATGAGCGTAACTCCTCTTTGGACATCGGAGCCGGGGCTTCCGTTATGGCCTGCATGAGGTTCTTCTTGGGACTGACGCCGTCACTTGAGATGCTGTACCCAAGGTATTCTACCTTGTTCACTCCGAAGACGCATTTCTCATGGCGTAGGTGAATGCCCTCCTCTTGAAGCCTGCTCAAGACTGTCCTGAGTGCCTTGTCATGGGTCTCGTTGTCCTTGGCATACAGGAGGATATCATCTTGAAAGAAGGAAACATTTGTGAGTCCTTTAAGTAAGGAGTTCATCATCCTCTGAAATGCGGATGCCGCCGACGACAACCCAAATGGCATGCGGGTATATTGGAAGGTGCCGAAAGGAGTGATGAACGCTGTAAGGGGGCGAGAGGATTTGTGCAGGGGGATCTGGTGATAGGCATCACGCATGTCCAGCTTAAAGAAGATTGCCGCCTCTTTCATCATGAGGACGATTTTGTTGATGATGGGGAGTGGAAAGCTATCCGTGATTACCTCTAGATTGAGGCTTCTTAGGTCGATGCAGATCCTGAGGTCGTTGCTGGATTTCTTTTTGACCAAAACTACTGGACTCAGCCACTCTGATGATTCCACGGTCTCGATGGTTCCTTCTTCGACCATCTTCCGAAGGTGTGCATCCAATGCGGGTCTCGCTGTGGCAGGTACTGCCCTGACTTTGTGTTTCACCGGGATCGCGTTGGGTTTCAGGCGAATCTTGTGGACAAAGTTTCTCACCTTCCCTGGGTTCTCGGAAAACAGGTTCGGGAACATCTCCTTGAAATTTTGCGCTGCTCCTGAGGAGACCATGAGTACCTGTTCCGGAGTGCTGGGATCTAGTTTCATGCTGAGTTTGTGTTGATGGTCCCATCCCAGCACGGCTGGGCCTTTGGGTAAGAAATACACTTTGGTGGTGGTAGACCTCCCTTTGAAATCGATCCGGGCTTTGATGTAGCCTAAAAGGTCGGCAGTTGCACTACCGAACACCATCAGTTTTTGCCTGGTCGTTCTGATCTCTACTTTAGCTTGTCCCATCATCTCCTTGTATGTGTTGATGGGGAGGATAGTGAGGTCAGATCCCGAGTCCGCCATGACGCGCGTTTCCATTCCGTCAACCTTGTGGGGCTTTTCCCTCCTGGCATGGGGGGCGTTGACCATGACGACCATGGGTCTGTCCTGTAGATCGTCATCATCGCTCGAAGCGCAGTCACCATCGACACGGGAAACAGTTTTCTCCCGCTACATGCATGCCGGAGCCACATGACCAATGCGTCCACACTTAGAGCACTCCTTGTTCCTGGCGGGGCAGTCGCGATCATTCGCCATGTGCTTGGTGCTGGCGCATCTATAGCATTTGGGTGCCTCCTTTTGCCTGGGACCTTTGTCTCTGGGGCCGTCGCAGGACTGCTTGTCTCTGCGCCCTCTCCATTGTAGTGCCGCAAGTTCGGGCACAGGCAGGTGACTTCCCGCCTCTTTGCGTCTGCTGGAGGTTTCTTCCTCCGCCCTGGCAATTTGGATGGCTTTGTCAAGGATGACCTCCTTTTCTTGTATGAACTTGTCCTGCACTTTCCTAGAGTTGGTGTGAACGACGAGCATGTCGCAGATGAACTGTTCTGCGTTTTCGCCAAAGGCGCAAAGAGAAGCCATCTCCCTCAACCTGGTGATGTAGTCGTCCACGGGTTCGCTCCCTTCTTGCTTGCGGATGTAGAACCTCAGCCTGTGCAGTACAACGTTCTCCTTATTGGTGAACCTCTTCACAATGCGACGAGTCGCTTCCTTGTAGACGTCGTCGTCATCATCGGCCGCAGGTATTGTCTTCAAACTGGCAAAAATGGGCTGACCTTCAACCCCCAATGCATTTCACAGCATCGCCCTCTTCCTGACGGGGGCATACCGCGTGCCGCCCACTGCTTCCAGCTAGGTGGAGAAGAGGGGCTCCCACCGCATCCATGGAATTGCTGGTGTCCTGGTGAAGGGAGAAAGGCAGGGGGCGGTGTGGCGCCTTGCATGGTGGGCCCGTGGGTGTTTTGATATCCTCGTCACCAGTTATGTTGTGGCCTTAAAGGACGACAGGACGCTGTAAGAGGTTCCAAATGTCATTATTGTAAGACAAACGGGTGGACCTTAAACTGCCTTAACTCGGGACAAACATTTACTCACAGTTCGGTTCAGTTCAGCTTCATGGCTTCCCAGTTAACTCACTGTGGGAAGGGTGTGCACAATGATGGCACGCTGCAAGCTTCTAGGGCCCCCATGTAGCCTCCTGTGGCTGTGGATTTATGCCCTAGAAGCTGTGATTGGAGGCTGCTCAAAGCCTCCTGTTGTTGCCTCCTTATCAGGAGCAGCGCTGTGGCATGACCTGCTTGGTCTGCCGCTGCATCAACACTGGCGGGAAAGCTTTCCCGCGGAGCGTGGGCTCGCGAGATCACGTATGCCGAGATCTCGCGAGAACACGCTCCCGCGATCACGTGATGTCCCCACAGACTGTTTGGCGTTTTTGTTTCTCATTTTGATTACGGAATTCTACGACCACAGACTGCTTAACGGATTGATTCTGCTGACTCCCTGCATCTGACACCCTTAAATTGGACCTTGTTCTTGTTTCCCATCGGCTCCCGACCTCGGATCTGCTTACTGGACTGAATATTGGATCAACCTTTGTTCGGAACTTTGAATCTTGGAACTTTGAATCTACCGGTTTTTGACCTCGTTTTGCACTCTGGACTGCTACGGACTGTTTCTGGTACATTTCATCTGACCCAGGTGTTGCTCCATTCCAAGCCGCGCAGGATGCCCGTTTGCTGCCTCTGCCATTGGCCACCTGTTGTTTCTCATCACACTAAGTCTATTGCTTACATCACACCTGGGTAAATCTTGTTACAACTGATTCTTTACATTACATTTCTCCATATTGCACCTTTTGAATAATCACTCATTGCCTTACAGTGGTCAGGGGGTCCTTCCGGCGTTCCCGGTTCTTGATTGACGGATCACAACACCTGTGGCCTCAAAGATTGCACAGGCAGTGATTGGTTATCTACCTGTGTGGTACTTGGGGACGGAGGTATTTATTAATCTGCACGACCATCAAGATCAGAACAGACTGTGAAGCCTTCCTGGTCATTCGGATTATAAATCCCTCCACCGGGGACCCTGTGACCGCTCTAATGCAGGCGGTTGCGGCCCTTCGGACCGACATGGCCGCAGCCACGATGGCAATCCACCACTGACTTGATGCTTTGCAAAGTTCACATTATCCTTTACCCGCTGATGCCGAGTTTGGTGATACCAGCCCCCAAGCTCAGCCTCCACCCACACCATCCACAGTCCCCATCCCCTTGGTCCTCCCAACCTCATTCCCTCTCGCTGCTCCAGAACATTATCAGGGTGATCCCAGAAAGTATTGCACATTCTTGAATCAGTGTAAGCTCCACTTCTTATGTAGACCCCAGGTTTTTCCCGACTCTGTTACCAAGGCCGCTTTTCTTCTTTCCCATCTATCCGGTGTGGCGGCCATTTGGGCGAACCCACTACTGGAAAATGACCATCCTGCTTTATATTCGACCTTTTAGTGACAGAAATGGCAAAGGTATTTGACACCAGGTACAAAGCACAATCTCGAGACCTGGAACTACTAGATCTCACGCAGGGCAGACAAATGCTTATTGAATATATTACCCGTTTTAACCAGCTTGCTGCAGAGACCTCATGGCCTGAAGAAAAGAAGGCCATTGTGTTCTATCGAGGTCTTTGTAATGCCATGAAAGATGCCCTCTCCGTTGTTCCAGCCCTTCCCTCTGTCTTCTCCGAATTAGTGGATCTAACCCTACAGGTGGACGCTCGTAGATCCGAGCGAAGGTAGGAGACAGGTTTTTCTTATCAGACACCCCCGGCTTTGTCAGCCACCAGTCGGAACCCATGCAAGTCGGCCGGATCCGAAGTCCCATTACTCAGGCAGAACGGGAACGCAGGAGAACAGATAATGCTTGTTTTTCTGTGGTACTAACGGGCACTACGTAAAAGAATGCCCCCGTTGCCCAAGAAATAAGACTCTGGGTTTTCAGAAGGCTCGCCCATAAGTCCGGTGGTACGGGCGGGCCCTTCCTTGACCCCCACTGAACTTGTATTCGGTCCTATCAGACCAATTGTGGTCCAGGCCGTGTTGAAACCAACCAGAGAACTTACACACTCAGTACACATCGTGATCGATTCCGGGGCCACTGGCTTTTTCATTGACATTGCACTGGCACACGATCTCAATTTACCCTTGATCAAGAAGGAACATCCAGAACCAGTACAAGCAGTTGATGGCACCTCCCTTGCTTCTGGCCCAATCAAGCACTAAACTGCTCCTCTGGAAGTGGTAATTCAGGACACCCACAAGGAAACAATGTCATTTGATCTCATCACCACTCCACAGTTCGGCATCATTCTGGGCATCCCCTGGTTGAGGCAACACAATCCACTAATCAACTGGGGAAACGGACAGGTTAACTTTGAGTCTAAAATTTGCCAACATTATTGCTTAACGGAACCCGAAATGCTCTCCTCTCCTGCCACTATTCTTGGGGCCATGGCCTCCTCCCGTATAGATGATGCAGTCCCATCGGTTACCACACCACACACTGTGGGGGCTATTATGGCTGGGATTCCCACCGTCTATCATGAATTCCTATCTGTCTTCGATAAGGTCACGGCAGAAGGCTTACCACCGCATAGACCCTATGATTGCCCCATCGATCTAGTCCCCGACGCGATGATACCAAAGGGCAAAATATATTCCCTGTCTCAATCAGAGGAACGGGCCCTAAAAGACTACATCCAACAAGCTCTACGGTTGGGCCACATACAACCCTCCTGTTCTCCTGCCGCTAGCCCGATCTTTTTCGTGCCCAAGAAGGAGGGAGACTTACGTCCTTGTATCGATTACAGACGGTTGAATGCCATTACCATAAAGAACCGGTATCCCATTCCCCTCATCTGCACGCTACTAGACAGGTTGACACGTGCATCCATATTCACCAAATTGGACTTTCGGGGGGCGTACAACCTGATCCGCATGCGTCGTGGAAACGGATGGAAAACGCTGTTCTTTACTCGACAAGGCCTATTCGAATATACTGTAATGCCTTTCGGCCTCTGCAGCGCCCGTGCCACATTCCAATGCTTTATCAACAAAGTCTTCAATGATATCCTTGACACGTTCGTCGCAGTCTACTTAGATGACATTTTGATTTTCTCGCCCTCCTTGGATGAACACATAATCCATGTTAAAGAAGTATTGACTAGTCTCAAGAAAAATGCCTTGTTCGCCAAACCTGAGATATGTTTGTTTCATACAAGGGAGGTGGACTTCCTGGGTTTTCATATAACGCCTGGAGGCCTGTCCATGAACCTGTCAAAAGTCTGTGCTATCACAGAGAGGCCTGCCCCGACCAACCTCAAACAGTTACAATAATTTCTCGGGTTTGCTAATTTTTACTGCCGATTTATCGCTGGTTTCTCCTCCATTGTGTCTCCGCTAACCGCTCTGACCAGTCCTCTGGTCTAGTTCTCTTGGACCTCAGAACATCAAAAGGCCTTTGAAACATTCAAATCCAGGTTTGTTACCGCCCCTGTACTTCAACACCCCAACCCGGAACTCCCGTTTGTCCTGGAAGCAGATGTTTCTTTATTCGCATTAGGCGTGGTACTATCGCAGCCTTGTTCGACCACAGGCCATTTGCACCCTGTAGCGTACCACCCGCGGAAGTTCACATCATCCGAGTCCCACTACACGGTTACCGAAAAGGAGCTACTGGCCATTAAGGATGCATTACAGACATGGCGACACCATCTCATTGGGGCCAAGCATCAGACCGTGGTGTACACGGACCATAAGAACCTACAGGACCTGGCCTCCCTTAAGTGCGTGAACAGCAGACAAGTACGCTGGCATTTGTTTTTGCAGCATACGATTTTGTGGTGAAACATAGGCCGGGGGCATCTCACGGTAAAGCTGATGTGCTTTCCCGTTCTCCTGGGGGGACTCCTTGTCCTTATATCCTGACACACTACTAAGTAAGGGTCATGTCGTCTGCATGTGTACTACATCTCCCCCCATGCTAGCCATCACCTGACAGTGGGTTTCACAACATCCACATGCATTAGCAGAATGGGATTTGGTACTTCAGGAAGGGTTACCGTTCATTCAAGGAAGACTGTTTCTCCCCATGAGCGATGTTCGCAATCAGGCACTTGCTTGGTCCCACGACGCCGCTATCAATGGACACCCTGGACAACGTCGCACTTTGGAACTATTGAAACGTTGGTGCTGGTGGCCTTTGATGGGGCGCACCGTGGAGAACTACGTAAACACCTGCTCTATATGTGCACAATGCAAATCACGCTGGGGTCGTCCGCTGGGTCTTCTTCAGCCTTTGCCTATTCCCCCTAGACCTTTGCATACGGTTTCCATGGATCTCGTCACAGATCTACCCCGCAGACAGGGTTATGACACTATTTGGGTGGTCGTTGATTCCTACACTAAGATGGCCCGTTTCATACTCTGTACGGGGATACCCTCAGCTCCCACACTGGCTTGCTTGTTTTTCAAGTCAGTCTTCTGTCTTTTTGGTCTACCACAGGTCATTGTATCAGAAGCAGCTCACAATTTACATCCCGTTTTTGGCAAGCCCTTACTAGACTTCTTGGTATTGATACTCGCTTCTCCTCAGCATACCACCCAGAAAGCGATGGGCAAACGGAGAGGGTGAACCAGGCCCTAGAACAATACTTACGCTGCCTGACCCTCCAGTGTCAGGATACCTGGCTAAACTTGCTCCATCTTGCTGAATTCGCATATAACAATTCCTGGCATTCATCCACAGGCTTTTCTCCTTTCTATTCTCTGTGAGGACAGCATCCTCGAGCTCTCCCTCTCCCAGATTGTGTTTCCTCTGCTACTCCTGCTGCCAGTGCCTGTGCCCGCGATCTTGTCTCGGCTCATGCCCAGACTCTTGTCCATTTACGTGAGGCCCAGGTTACCATGAAGACAAAAGCGGACAAGAAGTGGGTGGCAGCCCCTGACTATAAAGTGGGTGACCGCGTTTCATTGTCGATTCGCCATTTGCATATCCCTGGTTGCCGCAAGTTGCTTCCCCGATTTGTTGGTCCCTACAGGGTTGCAAAGGTCCTGAATCCGGTGGCTTTGCGACTCTCTGTTCCCTCTACATGGCATATACACTCGGTTTTCCATATCTCCCTGCTCAAACCCTGCCCTGCACCCACCCGTGTCATCAAGCCTCCTGCCCCTGTCTCTGTGTCTTCCCCTGACGTCTTTGAGGTCAGTACCATTCTGGGTTCCTGTCTCTGCAGGGGTCGGCTCCAGTATCTTGTGGACTGGTTGGGTTACGGTCCTGAGGATCGTTCTTGGGTCCCTTCCCGGGATGTCCATGCCCCGCAACTGGTTGCCCGTTTCCATCAGGATAACCCTTCCAGCCCACGGGGCCGTGGGCCTTTAGGGGGGGCTCTGTCACGTCTCCCATTGCACACCCTGCTAGGCGTCCTAATGTTACACAGATTAACCTGCACCTACCTGGTAGAGCAGTCACCGCTCACACACAGAGGCGGCAACATCCCGCCAAGCGAGGGAGAATTTCGGCTAGCAGTCCGGGAGTTTTCCGACCCTCCCTTCGTTGGCAGTTGCCATGGAAACTCCCACATATCTGGCACCGCCCACAGGCTCCATGCAGATCCACGCGTCACGTAATGAGGCTCTCACAACAGCCTCGGTCATCCGGCATCCGTTGACAGTCCTCACGCCTCCGTGATGCACATCACATGACTGCCTCAAGCAGTTTAAAGCATCAGAAGACACGGAAGCAGTGCTTCATAGGTGATCTCGTAAGGACTGTTTGGCGTTTTTGTTTCTCATTTGGATTACGGAATTCTACGACCACAGACTGCTTAACGAATTGATTCTGCTGACTCCCTGCATCTGACACCCTTAAATTGGACCTTGTTCTTGTTTCCCATTGGCTCCCGACCTCGGATCTGCTTACTGGAGTGAATATTGGATCAACCCTTGTTCGGAACTTTGAATCTTGGAACTTTGAATCTACCCGTTTTTGACCTCGTTTTGCACTCTGGACTGCTACGGACTGTTTCTGGTGCATTTCATCTGAACCAGGTGTTGCTCCATTCCTATCCGCGCAGGACGCCTGTTTGCTGCCTCTGCCATTGGCCACCTGCTGTTTCTCATCACACTAAGTCTATTGCTTACATCACACCTGGGTAAGCCTTGTTACAACGGATTGTTTACATTGCATTTCTCCATATTACACCTTTTGAATAATCACTCATTGCCTTACAGTGGTCAGGGGGTCCTTCCGGCATTCCTGGTTCCTGATTGACGGATCACACCACCTGTGGCCTCAAAGATTGCACAGGCAGTGATTGGTTATCTGCATGTGTGGTACTTGGGGACGGAGGTATTTATTAATCTGCACGACCATCAAGATTAGAACAGTGCCGTTCCATAGAGCGCTGATGTCCCCCTTTAAAGTTTGTCCATTTCCAGCTCTGCACATAACTACTTCAATCATACTTGTTTGAAATTATATGATAGGTTATTTATAACGTGCTTAATACCCGTAGGTTTCTAAGCGCGAAACCGTGGATCGAACCTGTGTTGCTCCGTGTCGTCTTGCTTGCAAGGAAGCCCGTTGCCCCTGAGCTATCCTCCCGTTGCAAATATGCTGACCAGAGCTCTTGAGTCATGTTCCGCAAGAAGTCCTTGAAAGCACTTTCTTTTTGCATTCCTGTATGCATTCTAACCACTTTGTGCCTAAAAGCCAGGATTGGTTGATGTCATACCCGGAGTTCTGTTGTGCAAACTGTCCTATCGGCCGTACTTCTTTTCAGACTTAAGACACCCCAACCCGAAAGTGTGCTTGTGTCTTACTCCCCTGACTTTTTACAGACCACGCCAGAGGTTCCATGCAGCCCTGACGAGGGTCACTAGAGCAATGCCCTGTTGCTGCCATACGTGGGGTAGAGTAGAAGTGGGCAGAGTATGTGGTGGGGTGTTCCCTTTTAAGAGCATGAATTGCCCTTTCAAGGATGTCTCATGACAACGTCATGACTGACTGGAAATATAAGGAGCTTCCGCACGCACGTGCTTCAGAACTGCGGCAGACTCCATGAATGGTACTGTGTCTCCGTGTCTCATTGTGATCACGGTCCTGCTGCCATGCTGGTCTGGATGCCCCCAGAGTAGCATGTGTAACCTGGGTGCCCCCAGCCCACAGTCCCACTGTGTGACCACAGAGCAGCTGAAAGTCCGGGAGCCTCCGACAGCTGATGACTTGTCGTGTGACCACGACAAACAAATAGAGTGACCAGACGTCCGGGTTTTTTCTGCGCGAATGGGGGTGTGAAATGCTTTTCACGCCCCCATTTCCTGCCCCTCTCCCTCCCCGGAGCTCTCCTCCAATGAGAGGAGTGCGCAGGTTAGCACACCCCCTCACCGCCTCCAACAACGGGCCAGCGACATAGAAGTAGGACTAAAGTTATATGTGCATTTACTTTAGTCCTACTTCTATTTCAATGGCCCGTCCGTTTTTTTTTTTCTAAAATATGGTCACACTACTATCAGGGCGGTCCTGCAATGATAAGTGTGTGCTGGGTGCCCTCAGCAACCCTCAGTCTGGCCCGAGTGCCCGTGAGCCAGCACCCAATTGTCACTGCTGAAGAGTAAGCTGGGTGCCCTCAGCAATGGGCCGACTGGCCTGCGTGACCGCGTCACAGCATGACAGCATGCCCTGACCGCAGGTCCAGTCACAACAGTGACGACGAGAGGGCCCATTGCCCCACGATACTGGTGCAGCTACCTGTCCTGCTGACAATGTGCTCCATGATCGAACATGAAAAAGGAAAAACAAAATTAGGAAATTAAAAAAATAAAATTACAATAAAGGTGAAAAGATGTTGCGCAGAAGCCGGCGTGTGTTTGCAGCTCAGCATGCCCTGATGTCAGAGCTGAGGTGTGTTCGCAACCATCCCTGGGCCGTGGAAGGGCGATGAATATTAAAGCGTGCCCAGAGCTTAATAAAAAACATATTACCATTTCACAGTTGAATTCAGAATTGTTCTCCTTCATGAAGCCATTTGACGAGTGTGATCTTTCAAATGGAAGTGGCAAAGTTAAGCATATGGCGGGCGAATGCGCCAGCGAAGGTGGCATGGCGGGCGCCGCCCCTTAGTGGGGGTTGACCAGCCGACCTCCTCCCCCACGACTCCCACAGGTCAGGGGGCGGGGATGGGAGAGGAACACGTCAGCCTCGCCCCCGGAAGCGGACGGGGGCACGCGAAAATGTGAGGGGCAGGACAGGAACCCGAGGGAGAAGCAGGCCCCATAAAGGCACAGGTTTTCAAGACAATAGCACATTCTCCCTCGGTTTCCTGCCCCACCGGATCGTGGTTTTGTTTGTGGGAGATCCTCGTGTATCCTGCTCCCGGGGCTTCGTTGCCGTAGCAGTTCGGATCAAGCGGTCGTATCGAGGGGACGTGTCGCTTACGGGAGTTCCTGCCGCAGGCGATTCCGGGAGTTCCTGCCACAGCGGGTGTCCGTTCCAGCCGGGAATACCAGAGGTACGTCGATTGGCCGCGTGGTTTCGGCAGATAGGGGGACAGTGGCGGCAGGGCGGTCGCCGAACGGGGAGCTGAACCAGAAGGCACCACGGTCGTAGGGGGGCAGTGTCAGGGGGGGGGGGGAGTAGTAAACAGAGAGGTGGGCGCTTTATATACATTGCGACACGCGATCAGATGCGGGCAGGGGGAAAGTGCGTGGTTTCGTTATATTCATTTAGGCGGGCTAGCGGCGGGAATGTGGGGCCGAGTGGAAAAAATAAAATGGCCGCCGTGGTACGCAGTGGAACCGGGTTAAGCCTTGGGTAGATTGCAGGATGCAAGGTTTCGTTTCATGGCGCAGGAAAAGTTTGACACAGGCGACGTGCACTTCGTGTAAGGTTTAAATGTCGGTTAGGGGGGTTGCGTCACAGGGGCCTTGTTAAGTGTCGTGGGACGAGGGCGAGAATGAAGGTTTTTCCGTTCCACAGAAATTGATCGTCTTACATTTTATGCTTTTACGTGCCGGGGGGAGGGTAATGCGGAACTGGGTGGAAATGTAAGATGGCCGCCGCGGCACGCAGTGGGACGGTGTAAAGCCTTGGGTAGATTGCAGGATACAAGGTGTCGTCTTCGTAATGCTAAAAAATTGTGATACACGCGACGCGCACCTCTCGTAAGGTTTAGATGCCGGTTAGGGGGGTGGCGCAAGTAATGGGGGCCTGGGTACAAATGGGCGAGGGACGCCACGCGACGCAAGGGTGTTGTTTAAGTGTTGTGGGCTGAGGGCGAGAATGGAGGTGTATTCGTTTCGCCCGAAACTGTCTGACTGGCTTTTCATGCTTTTACGTGCCGGGAGAAGGGTAATGCGGAACTGGGTGCAAAAGTTTGGGGACGTAGTCAAGTGTTAGGGTGGAAAGCAGCAGATGGGAAGATATAGCGCAGCTAGTGAGTCAGAAAGGTGGGGTTGGCCGCGCGCCACGCAGGGGGAAGACTGATGGGTGGGGAGGAGAAAGGAGGGGGTGAGCAAATGGGCAAAGGTGCGCTGCCCACGTTCTTGAAACCGGCGGGTTAGTTATATTGCTTGATACGTGCACGCCAAGGGGTGCGGAGACGGTCACATACCCGGAGCGCAGCCTTCAATGGTCCGTATTGGTGGGGAAAGGGTTGGTGGTAATCAGCCTCAGGGCCAGAGGTTATCAATGTGAAATGTTGCCAAATGTGAAAGATGTAAGCCACAAAGCCACCGCGATGAAGCTAAGATTCAGGTCACTAGGGGTGGTAACATGAAGGTTGTATGCAGTGGTTAGTTGGCACCTCGGGAAACAATAACAATTGCAGGTTGCACATAGCGCCACGAAACCTCAGGCTAGCGCTATGATGCATTTCGGGTAAGCAAAACATGGTGCATGTGCCAAGGGCGGCAATGGAGCAGGGGGAAGGAGCGCGGCGGTAGTATGAGTAAGCAAGGTCGGTGCCTTCAGATTAAGGGACGGGGTTAGAGGGGCGGCGGCTCAGTTGCACTGCAGGGGCCAGGAAGGGACAGAAAGGCCAGCAAGAGAAGGGGCCGGGTCGTTGGGCCCAGGAGATGCACCGGATAAGTTAAGGGGTACAAAGCAGCCACAATGTTTAACATTTAGCAGGGTCGTGCGGGTGCGTGGCGTGGACAATGTGATAGGGATGATTTTAAACCGCAGTAAAGGGGGGTTTGAGTTCGGCGCACTTCATCTCTCTCGGGACGGGTTTGAGATGTAAGGGCGATGCGAAATTCCGGTCATCCTTGGGGGGGGGGGTGTTTGGGATCATACCACCTACGAGAACAAGTTAATCTCCTCTTTGTGGTAGTACCATCGGCGGGGCGATGGGTGGTGGCGGTCGTACGCCTGGTGCTACAGGAGCGGGGGACAGTAATGCATGTATTGTTGCTGGGTACGGATTGAGGTTTGCGGGAGGGTGTCGAATAAGGCTACTGAATGGAAGAATGATGCCCTGGGCCTGCATCACGACTTCACAGGAGGCGGTTAGCATTCTGACACACAATTGGGTGTAAACCGCTGGGAGGGGAATGCCTTCTTCAATGAAGAAATCAAAGGCATCACGTTGTTTCCGGGGTATGGTTGAGCATGGGTGTCAATAGGCAATCCGAATACTAGATAAATACGCCCTCACTTCATTGTGGAGTGGCCCAGAGTACTACTAGGGTGCCGCCATTAACGCATGGCAATACATGTGGGGGGGGGAATTTACAACACGAGTTATAATGGTCCTCCTTGATATGGTCATAAAGGGCAGAAATGTTTTACCGCTTAGGTGGGGAAAAGTATTACCGGTGCCGCTACTAATACTGCCAAGGCTATGTTAATTATCGAATTTTGATCTTGTGCAGATGGGGGAGCATGGAATACTCAGGTTAGGGTGCCGCCATTCTCGCGGGGTCACGCTCGAGTGGTGTTAAATTTCGTTCTTTGGCATTGCCTGCGCTGCGTCCACCATAGGAACGGGGTCAGTGTCCACACACGTGTTTACATAAAGAACTCCGTGTTTGGTTTTAAAAATTTTATGGCCACCGCAGAAGCATCAAAAGCATGCTACGGGAATACAGCATCAGCAAAGGTTGCGTAGCGGCCACTGTTTCATCAAGCCACAGCCATTGGCCCGCATTGGGCCCAGGCGCCTTTTATCCGTACCAAAAGGGGGAATGGGGATCTTGGATGCGGTGGGAAATGTTAAGGTGGAGTTGGCTACTTGGTTCGATGGTAGGGCAACGGGGGTCCCCATAGAAGGGGGATACAGCCATAACCATAATTATTAAGGACGAGATATTGGGGGGTTTTATTAGCCAAATACGATTTCGTGAGGTTATAATACCAGCGGTTGCATGGGGGTGATGGGGCAATAACTACAGGTAAGCGGTATGTACTCTACAGTGCTCAGAAGATTGGCCGTGATAGGTCCTACATGGGGGTGAAGACGGGCTTCATGGGTAACATACACCTGCCATGAGTCATTAGGGGTTAAATTGAACAGCAAGGGGAGGGCTTAAGGGGGATGGGCAGAAGGGAGTGATATGGCACCTAGGGATAGCAAAGCAAGTACTACCGTCGCCGCACATAAATGCCACTGAAAGATGCACGCAGTATGTACCCCATGGTGACTCGAACATTTGTCTCACATAGGTCGACATGTCGGTACACGCAAGCACATTCAATTCGGCCCTCGATGTCGTAGAGCTCCTGCCAGGCAATGGAGGAAGTGGCCGGATCATCAACTCCGGTGCGCGGAATGGATGCAACATCTTGGGCTGAATATTTAGCCCTAGCGGAGGTCCTGGGATGGCAGGCAGTTATGGCAAGGATGGGGGGCCCGGTAATTGCCAACCGAATCGCCATGCCGGGAGCAAACAACCCGGAAGGGGGAAGGACTGTACCGGAGAGCAAGGATCCGCCAAGCGGCGAAGGCATGGGCAGCCACGAGAACCCGCCAGCGGGTGTGGGACACAAGGGGGGCCCCCCATGAAAGCGTACGGCAAAGACAAGCAGGGGCCCACACGTAAAGAAAACAAAAAGGGACCTGGAGGAGGAACTCGCTGCAATAAAGGCACGGATGGGGGCGACACCGGCAGGCCCCACGGGCATTCCACAAGCACCCACCCCAACCCCACAGCCGCCCACACCCCTGCCTAAGGCACAACCGAAATTGATCACTCCTCCGGACCGTCAGCCCGGGCAGATTCCGAGCGGTGCGCCCATCGGTGGGGATGGTGAGTCGGAATTTATACAAAGAATTGTTAGGGCAGTGTTGGCGGCACAAGGGGCAAAACCCGCACCGGCCCCCACAATAAGCAGGGCACCTGGGTTGGTCAACACAGGAGCAAGCAATGTCTGGCAAGGGAGGGAAGAAGGGGTAATAGCCGGCACTCAGACCATTGGTGCAACGACCAGCACGGGGGAAGACAGGCAAGGGAATAAAGAGATAGAACAACAGCCCTGTAAGGGCGACAGTCCGAAATTACCGGCGGCAAGAGACGGCAATTACTCTGCATGGTTGTTGCCTGAATGGGTTAAACAGGAAATTTGGGACAGCAAATTCATAGACATATTATCTCTCTTAGAACATGAAACGAAGGGCAACAACACCTTACGTGGAACGGGGGGGAGGGAAATAGCCAAAGCCAGGAAAAGAGTGAGGCCGGCAGAAACCCACGAAAACTGGCTCGCGGAATTCAAGATATTAGCCCAAACCCTCAACCAAAATGACCCCAACTTGGGTCCGCACTTAATGGGATACAGGGCGTGCGTCATTCATGAATATAGCCAACAGGGTGGCAATGAATGGTTCTTGAGGGACCAGCGTTTTCGTTTGCGAATGGAACACGATCCGAAACTTAAATGGAACCATAAGTCAGTTGTAACGCTCACCTGATTCTCGCAGAAGCGCCGGTCTTGACTGGGCGACTACCGTATCTTCAAAGGTGATGTGTAGCACCCGGTTGGCTCTTTGGGCTGGACCTCTGTGCACTGTATGCCTGACGTGTAGAGTAAGATGTCTGCAGATAGAAAATATGGGGTTAATGAACTGGGGTTATTGGGGTGTCCCTATCTCTTTCCTCTTCTCCTCTCCTGTAGACCCCCAAAGGTTAACGCTCTCACCTTAGGTAAGTGAATGCCGAGCTCTCCATCTGCCTCGGGGCAGGGTGCTGTAACCAGTTTCTTCACTGGATAGGTAGCGCAGGCCTCTTGACTTCAGAAGACTGCTGTCTGTCGTTTACTGCACGAACGGTAAGTTTCGAGTCATTCAAATGTCTTTAAAGTCTTTAGTAATGATGTCTCTTGTTTTGCAGGGTTCCGGCGATGGCGGATGACGGGCTGAAGTGAGTTGAAGATGGAGCCCGTGTGATGAATAGAAGCGCCTGGAAGCACGTAAGTAAGCGCTTGTTGCCTGCTTCACTATGCGCTCTAACTGTCTTTTTATTTTGCAGGTACGAGTTCGGAGCGGCTGCAGGGTGCCGGAATACCCACTGGATTAGATGTGGAAAGGAGTAATGGCACGTGAGTATTAAAGTTCCCCAATGTCTTTAAATGCACCTTGTTTTGTCTTTCAGATGCGGGATGCAGCGCCGAAGGCCTCCGGAGCGCACGAAGAGTAGGTAAGCCTTTGCCTTCCAGATGCCGGAATGCTAACCTGTTCTTTCTTGTCTTTATAGGTGTTGCTGAAGACTGGATTCAGGATGGTAAGCCTTTGCCTTTCAGATGCCGGAATGCTAACCTGTTCTTTCTTGTCTTTATAGGTGTTGCTGAAGACTGGATTCAGGATGGTAAGCCTTTTTCCTTAGGCCCAGGACCGGATGCAGAAGACACGATGAGCGTTCTGCTGCAGAGGTTGCAGAATAACGCAAAGCAAGATTCATCCACCGGGTGTGGTTTAAATAGCCTCCTGTAGTGCTTAGGTGTCTCCTTCCACAGCCACGCCTAAGTAAGAAAAGAGTTCCTGGTAAGAAAAGAGTTCCTGCCTTCCAGAAGAGTTCCAGTGTTCTGAATCTAGGGAGTGGCTCCAGCCCCACCCAACAGGAAAAGTAGTTCCAAACAGAAGAGGATCAGAGGCTCAACTGGCAGGCAAGTAAGCAGCATGGTCTGCTGAAGGTGAGTCCACCCAAGCATTATGAGCCCGGCGCTTCCAGCGCTGGGACTGGGCATATTTATGAGCCTGGTGCCACTGGCGCCAGGACTGGGTCCAAAAGGTCCCAATTGTGACTGGTTGGCACTCGGAACCTGGGTTATGGATCTGCTTCCAAGGGAGTTGGGAAAACCCTGACCTTTTGGAAGCAGAGATCATGACAGTACCCCCCCTCAAGGCCCCTCCCAAACCGGGCTTCTCCGGGGGTTTTGGCTTGTCAGGAAATGTTCGGTGAAATCTTTTGATTAGGCGAGGAGCGTGGACATATTCAGCAGGTTCCCAGGATCTCTCTTGGGGGCCGTAGCCTTTCCAGTCAATTAGGTAGAATAGTTTAGATTTGGAGATCTTGGAGTCCAGAATGCTTTTGACTTCAAACTCGAGTTCTCCATCCACTAGGATAGGTTTTGGAGATTTGGTTAGTCGGGTTTGAGGTTGCACGGGTTTTAATAGAGAGACGTGGAAGACCGGATGTATCTTCATGTGCGGGGCAAGTCCAACTTGACCGCTACTGGGTTTACTATGGTAGTGATGGAATAGGGACCAAGGTATCTTGGGTTGAATGTGCGTGGCCCTTTTAGAGATAGATATTTGGTGGATAACCAGACTTGATCCCCTACTTGATAGTGAGGGGCTTCCTTCCGATGTTGATCTGCTCCTTTCTTGTATTGTTCTTTAGCCCTTTGAAGGTGAGAAACAGCTTCCTTAAAGGCTTGGGTGATTGTAGAATGCAGGTAGTCTACTGCTGGTGTTTCAAGATCTTGGAGGGGATCCAACTCCGAGGTTCGAGGGTGACTGCCGTACAAAAGAAAAAACAGGGTTTTCTCAGTTCCCGAATGGACAGAGTTATTGTAGGCATACTCGGCTATCCAAAGGATATCTTTCCAAGTTTTTTCAGTTTGTTGCAGCATGCACCGTAAATACTGTTCCAGAGTTTGATTGGTCCTCTCGGTTTGTCCGTCGGTCTGAGGGTGGTGACTGGTCGATAGTCTCACATCAATTTGAGCCGACCGACAGCAACTTCGCCAAAAATGAGAAATAAATTGACTTCCTCGATCCGAAATTAGAACCGAAGGAAAACCGTGCAGTCGGACGATGTTTTCGAGAAATTCTCGGGCCAGAGTTGCTGCTGTTGGCAAGCCTTTGAGCGGAATGAAATGCGCCATCTTGGAGAATAAGTCCACGATTACTAGAATCGTATTGTATCCGGAGCATGGAGGTAGATCGGTGATGAAGTCCATAGAAAGCGTATGCCAAGGGCGAGGTGGGATGTCAATAGGGCGTAAGAGGCCTGCTGGTCTTTCCTTTTGACTCTTGTTTTGGGCGCATACTCCACAGGACATTATAAAGTCTCTGATATCTTTTTTCCAAGACGGCCACCAGAAGTAGCGCTTGATCTTTTCTGAGGTCTTGGCTATACCGGGATGACCTTCCATTAAAGAGTCGTGATAACAAGAGATTACTTTTTTCTGTAAATCTGTGCTGGGTAGGTATAATCGTTCTTGGAAATACAATAAGTTGTCCTTTACTGCAAAGTCCTCTCCCTGCAGATGCCAATTCTGTATGTCTGCTGGAGTTACAAGTTGCCTGGCTTTATCCTTAACTTCCTCTATGGATTCTGTGGCGATTACACCCAGAATTCTTTGTTCGGGAATGATTGGTACAGGTTTAGGGTTGACCAAGTGTTCTTCCACTCCCATCCGAGAAAGGGCATCGGCTTTACCGTTCTTTGTACCAGGTCGATAGGTAATTATGAAGTCAAACTCGGCAAAGAATAATGCCCAACGGAGTTGTCTAGAGGATTGGGCTTTTGCGGTCTTCAAATATTGCAGGTTTCGGTGATCCGTAATCACAGTAACGGTGTGTCTGGCCCCCATCAGATAATGCCGCCAAGCCTTAAAGGCAGACTTGATAGCCAGAAGTTCCTTGTCAGTAATCGTGTAATTGATTTCAGGAGGCGAGAATTTGCGGGACCAAAATGCCACGGGATGCAACTGATTGGTTTCCGGGTCCTTTTGTGATAGAACTGTCCCCATGGCAAGGCTTGAAGCATCAGTTTCCACGATGTAGGGGAGTTCGGGGCGAGGGTGTTTTAAGATTGGTGCAGAGATAAATTTAGTCTTCAAATCCTGGAAAGCTTGTTCCGCCTCGGTAGACCATTCAAAACGTTTGTTTTTCTTTAACAAGGCAGTGATGGGATGGACTATTCGAGAGAATTCGGGGATAAATCTGCGGTAAAAGTTAGCGAAGCCTAACATGCTTTGCACACCTTTTACGGAGGATGGTGATGGCCATTTGAGAACTGCATCGACCTTCTTTGAATCCATACGCACTCCGCCAGGTGATAATATGAATCCCAAGAATTCAACTTCAGTCACGTTGAAAACACATTTTTCCAACTTAGCGAAAAGTTTGTGTTGACGCAATCTTTCGAGGACCATTTTCACGTGTTTCCGATGTTCAGATTCCGATGAAGAATAAACAAGGATGTCGTCAATGTAAACAACAACACATACATCTATGAGCTCTCTGAGGACATCGTTCATAAAATATTGAAAGGCGGCCGGGGCATTGCAAAGTCCGAAGGGCATGACCTGATATTCAAATAGCCCATACTTGGTGCGGAAGGCCGTCTTCCATTCATCGCCCTCTTTTACTCGTACCAAGTGGTAAGCTCCTCTAAGATCCAGCTTTGTATATATGCATGCTTTTCTGACTTGGTCCAGGAGTTCAGGGATCAAAGGTAACGGATATCTATTCTTAACGGTGATCTGGTTCAGGGAGCGATAATCGATACAAGTTCTAAGGTCTCCTTCCTTTTTTGGAACGAAGAACAAAGCTGAAGAAGCAGGGGACTTGGAAGGACGAATAAACCCATTTGCCAGGTATTGATCCAGGTATTGTCGAAGGTGAAGGTTCTCAGGCTCGGTGAGGGCATAAATTCTACTACAAGGAGGAGTAGATCCAGGTATCAGGTCTATCTGGCAGTCATAAGACCTATGAGGAGGTAGAGAGTTAGCCTGATCCTTCCGGAAAACATCTTGGTATTCTAGGTATTCGGGAGGTAACTGGGGAGTCTCTGAAGAAATTGCGGCCAGTGCAACACCAGGTGGAGGGTGACAAGTAGAGACACATTCTGGAAACTGGACCGTTCTTGCTCGCCAATCGATCAGAGGATTGTGTTTCTCTAACCAAGGTATTCCTACAATAATCTGAAACTGAGGGGCCTTGATCACATCGAACACGATCTTCTCATGGTGTCCATCTTGACTTACTAGCGTCACCTCTTGAGTGGTATGCGTTACTGGCCCGGAGGCTATCTCCGTACCATCCACCGTAGTAATGACGTCCTTTACAGCCTTGGGACAAAGAGTTAGATTCATCCTCAAAACCATTTCATGATCCACATAATTGCCGATGGCACCGCTGTCGACGTAAGCTTCAATTGCATGTAATCGATCCGGATTATCAGGGCTAATGAGGACCATAGGTATCACGAAATGCGAGGTCACGGAACTGGTTTTCACGCTCGGCAAGAGGACCTCTATTCTTGTCGGGCGAGGTCGTTTCCCTGCTCAGAGTTTGTAACTTTGGTAACTGCAGCTCCTACTGCCTTCTTGGCAGGTTTCACCGGACAGTCTCGAAGAAAGTGCCCTGAGTTTCCGCAATATAGGCATAATTGCAACTGTTTCCTCCTTTCCCGCTCCCTTTGTGTTAGAGGACCTTTCAGACCCCCTATTTGCATGGGTTCCCCGGAGTCTACTGCTTTGGAAGGAGTTGGCGGTTTGGAAAATACTCGAGCATCAAACTTTGAACGATCGGCCTTCCTGTTCTGCAGCCTGTGATCTATTTGAACGACCAAGTCTATATAATCCGAACAGTCTTGTGGGGGATTCACTACTTGGGCTAAAACGTCTTTGAGCTCTCCACGTAGACCTCTATAAAACAGCGTAATCCTTTTGTCCTCAGGCCATTGAGTTTCCACTATTAGCCTATTGAAAGATGCAATATAAGCCAAAAGGTCTTGATTACCCTGTCGCAACGAAAGAAGCTCATTGTCCAAGGCCTGCCCCTGTGAATGTCTTGCGAACAGTTTTTCCATACTAAGCTGAAAGGCTTGAAAATCATGGAGAACCGGATCATCTTGATTAACTAGAGGGATCGTCCAGTCTGCCGCATTGCCACTAAGGTACGAAAGTACAAAAGCTACTTTTGCTTGATCAGTTGGAAAGGCTGCTGGCCGGCATAAGAAGTGCAACCGGCACTGATTGATAAATACTGCAAACCTCTTTGGGTCACCAGAAAATCGTTCGGGCGGAGCCAGAGGTACATTCCCAGGTAGGTTGATCTGCACTGGATTCATAGAGGATGTTGAAGGAAGATTTGCCCCTGATGCGGGAAACGGGGTCTGTCCGGCTTGTGACTGTAGCACTTGTCTAGCAAGATTGTCTGTTCTCTCCTTGGAAATAATTAGTTCCCTTCTTAGAGCATTCGTTTCCTGACGAGCTGCATGCACTTCTGCCCTTAGTTCCCCAAGTAACTGGGCTAGGGGGTCAGTGTCCGAGGTTTCCATAGCGCCTGGGTGAGAGTTTTGCGGTAGGCTTTGCGTTCTGTAACGCTCACCTGATTCTCGCAGAGGCGCCGGTCTTGACTGGGCGACTACCGTATCTTCAAAGGTGATGTGTAGCACCCGGTTGGCTCTTTGGGCTGGACCTCTGTGCACTGTATGCCTGACGTGTAGAGTAAGATGTCTGCAGATAGAAAATATGGGGTTAATGAACTGGGGTTATTGGGGTGTCCCTATCTCTTTCCTCTTCTCCTCTCCTGTAGACCCCCAAAGGTTAACGCTCTCACCTTAGGTAAGTGAATGCCGAGCTCTCCATCTGCCTCGGGGCAGGGTGCTGTAACCAGTTTCTTCACTGGATAGGTAGCGCAGGCCTCTTGACTTCAGAGGACTGCTGTCCGTCGTTTACTGCACGAACGGTAAGTTTCGAGTCATTCAAATGTCTTTAAAGTCTTTAGTAATGATGTCTCTTGTTTTGCAGGGTTCCGGCGATGGCGGATGACGGGCTGAAGTGAGTTGAAGATGGAGCCCGTGTGATGAATAGAAGCGCCTGGAAGCACGTAAGTAAGCGCTTGTTGCCTGCTTCACTATGCGCTCTGTCTTTTTATTTTGCAGGTACGAGTTCGGAGCGGCTGCAGGGTGCCGGAATACCCACTGGATTAGATGTGGAAAGGAGTAATGGCACGTGAGTATTAAAGTTCCCCAATGTCTTTAAATGCACCTTGTTTTGTCTTTCAGATGCGGGATGCAGCGCCGAAGGCCTCCGGAGCGTGCGAAGAGTTGGTAAACTTTTGTCTTTCAGATGCCGGAATGCAGTGTGAAGACCTCCGGAGCGCACGAAGAGTAGGTAAGCCTTTGCCTTTCAGATGCCGGAATGCTAACCTGTTCTTTCTTGTCTTTATAGGTGTTGCTGAAGACTGGATTCAGGATGGTAAGCCTTTGCCTTTCAGATGCCGGAATGCTAACCTGTTCTTTCTTGTCTTTATAGGTGTTGCTGAAGACTGGATTCAGGATGGTAAGCCTTTTTCCTTAGGCCCAGGACCGGATGCAGAAGACACGATGAGCGTTCTGCTGCAGAGGTTGCAGAATAACGCAAAGCAAGATTCATCCACCGGGTGTGGTTTAAATAGCCTCCTGTAGTGCTTAGGTGTCTCCTTCCACAGCCACGCCTAAGTAAGAAAAGAGTTCCTGGTAAGAAAAGAGTTCCTGCCTTCCAGAAGAGTTCCAGTGTTCTGAATCTAGGGAGTGGCTCCAGCCCCACCCAACAGGAAAAGTAGTTCCAAACAGAAGAGGATCAGAGGCTCAACTGGCAGGCAAGTAAGCAGCATGGTCTGCTGAAGGTGAGTCCACCCAAGCATTATGAGCCCGGCGCTTCCAGCGCTGGGACTGGGCATATTTATGAGCCTGGTGCCACTGGCGCCAGGACTGGGTCCAAAAGGTCCCAATTGGGACTGGTTGGCACTCGGAACCTGGGTTATGGATCTGCTTCCAAGGGAGTTGGGAAAACCCTGACCTTTTGGAAGCAGAGATCATGACATCAGTGGAGGACTGGCTGGAGTCTTCCAGCGGGACAATTGAGCAAGCGGATGGGACCATAATTCTTGCGGGAGGCCGCACCAACCCTTGGGCAGAGACAGGGGAAGGACTTTCGGCAGTGGGGACAGGGCTACACAGGGCGGGTACAGCCCCCAAACCAGTGGCACAGAGGGAGGGGAAGTTGGAAACGGCAGCATGGGGTAACAGCATGGGGGCACACCCGGTTCGACATACGACAGGGCCAGCACAGTCGGCCCTCACAGAAGCTATGGTCAGGCCGTTTGGGGGTGAGCGATCAAACACTGCCAACGGGAGGGCACCCCTATACTGCAGATTTTTTAACGAGGGGGAACAACTTGCAAATTTAGACATGCTTGCTCCATGTGCGGGACACACGGGCATCCAGCCCGAATGTGCAGGGGATGACCGGCCCCAAATGAGCAACCGAAATAGGGATCCCCGGGTCGGCTCTAACAGGGGGCATCGGGAACAAGAACACTTATCTGATCAATATATTCTGTTATGTCACAATATTGCCCTCTAAAATAAACATTTTTCCTTAAGGCATCTCGATCTGTGGTACATCATGGAGTGAAGGGACAAGGGCATTCACGCCGGCGGGAGCAGCCATGAGAAGCAGCAAAGGTAATGATGGGGGCGTGGAAAATGGGGGCGGGGAGGGGCCGAGGAATGGCCTCAAGGACAAGGGTTTTTCCCCCATCAAGATCGACAGCTTGCTGACATGGCTAGCACAATATCCGGTGGCTCTGGGAAGGGACGTGCTAGCACAGGGGTTTGTCCAAGGATTTTGCATTCCATACAAGGGGCCCGTGGGAGCCAGAACAGCGAGCAACTCCAAGTCAATTAATGAATGGGCCAAGGTGGCCAGGGCTAAGATCAACAAGGAAATCGAATTAGGCAGGATAGCAGGCCCATACCAGGGTCACCCTTTGACCAACTTGATCATCTCACCTTTGGGGATGGTACCAAAGAAGGAACAGGGGAAGTTTCGCCTCATACATAACCTATCACACCCAAAAGTAGGGTCGGTGAATGACGGCTTGGACATGGCGGATTGTTCAGTTACATACGCTTCATTCTATCAAGCCATAAACTTAGCTAGAGCAGCGGGAAAAGGGGCGCTATTGGCGAAAGTCGATATAGAGGCGGCATTCAGGCTGCTTACAGTCCACCCAGACAGTTTCTTCCTCCTAGGTTTCCAGTTTGAGGGACAGGTGTATGTTAATAAATGCATGCCAATTGGCTGCAGCATATCGTGCGCCTATTTCGAAGCATTCAGCTCCTTCCTCGAATGGGCACTGAATAAACTAGAGGGTAGGGGAGGGAAAACGCATTACCTGGATGATTTCCTGTTCGTGGGTAGGGGGGGTACGAATATTTGCGCAGCACTCCTCAAAAACTTCATTCTTTTAACTGAGGATCTGGGAGTACCTCTGGCGGGGGACAAGACACAGGGTCCTTGCACCAAATTAACCTATCTAGGGATAGAAATAGACACGGTGGAAGGGGCATGCAGATTACCGACAGAGAAGATCAAGGAATTCATTGGGGATATCGACAGGGCATTGTCCGGGGACAAGGTAACCATAAAGTCCATTCAATTGTTGGTGGGGAAGTTCAATTTTGCCGCCAGGGTAATTCCAGCTGGGCGAGTCTTTGCGAGACGTCTGGCGGCTGCAACAGGGAGACACGAGAAACGGTGGCATAAGATACGCATGGGGGCGGGTTTGAGGGAGGACCTCAGAGTATGGCGCACCTTTTTAGGAGAATTTAATGGGGTATGCCTGTGGCAATCTCCTTGGACGGCGTGTGCACAGTTACAGCTGTTCACTGACGCGGCAGGTCGGGTGGGGTTTGGGGCGATATTAGGCAGGGAATGGTGCAGGGCTGACTGGCCAAAGGATTGGGCCAGAAAGGGACTGTGCAAAAACATCACCATGCTGGAACTATTCCCAGTGGTGGCAGCAATACACATTTGGACGCGCAAACTAAGTAATAAACGGCTAGTGATGTAGTCGGACAATATGGCAGTGGTGCAGGCGGTGACACTCATTCAGCAAGATGCCCTGCCACTTTGTGCCTACTACGCCACACGGTTCGCAAATGCCTCAGGATGAATGCAGCGATTAAAGCGCGTCACGTACCTGGGGCAGATAACACAGCGGCAGACGCACTTTCTCGTTCACAGATGACACGATTCAGGAAAGCGCACATGCAAGCTCAGCCCACCATGACTCCGTTCGAAAAGGAACTATGGCAGCTAGTGAGTTGGGTCAAGGAATGAGGCGGCTCGCTTCCAGAGCGCTGGCGGGGAGCACATGGACTCGATACAAGGCCAACTACGATACTTTTTTGAAGAACACTAAACAGCTGGGGGGAGGTAGCACGGAGGAGAGGGTGGACTGTTTTGTGCTCTGGGCCAAGGGGGCGGGTAAATCAAGATCATGGCTGACGGGGCACCTCAGCGCAGTGGCATTTCATAGCCAGCTGGCAGGCCACCACGACCCAATAAAGGGCTTTTTGGTAAAAGCTGCACTAAAAGGTTGGGACAGGGGCAGGGAGGCCCCGGCGCCGACCTCAGTGAGGAGGCCCATCGATTTTGAGCTCTTGCAGAGGGTCATGACAGCAACTGCAAGTGTGTGCCACTCGCAATACGAAAGTATCATGTTTAAGGCATGCTTTGCATTGGCATTTTTTGGGGCCCTAAGGATCAGCGAGTTAGTGGCCAAAGCAAAGCTTCAGAGCTTCAGATCAGAGCTTCAGAGCCCTATTATGGGGAGATGTATGTCATAAGGGAGGGGGGATATCGGTCACCATCAGAATATCTAAAACAGATCAGCAGGCCAAGGGATGCGAGCTAGCATTGGCCAGACTGGGACAGGAAGCGTTTTGCCCAGTAGAAAGTACGACAGCATATTTTGCAATCAGAGGGGAGGAGCCGGGGTACATGTTCCATCACAAGGACGGGACCCCACTTACCCATTTTCAATTCAGGCGTTTCTTAGAGGGGGCCCTGGTAAGTTCAGGTGTGAATCCGGCGGAATATTCGACCCATTCGTTCCGAATAGGCGCAGCAGCCACGGCAACCAGAGAAGGCTTGGGGGAGGACAAGGTCAAGGAGATAGGGAGATGGGCATCTGATGAATTCAAACTATACGTATGGTAACCAGGCCAGGGAGGATCAGGGGGGTGCGGGAGGGCTTCATGGGGCACCTATATAATACGACCACTCATGTCTTCACAGAAACCAACAGGGTATGGGTCGTGGGCCATTCCTTCGTGGCCAGGGCACCTGCCAGAGCAAGGACGGCGTTTTGGGACGGGAACCTGGGCCTCCGGAATACACGCATCAGCTGGATCGCCAAGGGAGGTTTAAAAAGCAGATTACTATGGGAGACGTTGGAACAGGCAGCGCAGCAACACCCTTCGCCTGACATTATCTTGATACACATAGGGGGCAACGAACTAGTGGTGAAAGGGAGGAAGGATCTGACAGAGTTATTAAGAACCGTACTAACAAGAATAGGGAGGAGCTTCAGGAAGTGCGAGGTGATGTGGTCCGAGATAATTCCGAGGCAGGAATGGAGGGGTGACCTACGCCACGGGGCAATAGAGGAGGCGAGGAGGAAAACAAACAGTCGTATGGGGGGTTTCCTAAAAAGTAGGGGGATGGTATGGATTAGGCACCCCCTCATTACCTTAAAGGTACCGGGTTATTTTGAAAAAGACAAAACTCACCTGTCCGAGGTGGGTACAGCAATAATGTCTTTAGAGTGGAGGACGGCACTCACAAATGCGGGATGCACATGATGGGGCACAGACTGGGGGGCGGGGGTGAGGGGTCACGGGGGGAGTCAACTTCTCCCCTTATGGCTCCCCCCCTACGACCCCTCCCCCATCGCCCAAACATCGTAATGAACGAACAGCGAACAGAAGTGGTGGCAGGCGGGGGGAAATGGGTGCTCACGCTATATCAGAACGTATGCGCAAAAATACAGAGGGGATCGCCCTGTGCAGGCTGGGGGGAACTCTCCGCCGCCGGCAGCCAGCAGAGAGTCTTGGAGGTGTCACAGACCAATCCCTTTAACAAAGCACTGGCAGACCCATAGGGGAATGAGCAGCCAACAGATTAGATTCACGGCGCCCCAGGAGTAATAGGCTCGGGGGAGGCCCTGGGAAAAAGGGGAAGGATGTAGGGGACTTGGGAGCCAATTCCAAGCCCAAAATCTGCGGGAGGGGGGGACGAATAACAAACTCACAAACAATGCCATCAAGGGAAGACGGCCGGGGGGGGAACAAGAGGAGACTACGGGGGGGGGTCAGGTAACGGTGACAAAATAACAGCAAGGGGAAGTCTTCACGGAAGGAGGGGGGCATGAGGGGGAGGGTGTGGGGGATCCAAGACAGGGCGGCAAGGCGAATGGAGGGAACAGGGGGGAGGAAGCCAGTCCCAAGAAATGGGAGAGGGGCAAGGACCAAAAGCTGGGGGGACAGGAGACGGGGTACGGAAGAACAGGGCCGGGAAGGCTGTCTCTGGGGGGAAATGGAGCCAGGATATGGAGGGGCAGAAATGACGGAGGGGGGGCTTGGCGGGACACAAACAATGGGGGACCTGGGGAGTGGAGGAGCAAGCTTGGGAAATGGAGGAAGGAGAAGGGATAGGGTACCCGGAAAAGACATTACTCTGGCAGGGGGGCACTGGGTCAGACTTCACAGAGAGTCCTTGGGGGAGAGGGAACTGGGAAGTTCTTAGGGGCTCGGCAAGACGGAAGGGAAACATGGGGGACAGCGTAGCATAGTTAGGATTGGGCTTCCAGTACAAGCGGCAATTGGGGGACAAAGGGGTGGACAGAGTAGAAAGGACTCGAAATAGACAGGCATCGCAAAGCGATGTCCATATAGGCAGGCAGAAAAGTGTGGGCCGGCACCGGAGGGCGGTGTCGGCCTCAACAACGGATGTGAAAAATGTGTAGCGTTGGGGCACTTGTGGTGGTGCCGGTATAGGAACCTGAACACTAGCGAGGCACCGCGTGGCTGCCGGTTTTACCTAGACCAAGACCCAGGACACGGGGTAAGTGTCAGGGTAGGAGGGGGGGGCGGACATTCCCAACAAAGACCTAGAACAAACTGGGGGCATATGGAAATACGGTCATGGGAAATCTACAAACGGCCGGGGGTAGAGAGAGGGTATTAGCAAGGGCTGGGCTCAACCTGAGCCGTCCACCGGACGAGGACGGTAAGGGAGAGGGGGGGGGGGCAAGGGATACCTAGGTAGCCGCACACTGAGTAGTATACCTGTGGTGGTGAATTACGGATCGCCTGTAAGATAACTCCAAGACTTTATGCAAAATAAAGCTGCTGAGGCATTTTAATCTTCCAACTTTACAACATGTCCGAGTTGTTTCTTCCAACATGTGATGTATGACATATGCCGGGTTGCATGAGGGGAGGAGAGGGGGGGGGGGAGTGAGGGGCGGCCAGGGCATGGAGGAGAGGGGGAGAACAAGGCACTGGGATGCCCACGCTATGGCGGGCGAACGCGCCAGCGAAGGTGGCATGGCGGGCGCCGCCCCTTAGTGGGGGTTGCCCAGCCGACCTCCTCCCCCACGACTCCCACAGGTCAGGGGGCGGGGATGGGGGAGGAACACGTCAGCCCCGTCCCCGGAAGTGGACGGGGGCGCGCGAAAACGTGAGGGGCGGGACAGGAACCCGAGGAAGAAGCAGGCCCATGAAGGCACAGGTTTTCAAGACAATAGCACATTCTCCCTCGGTTTCCTGCCCCACCGGATCGTGGTTTTGTTTCCCACCAACCCTCCCAAAAAACAAAATGTTTGTAATGAATTGTCTTTTGTTTTACAGGTCGCCCAGCGGAGTTACATTGTGATCCCTTTAACAAAGCACTGGCAGACCCATAGGGGAATGAGCAGCCAACAGATTAGATTCACGGCGCCCCAGGAGTAATAGGCTCGGGGGAGGCCCTGGGAAAAAGGGGAGGGATGTAGGGGACTTGGGAGCCAATTCCAAGCCCAAAATCTGCGGGGGGTGGGGGGGGTGAAAAACAAACTCACAAACAAGGCCATCAAGGGAAGACGGCCGGGGGGGAACAAGAGGAGACTACGGGGGGGTCAGGTAACGGTGACAAAATAACAGCAAGGGGAAGTCTTCACGGAAGGAGGGGGGCATGAGGGGGAGGGTGTGGGGGATCCAAGACAGGGCGGCAAGGCGAATGGAGGGAACAGGGGGGAGGAAGCCAGTCCCAAGAAATGGGAGAGGGGCAAGGACCAAAAGCTGGGGGGACAGGAGACGGGGTACGGAAGAACAGGGCCGGGAAGGCTGCCTCTGGGGGGAAATGGAGCCAGGATATGGACGGGCAGAAACGACGGAGGGGGGGCTTGGCGGGACACAAAAAATGGGGGACCTGGGGAGTGGAGGAACAAGCTTGGGAAAGGGAGGAAGGAGAAGGGATAGGGTACCCGGAAAAGACATTACTCTGGCAGGGGGGCACTGGGTCAGACTTCACAGAGAAGCCTTGGGGGAGAGGGAACTGGGAAGTTCTTAGGGGCTCGGCAAGATGGAAGGGAAACATGGGGGGCAGCGTAGCATAGTTAGGATTGGGCTTCCAGTACAAGCGGCAATTGGGGGACGAAGGGGGGGACAGAGTAGAGTAGAAAGGACTCGAAATAGATGGGCATCGCAAAGCGATGACCATATAGGCAGGCAGAAAGGTGTGGGCCGGCACCGGAGGGCGGTGTCGGCCTCAACAACGGATGTGAAAAATGTGTAGCGTTGGGGCACTTGTGGTGGTGCCGGTATAGGAACCTGAACACTAGCGAGGCACCGCGTGGCTGCCGGTTTTACCTAGACCCAGACCCAGGACACGGGGTAAGTGTCAGGGTAGGAGGGGGGGGCGGGCATTCCCAACAAAGACCTAGAACAAACTGGGGGCATATGGAAATACGGTCATGGGAAATCTACAAACGGCCGGGGGTAGAGAGAGGGTATTAGCAAGGGCCGGGCTCAACCTGAGGCGTCCACCGGACGAGGACGGTAAGGGAGAGGGGGAGGGGGGGCAAGGGATACCTAGGTAGCCGCACACAGAGTAGTATACCTGTGGTGGTGAATTACGGATCGCCTGTAAAATAACTCCAAGACTTTATGCAAAATAAAGCTGCTGAGGCATTTTAATCTTCCAACTTTATAACGTGTCCGAGTTGTTTCTTCCAACATGTGATGTATGACATATGCCGGGTTGCATGAGGGAGGAGAGGGGGGGAGTGAGGGGCGGCCAGGGCATGGAGGAGAGGGGGAGGACAAGGCACTGGGATGCCCACGCTATGGCCCACTCAAACGCTTTCCAATTCTGACATTAAGCAAGGTGTTTTGTGCGCTGCACAGGCCAGCGAGCTTGCCTGTATAGTGCGCCTCTTTCCCGGGGGCTTAAAAGGGGAGGGAAGGTTCGGAAGCAAGCAACGGTTACTGCGATTTCACACGTCCTGTCGCCGCTCCCGTTACTTCCCTCCCGTGGTGGGCTAGGCAGGGGTTGGGGTCATTCAGTGGCAGAGGTCGAGGTTTGCGGGGCGGCTGGGCGTGAGGGGTCAAAAACAAAAAAAGGGGAACAAAGAATAAATAAAATATATGCAGATAGAGCAGGTGGGCCATAGCAGTGGTGTGTAGATAAGCACCCCTGGTCAGGGCCGTCACGAGGGGGGGGCAGGAGGGGCAAACTGCCCCAGGCCTCGCGCTTGCAGGGGGCCTCGTGGCCCCTCTCCTACATAGAAGGCAGCACAGTCCACCGATGTCTATTATTCACACGCGGGACTTTGCTGTGCTCTATCTGCCCCTGAAATGATTTTGCTGTTTGTTGCGAAGCCGTTTGGCTCCGCAACAAACAGAAAAATGATGGGAGACAGCAGGGCTCAGAAGTGGGCTCTGCTGCCTCCGTCATTCAGCTGAAAATGTGAATATGATGCCTAACAGGAGAGGTCAGTCAAGTGTGTTCACGTTGCTCATTGTGAACACGCTGACTGATAGGAGAGGAGTTATCTCCTGTCAGGCAGCATGTCTACGTGTCGGAGTGAGTGCCATCCGGTCCCCCGTGGCTGCTCGGGTGTTTTTCAAGGGTGCATTGAGGTAAGGTAAGTGTTTTTTATTTTAATTTATATGTGTATATATGTGTAGTATATATGTGTATTTAAATTAAATGAGTATATATGTGCATGAGTGAGTGTGTGTATGTTGGTGCATATGTTGGTGTCAATGCTGTGTTTGGTTTTATGTATGCGTGCATGCAAGGAGTTGTGTGATTGGTGGATGAGTGCATGGGTAAAAGTGTTGTATGTGAGTGTGTGCACCAGCCCCCACCCCTAAATTTAGCTAACCTGCGCGCCACTTAATTAAGGCGTGGGTGTCATGGCATCAGAGGTGCTGCTAGGCTAAATTTTCGGGTGGCGACGGAGTGGGACTAACACTTCAAATGTTGGGAGTGACGCTAACTTCAGACCCTGTGGGGGAGGGGCAAACTTACTTGTGTGGGCACATCTAATATCTTTCCACATTCGAATGAGACTATTCCGATGAAGCTTCAATGTTACAAGCAGCTAACTCTTGCCCTCATTTCTGAAACGTCTCACTTAAGGACTGCTGTGAGAATGAGATATCTCATGTAACCACTTCCCTTCCAATCACTCCCGTGGCATGCAAGTGTTAACCCCACATCATCATAATTTCCATTACCTAAAAATTTATGTTTATGAATGCAGGTGCTAACAGTGAAATGTTTTAAGTTAGTAATTTCAGGGCCATTTAACAGCGCAGCTCAGGCCCCGTTTAATGTCTGTGTCTTGTTCCATCTGGCCACAGCTCTGTTGGTCAGCCCGGCAGGGGCTGGATGACAGTTTTGAAAGCGGATAGTGAGTGGGGCCAATGTGGGGGGCAATAAACCCATTGCGCTGTAGGTCTCCCAACTGGGGGATGGCATCTGGGTCTTTCAGCTTTTGCAGTTGAAATGGGCCCCCAAGCAGCTGCCCCCATGTTGGCAGTCTTATGACACAGACACCTACTGGTAATCTGCAGCTTTTAACCACCTCACTGTATTATTTTGACTTAAATATTGATTTAAGCACTCCACAGGTGCCTTAGCTTATTTTTCCAATCTGTAAGGCCTGGGGTTCCCCACAAACATCGCAAAGAAATGGGCCCCCACCAGCCCTGACAAATCTTCAACCAGCCCTGCTCCCACTTCCCTCCCAATGCCCTGAGACCAGCTGGGAAGCTGAATAGCAATTTTACCTTCCCTTTGGCCACTAGTCGTACCTTTCACCCCAATTCAAAGGCTCTTTACTTTCATAATGCTATGCTAATCTCTGGTGAGGGTGGCCATCTGAAAGCTGAGACCAGAAGGTAAGACTTTGGCTTTATGAAAGTTAGTCTGTTGATATTGCATGGATAGGCATTTGTACTCTGCATGTTTGATGCTGCTGCCACTCCATAACGAGAGCTATGGGCTGGCAACACCTTGAGAGAGGCCTTCTGCCTTAAAGTGGGAGGGATTCTGTCCTCCCTAGCCAGGGGCTGGCTCCGCCCAAGTAGCCAGGTCAAGTCAACAAAACCCAACATTTCGGGAGGGGGCTAGAGCCAGATATGCTCAGTGGTGTTCCACCCTACGTGTCTTTCACTGAAGTCCTGTTAAAAACAAACATTGGCAAAGCCAACAGTTTTGGCTTGTGCATAAGTATTAGGCATTTGCCAGGCACTGCTATTATATGCGCAGGTACTCAAACCAATTTGCACCTGCTACCATCAATGGCCAGTTAATACCAATACAGCAGTGCCTTTACCATGCCTAGATGAAAGCCCAAACTGTTAGGATTGCCAATGCTTGTTTTGTTTTACCCATGTTGCACAGGACTGTGCATCAAGGTTAAAGCAAACATACTACTTGGCTAAATTGGCCCATGTTGAATTTAGGCCAATTGAGCCAGTAATAAGACTTGTGGTGCACAGTCAGCCTGGACATACTTTCTGTGGCATGGCATGTTTACTGGCTGGGACGGCGTACATGGTAATAATGGCATATATTGGTGCAGCCTACATGGACCACATGGGAACAACCAACATGAATATATCTTTATACTAGCATTTGTTGTGTGCAACGGCGGCATGAAATGTATTGGAAAATATTCCTGTGCACGTTTGGTTACTTGCAACTATTGGGTTTTTCCATGTACTTCCATACAAAACAAATTGCAAACTGTATGAATTTCTATCCAATTTTATAAAGAAACTGCTGTAAAATGCATAAGTGTAACCCAATGTTTCAAACATTTTCTTGGGAGTGAGAAACCCCCTCAAATAACCCTTGTTTGGTTTGGGCACCCTCACTGTGCTCTGCCGATCCTGCATAATTGACTTAAACATGTAAGCCTCTTCAGTTCAGAAATTCACCAGCCTCCACTGTACATCATCCACCTGGCACTGCGTATGATGTGTTTTAATGCGCACACAGGGGCAGGGTGCTCCTTAATGCTGGCTTCAGGCACCACATGCCGTCATGCCATCCTGTATATATTTATGCCTATGATACAAAGGTTAGTCTGGCATAAAACCTTTCTTCAGTAGAGAAATCTAACTTTGCTGTAGTTGATTTGCAGTTGTACTAATAAACCATATTTGGGTTCCTCCACACAAACTCAAGGGGAGATTTCTCGAGTCCCCTGTTTGCGAAGGTGCTGCCACGGGCCCAGTGCTTAACATCAAAAGGGGGCCTCACCAAATGTTTTGCCCCGGGCCTCACCACATTTTATGACAGCTGAGCCCCTGGTCTCACCTTTCATTGACACCGGACCCACGTGTGCTCTGGCCCCCTCTGGCCGCGGCGGTGTTCTTCGGGGAGGGAACGGCCAGAGTGCTCTCTACTTCGAGCACCGTCTATGGCAGGCTCTTGTTCAGGCATGGGGGATCTTGGATGTGTTTTGGGGCAGTGGTAGGGTGGCCAACTCTTTGATAGTCTTTCGCGGGACACTTGCCCCCAAGGCGTTGACGATGTCACAACGTCATTCACGTTTGACCCGCCCCCTTTTTTTTTAATGGCTCTTAACACCTGGCTTAATTGAAAAGCAAATGGTTTGTCCTTGGGAGGTGATGGTCACGTTTTTTAACTGCAAACATGACCATCACGACCCCAGGAACAAATCATTAGCATTTCAATTAAACCAGGTGTCAGAGCGTTACAGCTCGACCTGGAGGCTCAAAAGAGCCAGGGCTGCAGAGCCGCCCGGGGAAAGAAAGCAGCAGGCGGCAGTGCCGTGCTCTGTTCATGGCCATTTCAGTTTGCAGAGGGGCTGTGCTGGAGGCAGGTTGTCCTGACGAAAGATGGGACAACCTGCGTCCCGCACAGCCACTCTGCAAACGGCGGGACGGAGTCCCTAATTGCGGGACAATCCCGCGAATTCCGGGACAGTTGGCCACCCTAGGCGGTGGTCTGTTTTCATAGAGGCCCGGTGTAGTGAGAGGAGTAGGTCCGATCCGGAGAGCCTTCCTGTGACTCTCTTGGGGGCCGGTAGAGTGTGGAGCACTGATCGCGCCACCAGGGGGCATCACAGTGCGCAGCCCTCGCAGGCGTGCTGTGCCTGCCTTGCTGCTGTCATAAATTAGAGCAGCCGCTGGGTGGTTAAAGTTTTTACAAAATAAAAAATAAGCAGAGCAAAGGGTAAAGAAAGGGAAGGATATCATAAATAATAATAGTAAAATAACAGGGGCGAGCATAGGTGGAGGACAGAGGAGCGGGGCTCTCCAGTGTAGGGTGACAGGCCTTTTTGGCCACTTGGAAGCTGGTTGGTGGGGTGCTCCTGGGGAGTAGCTTGGGGGGGGGGGGTAAGAATATAAAAATAAATCAAATTACCGAATAAAAGTAGGGAATAGTTGGATAGTTCCTGCTGTAGAGCAGGACAGGTGGCCTGTGGTTGGGGCCTGCACAAATGGGGTAGGGGTTCACCGCAGGGGGCTCAGGTGGGTACTTTACTGTGGAGGAATTGGAGGCCAGGGGATAATAATAACTGCAGGATTTGGGAGACCTGGGCCAGTGCAGCCTATAGTGGACTAACAGTGAGGGTTATTTGCCTCATTCTGTGGGGGTGTGGGAGAGAATGGTCATGTCGGGGGGCGTAGTGGACACTCAAGCCTTGCGGGAGACACTGATCACCATCAGCAGGGCGTCCAAAGACCAGCTAGAAGGGGCGGAGCAAGGGGTCACGCGGGAGAGGGTGCCCAAGATTGGGAGACCCTGCAGCACAGGGAGGCTACGGACGGGGCTCTTGCAGCGGTGGTGGCTTGTAGCTCGTCCGCGGGTGGGGGAGGCTTGGGATAAAGGGGCTAGGAGGTGCAGGCCGGATATGCCTGGGACGGCAGTGAGGCGTAAGGGAGTGGAGGATAGGGTGTCAAGGTGTGGGCCGAGAGCACCGGGTGTGTGGGAGGGGCGAATGAGTGCGAGGATGGGGCAGAGGAGGGCGTGGGGCGCATCAGTGAGGATGGTACGGAGAGGACGGATGGAGTTGGGGGCAGCAGTAAAGAAGGTGCAAGGTAGGAAAGGCCTCCAGAAGAGTACAGGGGGAGGAGGAGGAGGACACTCTACCCGGTAGATGGCAGTAACAGGGGAAGGTAAGGCACAACCTCGCCACCGAACGGCGGGTTAAATGCAGAGGGCGAGAAATGGCCCCCATTGCAACAGAGAAGAAGGAAGGAGAGGACTTTAGAGTGGTCCCTCCAGCGAGAAGAATTTGGCAGACTAGAGGTTGCGGTACGGCACCTACCATAACGGATCGCAGAGCAGAGGAGGGAATGCCTTGCCCGAGAAGAAAAGTGGAGTAGGAAGGGGTAGGTGTGGCCCTGCCGAAAGGCGACACAGGAGCATCGGGGTGGACGCCCCATGCTGGCCCGAGGAGGATCTACCCAGCCCGAGCGGGCCTATGCAACATGACTGGTATATGGCTAAGGAAGATGAAGGTGGTGAGGATAATTGGTGTGTGTGGGAGGAGAGGGGCTAAGGGGAGTGGGTTGGAAGAGAAAGGGGATGATGTGGTGAGAGGTTTGCAGGGCATGGCGGCACTAGGAATAAGGGGAGTGCAGGGAAGATGGGTTGGAGAGTCTGCTGATGTTTTTTGTCCCTGCAGTAGGCTCCTGTTGAGGGAAGAAATGAGGAGTAGCGGTATGGAGGACAGGAGGATGCAACTAGGTGAAGGCAGGGCTGCAAGAGGCAAGCAGGGAAGGGGATAGTCTGTGGCATGGGTCAGGTTGGGGCCAGATGGGGGCACAAAAAGGGGGGGTCGGGACAACTGCGGCGGGGGAATATAGGGATGTGACAGCAGGGGCCTTGGTGAGGGCGGAAGGGAGAGGTGTAGCCTTGGTGGAAATACAGACAGCCCAAAGCCCAACAAAAGATTTAACGGAAAAGAACCCACAATGCCACAGAGAGCACAATTTGAACGCATAATGTCACCAACAGTTATGGCCCCCCGAGAGATTGACTGCACTAAAAGGAAAAAAAGGCTAAAAAGGGTGCAGAATTTTATTGTGAAAATTATTACAACAGCCGCCTTGGTAATTAATGGTCCAGTTCCAATCAGGAAGGGGCGTGGCATGTGTGTTGAGAAGCACCCCCAGATGGACACCAGTCCCCTCAGCCCACTTTTCACATCTGGGATGCCACCGTCTAAAATTCCCAAACAAGCTGCCGATGGAGCGTCAGTGCCATGTGGATGGAAGTGTAATCTTATCCTCGCTGAACTAGCAGACCTAAAGAAGCTGCTTCTGGTCATCCTTGAGGTGCACAGAAAAGAGGGAGCAATGGGAGGGCGTTCTGTTAGAATGGAGTCCGTCATGGGGGCCTCCCAACCCATGGACCAATGGAGGAGAGAATTCATTGTAATTGGGAGGCCCACTCACACCCAATTAGCCTTAACCACGCAAGAGGAGTGGGCCTTGGCCCCAACAGTGCCCTGGCTGACATGGGGCCCCAGGCTCCCAAGCCCTCAGGCACCCATGCCCGAATCTCAAGCTCATCGAATTGTGCTTTGCAAACAATACCAATACAGCAGTCTGCCGTTTGGCGGGGGGATTGTGTATCGACGCCTAATTATACAGGCACCAAGCCAGTCCACAGGGGGTGGGGGGGCTCATTAATAAGTGTACTCACTGGCTCGCAGATGTACACGGCTGTTTGTCTGTAATTAGCGAGGACATTACTAACTGTACCAAGCAACACTATCAGGGGGAGAGTGCCTTTGACCTTATACGAATTGAATTTAGGGACCATAGAGTGGCCATTGGCATACTGGGCACTGACATGAGGCTCCGCCCATCACAAAAAAGCTTGATTGAAATCACTACCCACCCCTACTACAATAATGCCTAACCTCCAGTCATCAGGCCACTCACCCAGTACTTTCTGGTGCAAATGTAGCGGCACTAGGGATAACTACCTGGGGTACGATAAAGGGAAGTGGGGAATCTGCACACCTGGTTAACTTGAATAGAATTTCATTGAGCCACTGGCCACTGTTAACAAGATGGGAGTCAAGGCTATACCCCATTGTTTCTTTATGTTTTTAAAGGATACACTGTGATTTGTTTGTGCTGTCAAATGGGCCTCATTACAAGTTTGCCGGTCCGGTAGTAATGGCACCAGTAAACTACCGGCGCTGTTAATACCGGACCGGCAAACTACGAGTGCTGCTCGCTGGTGCCTTTCCGCCCGCCAGGTCTGACCTGGCGGGTGTACCGGCATCTGCGAACAGAGCATGTCAGATGCACCGGCACCATTCACGAATGGTGCCGGTGCATCCGACCTCCCCATTTCCATCGAGCCCTTTTGGGCTCGATGGGAATGGGGAGTAATTATTACCGGCACCCGACACTGGGGATGTACCGGGTCCGCCGGGGCTGGAATTCCCCAGCACATCCCCATTTCGGGTGCCGGTAAAAAAACGACTCTGGCGGCAGCCGTGCCGGTAATTACCAGCACAGCTACCGCCAACATCGTAATGAAGCCCTGTGTATGTGTTATGTTGTATTTTTATGGCGTCAAGGCCGACATAAAGTTAATGACTGACTAATCAACGGTTTGGTGATTATTATTTGATCGGTAGTCTGTAAGGCCAGGGAGCTAGGTTAGCGTGTGTTTGCAAGCTGTGGCCTGTCACATTAAAGCAACCTTTTCCATTTCAAGTGAGTCATGGATTTTTGTGCAGTAAGCCCAAAAGAAGCAATCAGCTTTTAACTTACAGCAAATCCTTAACAATGAAAGAGGTGACTTTCATGCTGCTGTCAGGAACAATCCAATTTCCCCCAGCAACTCTTGGGCTGGCCTGTGTGCCCGTGAGCCTGCCTGCAATTGCCACTGCTGAGAGGTAATCTGGGTGCCCCCAACAATGGTCCAAATGGCCTGCGTGACCGCAGGTCCAGTCACAACTTGTGGGTATTTCAATCTAGGAAGATAACTTTTCCAACCAAGGCAAAGGTCCCTGGGACTGTCTTAATAGGGTGTCATCCCAAAAGAATTCACCTTTCGTCTACTGTATTAATTGTTGCAATTCTTTGAACCTGTGTGCATTTTTTTTCCGTGACACACACTTCGTTACTTGTTAGTGCTAATTTCGGCAAAACAATAGATTGCCGATTAAAAGGTGCTTTTAGATGTGTGATCGTTCAAATTCCATGTAATTTACCCTACGTAGGAACAATGGTGCATGCACCGCTGTTGAGCAATTCCCTGTAATCACCTGGGGCGTGTAAGGACTAAGGAAAAGGCGGACTTCTCACCGATCGGGGCGGGACACTTGTAGGAGGGCCAAGATCAAGGCATCACAGGACACTATGGCGGTTCTTGATCACACTGCAGATAAAAGGTGAATTCCTATTGTGGCAACACCAGGAACTTTACTAGATAATAAACATGCACAAAAACCCACAGCATCTAGGATACCGCCTCGCCCAATGAGAGGGCCCTCCAGCGCTGGTCTCCTGGGGTCCCGCCTCCCTCACAGCCAATTAGCGCTCCCTCGAAGGAGAGACAGGAGCCAATGCCGAAGCCGAGCTGGGACTGCGCGCAGAGCCGCTAGCAGGGCAGAGAGAGAACAATAATAATGACAATTAAGAGCGAGCGTTACACAATGAACTGTCTCCCGACACTGCAATTATCAGGTGCAATTCTACCCGTTCCATCGCCCCCTGAAGAATGGAGGACGGGGTGACCTTTTTTTGGATTCGGGCGCCTGGCCGTCATGTTATAGACCTGTTTATGCAGCTGCCAACACGCCTCCTTCCTCCACCTCTAGGTCCGCACAGAGAATACTCTTCGCCAAGATTAATACGTTTTGTGAAGTATTTCGAAAATGACTTGCCTGGGTATGGAGTTGCCAGTGACAAGAGCAGCTGATACAAGACTCACTGGGGGAGGGGGGGTGAGCTGTGATTCGTGTTGTTGGGTCGAAGCAACCACCTGGCAATGTTCACGCTGTCCTGCAGTCATTGTGATAAAAGCAATCATTGGTTTGCAATCTTTATTTCACCTCGTGTAGATAAACATCCTACATACCTGCTCAGTGGCGCAAAGGCCATTGGGCAGATCACACTTTGCTCCTCCTCCCCCTTAAATTCTGGGCTATGATGACTTGACCTAGCTGACCTACTGAGCCGTGGCTGGAGAGAACAGTACACATATAATCGGTGGCTGCGATTGCACAGATAACAAATACCCATCAATTAGTAATGTAAGCATTTCATTGCTAGCAATTGCATTCACAGGGATACATTTCTAGGCAATTGAATCGTGATGGGGTGTTAGTACTTGGCTCTATGATGATGAAAATGAGGCTGCTAGACCAGAAGAGGACGAGGAAGAAGAGGAGGAAACTAGAAGCTAGGTACGTATAATATACCTCTCTAGTGGACACTGGCAGCAGGCATGGCTACCCGCACACATCAGAACACAGCAGGGACTATGACAAAATGTGGTCGTGCTGGTCACATAATTCTCTGCCTATTTACAGCAGACTATGCCTCAGCACCTCAGATATCAGAATGTAGCAAAGACCTATCACACATTCGGGCACACTGAACGCATAGTGAGTCTCTAGTACTCCCACCATCTCCTAACTCCTCTCAGCACCCATCCACATGCGTAACCGCATGGGTTGCTCTCCTCCGGAGCCTGGCCAACCCTGGTATGCCTTATTTGGCCAAATCTTACTCGATGACCTCCAACACTCCGGACCTCGGTCCACCGAGGGCGTTCCCACTACCAGCGCATTGAGCCTATAATAATGGTAAAAGGTGCTATATAAATGAAAGGTACAATACAATAGTAGGGGAGTGATTAAAAGGGTGGTGGGGGACAGGAGACAGCTCATTCTCACAACAGACCTTAACTGGTTTCAGACATGAAGGGAAGAGTTAACTGCCTGTAACATTGAAGCTTCACCAGAGTAGTCTCATTAGACTGTGTAAAGAAGTTGGATGCCCGCACACAACTACGTTTCTTCCTCCTCCACAGACTCTGAAGCTAGCACCTCACCCAACATTTGAAGGGTTACCGCTGCCCCCGAAATTGGAGTCTATGTGCACCCCTGTACATGCTTCCATCTGTAGAAACACCTCCGCTCTCGTCCTGTCTCGGGCCATGAGCTGGCGTGAGCTCTCTACACTTTCCTTGATTGGTGGAAACTCCACTTGACTGATTCCCCTCGAGGACGTGGGGCATACGGGATGGATCCTATATCTTATCTGGGTTTGCAAACAGAGCCAGACAGTGTGGGAGGAGAACAGGCAGCTCTACAGCTAAGGGTTGTATCGGCCACTTGTCCTCCCTAAAAATAGGCAAATACTCCCAAAAAATAAAAACAGAGAGTAAAAAATTCCCCAACTAAAAATAGGAAACAGACACGTAGAACTTTGTGCCCCTGATTTCACCCACACAGCTCGATGGATAGGTTTGGACCAGTAGTGCACTGCAAGGAAGGCATGCTTTCAACAGTAAGACTGACAGAAGTGACCACAATTCAAGGGTGTTTATTGAACTTCAAAAAGGGTTAGAAAAATGCCTATCTAAACCTAAATCTAAAGATGGGAGCAAGCTACGACCATCGAATATTAATAATAACGCAGTCCTAGTGGTGTCTTGTCAAAATGAAAGTGCCTATACTAATAAACCTATTGCCAATCCTTACCTCTAAATACAAATGTTTGTGGGAATAATGTTACTAAAAAGAAAGAAGTGTTAACAAAATGATATGTCAGGACGTTCTGGGCATTGGCCTGCCTTCCTCACGTTTGCAGCACAGGAAAAGGCGGTGCACTCGAGCTTGGCACAGTCTCTGGCTTTTCTAGCATGAAGACACAGTTCAGTCATAAGCATCAGGGCATTCCATGCCCAGGTCTCTTTGTCTTTCAAGGTCTCTTCATTCAGAGGGCTTGAAGAAATAAACAAACAATAAGTTCTTTTCCTCTTTCAAATGATCACATGTATTCAATTTCTTAGGCGATTCCTTATTCACATCAGAGCCCCGTCAGCCAGGCTCAGGTCCTTCCAACACAATGTTCATGCTTTACCTATGCATCTAATTCCTCATGAAGTGTTCTTTCTCGGGTGACTCACAGTTCACCCCAGATACCCCTCAGTTGGACTCAGATCTTGGATCCCCCTCAATCACGCTCAGGTCTCGGATACTCCTTGGTCAGGCTCAGGTTCCTTTTAACATAATGTGCATAACTTTACCAAGCTTTCTTTAACCAAAGCTTTTAGCTAATCTCCCTCCGCCCGGCGCGGACCAACTCCCTACACAATTTCATCAACAATAGAAGACTTTTGAATGTGCACAGGGGTTTTGCTTGACCCGTTGCAGGACCACTTTGATACAACAATTCTTTGTCACTCTTCACATTTGCCACCTTCCAGCTGGATACCCTGGCGACTTTCGAATGAGCACCCACGTGGTGCCAGACCACTCTGTCTATGGTATCGTATCTAGGCTTCAAAGTTCAATCACTCATCTGCTGGTTTAATTGTGTTTGCGTTGTTTTCCACATATGCTTCATACACTGTTCTCTGCAGTTTTACCTATGCAATGTTGCTGCTTGCAACCTTGACTTCAACACAGCCCGGTCTGTGATCAGTCTCCCCAACTCACCAGCTGTGCTGACTTCACTGGCATTGCTTTGTTGTAGGTGCCAAGGCGTGTATCACTGCGCCAACCGGTTCTCCCCACCTTGACTATCGATGCAGGAGAGCCCCGGGTATCTCCGACACACAATGCAGGATTCTTCAGCCTTAATTCCTGGTTTTACATTTACTATTCTCGAAGGCTCATGAAAGGAACGGTCTTTCAATGAAAATGTCAAGGGGACTTCCCTCCATACAATCCTCCTTGGTCTTCCTGTCTTTCTCCTTGTATTAAACTGCCATCTTGGAACTGCTGCTTCCTTGTGTGCTTTGCCTTGGTCACAGTGTGCTTTCGTGCTCTGCCTTTTATCCATGTGGGGAAGCGTGATGGAAGACAGGCGTGTATAATGGTCAGTAATTTCCTGACCCTGCCTGACAATTGTATTGGGACATGTCAGGCATACGGCTCGGGTGTTAGTCTGTTTTCTCTCACAGTGAGCTGTCCGTGAGAAAGTGTTTGTGTTGGGAAAGGGTGGGGGTTGCGTTCCTATGTATCATACCTGGTAGGATGGGGTAAAGGTGTTTCAGGGAAGGGGATATCCAGTATCCCACTTCTACTCCCCGAGGATCCCTCACCCAGGTGGTCCTCGCACACTGATCCACCCACAGGAACTGGTTCCTAAATCGATGGCAGTGTCCTGGCCACATGGATGACAGATCCCCTGGGACTAGTGGGTCAGGCACCTTCAGGATTCTCACAGCACATAATACCACAGGAAGAAACTACTATTACAACTCCCTGATCAGAAGACATAAACATGTATCTTTTAATGTGCGTGAATAACTAGGTGTAAAGAAATAATTAGTACAAAAAAAATCTGTTTTCCATTTAAAACATGTTTACTCGCTTATAAAATACACTCATTGGGAATTCCACTTACATTTTTACTTCCTAAAAAATCACTGTACTCCCAACTTAAAAAAAATGGAGTAAAATACTCCCACTTCCAAATCTTATCTAGAGCACCGAGAACAGGAGGGGAATATTTTGGACAGAAGGAAACACAGGCCTTTTGTTAGTTATGTTTCTTTGTTGAGTCCTTTTTCGTTGAGTCTTATTGGTCTCCAAATTGTTCTTGAGGGATATCTTCTGATGGATGTTGATTCGGGTGGTTATGACTCGTCTACACAATGTACAATGTTTCTTGTGTCTTCTCTCTCAACAACTTGGTAAGTGTGGTCTTGATCCTCTATTTCCTCATTCAGGTCTGCCTCTCGATGTACTTCGAAGTGTGAACTATTTCTGGCGTTCACCGTTCCCTTGGCCGTTACCCATCGACCCTTCCTTGGCCATCAAAGTCAGTGGCGAATACTCAAAGATCAAGTCAGATTTCTTGGTATTTTCACACCAGTAGCTCCTCTCCTTCAGTGAGGCTACATGCTTTTACATGTCCCCTTTCTTCACTGTAGCATTTCATTCTTCCTTGTCCACGGTTATCGCTTATTTGGATATCTCTGACATATTTTAGTCTAGTGGAAACTGTGGTCATGGGTTTGATGCTTGCATCCTAGCATGAGCGTAGCTGGACAAAGGCCTCTATCAGCATGCATGAGGCACGATAGTCTCTCACTTTGGCACATAGGGCTTGAGATAGTGGTATTCTGCTTGCTTCACTCTTGATCATGCTCATAAATCGACCCACATCCACTGGCTTACGGCCATAGTGCCATGATTTTTCAATGTGTGACACCCACTTATTTCATGAAATAACATTTTCTGTTTTGAACACCCATGGAATTTTCCACTCCAAGAAACCTTCATCCACTAAGGTAGTAAAAATAAGTGGCATAAACTTCACAATAGGGTAGCATGAGGGCAAGAAGGTACTTGCTGTCTTTTAGTGGGCCAAAGAAATCTGCAGCGACATCCTGCGAAACCGTCTCAAGCAGAGGCGACATTTTTATGGGTCCCGAATTTTATGGCTTGTTAGTGACAAGAATGACACTATCATATGGTCTTTCCCACCATGATGTCAAGTCAGGGGAATCTCAGAGTATCACGATACGACGCCTAATAGCCACTCTTCCCCTGCAGGCCTCGTGTACATTGTCCGAAGAACATCTTTGTCAGATTCTAACAATTTACTCATATGAATCTGGCACATTTCTACATCTTGTGTTGATTAGTTGGCACGTTTTCCCATTGTCAGGTCCAGTCAGTCAATCATGGTTTATTCGGTTAACACCATTAACATACATTATAAATACAATTAACTGCATAAACAATTATACACATAGGAAAAAGAAAAATACAAAAGAAAATACAGTCTTATCAACAGATACACCTATACCTCCCCAAGGATTTTTTTCACAAACCAATAAATATCCAACCTAAAATCCTCATCTATTGAATGAATCATAAAAACATAGCCTCCTTACAACTTCTACTATTGTTCCTTACAGAATGTGGTCTTAACCATGTTCTTCTTAATCGTATATAAAATGTACATACAAGCATAAAATGTACAAGATCCCCGGGCATTCCCATCTTACATGGGCATTTCCTATCCACGGGGTTCTGGAACGCACTGGAAAAACATTTAGGCTGATCATTGAAATAATTCTCCTGCACTCATGGAAAAGTATCTTAGTTATACAATTTCGAGATGTCAATACATCACAACTCTCCCTGCACAGGTTCATCGGCCGAATCCTGAGTATTGTCCCATTCCTCTTTTTTGGCACAGTCTAAAACCAGCCTTCACAGTCGCCCCCTCTGAAAGCCATTGATATTTTCCCTTTACGGAACGAATGCACATTTCCACTAGTGCATCCCTGATATTGGGGTTCACAGAACCTTCAAAGTGCATTTTCATGCAGGCCTGGCGTTTCATACTAGGGACCCCACGCTCGCGTCACAGCGCATGCCCTGATCTTGCTGGAGATAACTCCACCACCACTCATTTTAAGCAAGAGGCAAAACCCCATAACTCACTTCCATATAGCAATTTTCTTTTGATCCAACACTTCAATGCACTTATCCAACCTTTTCACCCCATAAAGATAAAGATAATACAATCTCTGAACCCCTCTCAAATTTTCTTCCATCCGCTTGGCTGCCAAGGTCATCAGAGCGTACTATTGCCCTTCCTCCGAGAACAAAACCCTCAGATAAGTGCATGCAGATACCACTTCTATATTTTCTTGGTTGATGCACCACCTGCCCCTTGATTTACCTCTTCCAAAGACCACATTCATTGTTTTGGGGAGGTAAAGTATCAAGTTGTGCTTTTTAAGAAAATGATCTGCATACAAAAGACCCTGCTGCAGCCCCCCTTCTGTTAAATCTATCAATGCAATGTCGTCAGCATACATTGGACAGCTTTTAATTTTGCCGGCATAACTTTAGCATTGGAATTGTGTGGATTGAAACTGTATAATAACAGAGGGAATTAAAGCGTGACTAATGGACACCCCTGTCTAACACCTTTATTTGCACTAGGGTTCCTTGATCATTTATTCGCCCCTGCAGAGTAGTTTGCTACTAAGGTGTCACCATAAACCAGCTGTATCATCTGTATCAGGTTGCGGAGAAACACCAATTTCAGCCAACTTTGCCTATAATCCTTTCCTGTCAATTGAATCAAATGATTTAGTTAAATCCAAGAAGGCTACATACAGTCTCTCACCTTTGTATATTTCTCAATAATGATTTGTGATACAAAACGTTGATCCAATGCCAAAAACACCTTCCTGAACCCTGCTTGATTATCTGGCAATTTTCTGTTATTCAATGCCCAGATCTGCAAATGAGACACCAGACACCCTGTAAACACTTTACTTGAGATGTCAAGGAGGGAAATCGGACGATAGCAGTGGGGGTCCGTTATTTTGCTTATTTTTTTATCGGTACTAGTAAGCTTCAATTCCAAGACTTTGGGCATTTCCGAATAGCCGTTACTGCATTAGAAACCTGAGTCAAGACAGGCACCCACCATTCTGTCATCCAGACAAAAACCTATTGTCTGATCCCGCCTGTGCCCGCGGCTTTGCCTGGTTTTTAAAACGAGGGAAAGGCATCTTTATTTCCTCTTGGGTGAAGGTTAATTTCACTGCATACTTTTGCTCTTCAATTTGTGTGGCCCTTTTATCGCTCGCTACATTATTTAGCACTCCTTCCAGATGTGTAATCCACTTGTCAGGTCCATGTTGGTCTCTTCAACGATTTGCACTAGAGTGATTGGCCCTGCTTGAGCCCTAATTGGCCTTGAATGAGGAAGCGATTTTCTTCCTCTGCTAGTGTAGGATGAGTGATGGTTTGAGTCATATTCTAAAAGTCTTACCCCTATCATTCAATTCTCAGAGGCACTTTGCACCTGGGTTTTCCATATATTGTGATCAGTGCCTGATGAACCGTCACAATAGCATAGGACTTGTCAGGGCCAGCTCAATGTTTGGCAGGGCGCATTTTTGTTAATTTCAGTATGATGTTTGGGGGCCCCTTTTCCTACAGTTCGGGAAAAAAATAAGACAACATCCGCACCCATGTAGGGAGCTACATGCGTGCTAAGGCTACGGGGCAGGGGGGGAAGGGAAGGGCAGCACCCGACGCTAATTAAAATGCTCGGAACACTGGCTTTCCTTAGTGAATACAGCCCACGTTCCAAGTATTCTCATTGGCTGATAACAACGCTGCTGTATGTTTGGTGCCAGGAAAGCAGCTGATAACGCCCTAATGCAAAGCGCACACTTAATGTAATGGATTTAAGAAATATGTTGCTGTACAGTAAGACTGCGAGCATTGGAGCAGCTGTTCTAGGACCCGACTGAGGGTTGGGGCCTGTTTCAACTGAAAAAGTTGAAAGACCCTGACGCTGTCCCTCTGGCTTGCTGTAAATGAACATTGAAGGTGTTTGCACACTGATGCCAAAGCTAAGATTTTCTTCTCAAGATGAGAATATGCCCTGTCAATGTCTGATAGTATCTTGCTGGTTAAGATATGTTCCTTTTGGCAGTCTCCTGGCCAGGTTTGTGTTGAACGAGCTACGAGTGGCCACCACCACTATTAGGTTAAAGTCCAGTAAATGGTAACTGAATGTAATGTTTATAGAAGCACAGCAGTCCCCCAACAGGTGCCTATTGGGTTTAACAAAATAGTCAAAATGACTAGATCAATTGGCTCAAATGCCACATGCTCACTAACAAGGGTCTAAATTAAAAACAAAGTGGTAGAGCTTCAGGCCCAGATTGTGTTCCATCTGATTTGTTCAAAAACAAACTTATTATCTGGATCCCCTTTCTCACAAAGTTTCTAAATGATGTATTCAGTACGAATGCGCCACCGCAAAGTTGGAGGGAGGCGGCGATCATTCCCTTACATAGGAAGGGCGATAAGGACCAACCATATAGACCATTCTCACTGATCGACTCCCTGGCAAAAATCTACTTGAAGATCATCTTACATCGTATGGATGACTGAGTAGCAGAGTCAGCTATCCTCTCCCATGTCTAGGTGGGTTTTAGACCAGGGGTCTCAACAATTGATCAAGTGATGAGGTTTGACCTTATAGTACAAAAATATGGGCGGTTGAACCCCCAATATATCTATGTATCTGACGTGAGTAGATCTTCAAACCGCTTTTGATTCTGTCCCAAGAAACCTCCTTTGGGAATCTTGATCTGGACACTCCTGCGAGTCTCTGTAATGCAATCAAGTCCCTATACCATGGGAACAGTGCTCGCATTCACTGGGGGATGCATGGAGAAAATACTGACCTAGTGCACATTAACATCGGACTGAGGCAGGGGGATTGCGTGCTGGTCCCTTTACTATTCTAATTGTATATTAATGGCATTGAATTAGCATTTCACTCCGTGGATAAAGAGGCTCCCGGCGGGGCAGTCATTAATGGAGTCTTCTTTTATTTACAGATGATGCAGTTTGGCTGGCTAAATCACCGGCCGGCTTGCAACACCAACATAACACATTTGAGAATCTATGTAACACGGGAAACATCAAAGGTTTGCACATCAATCAATCTAAAACGTAGACCATGATATGTGCCCTGGCGGGGGGTGCTTCTCGGTCAGCTGTGAAATTCTGTCTAAACAATCACTTGTTGAAATCGGTCGACTCAGATAACTAACTGGGCCTGACTTTTTTCAATAACTTGAAATGGACCAGACAAATTAGGAAGAGTGCCATGACCTGCTTGCGGCATAGTGATATCATTGCGAGCCTTGCATCTCATTTGGAAAGCAATGGAACGTCAGTCCCTCTCAAGATCTATAGGGCTCAGGCGATGCCTGCTGTTGTATATGGTGCCGACCTATCAGGATATACCTCCTGCTCCACGATTCAAAAAGCAGAGAATACATTCTTAAAGCGCCGCCTTGGGTTACCATCAAGCAGACCCTCTGTTCTGGGGGCCTGTGAGGTTGGTTTAACTGAAATACAATACTACATCATACTCCAACCATTTCTAATTCTGAGGTGTTGGCATTGCACAGAGAAGGAATGGAGGAAGGACTGAATAGATTGGGGGGAAAGCAGTTGCCGTGGTTTAGGCACATGAAAAACATGCTTGTCAACATTAGGCTTGAAGACGTAGGTGAAGACCCCACTAAGCTTGGTAGTACATGTACACCTAATGTCAAGAACCATTTCAATGGATGGGTATGAGGCCAGAGGATTGACACCTGTTATGGAGTCAAGGCAAATTGGGGCCTGGAATTGTATCTTGATTATCACTCAATTTTCAAGTCAAAAAGCATTTTAACTAAGTTTTGCCTAAGAGACTTGCCACTGGCTCAATTTAGGGCCAAATAGGACAAGAATTCTTTGTCCTCATCCCTATGTCCTTTCTGTCCCAGCAAGATTGGGGGGGAAGTGCATTTTATTTTTCATTGCCCTATATTTACACACGAGAGGTCCAAAGGGCTCAGACCCATGTGGATTTAGCTTGATGTAAGAATCATTTGTGCGGCTCTGGATGCGATGAAATGATGACCTACTCACCCAGTTTTAACCAGTAATGGTGTTTACGTGTTCTTTCCTGGTGCGATGTATAAGAACAAATTGTGCAATTGCTACTTTTCTTTTTGTGATCTTATGACTGTGAGATATGCTGTGTTTTATGGGGATTTTCGCTGAACGTAAATCAAACACGCTCATTCATCCAAAAAGGATCTTTAAGTAAGTATTGGAAAGTGCAGACTCATAAAGATTTCCACAACAAATCCTTTTAGTTGTCAATAATATCTATCATATTGAAACCGAAGCAGACAAAAAAAGCCTAATGCATTTCGGATCATAGACCCTTCATCAGGGCAAATCTGTCTTTTACAATGAGTGTCATCTGCCTCTGAGTCGTTGTGGTAAATCAGCCAAAAATTCAACCCTCAGAACACGTAGAGCCTCATTACAGGTCTGGCGGTCCAGAATAAGGGTGTCGGTAGGAATGTACCGGCACCCTTTCCCTGACTGCCAGACTACGAGAATGCCTGCAGGGAACCGGCCCGTGCAGGTATGGTTTTCACTAACGCCTGGCACCGTTAGTAACGGTGCTGGTGCTTTCGTGTCCCGATTCCCGTGGAGTCCTTTGGGACTCCACGGGAATGGGGACTTACAATTCCCGCCGCCTGACATCCTGGGCCAGCGGGACTTGTAATATCCTCGTGGCACCGGGATATCAGGCGGCGGAAACAGTGTTATGAGGTCGGCTGCCACCAGCCTTGTAATGAGTCCCATAGTGTGTGTGGGTTGCACACGATTTCTGTGTGATAAAGCCAGCGCTGGGTCCATGTTTATGGTGGTGAAATTCCTGAGGTATCTGGCTCAGTAACTGTCCATGTCTAGAAATTACCATAGATCAGTCACGTCCAAAAGCATGTGTGTGGTGATGATGACTTCTCCCTTGATGGCAATCAAGATGCCTTCCTTTGTCAGAGAGCAAATGTCTAAAGGGAGGAAGGATAGCACATGGGCAACGAGTTTGTATTGGAAGCAAAACAACGCAGCGCAAAACAGGTTTGAATCCCGATATCGTGCTTAGAAACCATTTGCTAGTATTATGATATGATAAGTCACTTACAATGCGCCTGTACACAAGTGTTTCTAGGCGCGACAAAACAAGGGAGGGAAGACATAAGGAGGGCAAGACAAACGATCTTACTGGGCCTTGTGTCATTGAGATTGTCAAAGTGCGAGAACGAGAAAGGGAAAGGGAGGTTGGAAGTGAAAGGGAGAGGGGAGGGGAAAAACAGGACAGCAATTCTCTGAGTAAGTGCAGCCAGGGCAGTGCGGCTCTGGGTAGTACAAGGAGAACAAGGGGCTGTAGAGTTACAATTGCAGCCCCTAAGTGCGTGGTAGGCCTGGAGGCAGTGCAAGGGTGACTGATCAACAAAGAGCCTGGTACCCAGTGAGACTCTGAGGGCAGCCAAGCAACCAGTCGGTACAGCAGACAGGTAGGTCAGCAGGGAAGGGGAAGAGAGAGAAAGCACAGGAGAAGAGGAAAGCATTGCCCAGCTTGCGGAACACATTGAAACTTGGGCCCACACACTGCCCACCCTCATAAATGCCTAATTTACGAGAGGAGTGGTCCATGGTCACTTAAAAAAAGACTAGGGTAACTTCTCCAAACCCAAAGGCGACCCCAATGATTGGGACAAGCTTCATCTGATCACCAATTTAGGGGCATGCATCCTAAAAGAGATGCCACCACGAGATGGATTCCCTCTTCCATGTCAACCAATTTGGTTTCAGCCCATACAGAGACATCAAAAGTCACCTCTTCGATATCCATGGGAGAATTCTGAAATCCCTATATGGCAACTGGCCAGCCATACTGATTGTACTTTACCTATACCCTCCTGTGCCACCGGAAACATACCATGAAGACCTCTGGGGATAGCCGTGCCTTCCTGTTACAGCGCGGTACAGTTGTGTCAATGGGCCATCAGCACATGACAAAGTACCACCTTTTTCGTGAGGACCCAAATGGTTCCTCTCAACACTTGTGGATGTTTAACCCCTGTATGAGGCCACTTTTTTCATCCTGGAATACTTCAAAACCCCATGCCGGTGCTTATTTGTGGGTGTGTGCACCCGAGCTCAGCCCTAGGACTTTTTTCTGAGTACCAGCACTTATTCTCTAAGATTCTGTTTGCTTATGATGTGGTGTTTTGGCAATTTCATTATTTTAAATGTCTCCCTGTAGTGGTGATACAACAAGCGACAAGAGTGTGCATGGCACATTGTAAATAATGTAGTTGATTGTCCATGCCAGTACTGATGAGCTAGTTATCCATTTTCAGTAATAACAACGAGCCAGGAGAATGTGCCGGGCCCTCCTGCTGGCCATGCTCGCGCACTGCCCCAGTCAGTGGCGCCATGCCGCAACTGTAAAAACCAGCAGCGCTGCTGCAGCACAGCAGGGGGAATCACTGCAGTTGTGCAGTGTGGCTAGCAGCTGGGCAGCCACGTACTGCCAGTGTCAGTGGTATCACTGACGTGTGGCATACCAGTCTCTGGTGCTGCTGCTGCACCTCTGCAGGTGGCGGCACTCAATGGGTTCATGTAAGGTGTTGTCAATCTGGGCACTGCCCAGCGGTGTTGCTATGTCTGGAAAATATCTAGGGCTACACTAATGTCGGGACTGTCGGGACTCGGGGCTAGCTAGTCTTTTAGTTGTAGCCCCTGAACTTCTATCCGGGCTACAGCCAAAAGACCCGGTGTTATAGCCTCCCCTGCCCCTAGACCACCCTAGCAATGCCTCTGGCACTCCCCCTTTCAAATTCAGTGCACAGCCAGCGTTGCGGACACAGATGCACAGGCCCGCGCCAGACTGATGACTGACTGACTATTAAGCACAATTTGCCATTTAACTGCGATCGGAGACACACAGTCACCAGTGCCATTAGTGGGGCAGAGAGGCATTCGCCACCGTTTGGTCGGCAGCAGGGCAGTCACACGGCAGAACCACCAACAAAATCGGAAATCCAGAAAAAAACATTTGTGTGCGTGTGCGTGTGCGTGTGTGGGCGCTGTATGACAGATCTTCCTGCAGGGTTTGACACACAAGCGCAATAATTCACGAATGATGTTCTCTGCATATGTCCATCCCTTTACTATCTGAAGAGAGCAGCTTTGCTTGCGGTTTAGCCATCAAAATGGCCGCTTGCCAACTATAAAAGGAAATTAATGCGATAATGAGGTTGATGCATTTTATGAACCTGATAAACATTTGGTGCCTCATTTCGAGACTCAACTAGTATTTTACATTACCCAATTTCCCCAATGAGCAGGTGGGAGATGCAGCCACACCCCCAAATATGTTGACACTATGGGGGGCAGCATTGGGTGACAAGCTGTGGCACGGCACCATTGTGGCAAAAACACAGTTGGGCCCTGGCACTTGTTTTTTTTTAATACAAGTTAAGCAGGGCCCATGCCAAAAGGAGAACAGCCACAATGAAATGAGATTTCTGCAACAAATATATGACTGAACAGCACTTTATGGCCTCTACCTCAATGGAAGCAAATGAGAAATATATATATTTTAACCTTTCATTTTTGTTAAAAATGATTTAATAACATGAAAATAGGCCGTTCCAATCTACTGAATGGCGAACAATTGAACATTGCAAAACAAAAGAACTAATGGCTGGAAGGTTTAGAATTAATCTTAACCTCTAGAGATTGAAGAGGGAAGGTCGAAATCCATCCCTGTTCCCGGACCTGCAAAATACACAAACTGGAAGAAAAACCAAAGACAATATGGCCTCCGATCATACAAGCTCGCACCATTCCCCACTGTGCCTACGATGGACAAATACAGTGAAAGATACCCTCTCAGTCAACCTTACAACGCAAGAGCAGTACCAACATTACCCAAGGTGGAAGAAGACCCACAGGATGGAACCAAAGGCAACTCTATTGACAGTCTTAACTAAAAGCACCAAGAAGCCATGCATCCAGTTATTAGAGACAACATGACATAGCAGCATTAGACATGAAGCACAAATGCCATCCACACATCAGGAAACAATCACGCACCCAAACACACAAAGAACACATGCGTACAGTTCTATAAATTAGAGGACAGTAACATATACATACTGCCTACAAGTTTATTATTTTGTCATTAACTTGACGCGGCAACACAAAAACCACAATAAGCAAGAACATCTTGTGTAAATGCTTGCAGATGCTCACATGCAAATAACCCTACAGAAATACAGGAACACTCGAAGGACCCAGCAGAGCCAAATCCCACTAACCTATGGACACTATGCAAAAGCACATACAGTAGAAACCAGACCATGGCTCAGGAAATCACAGTAGGCCACAACGATCTCAGAAAGCTGAAGCTAAGCTAAATGCAGAGCGATCCAGAGAGCTGCCATGTGTGGAACACGAGGACCACTGCCAAGGTTGCATTGTTGCAAGTGACATTCTATCCCCCGAACTGAAGTAACACCAGCACGGCAGACACAAATAATTCTCCTTAAATTCAGACTAATTCAGAGCTCCAGAAGCTCACAAACACGATCTCTGAACACGTGGTCCAGCAGAGCTGACGACGAGCCAAGAACTGATGGCTGGGAAGAGCAGAGGTCTCACGAGCCAGACAGTGGCTGACAACAAAGTTGTTACAACCTGAGCCCAAAGTTATACGATGGGAAAGGAGCACTCTCATACTTATGGTAGTTCACATGCCGGTATAATGCAGACACTTAGTTGCACATGTCACCTTGTACAGGTACACTCCGAGCTGAGAACCAACTTGAGTCCCATGCCTGGGGGCTAGCAGCTCGACCAATCACAATTTATGGCCCTAGGGGTGGTTAGCCGGGGCCACCAACCAATCATCGGCTCTGCATACTGTAACATTTAGAAGTAGCATTGTTCAGGGATGGTCCAGGCCTGACACCTGACATGGGAGGAACAGTGAACAAACCTTTATAGGGACCGCTATAAGGGAAATACCACTCAACAGCCAATCATAGAAGGTGATACATTTCTGGAGAAGGGCTCAGACTATGACGTAGTTGTGATATAACTGCAATGCAAAACAGGCCCGAGAGCTAGTGTTCTCCGAGCTGTGCCTAGATTTCTCTCCCTGTACTAATCCCTGATGGTTTGTTGCCTGTAATAAACCACAGTTGAATTTGCTGCCTGTCTGGACTTGCGTTCCTTTTGGAAAAGGGAAGGTTTTAGTCCTTCCATGAGTTGGGTGTTTGCAAACTCCTAGCAACCACCCTGCTTGCCTGGGAGTACTCCCCTAACAAGTTCATTGTCCTTCAGCCTGCCAAGCCGTTACATAAAGGGGAAAGACCATATGCAAGTCAGCTTTGGTTCCACCCCTGAAGGGGCAGCCCAACTCTAACTGCTTAGTCACATCCCTTCTGCACTAGACCACAAGCATCCCAAAACATCTTTCAGCAGCCTTGTTGGGTCTCATCAGTGAGGAGTAGCTTAGGTCTCTAGGCCCAACAGGCACGGGACCCACGTCTGGGCATGCCCGCCCACTCAAGATGACTTATGCAAAACAAAAGAGCTAATGGCTGGAAGGTTTAGAATGAATCTTAACCTGTGTCATTGATATGGGTAACCCTAGAGATCAATGTTCTTCACCTGCCAAGCCGTTACATAAAGGGGGAAGACCATATGCAAGTCAGCCTTGGTCGCACCCCTAATGGGGCAGTCCAGCCCTAACTGCTTGGACACATCCCTTCTGCACAAGACCACAAGCAAGACCAAGCATGTTTCAGCAGCCTTGTGGGCTAAATCAGTGAGGGGTAGCTTGGGTCTCTAGGCCCAGCAGGCACGCGAACCACGTCTGTGCATACACATCCCACTCGGGGTGACTTATGCAAAACGAAAGAGGTGATGGCTGGAAGGTTTAGAATTAATCTGAAACTCTGGCATTGCTCTGGGCAACGCTCTGGACCATGTTCTTCACCTGCCAAGCCATTACAGAAGGGGAAAGACTATATGCGTTTCCAGATTACCACGGGAATCGCTCAACATTTAAGGTACATTTTGGACAAAATGCTACCATCCCTCGAAGCCTGACACAAAGAGGAAGTAACCATGCACCAGCTCCCCGCAGAGGCTCGGGTGAAGTTCTGACTGCTGTCTACCATCCACCATGCTATCTGGAAACTGAGTGCTTAACACCGCACCCAAAAAGTCCACTTGAATCTTCTCTTAAGGAAGCTCAGACTGGAGACCGTCAACTCTGGAAAAACCTCACGGAAAACCTCAGCCTCATGAAATTCCACCCGCACTTCAAGGAGGCCTTAAAAACAACCTCTTCATCAGAGCTTTTCCCTCCTGTCCTTTGGGTCACGTCTTCCCCAACCCTCTGGCCTGTACTCACAGGGAGATGAGCTACAGCCAGACTCTTTACCACAGCGCCACTCCTCCAATATAGGCAGCACTGCTTCGTGCACTCACCCAACTTCAGGACTGTACCCCAGTAACGCGGACCCGGCCTCCTCCTGTGAACAGTGTGATTCTCGACCCGCTGTTCCTTCCCCAAGCGCTGCGAAGCAGCTCTTTACTGCATGCAGTGCTGTACAAAATGCCAAGATGAAAAAAAAGGTGTGGAACCAGGGCATTGTGACCTCAGACCAGGGGGGGAGTTATAGGGAGAGATTTCATCGTGGCCTCACCTAGATGGCGATATTGTAATGGGGAGGGGGCAATCACTGGCTAAGAAAAACAAAATGAAAAGGCATTGAGAAGAAACGTAGATTAGCGTGTACCCCCCCAAAAACGCACATGTACATTATTTGGAAATAAAGGCCAATACGTTTCTTTGAATTTCCATGAAATATGTCTTTGTATTTGTTACCAGTGGAAACGTGGTGTGTTGTCTCCTGTGTTTTGCAAGCTTGTGCCTCAGCATTGTTGTGTTATTGACATTAGGTGCATGTTTCCCTATGCAGACCGTCATCAACACACTAGATGTGTTTAATTAGCTGGGTTGTGGCCCTTGATTCATGAGTGAGAAGCTAAGAGAAGCTGTCTCTTCAGCCCACCCGTGTCAGCCTAAACCAAGTCCACCCGTGTCAGCCTGTGAGGAATTTGACCATCCACATGGTGAGCGTGCGTTCGCCTTGGCTTTTTTGACATTTTTAATTAAATGGAATGATGGTAGACCGATCTTAGGAAAATGTGTGGGGCTAATCCACACACATTTTCCTATGCTCACAGTAAGACAAAAGCATAGACCTGTGTACTCAGGTGTGTACACATCCTACAGGTGCAGTCCGGACTGTACTATTTAGTTGGAATGTGACAGCCAGGAGTACACAATGTCATGCATGCCATCTCAAGGAAGGGGGAGGACCAACCTTCCCCTTGCCATGGTCAGCCTTATTAACTGACAAAGGCTCAATGGAACCGTCCTGATCTTTTGTTATGTCCTGCAGCTGGTGGCAGCGATTAACACACCAATAGGGGGTACTTCAAACCGGCCCACATGGGGCTTGGCTGCAGAAGTTAACAAAGGAGACAGGAAACCCAACAACCTTTCATATGCAAGTGTGTCAACCTGAAGCCAGCTCCCGCCATCAATATCAATGACAATTGAATTGTCATGTCAGGGTCTGCCGTTTACAGTAGGGCACCCCTGTAGGGGAACCCCATTCATAAGGTACGTGAATGTGGTTTGCAGTCTTGCCGCAGCCTCAAGGGAGACCTGCAGCTTTAATCAGAAACCACAGAGAGGACCATTAACCAGAGAGACTGTGGTCAATAACAGACAGGAAGAAGAGTGGGACTTAGTATCACAAGGGAGTGTGGCCAGAGCTCTTTTTGCTGAGAGAAGGATTCTGGCATTTTTTTTCTGGGGCACACCTTATTTCTGTTTTCACCCCTTTACCTTTCCTGTTGCGAAACACTCTGGTTATGACCGCATGCTTACAGGAGATTGTTGGTAGGGACCCCAGGATTGGTTCATTAATGTAGGCTTAGCCTACATCAATCACTGTGGCCAACTTGGCTTTAAAAGAGGGCCAAGGATATCCAAAGAGGGAAGCAAGATCCCTTCCCCAAACATCTCCAAGGGAACAGAGGGAGGTACATTATTCAGAGGACCCCCAGCCACTCCAGAACCAGTACGCAACTAGCATACAATGCGTTTTGCTAGACTCTGATGCAAGCTTCCTGGATAGGAAGTGCCAAGGTCTCTAAACCTACAACGAAGGACAAGGCATCTGCCTGCAACACACTCCTCAGCTTTGGGCCATCCGCCTTAAAGGATGACACAAGCCCATTAAAGAAGCTGGCAGAAGTGCCTCAACAGGCATCTACCGCTGTCAACCTTAAAGGACATTTTTGAGCCAGTCGAGTTCCTCGATCTGCAACTAATCCTCGATCCACAACCAATTGCAATGTTAACCATTGTCAAGATGCTGTCACTTAAAGACATCCAAGACGTCTTGACCAGTGCTTCAGAACCGCCGATCAGCACTGAGACAATTCCTGACCCTGAGCCACCGTGTAGGACAGCCTGCAGCTGTTTGTCTAGCTTTGCTTGCCGAACCATCGTGCTGCCTGATACCCACAGCGACTCTTGTCTCAAACTCTGTCACAGAAGCCTGCAAAGCACCCTGAAGCTGATACGGTCCTGTCGAGCACCAAGAACATCTACAGCACAAGGGGTTCTGTCCCCCTGGTCCTTCCCAGAAGGCCCCTAGAGACATGTTAAAACCCATTGCTCCCTTTTTGGTAAAGTTAAGAAACCTTAACAAACTATGCTCAGCCTAAACCAAGCCCACCCGTGTCAGCCAAAGCCAAGTCTACTTTTGTCAGCCTAAGCCAAGCCCACCCGTGTCATCCTAAACAAGGCCCACCCATTTCAGTCTAAGCCATGCCCACTCGTGGCAGCCTAAAGCAATTCCACCCGTTTCAGCCTAAGCCAAACCCACCTGTGCCAGCCTAAGCCAAGTCCACTTGTGTTAGCCTAAGTCAAGTACACCAATGTTAGCATAAACCAAGCCCACCAGTGTCATCCTAAAATAAAGCAAGCCCACCCGTGTCAGCCTAAACCAAGCCCAGTCATGTCAGCCTAAGCCAACTCAACCCATGTCAGCCTAAGCCAAGTCCATCTGTGCCAGCGTAAACCAAGTCCACCTGTGCCAGCCTAAACCAAGTCCACCTGTGCCAGCCTAAGCTAAGTCCACTTGTGCCAGCCTAAACCAAGTCCACCTGTGCCAGCCTAAGCTAAATCCACTTGTGCCAGCCTAAACCAAGTCCACCTGTGCCAGCCTAAACCAAGTCCACCTGTGCCAGCCTAAGCTAAGTCCACTTGTGCCAGCCTAAACCAAGTCCACCTGTGCCAGTCTAAGCTAGGTCCACTTGTGCCAGCCTAAACCAAGTCCACCTGTGCCAGTCTAAACTAAATCCACTTGTGCCAGCCTAAGCACCGCCCACCCATACCAGACTACATCAGAGCCGCTCCGGTTCTTTCTGTCCGATCCAATGATTTTACACGCAAGCCGTTTTGTTTGTTTGAAAACATATATTTATACTCACAGCCTCCATGTATGATCAGGGGTACACACACCACATGTCTTCCATAATGTATGCACTTAAGTGAGTAGATCCGGCTGTCAGTGCGCTTGACGTCCTGACATGTAATGGAGCTTGCTGCACAGCCAGAGCCAAGAGGCTCTACTCCCAACCTCAAAAGGTAAGTAAGGAAAAATAGTGTGGCCCTGGAGTGTTGTGCTAACTTAAATAGTCATGATTTAAATAATCATACGTATCCTCAGCAAAAGAAAGGTTTTTGATTTGTTGACTATAATTTATTCTGTACAATTGAACACTTCGGCCCTTCAGCCAACACGTGTTTCGGCAGTTTGTCTTTGTCAAGGCAATGTTGAGTTCTGTGAGACACCTTGTTGGTATATTTTGGGGGTCGTTTTCTGTGGATAATTTGGATCTCAGGGTTGATGTAGCTGTATATATGGAGCCCTAAAACTTGTTTGTTCAGTTCAGTGAGAATATTCGATTGCATAGGGGCTGGTTGCCAAATATTAGTCCCCGATGGGAGGCGAGGCATCCCTCAGCTCCTAGAAGGCTGCGCCATCCTTGATAAGGTGTCCGGATGGCGCAGCCTTCTAGGAGCTGAGGGATGCCTCGCCTCCCATCGGGGACATTTATTTAACAACCAGCCACTGTGCAATCGAATATTCTCACTGAACTGAACAAATGATAATGCATACATTGCCAGGGAGAATAGCTCATCTTACACCACGAGGCAGGTTGAAATACAGAATGAGCTCTGCCGGGTTTCGCGCAGTATACTGCAAGTGATCCAAAGATGTCTGCACCAGGTGCATTAACCGACTCAGCTGTATTACAGCTCTGTACGCCCATCCTGACACCGGGATGTCTGGTGGTGTAGACAGGGTGCCACTTATCATTCAGACGAGTGAAACTGCGGGTCTGAATAAGGTGTCCGGATGAGTTAGGCCACGTGAGCGAGTGCACAAGAAGAAACACACAACAAACAGTAAATACATCACAGCTCTAGAGTGTTAAGATTACACTGTGCCTGCCACAAGCAGTCACTGCGTGTTCTGTCTGAAATTCCAGCTAAGTAAAATACAAATAAGGCATGAAGGTTGTACTTTCTTTATTATTTTAAAAGCTATAGAATAGTTTGCCGCTGTTTTGCTGGGTATTTTATGGGAGAACTATTACATTGAAGGAGGTGCGTGAAAATTGTGCCAGCTTCGTTGGGTGCACCGTGGAAGTCCTTGGACCATGCGCAAAACAAATTCAGCACACTACGAGGGAACGTTTGCTATTAATACAAGCCTCACCTGCAGATGTCATCTCCCTCAGCCAATCACGTGGTACATATTAAGGACAGGTGCAGAATGGGGTACCATCGCTTCGATTTAGTGTTATGGGCTCCTTGTGATGAACATATCACAGCATAGCAACATGCAGCATGCCACACCACGCCATAGTATACCACACTATTGGCCACGATATAACAACCTAGTATAACATGCCATTGTGCAGTGTAGGGTGATTAACCATAAAACAGCATAACAGAAGCTATGCTATACAACATACCATATCACACATCATACTATACCACACTATTGCTTACTATACCATAGTATAACAACCTAGCATGACATGCCAACGCGTAGTGTAGCATGATTAACCACACCAAGGCATACATTAGTTTTCAAAAATTGATTAGCAGATTTTGCTAATTAAAATGTTCTTGATTAGTAAACAAGCTTATTTGATTAGCAGTTTTGTACTCCTTGTTAAATGTCACTGGAAGTTATTTGTAACCAATATATAAAATAAGTAGCAATACAGCATTTTTGTGTACCGCGGAAGACACTAGCAAGAGCAGTGTCTGTCAAAGGTTAGGTGAATGAATGTACACAAATAGATATAATAAAAAAAATCTGAAAATGTTTTCATTGCAATACAGTGTTGCACAGGGCAGTGTCCTTTATGTTGTATGGTTGATACATCATTTGGGGTGTACGGAGAAGTTCAGAAGTTTCATAAAACCAAAAAGTTCATAATGTTAAAAGGAAAATCCTACCCCGAGTACGTAGTATGTTTTTGCAGCAGACAGGGTAATTGTTCACTCTAGGTGGACAAAATGGCCCCTGCCTGTCATTAATATCGACGTGTTCAAAATAGCACTAATTTGGCACTTTGGGAAAACGGCAGGGTTGCCAACGGCCCTCAAGTCTAAGCACAAGCGCAATACTGCAGGCCTGCGCATCATGAAAATGATGTTTATCGCTATTAGCACTTAGAGTTGCCATCTGGTGGTTCTGATACTTTTTTTGTTTTTAAGGGAACCAGGATTTGCACAATCGCTGCTGTGCCGACTGGTTGTTTGGTTCCCTCTGAGTCTCACTGTGTACCAGTCTCCTCCAACGACCAGTCTTCCTTCCACTGCCTCCTGGCCTACGGTGCACCTACGGGCTGTAACTGTAACCCCTATGGCCCCCTGCATCCTTGCACTTACCCAGAGCCGTGCTGCACTTACTCAGAGCCATGCTGCCCTGATCACACTTCCCCTTTCCTCTCCCTTGCACTTCCCACTCACCTTCCCCTTGCACTTCTATTGTCGCACTTGCATGATCCGAATGACACAAAGCCTAGTAGGATCGTTTGTCTTGTCTTCCCTCCCTTGTCTTGTGGCGCCTTGAAACACTTGTGTACAGGCGCGTTATAAATGGCATATCTTATCATATCAATTCATGCTTCCTTTAAAAAGGAAGTACTTGTACTTTTCCAGAACCTAAATGTGAGCAAGGAAGTGTGCAGGTGAGTGGGAAGGGTGGGGTCGAGTTGTGGCACTTCAGTGGAGACATTGCTTGGGGCACTGCATTCAAGGACAGGGAGAAAGCTGGCCACAGGTGCAACGGCCCGGCATGAAAAGCAGGCAGCTGCTTGCAGATTCCAGATTTGCCAGCACTATGCCACAAGTGCTAATAAATAATGCGATCTCATTTTAAAGCGAAGCGTTCTGGCGGCTAACTACAGTGCATGGTATTGCAGTACATCTGTAGATGTACAAACTGGATGGAAGTATTGATCACTACTTTGCGTAAACTAGTTAATATTGTAGTTTGCAGCCAGCTCACTTTCAGGGGAGCTGGCACTAAGCAACAGGGTACTAAGATAGAGGATGAAAGAGCTTAGGATCAGCTGATGGGTGGAGCACCAATTGCACAGAGGTATGCAACCAGCAGGTCATGAACTAAGTTTGCCATCAAAAGCATTTGGCCCTGTGATCGTGTACATTTGCTCACTTGTCAATATGATGCACTTTCCCCAACAAAATTAAATACAGTTTCCTCTCTGAAATGTAGATACACTAACTTAAACCTTACTGAAAAACATGGAGACAATGCAGTGCTTTACAGTAGCAATATTGTATTCATGCATTATGTAACAACTTACATTTCTATGAAGGGAATTTCAGGATTGTCTTTAAAATAAATAATAATAAAGTTAACACATGCTGGTCTTTGCCAGAAAGGATATAGTTAGCTTTTAATAAAGGTGTCATACTGATTACTTCTAGCATACAATTATTTGAAAGAGAGAGACAGCGTTTCTCGCGTAGCACTCCCGCACAGGACATTGGCAATATTAATAGTGGAGGAGATAATTACAGCTGCACTATCTCCCATTAGCCTCTTTGAAGGGCCAGAGCCTCATTGACAATAGAGGGATGCAGGGTGAGTTGTGCTTTCATTGAAGGTATTTTAAATAGCTAGCCATGCTAACCAAGTGTCAATTTAATTAGCAAATTTACCGAATTGCATGGCAAATTGCTATGCGGCACTGCTTATTTTATGCCTTGCATACCACAGCACAACAGAAACTATGCTATACAACATGCCATACCACACCACATCATAGTAAGCCACACTATTGCCTACTATACCATAATATAACAACCTAGCATAACATGCCAATGCGTAGTGTAGCATGATTAACCATACCACAGCATAACATAAACTATGCTATACAACATACCACACCACACCATAGTAAAACCACACCATTGCCTTCTATACCTTAATATAACAACCTAGCATAACATGCCAACGCATAGTGTAGCATCATTTACCATACCCCTGCATACCAGAAACTATGCCACAGTGTGCCATAGCCTAATACACCATGCTTTAATAAAATAGCATGATTTAACTTAAAACACAACTGCGTGACATTGCAGAACAGAGCCTATGACGTGTAACAAACCATACCATAGTGCAGATCACCACGCTGTAGCCTAAATAGCCATGATGTAGCAATTGTACAATATAGAATATGCAACTGTGCACTGTGCATAGGGGAGGCACCCCAGATGTTACACACCGGGCATGGGAGGAGCACAACACTTGGAATGGGTAGAGGGGCAGAAGTATGGGTGAGGACCGCAATCTGTGACCTGCCAGATGTTCTCTGAAGCGTAGGGTCATCAGGTCCTTCCTGAAGTGTCAGAGGGCAGGGGCACCCTTATCTGTGTTGGTAGCTTCTCCTGAGACAGGTGTGTAGCAGGATACGGCCTGTTCCTGTAGTCCCACCCCCCATGCAGTGCTTTGTTTCCAGCCTGGCCATGTTGTGGCTCCTGCTGGTGCACTGGCATCCAGAGATGGCGACTTTCTCAGCCAGGTAGAGTAGAGCTTCTATGAACTTACTCTATCAGAATTGTCCCTGGACCTAGTATGATTGCAACCTCGTCTGTCGCAACCCCATCCCCTTAGTGTTCCCCCCCTCCCTCCAGCACTATCTGAACTGTTGTCAGGCCTAGTACGATAGTCGCTTGTTTTGTTCCTCCCTCCCTTTCTGCACCCCTCTCCCTCACCTTTTGCTTTTCTACGGCTCTACCAGAAATGTCGTCAGGCCTAGTACAGTAGTCACCTGTCTGTTTCCATTTCCTTCCCACTCTCCCCCTCCCTTCCTGATCTATGTCTTAGCTCTTGCACTGTCTGAAATGGCGTCAGGCCGAGTACGATAGTTAATTTCACATCCTTACTGTTCATGGCCTCTAAGAATGTCATTGTATTCTCCCTTGTTCCCTCCCTTGCTTTGAAGCGCTTTGAAACACATTGTGTATAGGCGCTATATAAATAAACTATCATATCATATCATATCATGTTGTGGCTCCTGCTGGTGCGCTGGCATCCAGAGATGGCGACTTTCTCAGCCAGATCGAGTAGAGCTGGACATGTTGTGGATCCTGCTGGCACGCTGGCATCCAGAGATGGTGACTTTCTCAGCCAGGTAGAGTAGTGCTTTGGTTGTGACTGCTTTGTAGGTGATACACGCGGCCTTGAACATGGTGTGTGCTTGACGGTGTGACCAGCGCAGCGCCTTGAGGATCCTATCGCATTGCATCAGAGCATAGAATGGTTTAACATAGCACACCATAACCAGTGGCAGGGTAAGGCCCAACCTCTTTTCCTCAGGGCTCAACCAGCACCTTTACATGCTACATACAGGGAGGACTTTGGCGGGCACAGCTGCTGCCATTTATGGTCATATGTGCAGATGAATGCAGATGAATAAACGCAATGAAAAGGGGAACACACGACAGCACAGGAGGGAAACATACCCTCATCAGGCTGTGGGTTCACATATATGTATATCTCCAGACGTATTTGTGTATCATACACACATGTGCGCTTGAATTCCCACAAGACTGTCTCTTTATTTCAGCTTAACTCAGTCAATAAAATAAAGACCATTTAGTAGGGTGATATTTATCTGTGTTAGTTCAAAGCTTGTAAAGCTACTGCATTGAATGTGATGCAGTGAAGTGTGCCCCTGGTGACAGGCAGCCTTTGACTGTAGTGGGTTTGCTGGAAAAGAGCTTGGGATACCAGCGTGGATCGCTAGTTAGACAGTGGGAGACCCGGATACCCACAAAAATAGTGCATTTTACATTGTTCGCGCCCATCGCTCCTGCCATCCTAGATACTTTCTTGTGACATCTGGCCCTTATGGCAGCCTCTGCCACCTGCTGAGTCACATCTATGAGTGGAGAAAGGAAAATTGGTGTGGCAATTGTATGTGACAAGTTTCCTGAATAAGGATGAATGTTTAGATGACTGGCACTGCAATAGTTGCATCTAAGCCCCTAAGTGCTGCCCAGTCCCAGTGAGCAGTCCTATCTCCCAAAACAACACATTTCATCACAAAGAAAAGAACCTTTCTTTTGAAACTGTTTAGGTTATTTCTATATTTAGACACTCAAAAGTGGTATGCTTTTTTTGTAGCACTTCCATTTTTTGTCAAATCACAAACAAAATGCTGCGTGCCAAGACTGAAAACAATCAGGTGCACTTAACGCATGGTTTCTTTTGCTGTATGTTGTATTGCATCCCACAACACTTTGCCTTTCGAGACCATGAAAGGGGGCATTTTGTTGAACTGTTTCTACAAGTACACAATAAAAGCTCAGCAGTCGAAGCATTGCCACAGAAAAGAAAGTGTCTCTTTTAGTTTGCAGGGACCCTGCCTTAGGCCCAGGTGTATATGGTGCTGGCTGTACCACCGAGCATAGCAGAAGATATGGTGTATACAATACCTTACTACACCATGGTATAACACACCATATCAGTATAGCATAACATAGCATAGCATGGTACAATACATTCCAGCTCAACAACATAGCATACAAGAGCATCAAAAAGCCCATACATCATAGTACACCACACTATAGCCCAATACCATGATATACCAACGTAACATAACATACCGTCACACAACATCACAGCTTAGCACCTAATCGCATAGCAGAATAGGACGCCCTTACCGTCAGCTGCTGGTCCTTGAACTCCACTCCAACCTTCATGGTCCCGGCCGGGGGGGGTGCAGGCTGTGATAGGGGGTGAAGAGTAGACTAGAGGAGCGTAGCGTCCATCTCCTGCATTGCTGGCTGCCTCCTCTCTGGGCACCGTGGATGCTCCGGTGCTCAGCAGTGTCACCCCAGGGAGGTATCGTCCACTGGTGGTCGGCTTACTTATCCAGGCCTGTCTCTTCCAGTCTGGATCAAGGCCCACTCTTTCAGCAAGAGCTCTCGCCCAGTGCTGGCCAGTTGCCCTGCCCCCACTTTTGGCTCTGTGGTCTGTATTTCCAGGGATCTTTCGGGTTATAGCTGGGATGCTGCAAGTATGTATGGCATGCCCTGCCCAGTCTCCCTCTCAGTGCTGCTCAGGGTGTATTCCAATACTGATCAGTGACTCTTCCACGACGACCAGAGCTGCCTCCAGTGTTGCTCACTAAAGCCTCCAGTGCTGTTCATTGACTATGTCAGTGCTGCTCAGAACATTGTCCAGTGATGCTATTGTTGTAGTGTTGCTCAGTAAATCCTCCAGCACTGCTCTCTAGATTCCAGTGTTGCTCAGAATATCCTCCAGTGCTGCTCTACAAACATTCGAGTGCTGCTCAGTATATCCTCCAGCACTGCCCTCTATATATTCCAGTGTTGCTCAGAATATCTTTCAGTGCTGCTTTCCATATATACAAGTGTTGCTCAGTATATCCTACAATACTGCTATCTGTATCTTCTAATGGTGCTCAGTGTATTCTCCAGGACTGCTCTCTATATATCCCAGTGCTGATCAGTATATCGTCCAGTACTGCTCTCTGAATCGTCTTGTAGTGCTGTTCAGCATATCGTCCAGTACTGCTCTCTGTACAGTCCAGTGTTTCCCATTATACCCCCAGTGCCGCTCGTTGTATGTTATCTTTTAGTGCTGCTCAGTATTGCAGCGGTGCTGCAGTAGTCCTCCCTGTGCAAGGCACTATGTCCTCCAGCCCTGCTCAGTATATTCTCCAGTGCGGCTCACTGTACAGCCATGTGCTGCTCAGCATATCATCAAATGCTACTTATTTCCTCATCCAGTGCTGTCCGGGTTCTCTCCCAGACTTACTTAGTAGCTCTCGCAGTCAGTTCTGATCGGTTTCACCCTCTGTCACTCACCCCTTAGGAAAACCAGATTTGAAAACCTCCTGGGAGGGTATCTTACGTGTTTGCACTCTACTATCCGCACTCTGTCCTGTGCTCACTTCCCCAGAAGCACCGTCTCTCAACTACCCCCGCCTCCCACAAGCCTGTCTCGGACCTGTCCTTTGCCAAACTCTACACTGCTCCTGTACCAGCCCGCCTCTGCCTTCTGGCGTCCTTCTCACTAACACCGGTCCGTCTCTGCCCTGACCCGTTTCGCTCACCCCATACCCCGTTGCCTCTCGTTCCCGCCGGTGCACACCCTCAGACTGTGCTACGCTCCGATGACCCCTCCCCAACTCTGAACCATGCTTTCTCTGCCCCCTTGGCGGTCTCTTTTATCACCCAACTAGTGTATGCTCTGTAGTCTCAGTCGCCCTCTAAGCCTGTCCTTTGTGCCCTCTGCGGCGCCCCTCTCCCCTCCGTGCTCTACGGTACCTGCCCAGTCACGCTCACCCCCAGACGCGTAGCCTGCTGTCTCCTATCTCGGTACTCTCTTCCACCGGCTCGGCTGTCTCTTGACTCAGACCCGTTGCCACTGCCCTTGGCTCTGTCTCGCCTCACCCTGCGTCCTCCTCGAGATGCGGGAATCCTGTGCACTCGGTGTCTGGTTTATCCTCAGTTTAAGTGGCGGGCTTGCCACTGGAGCTGGAAGGGGGCGCAGCAGCCTGTCTAGGCACTGCTGAGTTGACTGCTCTGCCGTCTCTTCACTCTGTATCCTGGATTCCCTGGAGATTTCACAAATGTACACAACAACCAGCCCTGGCTGTTCCTTCTGTCACAGAGCTGGGCCCAGGGTGCCCTCCGCTGGGCACCGGCGGCACTGCAAGACGCCCAGTATATTTTATTTATTTTAATTTTATTTATTGAACATTTGTATGGCGCCTATAAAGCAGAAAGTGTTTCCAGGCTCCACGAGACACAGGAGGGTGGGGGGAGGTGGGGGGAGGGGGACAGAAGAGCAGTGCAGTACATTAGAAGTGCAGGGGGAGGGGGCTAATCCTGGGGAGGGAAGGGATAATCAGCAGGAGAGAGGGCAAAGTGCAGGAGGGAGGGGGCACAGGGGCTGGGAAACTGATAAGGGGGAACAGGAGGTTAAGTGCCGGAGGAAAAAAGAAAAAGGGGGGTCAATAGCTTGGGAAGGGGGTGGACCGGCCTCGGGGCAAGTGCTGAGGAGAGTGTGGGGGAAAGACTTGTCAAGGGAGGGCCTGGCCCCGGTAAGGCACATTAGATACACAGGCAGCCAGTCGCGGCGTCAGGTGGAGACTAACAGGGGAGGATGAGAAAGAAGGAGGAGAAGAAAAGGAAGGTCTTAAAGAACTTCCGGAATTTAAGGAGATATAGCTCAAGTCGGAGATGTGCAGGTAGGCCATTCTTGACGGCGGCCCCTGCCGAAGAAAGCGATCTACCCCCCACTGTCTGCTTGGAGAAGCATCTGACCTGCAGCGTGTTGGAGCTAGAGGACCGAAGTACTCTAGCGGGGAGGTATTTAAGGAGAGAGAGTTGGATGTAGCGGGGTCCCAGGCCTTGAAAGCCTTGTGGATGATGCAGAGGGTCTTGAATTTGCTCCTTGCAACCACTGGGAGCCAGTGGAGAGACTTTAGAGCTGGAGAGATGCTGTCACTGGGCTTGAGGCCAAGGATAAATCTTGCAGCCCTATTATGAATTAGTTGAAGAGGGCAGATGGAGGAGAGAGCAAGATTAAGGAAGAGGCTGTTGCCATAGTCCAGCCTGGAGAGGACCAGAGCTCGGGAGACATTGAGTTTCTGGGGGGAGGTGTGGAAAGGCCGAATGCCTCTGAGGCGGTGAAGCTGATAGTGGGCCTTCTTGGCAAGGTCCGAGATGTGAGGTTGGAGGGAGAGAGAGCAGCGGAAGATGATGCCTCTGTTTTTGACCTCACACAAGGGTGTGGGGAGAGGATCCAGGGTGGGTGCCGAAGAGTAGAAGGGAAGGAAGGGGCAGGGGTCCCAATGAGAAGGATCTCAGTCTTAAAGGCAATAAGGCAGAGATGATTAGAGGCACACCATGCCTGAATAGCAGTCAGGAAATTGGGAATGAGAGAGGAAGAGGAGGAGGAAGAGGAAGGAAGCTTAAAGGAGAGCATTGTGTCATCAGCCTACCACTGGAAGTGAGGAGAGAAGGTGGAGATCAGGTGGGCAAGAGGGGAAAGGAAAATGTTGGAAAGCCACAGTGAGAAATAGAGCCATGAGGGATGCCGCAAGTAGATAGTGAAGAAAATGGTCCAATTTCACTTGGGGTTGGGGGGTGCGGTGATTTGAAAGGAAAGAGGTCAACCAATCCAGTGCCCTGTCCATAATGCCGAGGGTATCACAGAGATGATTCATGAGGGTAGAGTGATTGACCGTGTCAAAGGCGGAGGACAGGTCAAGGAGGATGAGAACAGAAGGAGAATTGGATTTGAAGTTATAGAGCAGGTCCTCCCAGGTGTTCAGGAGGGCAGTTTGTGTGACTCCCGCTGCTCAGAAACCAGACTGGTGGCCGTGGATACAACCAACAGATTCAGTATGATGGATTCGTTGGGGGATGTCCAACTTCTCCAGGAGTTTGCACAGGAAAGAGGTAGTGCAGATAGGGCAGTAGTTAGCCGGCCAGGAAGGGTCCATATACTGCATCCATACTTAACAAACGGCACAACATGTCTTAAATCTCCCTGTCATCTGTGAGAGGATCCCACAGCCCATAATTTGCTTCTTTCCAATCTGGTATTTGTACGTTTCCTTTTCCCAATACAAATACTGAAATGTATGTATCAGACTGCAAAGAAATAAAAACAGGACTGTATGTGCCCTGCAAACTGCTGGGTTCTTAGTCTTTTCCGGAAGCATTTCTGTTAAAAATCATCACTTAGTGCAAGAAGCTTGTTGGCTGAGTCTTGTACCTTGACTCAATTGCGCTTATTTGGCCACCCAATCTCCATATCAAACATGAATCTCCGGTATCAAGTGATTTTACTGAACAGAAAATGTTTGATAGATTTTTTTATAGAGGAAAATCTATTGAAAAAAGACTGATTTAAAATATGGAGATTGGGTGGCCAAATATGCCCTAACAAAAACCTGTTCACTTCACTAGCAAAACAATTTCCACCTCCCCTTTATGGTTCAAATTAAAACCGAAAACCCCCTGAAAATCACGGGTTATGGTCAACTAAGCCCCCAACCCTGCCACCACCCCTGTGCACTGCTAACACTGACACCCAGACCATGAAAGATGTCATCTCACATGTCAATGATGCCATTGTAAATACCAAAATAATGTAATTACCATGTTTTCTTTGCCTCAGCAAGACTTAAAACATTGTCCATGTTATAGTATTATGTCCGTGTTAAACCAACTGCTTTTGTGTCCGTACACGAGGCCCAGGGTTTTCACCTCAAGCACATATTACTCATAGACTTACGAATGTCCCCGGCTCTCCTTTCCCGTGAAGCTACATAAACAGCGTTTGTTAGCACTTTTTACACTTTCCTCCCACAGTGTGCAGCTTTGCAGGTCAGCATGTGTTCGCCGACCCTAGAGTCTCTTTTATAAATAATGATTGTCTGACATCCGTGCTCTTTCCTGGGAACATAAGCATGAATCCATCTGTACTGACTTTTGTTATTCTCTGGAATGTGTGTGAAAGGGATTGTTCCAGGCGCTCGTGCGTCACTCTGTAAAAGATATGTCCTGCTTTTGTTCAACAGCCCATAAATGGACATCATTATCACTACAGCAATAGGATATGTGTAGCTTGCAAAAATTCCCCCTGTGTCAAGTGTAATGAATTAGCTCGTTGTACGATCATACATGTCAAAGGTTATATCTGCATCTTGAAGCGTATTATGACTTGCTTAGATAAGTTATATGAGTAATGACCATTTGCGATGCCCGGCCTTTGTAAAATCTCGCCGCAATGTCTGGGAATACAGCCAAAAGTGCTCCGACAGGAATTTTTATGTTTGGAAAATGTCTGGTTCTGAGCCAGGCATAAGACTCAATGTAATAGTTTCCCTATAAAAAGCATGCTCACCGTAACACTGGCAGCCAACACTAGCAGCATCCCTCTGATGATGCTACGTGTCGGCCCTTCCGCGGAAGCTTTGTTTTATTGCAATAAATGATTGTTAGACTCACTTACGAGTGCGATTTATTTTTAACGCAGACCTCCGCCTGGTGAATTTTAGCATTGACTAATTGGCGTCCCTGGCTGGTGGCCTTGCAGATACAGCCCATCGCTTTGATGCGTGCCTTCCAGTGAGCTCCCGTCTCCGGCGGACGACTTGTTGGGCCCAAATTTTATTGCACCTTTTCTGCAAAAGCGCAAGTCCTAATCGGAGACGGAGATCAGGAAGAAGGAGAGACGACTGCTCTGCCAAGGACCAGACGAACCAGACAGAGGGGAGGTCTCCTTGCTGCGGTGAGTGAATTGTATCTGCAGAAATTGTATTGGTGGACGGTAAGCCAAAATTGGTATCAGTTTTATGGTACGTATTATTTTTTGGGTTTAGTAAGGTATTTTATTAATAATGGGAAACTTGTGTGACTGAAACAAAAATGAGGAACCTATGCATGCGCCTGCTGAAGGCACTCTGTGTTATACTATGCTAACTAACTATGGGCTGGGGGCGGTACAGTTTTGCAAAAATTGGGAGGACTACACAAAGAAGTCCGTTCAATTTAGATGGCCTCCTAAGGTCGGGACTTTTGATGTTAAGACACTCGAGCATTTGGAATTAGTATTATTAAGAAAGAAGGTCCGCCCCGCCCAGCATGATGCTATTCGCCAGTGGCGAACAGAAGCGATAAAGCAGAAAATGTCCCAAGATAAAAAGGATAGAAAGAAACAAAAACGATTCTTGCAGGAGAAGGCCTGTGAGTTGGATAATAAAGAGTTTGAGCACCAGCTAGATGTAGAGGATCAGGCTGCCCTAATAAAATATAGTAAAGGTATGTACCCACTTCTCCCTAAAACAGAAAAGGAAATCACCAGTTTTAACATCGAAGCTGATCAGGATGCAGTCAGATTAACAGAAAATCTTTTGCGACTAACAGTACCTGTCATATCCCCATCTAATATTGCGTCTCAAGTGCCTTCTGCACCTCCTCCTCCACCCCCACCCCCATATGGTACCCAGATCGGCACCATGGATCCAAATAGTACTGAGGAAGAGGAAGCAGGGCATTTGCCTAGAAAGCCGCCCTTCTTCACTCTGGTTGAATTTGCCAGGTTAGAATACACAGCAAACGATTTGTTTGATAACCCGGCTGGAGGGGTAAAACAGAAATTGAACACCTGCCAGAAGAAGGAATTTCGCCAGGTAATGAGAATACATTGCGACCTTGTAATAAGTGGTTGAGAGATGATGCCGAGCGCCCGTGGCCCGCGGGTTTGCATACCTTTATAAAGACCTTGACACTGAAAAAGATCGGGCAGCTCTATGGGATAAATACAATCAGATAAATGACCGGGTAACTAAGGAAAAGAAAGATTACAATGACCAACTGATGTGGGAAGAAGAGGAAAATTGTAGAAGAGCGCAGTCCTTGCCTGATGCCAAACCGACGGCTAACGCTTTGATTAAAAGGATACTTAAAGTAGAGGAGCCAGGGAAGTTAGAATATTGGACGGACATATTTGCCACCCATAGCGAGGCAACTCGACTGGTATGTCTGGAAGGACTTTTGAACAAAATAGGATCGGAATGTGGAACAGGTGGGTGGGAGGACGTTTGTAAAAAGGTGAGAGAGTGCGAGGCCGAGTTAAAAACGTATAAGCCTAATTGGGAAGTAGAGGATCTCAGGACGCGCAGATTGTTCAAAGAATTATTAGAAGTATTTCTCCCAAAAACCCCAATGATGGCACCCCTGAGGGAATGCGCGCCTATTGCTACAGCAAATGTAGACCCAGCCAAAGACCCCACTGTAACCAAGACATATGTCTATGTTCCCCTCACTAGAGCAGAATTGTTTAGTATCATAAAAAGCACCCCGGACCCTAGGACTAACGCCGCAAGATTCTATAGGGAGCTAAGAGTGCTATTCAAAATGTGTACCTTGACTTTGCAGGACATTGATCATGTGATGTCTGCCGTGACACCGGGTGATGTATGGGAACCCTTTAGATCTCAGGACCCTCATGGGCATGTCATCAATTGGACAGCATTAGAAAAAGAGGATACAGACCGGAAACCAATTGACCCCATTCCAGTGGGCCTTAAAACACTAGGGACGAGAACATTAAGAGCATTAAGTGACGTGTTGCCAGAGGTAGATGTGAATGTTGAGAAAATGGATGCTGTTATACAGGGCCCTGTAGAAACAGTTGGGGACTATTTCCTGAAATTTGAAAGTGCATTTAAGGCACACAGTGGTCAGTCTGTTAGCAACCCTATGGGTCAGAGGTATTTCGCCATGGGCTTTGTGAAGGGTTTGCGTAAAGGAATTAAGAAACCACTCAAATTGGGCGAGAGCACTTGGCAGGCAAGCACTCCGTCCCAGATTCTAGAGATGGCTAAATATTACGAACGGCAGGAAGAGGAAGAAATGGAAGGTAAGAAACAGGCAGACAGGAACTTAAGAAATAAGGTGCTAATGCAACAGCTGGTACAACCATCTTATAGTAAACAAAAGGGTCAGAAACCCCAGGTAAGAAACCCAGCAGGTAATGCCCCACAATGAACACCCCCACAAATTGATCAGTGTTCATTTTGCAAACAGATGGGGCATTGGAAAAACGAGTGTCCTATATTGATGGCACGAGGTGGTCAACCGGCGGGTGGGAGAGGAAGAGGCCGAGGTGGACCTCATACGGGACCACCCCAAGGACAGGGAAGGTTTGTAAACCCTGAAAATAATGTATTCTCAACTGGCGCGGCGCAGTGACAAATGGTTAAAGAGAATGGCAATGGGTTTGCGGAAGATGAACTGAGTGGAATGATGTTCTTTGATAACACAGCAGCAATGAGTTGAAATGCCCCTAGTGAACCTGGAGAGGCGGTGTCTGTTCCTATAGACCAGAAAGGACCGTATGTTAAATTACAAATAGGACAGCACCCCACCGTTAAATGCTTGGTTGACACCGGGGCAGGTAACAGCTCGGTTGACGCCAAGGCCGTCCCCTCAGTTCCACTATCGGGTGAAAATAAGGTTTCTGTAGGGTTCGGTGGGGAACCCATATGTACTCCAGTGTCTCAGAAAGTTGAAACATCTATATGTGGAGTGAAATTGACTAACAAATGGTTACTTACTAACAGGTGTCCCGAGAATCTCCTTGGAATAGATCTTTTGAAAGCTCTAAATGCAACCATTTATTGTTCTCTGACAGGTGTGCGAATGACCATATGTAAATCCAAAGTTGGTGGTTGTTATTTGACTGAACCTTTGCCGCCAGAATTACAGGCATTGCCCGCAGAGCTTTGGGCTACTAGTAGTAATGATGTGGGGGTTTTGAACATTCCCCCTGTTGTGATCAAGGTAAAACATGGTGTCCCTCTACCCCGAACCCCACAGTATAGAATATCTCCAGAAGGAGAAGCAGCATTGGTTAGGATTGTGCAGGACCTGATGCAGCTTGGGGTTGTTGAGGAATGTGATGACAGTCCCTGTAACTCCCCGGGATTCCAGTCCATAAGAAAGGAGATGAAGTGACCCCATGTAGATTTATTATTGATCTCAGGAGAATTAATAAGGTTGTGGACCCCAGGTATCCAGTTGTCCCCAGTGTGACTAGTATTCTTACTATGGTTCCCCCCACGGCTACTTATTTTAGTGTCGTGGATTTGAAAAAGGCCTTTTTCTCCATACCCATAGCTGAAGAATCCAGATACCTTTTCTCCTTTGTGTTAGCACAACGGCAATATAGGTTTTGTCGAGCGCCCCAAGGTTACACAGAGAGCCCCGCTATTTTTAGCCAAGCACTAAAACAACAATTGGATGAAATTTTGTTACCCCCTGGTGTGATGCTCATCCAGTATGTGGATGATATTCTTATTTGTGGAGACACTGAATTAAGTTGTAAAGAAGGTACCTTGATCGTGTTACAACATTTGGCATATCATAATCACAAAGTGTCGCTTAAGAAAATGCAATATGTAATGCCTAAGGTTTATTATTTGGGATATGTCCTCACTGCAGAGGGTCGATCACTGTCACCTGAAAGGGTACGATTAATCCAAGAAATGGCCTATCCCAGTACCTTTAAAAGAATTGAGACGACTGTTGGGTATCACCTCATATTGCCGCCATTGGGTCCCTGAGTTCTCCCTGCTAGCAAAACCCCTGTTACAATGTCTGAAGACAGAGAAGGATCAGATACCCTTCACCTGCACGCCAGAAATGAGAGAGGCCTGCAACGCTTTGAAAAGCGCCTTGTGTAGTGCCCCCGGGCTTGGGACACCCAATTATGACAAGCCATTTACTCTTTTTGTACATGAGCAAAAAGGTTGTGCCCTAGCTGTATTGACTCAGGAACAAAACGGAAAGCAAAGGCCGTGTGCTTATTTCTCTGGCACATTGGACAGTGTGGCTGCGGCACTTCCCCCTTGCATGCGATCAGTTGCCGCAGCAGCGGTAGCTCTCAAACAGAGTGCTGGTTTAGTGCTAGGAACTGCTATAATTGTGAGAGTTCCCCATACCGTAGATGTGTTGCTCAATAGAACTCAAACCCAGCATTTTACACCAGCCCACTTGACACAATATGAATTGACATTGTTTGCACCAAATGTAACTATCATGAGATGTAATACTTTAAACCCAGCTTCCCTTTTGCCCTTGCCGAGTGGTGAGGGAGATCAAGACATGCATGATTGCCTTATACGCACTGATGAGCAGACCCGAGGTAGGGTCGATCTGAGTGACCTTCCCCTAGAGGGAGGTGATGGGGTTCTATTTTGTGATGGCTCGTGTTACAAGCTGGAAAGTGGGGAGACAGTGGCTGGGTATGCGATTACAACTGAAAGTGAAATTGTCCATATTGAACGCATACCCGAGTTATCAGCGCAAGCTGCAGAATTGAGGGCGTTGACAAAGGCTCTAGAATTAAGCAAAGGTTTAGCTGTAACCATCTATACGGATTCAGCCTATGCACATGGTGTGGCCTTTAATTTTGGCCTGCTATGGAAAGAAAGAGGGTTTCTCACCTCACATGGTACCAAAATAAAACATGGAAATTTTATAAATAAATTATTGACGGCATTGGCTGAACCCGCTCAGGTGGCTATAGTGAAATGCTCCACCCATAAAAAGGTGGTAGATTTTGTGGGGCAGGGAAACGATTTTGCAGACCACGTGGCTAAATATGCCGCGGAACACTGTAAACTGCCCCTTCCAGAGTGTAACAAGCTGGAAAGGAATGTGGATGGGAAGAGGGATGAGGGTGACTTAGGAAAGGACCCTGAGGAGATAGTAAAGGACATTCAAAGGGAAGTGGCAGATTGCGAAATTAAAGCATGGACTAAGGACAGTAACAATGGACAAACTTCTAAAGGGGTGTGGCTGGACAAAATCAAAATGAGGTGGTTGCTCCCTGACAGTTATTTACTCCTGGTAGTCGATATGGCACACGGGAATGCCCATGTTAATGCAAGTGCAATGGAGGATATTCTAAGCAAGGTGTGGAAGAACCCGGAAAATTGGATCATATTGCAGGAGGTGGGCAGCACAGTGTGCCATCTGCCTCCAGCATAATGTGAATGTGGGCAAATCTGGGAAGGTACCAGCAGGTCATAGCAGACTCCCTACGCAGCCATTTGAAGTAGTATACATGGACTTTATACAAATGGAACCAGTTGCTAAACTAAAACATTGTCTTGTAATGAGGTGTGGGTTCTCTGGTTGGACGGATGCTTACCCCCTAAGAGACAACACTGCTATTTCCACAGCTAAATGTATCCTGAAATACTGGGTGCCCCAGTACACGGTGCCCAGGCTTCTGTATTCCGACAACGGAGTACACTTTACTGGTCAAGTTGTGAAGTATGTATGTACTGCCTTAGGCATCGATCTGCGATTCCATTCCATTTATCATCCCAAGAGTGCCGGGATTATTGAACGATCGAATGCCGTAGTTAAAAACAAATTGGCAAAAATCTGTGCCTCCACAAACCTGAAGTGGCCAGATGCCCTTCCTTTGGCATTGTTGAGTATGCGGACCACTCCAAAGGGGATGCACAAATTGTCCCCCTTTGAGATCGTGATGGGCCGCCCCCCAAGTGCCTGGTCTGTCCCTAAACCAAGGGTTATTGGTAACATTGAACAGCCATTGTTGAGGGATTATTGTGCTGAACTTTCACATAACACACACATAAACTATCTATTATCCATCAACAGGTGAAAGAAGCAGCTCGGCCGGCCCTAGAAGGAGAGGGCCACGCCATCAAACCAGGGGACTATGTCCTGGTAAGGAGCTTTGATCGCACAAATTGCCTGCAAGCCCGCTGGAAGGGGCCATTCTTGGTCCTCTTAGCAACACAAACCGCTGTCAAGGTAGCGGGTTACAAGACGTGGATACACGCCAATCATCTCAAGAAGGCACCACCTCAGATATTCCATCCCCGACCAAGGACACAGATCATTTTGCCGCTGAACTAACGGAGGATACTCCAAGGTATAACTTGCGCCCCAGGAAGCAACATTGATTGCCTATGTTTGAACTCTGACATCTGGCTGAGAAAGGACTTGGTAAAGGGTCAGAACAAGCAAGGACAATTGAAAATACAGATGAAGTGGCCTCAGCAACCCCTCCTGGGTATGAAGTAGCCCCACCGAGACACAGATGAAATGGCCTCAGCACCCCCCAAGGGTAGGAAGTAGCCTCAACGAGACGAGTCAAGGTAGGTGCCAGAAGGGATGACAGCAGGACGGGTTGTACTGTGCAACCCTTGCGATCTAGCGCATAAACGGACGGCACCGTTAGGGTAATTGTTAGGGACTTTGAACCTTTTGTGTAAAATATATACTGTATATATATATATATATGTAGTGTGACATTTGACAGCCCAGTTCCGGAACTTAGCCATGCAGGATCAGCCCTGTGCAAGGGAACAAAGTAGGTTGTTAAAATGGATAATGGGGATGCGGGACAGAGGCGTCCCCGAGTAAATAGATATGCATGCACCCCAAAGGAAAAGCTCATCTTATCCCTTGTCTGTATTTTTATAACAATAGGGTTCGCAATATTCCTCTGGTACCTTGAGCATCATGATATTTATGCTGCCCGTAACCTACTACCCACCACATCGCAGCCCCCTACACTAGAACCAGTAACTATTCCCCATGTAGATCAGGAGTATCGGAAGAAACACCCCAGGAATAGCATCCTGACATGGATGAATGATACAAATCAGATTCTAAATAAAACCAATTGTTACATCTGCACGTATGTTCCCCATAGCCATGAAAGCGGACCTGAATGGTACGCGACTCCCGCCACAAATGATACTTGCGTACCCCTGCGGAATTTTCTCTTGAGTGCCTCTAGGAATGATACCTCCACTTATACTATAACAGATGACCATTTCGGTGAAAATACAAAAAGGAAATTAGCAGAAATGGAGCGTAAATATGACACACATAAAGAACTACTGCGCTCAGTAACTGATGAGAATAGAGAACAAATACTCGACATGCTCAACTCGACAACTTACGATAGTGGGAAAAGGGAGGACCGGAGGTCGTACACAGTTAAAGTTTCATCGGCCCACATTCCCCTGACGTCAAACGCAACCCGGTATTTAAATAGATCCGCTCCCTGTCCGCCAGATAGAAGGTTCTTAGATCCGGTCCTTCTTTATACCGGATATGGGAGGGAAGAAAAACTACCCTCCCCGATACCCGTGCAGAATATAATTCGACAAGCACCCTTTTGTTACCAACGAATCCAACCGCCTCATAAGGGTGTCTTTATGGGCCAACACACCTGCCTGATTACAGTGGATTTAAACAGTTTGTCAGCACCCCTCCTTCCTCCAGAAGGGGCCATGTTTATTTGTGGGGAAAACGCTTACCTCTGGTTGCCTAGCCATTGGAAAGGCAGATGTACTGTTGGCTATATAATGTTAGGACTACATTACAAACCATTAGAAGCAGCTAACTTAAGGAAAGAAACTAGGAGAACAAGATTGAGTATGGGGAATTATGGGCGAAGGAAAAGAGGTGTTATCACTAAGGAAGACACTACTTGGGATGAATTCTTTGACTTTCTAAAAGGCATAGTGATGCCAATGGGAATAGTTATGAATTCCAGGAGCATTAGGAACCTGGCTAGGTTAGTGGAGAAGGAATTAAATGTGACCGGCGACATACTGGCTAACCTTACTAAAAAAGTACAGGCAGTCCGGATGGTCACATTACAAAATCGACTGGTATTAGACACAATGCTGGCAGAGGTAGGAGGGGCTTGTAAAATAATTGGCACTTCCTGCTGCACTTGTTCAGCTGATTATAGCACCGATATCTTTAAAGGGATCGATGAAATGCATAAAATGGCAGCTCAAATCCATTCTGAATTTGGGCCTGGGGATGGGACATCCTGGTTCTGGGATTTATTACGAAGCTGGGGATGGAAGCTTCTCACCCCTCTTCTCGTCATGGGAGGATTAATAGCTGCTTGCTGCTGTTGCATCCAGTGCTTTCCCTTGTGCATCTCTGTCATAGGAGACTGCTGCAGGAAAATGATGGGAACACTCACACCCAAGCCCACAAATGCCATGGTCACTAATGAGATGATAAAATTGGAAGAGGCCATCGAGGGGTTACACAAGATTGAGGTATCAGATAATGAAAATGAAAGAATAATTAAATACAAACCAAACCAGGTGTATTATTGATAAAGTCTTGCTGACGCAAAAGGGTCATTTGTAAATACCAAAATAATCTAATTACCATGTTTTCTTTGCCTCAGCAAGACTTAAAACATTGTCCATGTTATAGTATTATGTCCGTGTTAAACCAACTGCTTTTGTGTCCGTACACGAGGCCCAGGGTTTTCACCTCAAGCACATATTACTCATAGACTTAGGAATGTCCCCGGCTCTCCTTTCCCGTGAAGCTACATAAACAGCGTTTGTTAGCACTTTTTACACTTCCCTCCCACAGTGTGCAGCTTTGCAGGTCAGCATGTGTTCGCCGACCCTAGAGTCTCTTTTATAAATAATGATTTTCCGACATCCGCACTCTTTCCTGGGAACATAAGCACGAATCCATCTGTACTGACTTTTGTTATTCTCTGGAATGTGTGTGAAAGGGATTGTTCCAGGCGCTCGTGCATCACTCTGTAAAAGATATGTCCTGCTTTTGTTCAACAGCCCATAAATGGACATCATTATCACTATAGCAACAGGATATATGTAGCTTGCAAAATTCCCCGTGTCAAGTGTAATGAATTAGCTCGTTGTACGATCATACATGTCAAAGGTTATATCTGCATCTTGAAGCGTATTATGACTTGCTTAGATAAGTTATATGAGTAATGACCATTTGCGATGCCCGGCCTTTGTAAAATCTCGCCGCAATGTCTGGGAATACAGCCAAAAGTGCTCCGACAGGAATTTGTATGTTTGGAAAATGTCTGCTTCTGAGACAGGCATAAGACTCAATGTAATCGTTTCCCTATAAAAAGCATGCTCACCGTAACACTGGCAGCACACACTAGCAGCATCCCTCTGATGATGCTACGTGTCGGCCCTTCCACGGAAGCTTTGTTTTATTGCAATAAATGATTGTTAGACTCACTTACGAGTGCGTTTATTTTTGACGGAGACCTCCGCCTGGTGAATTTTAGCATTGACTCCATCAATGACAACATCACTTGTTTAGCCCCTTTCTTTCCCTTCCCTGACATACATAGATATGTACATTTACTAAAAAGACTTCACTAAATGAATGTTACACTTCACAGTGCACCCAAACTCCACTGCACATTCCCCCTTTATAGTAAGCTAACCAACCATAACTCACACCATTTACGTGCATTGCTAAGACTAACACCCAGGACATCAAAGATGACATCACAAATAACATGTTTAAAAAGACGTAAAATATTCACGAACAATGGAATGTGGGTGCTGTATAATGCCAAGTAAGACGGATGTGATGTGTGACTGCACCATCTTTTAAAAATGTGCGTACATAAACAGAAAGGGGTGTCCAAAGGATATACTACCTCGGCGTACCGCTTGGAAACGAGATAATACATGGTCGTAGAACGCAAAAGATGTCTGGAATGGGTGTAAATAAGTAAAAAGGGAGTGTGGGAAGGACAGTATAGCGTTCCATATTGGGCGCAGTCAAAATGGTGCCGTCTGTAGAACAGGCACGGTGGCCGGCAAGTTCGTAGGCAAACAAAATGGAGTTGTTCTAAGGACACTGGAACTGTCCGTACAGTGAACATTGCATGCGTGCACATGCGCAGTACAAACGAAAGGATTGGCAACATGGCGCCAGTTGCTAACTGTCCGTCTCACTTGTGTCGCACTTTGAAGTAGTTTGAGAACCCGAACACTGTCGGTAAGACACTTGTGCGCATGAGCATGTTTGCATCTTTGCATTTGCTATCCAGGGGACTTTCATTAAGGGGGCGGATGTGTTGAGGACGTCATCTTGTGACCGCACCTACGCTGCGCGTGGGGACTAGTTTCCGCAGTTGTGTGCTTCCGCAACACTAAAAATGAACTTGTAGACACAAGGCAAACTATTGAGTAGTGTAAAAATTTAATTTCACACATCCCAAACAATAGGCCACCTCATGAGTAGCTGTGTAAAATGTGTGTACCGCTTTGTAGGGATGAAGACGGGCATGAGGCACACCCCTGCACCCCTTCAAAATGCCACATCCCCGAGCGCATCTTCATTGTCCTTCTAGCTATAGTAGATAGAGGTGCGTTGCCTTTACTGCTGTAGTGACGAAAAGGAAACTAATCGGTATGGCTTTCATGGCTGCTGTTGGGTTATTAGCCTCTGCACCACCCCCAAACCCTCAACCATCACCACCTCACCAAGGGCCTGCAGAGAGATATATAGATGAGGATGTAGAGATTGTGGAAGAATAGGAGGAAGAGAATGAAGTGGAGGAACTCTGCACTAGAAGCACTCAGCGGGAGTCGTGGGTGTGGTGGTTGTTTTCCATTTATGGGACCGTACCAAAAGCACATGCGAACCTGGCGAAGTGTAACCAGTGCGATGTGGTGTTGAGTCGCAGGAGATTTGGAGCGTACAGTTTTGGTACGACAACCATGAAGCAACACCTCACTTCGTTCCACATTGCGGACATTCGCACGGCGGTGCCATGTGAAGAGCGTAGTCGATTTAGTTCCTCCACAGCATCCTCGGAAACTCTGCTCCTCCCACCACATGAGACACTCCTGTGGGGGAGGGCCTCCCTCCAGCTGCTTCACAAGCCTTGTGTGGACCCTTACCTTTCAAAGGTGACAGTAGTGTGCACTTATTGTGACGCAGTACTCTGCAGGGGGGAGTTTTTGAAGTGCTTTTGAGGCTGCAGTCATTGAGCACCAGAAGATTTGCTCCTTACCTAAATAAAGATCACCCTAAATAAAGATCACCCGTAATATTTGTCTGTTGAGTTGCCCTTTCTTATCCCCGTGGCTGGTGTCCGTTCCTTACCCTCCTTTCGCCTCTTCTCCTAGTGTGTCGAGTGCTGTTAATTAATGAACATAAAAACAACAAAAATGACAGAAAAGGCTCTTTTCAGAGCCGCCTTTCTCAGTGTAACATTAGAACTATGAAGTGAAGGCTGTAGACCCCTGCAGAGTTCAGCAAAAGTTGGCGGACAGTTGTAGAGGCGAAAAAGGGAGGGTGCAAGCGTCGCAAACGCAATAAAGTGTACGTTGGGAGTAAGTGGCAGCTCTGAAAAGAGCCTTTTGGTGGTGTGTTGTGTGGGTGAAAAACAGTGGATTGGGGAAAACAGATTCTCAGATAGGCTAGTGTGATTGCAAAAGAGGGCCCAATGCATTTTGTAAATTGTGAAGATTACCAGCATATGTGAGGTGGACTCCATCTCTGCGGAAAATGAAAGTGCTGCGAAACAAAATGTTTTCATTGTGGAAAGAGGACATGCCAACATCTTTTAAAAAGGCACAAACAGCCTTATTCACATTGCGTCTCGCTTTCTCCATTTGTGGACCAAATTCTGAAGAACGCAACCATTTTTGTCTTTGGGCAATACGGGAAAAAAGTATTTCACAATTTGGAAACCTGTCTATGAGCTTCGCGAGTCCTTCCTTCATGGCAAATTGTAAAGAAATGCCAGATACATGGCCTAAACTGTTTCCTCCACAATGAATGATGAGTATATCTGGAGGACACTCTATCTGTGAAATAACACAAAGAGGTACCAAGTCCACCCATCTCATGCTACGCACGCCATGCCAGTGCACTTCTGCATGTGGAAATCCGAGATTTGTAGATAAACTGCAGCTTTCTGCATGCACCTTCAACCAATTGTATCCATGAGTCTCCCACAATCCAGATAATCTGTTTTCCAGCATGGAAAGCCATGGCTGTGTGGTGTCCTGTGAGGGAGAAGACAGTCTTACTAAAGTACGTCGGTCAGAACACACCTACTGAACTTTATGGACCAATCCCTAGCTCCCATCATTCTCATTTACATGCGGCTCCACCCTTCAATCCCCGGTGGTGATGTGTGCTAACTACCGCCATGTTCGCGGGCATGTACAGGATCAGAGCGTGACGACAGTACATTAAAGTACGATTCCCCTTTTTCCCCGTTAGGGTAGGCTCTGAAAAGAGCCGTTTTTAAAAATATTTGGCCACATATCATACAGATATGTGGTATTTTATGTATTTTTTTGTATTTTTTGGCCTTGCTTTACTCGTGCAAACATTACAGAACCTTCTCTAAAGCAAGTCTTAGGTTCCAAAAAAACATTGCATTTCCCAAAGAGGATAGCGCAACACCATCTCCTTCAAAGTAAAGTGCATTGCTTGGAGCAATGTTATCGTGGCTACAAAAAAACATACCAACTCGTAGCATGAATGCACGCATGCCGCGATTGATGATGCACCTCCCGATGCTTTGATCTGGACAGAAAACAGAAGTATTGTTCCATTGCACTTTTGGGAGTAAAGGAGAAAAAATAAATTTCGATGTTGGGAAGATGGTCATGAGTGCTTCAACCAACTGTGCCAAATCTGCCAGCAAAGTACGTGAAGTCAGGTATCCCAAGTGGCAAGCACCATAGTGCAAAATTACCACATGAGGAGTGGTCATTCGACGCATGTTTCTGCAAACTTGCAGAATTGCCGCAGCATTGGCATCAGTGTCAGCGCTCCACACCACCTCCACTCCTCGCACATCGAAATGGTGTGCCACATGCCTACTCTCGGCATAGTGTTGTAAGCCTTGCACAAAAATGTCTCCAAGCAGCAAAACCCTGACCCTCTGCTCCTCTGCCATTTTCAGTGTGCGCACCATCTTTCGACATAAAAGACTAATGTGAACATCTGATTGGCTGATGCCTACCGTCGTCTTGCCATGCAGGATTTGCTATAGAAACCCGTATGTGACACGCCCTACCAGCGGACAAGCGTTGCCTACGTGCGGCACATAACTCTTACCCAGTCCTTCCACCTTTTCTACAGCGCACCAAAGCGAGTCCCTCATTGGACACAACTAAGCGGGCGCACAATCATCCACCAATCACATAGAACATTGCTAATTTTAACTCCGTCATCAACATAGCGCACTTCAAAATTACTGTCCACGATTCTTAATGAAAATCGCATACCATTGCAAAGCACCTACTTCACAAGCGACTATGCAAGGATTGTGAATTTCTACGTACAGATCCATGCATGTGCACATACATCAGTATAGAGTACAGGTATGTACATTTTAATCAGAGTACATGTGGAACCCTTATGATGTAAAATAGACAAAATAATAGCGGTAAATTTCCATAGGGAACACATAACAACGCTCCCCCTTTTAAAGTGCAACAATGCCAATTTGTCATTAACAAATTGCACGACTGCTTACTGTCGTCTGTATAACCTGTACATACATTGCAAGCATGCCTATTTAGGCATAGCTCTCAACCATTTTTGTCTTAAAGGCGGGTGAAATCAGCCGATTTTGTTTTTGGCGGGTGAGACGTCCATTGGATAGAATGGCCGTGCAGGAGGATTGGAGGGTGAGTCTGCCCTTTACAAGATGGGTAACACCCACCAAAAGCGTGTGAGTTAAGAAATAGAATTTAGGGCAGACCTCAATTTTGTATGTGAAAATATCAGAGTCCTGTACTCTGCACTGCCTACAGTAATGCTTCTTGCAATGTGATTGTATGAGAATAGTAATTGCTCCCGATTGTGGTGCTCACATGTCCTTCGGAGAGTCTCCCGATTTTTGGACATCGTGCTTTTCATTAACAAGTACAAAATGTTTGCCCATCTAGTACTTTGCCCTATCGCTTACAAACCTCTCTCCTATGCATACTACATTTTGTAAAGAACAAGGCATTTCCAAACCATTAAAAAATGCAGTTATTTTGAAGGACTTTCAAGTACCATATTGAAAGTAGTATGGAAAGACTGCATAGAGAGAAGTGAAATGTGCATGTCGACTGGGCTGAAATATGAAAGTTTAATCCTCTATCAAAAGAAGTACAAGTAAAGTCTGCAGTATAATGACCGCTGCAAACACACAAAGTAATTGATATTGGTTTTTTAATTCACAGTGAAGACTACTGTCCTGAGAGTCAACAGCATCTACACTGCAGATGACATATCCGAAGAAACCTGGTCATCTTGTACAAAAAAGTAAGTACAGTACAACCTTCATATTGTAACTACTCCTTAAAGACGCTGCGTGGGTTATTTGTTTATTTTGGGCACCAAAGCAAGCATTCATATGTAAACCATTCTACCTACAAATATCCATTTATTGAACAAAGAATAACAGGTGGAATGGCTGACAAATCCCTGTGTGTTTGGTACTGAAAGAACATAGGGAATCCTTAGAAGATTAGATTGTGAAAGTAAGTTGTGGTAGCAAGTTTTTGGCATTTCGGTTATTAATAATGGTTCTCGTCACAAGTAGGGCACTTTGTACTCTCATCTAAAGCACATTGTACTAGTATACAAACAGTAAAGTAGCCTTACCAACCGATAGTTAGAGGTCACTGTGCGTTGACACACCATGCCAAAGAGCTTCCCCATCACACTTATGTGCACATGCACACAGCACACATACATTGGAGAACAGACCAATGTATACTTTTTTTCTCAGCAGACACCAAAGAATGCCTACCAAAAAGCAGCTCCGTAGAAAGGAACGCAGAATTAGAGCAAATAAAAATAAAGGTGCCCAATGTAAGCATCCACCTGTGTAGAGATAGTGGAGAATCTTGGTACAAACCACCTAATGCAGTTGGGTAACATAATAAAAGAAGTCTCAACTACCGAAACTGTACCTCCTCCATCAAGAGTGTCACAAAACACAGAAATGTTGTCAAAAAAACAGCTGCCAATACAGCTAACAATGTTCCTAATAATCCTGATAGTGTAAGAATAACCTATAGTAAAAAAAGTAAGATAGCAAAAATGTTTCGTCACAGAGTACTTCAGAATGTACTAAGAAGAGGACCAAAAACATCCTCGTCCCTTAAAACGTACCGTAGAAAGTTAATTCTACAAGCACTCGTGGACAGTGCAATCCTTCTCAAAAGGAAGTTGTTCATATTTGTGTTGAAAAGGATGAAAGCATTAACAAAACTAAGTACCAAACTACAAATGAAACTCAGCAATAAACGGAATGTGAACAAAAATAATTTTTTGCATGTTTTTGGTGGTGAATGGAGTCACACAACAAGCACAGAGCCATACTTTAATGAAGAAGCATACAAACAAAATCAAACAAACACAATTGCCATCCATAGCAGTGGACAAGGGTATGAGAAAATCAATACTACCATCATGGAACAAGAAACACTACTTACAAAACTGTCTTCTGAAAACTCAGAATTACCTCTTGATTCAGCAGAACCACACCGTCCAGTATACAAATGGCTGTGCACATCAATGTGTGCCATTCCAAACAAAGCTTTCAAATCTTTACGTCAGTTCCTCAATCAATATATAAAAGGTAAAGAGAAAAGTAAAATGAAAGTGCTGCAAAATATGGATATTTGTGTAGTGCGGAAATTCACAGGACTAAAAGGACATTCATTAGCCTGCATTTCTGGCCCTATTTGCAAAAGTACCTTCCATGATATCAAAAGAATAGCAGTACATCATTCCAAAGTAAGAAATTTAGTGTACAAAATATACTGTGCAAAAAGTCCAGCTTCAGAATTAGGCAATTTAAATACCACTCTTCTGCATGGTACACCCAAATACTTACAAGAATAAATGGACCGTATTCAGAAAAAGTATTTTGGAAGTGAAAGCCACGTAGAAAATGCAACAGTTTTAGAGAATAGTAGCAACAATTCTGCACATAGCAACCTTCTATTACACACATATAGAAAAGAAATACTAAGATTTAAAAGGTCATCGGCTGAAGTACCAAACCATGTGTGTGTATGTTGCCGCAGAACGTTTTACAAAAGGAACACAAAAAATGTGGACATAGCATACAAAATAGAAAACAATGAAGACTCTAAATGGTTTGAATTAGCGTTGTATCTTTTAGCTGAAAGCAAATGTGAAATAACTGAACGCCTAATATGTTGCAGTTACTGTACTGCAAAATTAGACAACAACCACACTCCTTCACGTGCAATTACAAATAATTTGGAATTGTTTCCATTACCAAAAATCCTGCAGCAGCTCAATTTGTATGAGAGCATAATAATTCAAACAGTTCACCCATTTCAAGCAGTTATACGCCTTCATCCAAAAACAGCAAATTTACCTTCCTCTGAATTGGTGAAAGGAATTTCTGGCAAAGTAGTTTACTTGCCGTTAGATCTAACAGAAGATGTGCACACTCTAGGAGTGGAACGTTCAATAGACCATTCTTTAATAGTCTTGGTAAATGGAGTACCAACAAAGGATACAAAAATTTGGCAACAATTAGTGGATTTACACAAAGTAACACAAGCATTGCAATATTTAAAAGATAACAATGAGTACTACAAGGAAATACATATTGATGAAAGCTTAAGGCAAACAACTGAAATAATTCAAGAGCCATCAAAAACTGGGCAATTCAAATGTTTGGATCCAGCTACAGTATCCACTCTTTTTGGACCATTACACAATTCATCCATTGCATTCCAATGAAAGCATAGATGATGCGCTAGAAATTTACCAAATGCAACAAACCAAAGGGTCACCAATGAGTATTTGGGAAAAAAGTATAGAAGCATGTGCTTTTCCACTGCTATTTCCAACTGGCAAAGGTGGGAGATACGATGATAGACCCACTCAGATTGGGGCATCAGCATACCGCTCATTACGAATGTATTCGCAAGATCCCAGATTTAGGCAAAATATGGAATACATATTCTACCTACTCTATGAAAGTGAATAAGCAACACTATGTTATGGAGTTGCACAGATTCCTAAATCTGGAACGTACTTTCAAAATATGTCAGCTACGCAGTTAATACAAAAAGTACAAGAAAAAGATGAGGTTTTCCAGTCAAGTACAACAAATTTGTTTGCAAACATGCGTGGTTCAAAGGAATACAGGTTCAGACGGCACGGAGACATGCGTTGCATAATCAGAAACCTTGGACCACCAACTTGGTTTGTTACACTAAGTTGTGCAGAATATGCATGGGACGATTTGCATGAGTTCCTACATATAGCAAACAGCAACAAAAACAACATAGATATATTAACACCTGGAGAACTTTGCTCTCTAGATCCAGTTAATGTCTCAAGATATTTCCATCATCGTTTCATTGCAATGCTACACTTTATTTGCAATAAAACTGCTCCCCTCCTTCTAGAAGTGCAACACTTCTTTTGGAGAAAAGAATATCAAGCCAGAGGTGCACACATATTCACATGCTGTTATGGATCAAAGGTGCTCTGAAATTTGGGCACGACAGTGAAAGCACTGTTTTGCAGTTTATCCAAAAATATGTCACATGTGAAATCCCTTCACAACAGACACATAGTGAGCTGCATGGGTAGATTTTACAATTTCAAAGACACAAATGTGGCAAATATTGTCGCCGTAAATACAAAAACAAAGATAAATACTGCACCAAATGCCGCTTTAGTTTCCCTAGACCAGTTACAGAAACAGGTGAAGTAAACAACTTCATGTCTTTAGTTCGACATAGTGTTAAAGATAAATCACCTAAAAACACGTATTCATAAAAAGAAGGGAAGAATCAAAATATATCAATTATTACAATGCAATCATTGCCCTATTATTGAATGCAAACATAGATGTGCAGTACATTGCAGACAATTCAACTGCTGTTGCACGATATGCTACAGCCTTAAAGCAGAAAGAACAGAGCTTCAAGACCTCTGCGATGACCTAACAGAGAAAACATTATCACAGAAATTGTACAACCTATGCATAAAAATGCTCTCTCATAGAGAATGTGGGGCCTATGAAGCAGCAGATCGTGTTACCAGCACTGCTTTGTATGGAAAATCAGACAACATAGTATGGCTCAGTCTTGGTCCTGCAAAATCTAGAAAAAGAGTGCTAAAATCATATGAGGACATAGAAACAATTGCCAGAAATGATCCCAACAGCCAAGACATTCTAAAAAATGATTTACTGGACACATACTATCCGAACAGGAGTACCACTCTGGAAAGCATGTGTCTTTATCACATAGCTCAAAACTTTGCATACAAAAATAATGTAAAACCTGATGAAAGCAAACATCGATATAGATTGACCGATTGTGAAGGGAGTTTAGTGAAACTTAACAAACGAAGCTTAATTAATCATGTGAAATTGTCATTAAAACTCCTCAACAGAAAGAACTATATTGCATGTCTCTGTTACAACATTTCAAACCATGGAGAAAAGAGGAAGACATACTAGATAATTATGAGTGCTATCAAGATGCTTTCAAAGCAAATGAAAGCCCTATCAGCTATGGTAACTTTACGCAGTACAATGAGCAGCAACAGGAAGAAGAAATTCAGGCCCAACTAGATAAAGACTCTTCCGACAGTAGTCAACCTTCTGTAGGTCAAGAACCATTAGGACAACCACTAATAGCAAATGAGGCTGAAGTTGCTATGGCAGAAGTAGAAAACACCATGTATCAGTATCAAGAAGATACAGAGGACTTAACTGTACAACAAGGAAAACTTAACAACGATCAGCGCACCATTTTTGAAGAGGTAACAAAACAAATTGTGCATGGCGTACAACACAAAAATAAAGAATGTACCTGCCAAAATGACAAACCTATACTGCTGTACGTCAGTGGTGAAGCTGGATCAGGGAAAACATTCTTAATCAAAATTATCAGCAAGTTCCTTCAACAATTGACAAACAACAAACTGTCAGCTGTTGTAACAGCCCCCACAGGTTTAGCTGCCTACAACATAGGCGGTGTGACTTTACACCGATTACTACTGCTTCCAGTAGAGCATCAAAATAAATTAGACTACTACAAACTTTCTGCAGAAGCTGCAATGGAATTACGTAGAGTATTGAAACAAATGAGAATGCTACTAATAGATGAAGTGAGCATGGTCTCCAATCTAATGTTGGCTTTGATTCATCTCAGATTGCAAGAAGTACTTAAAAGTAATAACAAAGAACTCTTTGCAGGGAAACACATTATCATTTTCGGAGATCTTCTACAATTGACACCAGTAAAAGGTGAACCGATTTTTAAAACCTTAGGCCACAAACTCTGCCGGAAAACTGTTGGTAGCATAGGTAATGTTAACCTTTGGCAACATTTCCAATAGAGAGAATTAACTGAGAACATGCAGCAATCTGCAGATCTCACTTATGTCAACATTTTGAAAAGTATTAGAGTTGGTGTATTATCGCAAGAAGCACAAGCTGTATTGAAAAAGCGGCATATACATGCACTTTATGGCGATAATGCATGTGCAACTGATTTTATGGAACAAATAGCACACAAAAACGTCAATTGTGTGGCCTAAATGCCAACTCTTGCAAGCTGTTTCAAATTCAAATGCAAGCAATAATAGAAATTAGCGCCACAGACAAACTAGACGTACATGGTTTGACAGTACCCATGTGTGAGCAAGCCACAACAAGACTAAATAGTTTTGAAAAGTCAATCTCCAACACAGCTGGGTTGGAAAAAGTATTGAAATTATCATTAAATTGTAGAGTAATGCTGAAACGTAACCTTGATGTAGAGCAAGGGCTAGTTAATGGAGCACTCGGCACAGTTGTTGGCTTTCAATCATACCCACGTGATAGCAGCATTCAGTTTGTCAATATTCGCTTTGATAAAGTTTCAGAAGTAAAAAGGATAGGGCGCTTAATGGCTCGATTCCTTCTCTTCAAAGACATGTATGTACGTAGAGAGCAATTTTCTCTAACTCTTGTATATACAGTTGCCATTCATAAATCCCAAGGTCTTACCCTAGAGAAAGCAATGATAGATATAGGAACGACAGTGTTTAAGGAAGGCATGAGCTACGTAGCATTATCACACTTACGTACACTTGACGGTCTAATGCTAATAAACTTTGATTAAAGTAAAGTCAAAGCTGATATGTCTTGCATTCTAGAATACAATAGATTGCGTTCACTGTACACCCCTCATCTGAAACAATACCCCGTTCCAGATAAAGCGAAACATGGTAAAAGAAAAGTAAATGAAACAGAAATGCAACAAAATGCAACAGGAAATTCTGCAAAAAAAAGAAAAAAAGCTAAAGTTTCATCAATTGCCGCAAACATAGAAGAACCTATTTGGGAATGTAAACCAGGCACCTCGGGAAAGAAGCAACAGAAAAAACAAAAAATGCACTCAGATACAGAACTTGCTGGCCCATTCAAATTTACAAATGAAAGTGGGGTAAATTGCTATGCAAATGTAGCAATAATGTTCTATTTCAATTGCCACCAATTGTTAACAATATTTACCTGCACAGCACAAACCAATTGTGTTTGCAAATGTTAGTGCTGCATAGAAACGCAACAAGCAATCCTGACAACACATACAGTGTTTATGGAGTACTGCAAAAATTGGACGACTGTGCTGGAATAGTGAGATTCACTATGAACTCACAAGAAGATCCACAAGAATTTCTAATGTACATACTATTAGTATTGGAAAACAAAAGCATACCTGTAAATGAAATCTTCCAAATTTCTTACATGTGGAAACATACATGCGCTCTCTGTAACAAAGTGATACAGGAAGAAATTCCAAATGAGCGATTTGTGTATATTACCATACCAAATTGTGAGAGCATTCCATTTCGGCAACTTGTACAAAATGCAAACCATGGCAGATTATGTAGTATTTGCAATTCAGACAATCGCTCTACCTTACTGATACAATCACATAGTGCCTACCCAATAATTATGCTTCTACGTTATAATTCAGATGGCACCAAAAACAACTGCAAACTAACTGGATTTACACACGGTTAAGTGTCACTTGGAAAGAAAACCTTTACAACAGTAGGAATAATCTACCATGCAGGAGCTACAACCAATGCAGGTCACTACACTGAATACATTACAGAGAGTTCTGGATGGTTTGAATGTAATGATAGCACCATTACTCTAAAGCAGAGGTTGCCAGCTTACCTAACAAATGCGTATTTAATGTTCTTGAAGCCAAAATTTACGTAATAAGGTGTATTTCAAAATTGTCAACAAAGTATGTGAAAGACTACAAACAGTTAGAATACGCCCACAGGTATCTAACTACCCAACAGGATGGAAAAATGACACAAATAAATGATTATCATAGATCGTTGGCAACAAATGCACAGGCAGAATACGCCTAAATGTATGTAACTGTTGTTAAAAATCGGCAGAATAGCAACAAAGAAAACATTAATGGGAAAGATAAAGGAAACAGGATATGTCAACGACACAAATGAATGAGTTTCACAAACCTGTAGGAACAAATGCACAGTTAGAATACGCCTACAGGTATCTAACTACCCAACAGGATGGAAGAATGACACAAATAAATGATAATCACAGATCGTTGGAAACAAATGCACAGGTAGAATGTGCCTATAGGTATCTAAGTGTTGGTAAAAATCGGCAGGAAGGCAACAAAGAAAACATTAATGGAAAAGATGAAGGAAACAGGATGTAACAACGACACAAATGAATGACTATCAAAAATGTGTAAGAACACTTGCTCAGTTAGAATACGCCTACAGGTATCTAACTGTTGTTAAAAATGGGCAGGAAGGCAACAAACATAACATTGATTAGAAAAATGAAGAAAACACTAAAAGGAAAAAATGAAGTACTTAGTTGCATAAGAAATTAAGTTTTTTTTTAACCCGACAAGGATTTTTTTCCCCAAACCTAAAGATTACAAAAGCAAACACAGAAACTGAGCGCAATGCACAGTACACTGGTTTGTAAACTAAATATAAGGGTCTAAAAAAAAGTTAACTGTCTATTATGCAATGTGTCAAATGTGGAAAAACTGCAAACATTAACACACCTTTTTCTTTCATCACAGAAATGGAAAAACTGATTCTTCTGCCAAGTATGATAACCAATTGTAAAAAAAATGTATGGAATCTGAGCAAAGTAAGGAGTAAGTATATTGGCAGGCATTTTCTACACATGGGAATCAACTCGTCTAATTTATGGTAGTAATATGCTGCAGTGCCTGTAGGCTGGCCTTTCATCTGCAGTAAGTAACCTACCACCTACGCCTTACAACCAAGTTTCAAGGAGTACAACCACAACCATCGCTGCATATGTAAAACATGGTCCTTGTAAATTAGCTCCTTATAAATGTACTTTGCGGATCATTGTCTGCAGCCATGAAGTGAAGAAACTAGGGCATGAACACAACAACCACAATCCACCACACCCATATTAACTTGTAACTCCACTGCTTATAACTTCAGTCTTGCGTGCATGGGCTTTAGCCATGCACCCAAGACTGCAGGGTCTCCCCACAACTACCTCGGTGATGTGTGGTGGTGGGGGTTATTCTATATGTGTGTTATCGTTAAGTACCTCTGCCTAGAGGCTTCCCTCCTAGGTGTGTGTCTGTAGATCGTACATGGGATGGATGTGCAGTGTCTTCCAACTCTAGTACTTACCACTTTGTTCTTGGTTGCATGGCCTTTGGCCATGCACCCTAGACTGCACGCACTCCCCAGAACTTGCCAATCAAAACGCAACACTACAACGGGTGTGTGCATGGGTGGCACATGTGGCGGTGGTTGTGGCCATGGCCTATACTCTTGTAAGTAAGGCCTTCGGCCTTTGGCCAACGGCCATGCATGCAAGACTCTAGGCCCTGGCGACAACCACCGTAGCATGTGCCACCCATGGCGGCATGCTAATGATTATAATGATAACCATTGCAAAAAACAATGCATTCAGGGCATGTTGTCAATTTCAATGTTCCCTAACACCACACGTGTCCTTACAAATCTAACAACTTCTCTGTGCACTGCACGGGCTGAAATACTGGCCTTATTGGACCCCTCATTTTCTGTGCGTACAAGGAGGCCACAGAACATACGTCATAAAGTAGGTATAAGTGGATTATTGGGTGCATGGCCTTCGGCCATGCACCCAACACTGCACGCACTCCCCACAACTTGCCAATGAAAATGCAACACAAGGGGTGTATGCATGGGTGCCACATGTGGCGGTGGTTGTGGCCAGGGCCTAGAGTCTTGGAAGTAAGGCTTTCGGCCTTCGGCCGACGGCCATGCATCCAAGACTCTAGGCTCTGGCCACAACTACCGTAGCATGTGCCAACCATGGGAGCATACTAATGAATATAATAATAGCCATTGGAAACAGTAATGTACGTGTCCTTACAAATCTAACAACTCCCCCCTACACTGCACGGGCTGAAATACTGGCCTTATTGGACCCCTCATTTTCTGTGCGTACAAGGAGGCCACAGAACATACGTCATAAAGTAGGTATACGTGTATTAAGAGTGCAGTATCTCCCCACAACTACCTCTTTGTTTTTGGGTGCGTGGCCTTTGGCCATGCACCCAACTACACGCACTCCCCACAACTTCCCAATGAAAATGCAACACAAGGGGTATATGCATGAGTGCCACATGCGGCGGTGGTTGTGGCCAGGGCCTAGAGTCTTGGAAGTAAGGCCTTCGGCCGACAGGCATGCATCCAAGACGCTAGGCCCTGGCCACAACCACTGTAGCATGTGCCAACCATGGGAGCATACTAATGAATATAATAATAGCCATTGGAAACAGTAATGTATTCACAGCATGTAGGCAATTTCAATGTTCCCTAACACCACACGTGCCCTTACAAATGTAACAATTCCCCCATGCAGTGCACGGGCTGAAATACTGCCCTTATTGAACCCCTCCATTTCTGTTCGTACAAGGAGGCCATAGAACATATGTCATTAAGTAGGTATAAGAGTACTGTGCGTACAAGATGTCCATACACATTACATCATGACGACTGACCCCCCATAAAAAGTGCATTATTTACCCATATGTTAACACTGTAGCCCCTGGCCACTACCACCGTAGCATGTGCCACCCATGGCGGCGTGCTAATGAATATAAAAATAGCCATTGGGAGAAATAATACGTTCACGGCATGTTGTCAATTTCAATGTTGCCTACCTATACCCGTGTGCTTTCACGAGTTAAAAATGTTCCTGTCCGCTACATGGACTGAAGTGCTATCATTATTACCCCCCACATTTACTGTATGTACAAGGTGTCCATAGAAATTACATCATGACGGCCGAAGAACAAATGCATAGATCACCCATTTCTTACTGTCTGAACCTTTCCCAATGCTCCGTGACACAGCAAAATAGATTAATGAAAAGAGCATGTGTACGCTGGTTGTTGCTCCGCTTTCCGTGGATCCAAGATGTCGGGCGCATCCAAACCATCTAACGCAGAACACGTCTCGCAGCAGCCAATGGGCAGAGACGTCGCCTGTACGCGGTCATGACGGCAGCCCCTTAGCCAATCAGTTTCTTGTTCGTCGACTGAACTGGGAAGTGTGACCGCGGACCAAACATAGATATCACTAATTATTTCAGACCTACTTTTTCATAATTATAAATAAACGTACTGCACGTGTGGTGACAAAATTTACAAAAGCACGTTTTCTGGACCAAGCCCCAGTACCTGCCGCAGATTTTGTCCAAATCCGCCCAGCGGTTCACCTGTAGCAGTGCACAAAGTTTTTCCCCCATTCAGTCTATGGGAAAAAAAGACGTTTTGGGACCCCCCCTATAACTCTGCTCCCCCTGGACGAATTCTCACCAAACTTTACAAAAACATTCTGAGTGGCCCATATACTTTTTTGCAAAGTATGGTGAAGATTCGCCTAGGGGGAGCGGAGTTATAAGCCACCCAAAAAGTGCTCTTCCTATGGAAACAGCAACTTAACCATAACTACATGGCCACTGCCGCAGGCCATGTGATTATATACATGGCCTGCGGTAGTGGCCATGTAGTTATGGTTAAGTTGCTAAACCGCACTTTTTGGGCAGCTTATAACTTCACTCCCCCTGGACGAATCTTCACCATACTTTGCAAACAAAAAGTGTATGATCCACTCTGAATTATTTTGCAAAATTTCGTGAGGTTTGGTCACGGGGGGGGCAAAGTTAAAGGCGGGGTCCGCAAAGTTTCTTTTTTTCCCATAGACTGAATGGATAACGCATTTCTGTTGCGCCTTTTTGCCAAATTTTCAGCAGGGGGGGGGCGGCTTGGTCCCGAAAGCGTGCTTTTGTAAATTTGGTGAAAATCTGTCCAGTAGTTCTTTTAAAAAACGACCAAAAAGTAGGTCTAAAAAAATTAGTGATATCTATGTCCGGTCCGCTGTCACACTTCCCTGTTCGTTCCGCGGACAGGACACCGATTGGATAATAGGCTTGCGTCATGTCCGCGGACATGCAACGTGTTCTCTGATTGGCTCGGATGAGACGTGAGGTGCGTCACATTGTTTTGATGCGCCCGCCATATTGGATCCCCGGACATCCGCTGACAGCGCGGCGTGGAAGTGAGCATAAATCCAATTTTGGGGAGTGTGTTGGTGTGTATGAGTGCTTGGAGAGGGTGGGGGAGTAAGAGATGGGTCAAATGCTGTATTTGTTTAGGTGGGAGAAGGTTGTAATGTGTTTGTGGTGTCCACAGACATAATAAACACTTGGCGCACTACTGGCTATTTTAGTTTAGTATGATGTTGGTTTTGAGATTTTAGAAGAGCATTTGGTGAAGAGGGTATGTATTGAAGAGTTTCTACGTTGGTTGTAATTATTTTTTAGAATGTTAATTGAAGTGGGTAGGTTTTGAGGTGGATGTATTATGTTTTTGGGTTGTGGTAATTTGGTAGGTGTTTTTTTCTGTGGGTGTGTTATGCTGCGGTGGTTGTGGCTAGGCCCTATAGTCTTGGGTGCATGGCCGAAGTGCCATAGGCCTTCGGCCATGCACCCAAGACTCTAGGCCCTGGCTACAACCAAGGCAGCATAACACACCTATGTTACCAAAGATTTTGACTGTGGTATGTGGGCTGCTTAGGGGATATGTTTTCAAAAATGTGTGTACTGATTGGTTGTAGTGTAATAGTGTTTATAGGACAGTGAGATGATGTGTCTTAGTTTGTTTGTTGGATTGTGCTCAGTATGCTGGTATTGAAGACTCTAGGCATTTTGGGTTGTATTTATTGGTGAGGTGTTCATTTGCATGGCTGTGTTATGTTGTGGTGGTGGTGAGTTTAATTATTATATACTTAGTGTTTCTTTTGGTGAGGCTGTATGAAGAGTTTTGGCGAGGCCATGCAGTCAAGATTGTAGTGTTTGGCAACAAGGGCTGCAGCATAAGATACCCATGGAAGGAAACATTTTGGATTGTGGTGTATGGTCAGCTGTTTGCTTGAATGGGTGTGTTATGCTGTGATGTTTGTGAGTCCAATCATTATATACTTACTGTTTGACTTTTTGTGGGTGTATGCCGTTTTTTCATGCAAATTACCAAGAGGGGTCCTGGGAGTCTCTCTGCTAAACATTAGTCCTGGTTACGAGAGACCCAGAGTCTTCATCTCATTATCTTTCACAGAGAAGAAATATCCCAAACATATCAGTCTTTGTCCTGCCCTGAGGCAGACCAGCCCCAAAATGCTAGGCAATTCTCCTCTGAAGAAGAGTAGAAATACCAATCCCAGGACACCCCTTGTTTTTTGCATATTTAAGTAACTTTGGGTCTCACCCTAAGTTACTACGGGAATCCAGACGTGGACCCCTTGCTCACTATTCTTAGAGAGGCACAACTCCACCCTACTGATGAGGTCCAACCAGACAAAACATGTGTCTGGGGTTGCTGTTGGTACTCTTGTTCAGAGTACAATTGCCTAGCTTTTCGGTGCAGGACTGCCCCTGGGCAGGGCAAAGACTGATATGATTGGGGTATTTCTCCTCTATGAAAGATAGTGAGCTAAAGAGTCTGGGTAAGGCTCTCACACCCAGGACTAATGTCTGGCAGAGAGACTCCCAGGATCCCCCTTGTGTTTTGCAGTTTTTTCATGAAATGTGTAGTTGGAGCAGGCATTTTTTTCAATCACTGTGATTATAGAAACAAACACATGTAGGCAGTTTATAATGAGTATTGCATTGCATAGTAGACATTTCCTTATTTTGTAGACCCTCATAGTTAGCACTTTAAAAGTAGTATAGTTCAAACCAGTGTACTGTGCAATTTGCTCAGTTCCTGTGTTTCTTGATTAAATCATTGGGTGTGTGGGAAAAAAAGCCATGCTGGATTAAAAAATCCTATTTACGTTGTAGTACAATACATTTCTTTGATTGAGTTCAGTAGGAGGAATTGAATATGTGTATGGTTTTTGATTTGGAAGTGCTGGAAGTATTGTTGCAATTAGACAGCAGTTGGTGTATTTTATTTCTTTATTTCCTTTCCCATTTTAATGGTATTCATCTATCTGTTGGCCTGTTGCAGATTTTTGGGCAGGTAAATACTTGTTGGCGTATTGTAACTGTTTATTTCTTGTTTCATTTTAATGGTATTCATTTATTTGTTTGCATGTTGCAGAATCATGGGACTGTTAGGTACCTGTTGGCGTTTTCTAACTGGTCATAGTTTTGAAGTTCAAGTTTTGTTTAAGTTAATACACAGATTAGTTAGTAGATTTTGGTATTAAAAATATTAAGTAAGTGTTTACAAGATTTGCTGGTAATCTCTGTTTTACAGTAATGTTAGTATCATTACATTTGACTCATCCACAATTCTTTTTTATATATGCAGTGTAGTGACCTACATTGGCTGTGGCTCCTGCGTGGTAGATTATACCTATTGTTGTGAAGGTTTCCTTAGCAAGTGATACTTTACCATATGTGAATACAGTTAGCTTGCAGTTGTTTTTGGTACCATCTGCATTATAACGTAAAAGCATTACTATTACGTATTTACTATGTGTCTGTATTTGTAAGGTGGGAAGACCCCCACACCATTCACCTCGCTAGTGACCCAAAGTAGGATAGTACAAACACAAGTGTGCAAATTATAGGCCTCTAATATATAACTGTGGTCATGGGATCAGGGTACCGCGGCCTGGCCGGAGGGGGTTGCAGCAGGGTTTGCTCGACATTCTTGTACAAGCACATTTTGTCAGGGCTCGAGACTTGCTCCTTGCGAAAAAACTTTTACCTGAATTGCCATGTGAAGAGGAGATGGGCTGAGCTGACAGGTGGTGTGGCCTAGATGTGGGAGTCACTGGGAGAGTGCGAAGTTCTCCAGAGGAACAAAGTAAATCCGTAGAAATGTTGCCCGCATTGGTGATTGGTAGCAAACAATTCATATCTTTTGAAAAAAATATTTCTAATGCCACTATGGTCTGAAGGGCTCTTGGCTCCCATTGTGAGTGATGGTCAGCAGCGTTGAATTTTTGCTTCTGGGCTGAACTAACCCATGCATCGTACACAGTATAAGGTTCAATTGTTTTTCGACCTTGAAACAAAGGGAGGATTCCAAAAGGAATGAACAAAGGGAGGGATGTAACAATGTCAAATATGATAAGGTTCACCATTCCAAAACTGGACAAAGGAACATGTAATTTAATTTCATGAAAATTGGTTGACCTGAACGGAGTGTCTGAGTTTCGCCGAGAGAATGGAAATGCCAAATATTATGTAAGTTTTACTTTCAACGATTTTATAGACCAACGAGTCAACTAATCATTCGACCGACCGTTATTGCTGGCTTACATTGTACTCGGTTGTTGTCTGTGGCATATTGAAACGACACGCAAATACAACCAGTGTGTGTACATGCCTTTGTTCCGGGGACATGGACAATCCAGCATCGAGATGCATGTAGTCCACCAGTGGGTTCCCCCAGGATCCAGAAACGCGTAATTCAACGCTAAAATTTAATTAAAATTCTGTCCATTTGTTTTTCTTACCCTTAGCTTGCTCCCTGATTGTGGCGTCAGTGTCCACATCCCATTTCGAGCTGAACATAGTGCATAGCACTAACCTCTGAAGCAAATTGAAAACTACTTTCCATGTTGTTTTCTCTGTGTTCCCATTGTCTCACATCCGTGTTCATCATTAGTTTTAACACAGGGCCGAATTAATGGCTAAAATGATAAACTGTAATAAAGATCGGCTACTGTGATACATTTCTGTTATCGTTTTCAAACAGCTACAGCCTGCCTTTCTGCGATTGTCATCGATTCCAGATACCTTCTGATGGGTTTTTCAACCGGCAGCTGCAGATACACGTGCATGGCTGGATAATAATGACTCTTTTTTGGGACGATCGTCACAGGCCCATATGCCCTTACGCGGTACCAGATAAGGAGCAACCTGACATCGTTTACGGTGTCCTAGCGCCAAGCTGATGCCAAGCCTTGCGATTCACAGTGCGTCCAATGCGCTTTTTATACCGAAAAGGAACACTGCGTGACTCACGATAAACATTTGTGGATCGAGAACTGTAGGGGAGGACTGGTCCAAGAAGACCTCCCCTCGCCTACGCTTTCTCCCCAGGTGAGGACTATGGCTCTCTTGGGCGTCCCCTCATGCCACCCGGGCCCAGGTGGTGGAGGGCTCACCCACTGGAGACATTGCCCGCACGTATTAAATGCCCACATGTATTATAATTTAGCTAGGCCCAGAAACCATTTTGTCTGGTAAAGATGGTGTGAGCTCAGCGCACTGTAGCGCGGCCCCCACCCTTGGAGGGTTTCAGTCATCCTTGTTGCCGCAGCACCCTGGCAGATCCGCTGCGAGCACGTTCCCACGAACAAGACGGACATGAGCTAGTGTAATACACTAACATTGTAACAGTTCACCTCCCGCAGTGTATCATTGCTCCCAGCATGACCCGGCCAACAGGCCTAGGCAAATGAAAAGAACAGTAAAATGGTCGTTAGATGACAGACAATCTTTGTATATTAATGTTGAGACTACTTGCAAAGGATGCTTTTCTTCCATAAAATCCCTTATATTACAAAAGCCTGCAAGATGTATAATTACAAGAAATCATGCTCCCATGATATAAGCGATGGTGAGCCTATACCATTGCAGTTGGCTGCTAATAATAAAGGAACGCACCAGGAATCTGTTTGTTACATGTATGACTGAAAAACTTACACCCCATGGGCTCGCGCCATAACTGAACTAAAGCTGCTAGAGGACACAAGAAAACGAATGTAACCATACAAAGGGCCCATGTGAAGAATGCAAAAGAAGGCACATGTCATGTGTGCATGTCTAGGCCCCACATGCGCCACCACCGTCACGAGCAAGTGGCGGGTTACTTTCTATGTTCTCCACCAATCCTAACTCTACCTCACTTACTGCAAATATATATGCATATAACTAAATACTGTACTGGTTAAAACATAATGTATAAATAAGGTGCTCAGACTGGGTATAATCAAGACACATCCAGCAAAGTTTAAATGCATGTTTTGTAATGTTTTGAATAAGTATTATAAGAGTGTTCAAATGTTTGTGATGTCTTTACCTAAATCGGCAACACACGAGGAAGATACCTTTGTGAAATACGTGCAAGGCCATTCCCCCTCCCACCCTACGAAGGCTGCCAAGGCATGAGAGCAGAGACCGCGCCGCGCTGCGTTACCTCCCCCAACCAGACTGGAGTCGCTTCAAAGACTTGTAACCCCCTCTGTAGCACCCAAGGCCACCACCTGCCACATGCATTATTTACAGCACAGCAGTAAACCTCTGCCTGAACACACGCGCCCCCTCGTAAACCTCACAACCCACCGGACCATCTCAGACTTATGGCCCTGTGCAATCAAGACACCCAACACTTTGACAACACACAGCGGAACATCCATAACAACTTCTAACAAGGCAGAAAGACATGTACCGCCCGTCCCAGGCCCTGAAGCTTAGCCCCTCGACCTATGGCCCCGGTCAACAGGACACTGGTAACCATGCCCTGACGTATTACCTCCAGTCCCCTCACAAGGTGCATTCCTCCTGTGTTGCATTAACCTGTTGTATAACCTATTGAAAGATTTACTAAAGAAGATAATATCAAAATGCCTGAATGACTGCGGTGTGCATGGCCTAGGGCTAATAAGTCAGGAAAAGACATTCATCTCTGCCACTGGCCGCGATGGCCCCACAACACCGCCTGGATGAACTCTGCCACCCTGCCAGGCCCAGCCCAACCCACGAGGCTGACCAGTGACGTCTTCCAGCCAAAGCCAACCACATCACAGCAGCACCTATAGTTAGTCGTCGCCACCCAATCCCCATGAACTTGTGCCCCCTATAGTGTGTAGGTTCTTATGACGTTTTTTGTAAATATATACGCCTGTCTTTGCTATTGTCAGACAGAGCGCTCTCGGAGTTTGCAGAGTCCTTTGCATGCCCTATTCTGATTGATAAACTCCCATTTACGCTCACCCGCACTCTGTCTTGGCCTTATTCCCATTTTGGGAGAGTCCTTCATTGTCTCTCATTGCGGGGAGGATCGTGCTGTTTGGGGACGCTTGCCTTCAGTGGTGACCCCGATAGCGTGATATTATTTCTTCCTAAACTCGTTATAACCGTCCCCTTTTGGCACGAGAATCTCTGGTCGAAAAGGGATACGCACGGTGAGCCGGCTCCGGGAGGCTGCCCGCCAACGGCGACCGGTACACTAAGAAGTACGCACTCAATAGAGAAAGGGTACGGGATCCCGGTTGAAAAATCCCCTTTGAGTACCGCTCGCCGGAGTCGGGGCTGACTGTTGAGCTGACGGCGACACTGCCTGGACGGACCCAGTTTCGGAGACTATCGGTTCAAGACGGGCACGTGAGTACTGAGTGTGAGCGATTGTAAAGGGAGTGGGGAGAGAAGTGTAGGACAGGGAACGAAAAGGGGGTACGAAGATATACTAAAGATTATTCTAAAATTTCCTTTCTTTTTCTTTGCATATGGCCATTAGGACTACGAGGTGAATAAGAGATAGAAGTGACGGGAACCTAGCTCCGAAAGGGGGTGGAAGGCGGCGCCGCATAGTGCTATATTGACTAGTACTGGGAATATATGACGAAGTGAAATACAAGATAAAAGTGTTCAGCAAAAGGGGGCACTGAGAATATATTAGTGATCGCTATTACTGCTTTCTTTTCTTTTTCTTTAGGGGTAGGGGGAGAATAAAAAAAAAAAAAAAAAAAACACAAATATATGTATATGCGCATCCATTTATCTAAGTAAGACAGACAGGGACAGCCGGCTAGGGAGGAAAGGGAGGGCAGCTCGAATGGTGAATTGAATGCTACCAAGAGGTGTGTGCACCTCGTATGTGTCAGGGGACGACTTTGATGTTGCGAATGTGTAAAACGGCTATAAATGTATAATTGTTAAATGGTCATGGTAAGTGTGACCGGATAAAACTTTTTGAAGGCAACGTTTATACAGTGACGTGAGTGGGTGCCTTTTGATTTCCGGGTTGATATTGTCAAAATAAATGATGGGTTGCTCTTGTATGTGTCCCCCAAAGAGAACAAAGTAGAAACTGCGTACAGTCAGTTTTGTATTGTACAGTCAAGGGAGGGAGAGCCCAACCGAGCATAACATTGAATGTGAAGTAGAATACGAAAAATAATATTGATACTACATTCACATTGTAGTTGCAGGCACACAGAGACACATAAGCACTAGGAGGGCACAGAGATGGGGGCTGAAACACCCTTATCACATATTTGTAAAAGTCTTCCAGGGTACGCGGAGCGGATTAAGAAATATCACGACCAATGGGTAACTGAGTTGAAGGGAGAGGGGCTACCCCAGATATGGCCAGAGGGAGGGTCATTTGATAAAAGCGTTCTGGATATGGTGGTCACATGCATTTTCTTGAAGTATAAAGGAAAACAGTTGCAAAATAGGAGGGAAATAATAGATCTCTGGAGGTTGTTTGAAGAGATACCACCGCCTAAAACACCAGCATTAAATCCTGATCTCCCATCCACTACAGACAATCCACTGATGATACAGAAAGATATCAAAGAATTGTCAAGTGTAGCGCCACCAATAGAGGTAATAAGTTTGTACCCGATATTAAAAAAGCCTGCACCCGCAGAAGGATACAGTGATCCAACGTATGTACCTCCCCCGACAACTACTACACCCCACCGGCCCACTGCACCCCCACCATATGAAAGTACAAGGGAGCGAGGCCAGGCGAGTACACAAAGGGTGGACATAGAGAAACTCACAGATGATTTACAGTCAAGACTCTCAATAGCAAAAGATGAGCTCTCAAGGATAAAAGACATGTGCGGACAAACAGCACTTAATGCGACTAGATCAGGGCGCACGTCTAGAGCGCCAGGCGAGAAAAGAAGAGCTGAAGAGGGGTGGAAAAAAGGTGAGATACTGTTCAGAATTGAGGAAGAACCAACCCGAATAATTGAAATAGAGACACGTGAGGGAGATCCTGACAATGATGAAAGGCCTATGGGGGATAGAGAGGAATTACTATGCGATATAAGGGACGAGTTAGAAGAAAGTGACAGGTTGAGCATGGCTCTGGGAGGGGGAAGCGAAGGGGGGGATGGCACATGTTCAGTGAGAACACTGGACGATGAGTGGTCGGGACGACTAAGGAACAGAGTGGGGAAAATGGCATCACTAGAAGCATCAGCACCCACATCGGGTCCGGGTGCCATAACGAAAGGAAAGCTACAGCTCCCGTTGATACACAGAGGAGGAGGGAGACCTAACTATATCCCATGGGCACAAATGGACAAAGCCAACTTATTAAAGCTATTGCCCCCGTTATCAGGAGGGGCAAGTAAGTGGATATACGCCTTTGAAAAACATACTGCTGGAGTACCCCTAGCTGTAGGAGATGTGAAAAGTCTGCTCGTATCAGCGGTGGGCGATCAGGCTGAAAGAGTATGGGTTAAAGCCGGTTTCCCGGGAGTAACGTTAGATTGCGACCGCCATGATGGGGCCTCCTTTAACACAGTACGGGCTAGGGTGTGGGACGCCTTACGCGAAACATTTCCAGATACACCTGACTTACAGTCCGTGATGCAGTGTACAATGAATGACGGGGAGGAGGCTATGGATTACATTTTTCGGGTCCAAGAGATGTGGAGAGCGGAAACGGGCACGCCTTGGTATCAATCGACCTCTTTATTTTACTTCATTATAAAAAGAGGGCTCCCAAAGGAAGTGCAGAAAGCGCTCGACAAGATAGCAGGTATTGAAGCAAAGGGATGGCCAGAAATTCAGAGCATAATAGTACACCATTGTAAACGAATAAAGGAAAGGGAGAGGGAGGTAGCTCAGAAAAGATTGGCAGACGAAGCAAAGTTAGTACAGACAAAATTGGTGAAGGTCGCAGCGGCAGTAGCCGCACTCCCACACAGCAGGGAGGGAGACGATGAGGAGGAGGGGCTGATAGCAATACAAGGAAGGATGGCAGCTAATTGGGCGGGAGCAGGACAGCGGCAGTGGAATGAGCAAGAGCAAGGTGGAGGTCCGCAGTGGCAAGAGTGGACCCCTCGAGGGGGACGAAGTGGGTACAGGGGCCGAAGAGGAGGCGGAACGGGGTATGGGGGAATGGGAGGAAATGGATGGCAGGGCCCTAGAGGTGCACAAGGAAGTTGCTGGAACTGCGGGCGATGGGGGCACTATTCTAGAGAGTGCAGAAGCAGACCCAATAACGGGTTCCAAGAGGTAGAACAATATGGCCATCCCCACCCGGGAAGCCCATATGGCCTCCCAATGGGACAACAACAACTAAGAAACCCAAGCCAAGGTAACGCCGGCCAGCAACAGGGACCCCAGTACAGAACACAGAACCACCCACAAAACATGCAAAACAACGACAGTATGCAATATACACCAGGCAACCCTTTCGCGACAGCAGCAAACGGGGCCCCCGCACCAGCACCTTACAACGGCATGTCAGTGGTCTCAGGTAACGTATTCAATGAAGGGGGGGTGATGAGACACCCTGCATAGGACAGCCCACAGAGAACACTTGCGTGTCCAGTTCTATCTACCACCCACAGTGCAGCAGAGGAACCATTGGTAGGGGCGCAGATAGGAGACAGGCAGTTTGTATTCATGGTTGATTCGGGAGCGGAGAAATCATGTGTCAGGGAGGGCCGGTTCCCGTTATCTAACAGGAAGTTAGAGACGCAGGGGTTCTCTGGGGCTGTAATTGAAGTTCCTTACACAGAAGTTCTGGATGTAACCGTAGGGGGCAAGACTGTAAAGGCACCCTTACTGTATTATGAACAGTCCCCGATAAATTTGCTGGGGAGGGACCTTATGAGTAAACTTAACATGACCATATCATTTACCGAAGGAGGGATAGTGTGTTCTACACCCGGGATATGCCCCTTGCGTGCAATGTTGGTAGTGCAAGCCTACACAACCACACAGGAAATACGAGGGCTGCCACAGAATGAAAAGATGTTTATTGAAGGGCTAAAGACTTTGGCCCTTATAGTTCCAGAGCTAAAAAGCATGGATTGGAGGATTCCAGCAGAGTTCCTCTTCCGCCCCATAGTGTGTCCAAACGCAGCACCAGGATCAGTGGTGTCGTTGGATTTGCACGCTGTGCAGGTATCAACGAAACGGATCGCTGTGATTGGAATGGACAGAGAAGGATGTGAGTGGCGCACAGTGCTGTGTACAAACGCCAACCTCGCCCTACGCGAGGTAACAGATGAGGATCTCTTTTCAGACACAGAAGCAGATGGTGAGATAGTAATGGAAATAGCGATTCCCTGTGACATTTTGATCCAAGCCAGAGAGATCCCCGTCCAATTGATGGCAGTGGTAGGAACACCACCGTCATTTTTTGATGACGACATGAGGCTAGTACCAAACAATTTATGGACAACAGGCCCCCATGATGTAGGGCTGTTGCATGGAGTACAACCTGTGATAATAAAACTAAAACAAGGAGCTATCTTACCCCGAGTCAAACAGTATCCATTGTCCCGTGAGGCTGAAGAAGGGATAAAAGAAACGATAAATGCACTACTAGTACAAGGGATAATAGTTCCTTCAAACTCCCCATGTAACACATGTATTTATCCAATCAAAAAAGCGAAAGGGGGATCTTGGAGGATGATACAGGACTTACGCCCCCTCAATGATGTAATCCAGAAAGAGTTCCCTCTAGTCCCGAACCCTGCATCAATACTATGCAGTATCCCAAAAGCAGCATCACATTTTACAGTAGTGGACTTGAAAAACGCATTTTTCTCAATACCCCTGGCTGAAGAGAGTAGATACCTTACAGCGTTCACACTGGGGGGAAAAAGATATGAACACTGCAGACTGCCACAGGGATACTGTGAGAGCCCGAGCATATTCAACCGCATATTGCATGAAGACTTGGGAAACCTATCAGTAGAGAGTACGATTATTCAGTACGTGGATGATTTATTGGTGTGTGCACAAGACGAAGCAACATGTAGAAAAGATTCAACAACGCTCCTGACTTTACTAGCCAACAAAGGATACAAGGTAGACAGGGAGAAGCTACAGTATTGCCTGACTGAGGTCCTATACCTGGGACAGCTCATATCAAAAGATGGAAAAAGAATAATTCCCGACAGGGTAGAGGCAATAAGATCAGTAGGAGAACCCACAACAGTGAAAGATATGCAGAAATTCTTGGGGATGTGCAACTATTGCCGAGCATGGATACTAGACTATGCAGCATACACGAGACCCCTCCTACAAGCACTCAAAGAAGCACAACAGGAGAATGAAAAAATAAAATGGTCAGAAGAAATGAGCATGTCGTTTCAATCACTGAAAGAGCTAATTTCAAGCGCTCCAGTACTAGCAAACCCTGATTATGGACGTGAATTCTACCTATTTTCCCATTGCAAAGGAACACTTATGACAGCGGTACTGACACAAAAAACATCCTTAGGACACAAGCCCCTGCCTTACTATAGTGGTACTTTGGATGCCGTGATGCAGGGTCATTTCGCGTGCGAACAATCGCTCGCAGCAGCCGCATTCGCGATTGAGAAAAGTGCCACAATAGTAATGGGGTGCCCTGTGACATTGTTTGTGGAACACTCATTATTTGCAATACTTGAAAGATCAAAAAGCACACTGACCACACAGCGGGCAACAGCATACGAGATTATATTGTCCAGCGCCAACATCCATATAGTGAGATGTAAAACAGTGAACCCCGCCACATTCATTACAGAAGCGTGCACATTAGAGGATATGCAAAATCACGACTGCGCAACCCACACAGGAGAAGGAGGGGAGGACACAGTGGTGTGTGAAAACGCTCTCTGCGAGGGGGAAGTGTACTTTGTGGATGGGTCCGCATCAATTGATATGGACACGGGAGAAAAACACGTTGGCATGGCGGTAGTGAGATTAGAGGAAGGTGAGTTTGAAACACTAGTACAGTACCGCCTCCCGTCGCATTACTCTGCACAGGCAGCAGAACTGATTGCGCTCATAGAAGCACTACACGCAGCAAAGGGCTGTGCAGTAACAATATACACAGACTCAGCTTACATGACGACGACAGTACATGGAGGTCTAGCAAGATGGGGCCGTAGGGGATTCAGACGGGCAGACGGAACACCAGTGCAGCATGCAGAATTGTTAAAAGAATTAATTGAGGCCCTACAAAACCCTACTGCTGTAGCAATAGTGAAGTGCCAGGCCCATACATCCAACACAGACGTTGTGTCTTTAGGGAACGCGGCAGCGGACGCTGCCGCCAAGGAGGCTTCCTATTTTCAGAAATACGACACAGGTGAGTTCATGATCAAGAACACAACAACCGAAGAACTGTCGGAAGGGTACAACATGATGTCCTTATCACAAATACTAGAATTGCAGGAAGGAGCTAGTGCAGAAGAAAAATTGACATGGACAAAACGGGGATGCAGCCAATCAGGAACAGACCTATTATGGCGGCAAAATAACTCAGGGAAAGTGGTAATGCCACTACAGTTACTAGAAGTAGCATTTCAACAGCTACACTTCCCTGCACATAATACCAAACAACACATCGCAGCAGAAATACAGGAAGAATGGTTTGTGCCCTGTCTCCAGGAGCATGTGTCTCGATTAGCACTGGAATGTACAACATGCCAAATATATAACTCGGGAATGACATTACGCACACTCCGGGGAACAATTCCAAAACCCATTGGCCCCTTCAGAGAACTGCATATAGATTATGCAGACATGGGGGAAAGGTGTAATGGCGCGCGGTACATGATCGTGGTTGTGTGCCCATTTTCAAGGTGGGTGGAAGCGGGACCATGTGCGTGACCTGATGCCAAAAGCGCCGCCAAGTTCCTAGTAAGGGAAGTGTTCCCGCGCTGGGGAATTTGTGACGTGATTCGCTCAGACAACGGCTCTCACTTTGTGAATGAACTTTTCAAGGAAGTGACCACATTACTGGGTATAAAACATAAATTGTGTTCGATTTATCATCCCCAAAGTAATGGCGTAGTGGAAAAGATGAACGGCCTGTTAAAGGGCAGGTTATCAAAACTATGCTTCTCATTGAAGAAAAATTGGATTTACTGTCTACCCCTGGCGCTATTTGAATTAAGAAATCAGCCAAGCAAAGACCACCATTTGTCCGCGCACGAGATCGTGACTGGGAGGAGAATGAATACAGCACACTCTCCACTGCGCGAACACTCAGATGCTCACAGAAGTGCCGCAATATTGGGAGACGAGTTTACAGACTATTTACGAAAATTGACAAGAGCAGCGCGCGCCATATCAAAACAACTCTCCCCACCCTTCACTAGAGAAGAGGGAAACGTAACAGGATCTGTCACAGAGCCAGAGCAACAGCTACAGCTGATGCCAGGTGACTCAATTTATGTTAGAAGCTTTGTGCGTCAGTGGAATGCACCACGATTCCATGGCCCATACGAAGTAATATTCTGCACACCCACGGCAGTGAAGGTGAAGGGCTTGAGGTACTGGGTGCATTTGACCGACGTACGAAAAGCATACAGCAATGTACAAGAGGAGAAAGATGAGGAGGCACAGACAACAGCAAACGATTCAAATGAGTAGGATGTCTAAATATCAACTTGCGTGTGTGTGTGTGTGTGTCAGCACTGGACTAGAATGGAATAATGACTGACAAGGATATTCCAAAAAAAAAAAAAAAAAAATGTGTGTGTGCTTTCTTTTTTTATCTTGTTGAGTGGTATGTAATTAATGAAATAATAACATTATAGCTTGTTTATACCCTTGTCTGTGAATACCCCTCCCCCGCATCCCCACCCGCTTCCATTCCCCGTCAAATGTATTGGCACAGATGGTGCCAGCAAAACGTTCACATGCATGCACTTAATGCACTTTTATATCTCAAACAGGAGCTTCCATGGCATCTAACGGGCAGCCTGCAACGGATAGAATTAGTAGAATGAGAGAATTAGTATATGAGAGATGTAGATATTCGTATGAGTGTGGATTATCAGTATGCATCACATTGTTTTTTATGATAATGTTTGGCTTGGGTACATATTGGTTTATAGCGTTCATCTCTATCGAGATGTACGAGGGGGGAGGGAGTAACAACACCACTGGACCAATTAACAGTACCACCGGGCCCAATGCAACTGCAGGTGTCAATACCAGGGAAGGTGATTTTTTGATATGGGACGGAACTAAACTTGTGTGGGGGTATCATACCACACCATCCAGTGTTGTAACCTCACAAAGAGAAAAGCCACATGGTGGAATGCAGAGCAACACAGTGTCTCCACCAGGGGTATCCAATTACAATGCCCACAGTCTCAATGACCGAAACCCGTCTGCCATATCATGGTTGTATAACACCCCCACCAGCCAGCTTGCCCCCATCCCAAAAAACAATCTGCCAGATAACGTCAGGAAAGAAGACGAAAAGCTACTAGCAATGCACGAAATATTATATGATGAATGGGCCAAGGGGGGCGGGAATGAGAAAGGGGGTCTAGTTTGTCCACTGTCCTGGGGGTTGGGAAGTACATGAGTAACAAGAACAACAGACGAAAGAGAGAAGCAGGGAGGAGGAAGTATGATGAGTACTATGGGCTAGGTCTAGATGAGATGGAACACCCACGACACCCCCATCAAACAAATAAGTGGTATGCAGACATGAGTGCCACAGCTAAACAGACAACAAACGAGAGCTGTTATGTCTGTTCCCTCATCCCCCATGCATCAGGTACACCCAAAGTGTTGTTACCCAAAGAGTTGCCTATTGTGGATGCCCAATGTCTCCTTCATCTCACGCTGTGCAGGATTAAGAACACCTTCCAGGCACACGAAGTGACTTTTCAAATGCTGCAGAACGAGAAAACGTGTTACCCAAAAACGGCAGGAGTGGTATGTTTGAAAGAACCATTTTTTGTGATAGAAGGGACACTTTTTTCTGACAACAAGCGGAAGGATGAAGAAGTACTGTGCAAAGCGGAAGCACTAAGAGGTGTGGCACCGGATAAATTGCAGTGGATAGAGGAAACATGTACACCAGTATGGAAAGAACACATTTCAAAACTAACTTGGGTAACTGCCATTGAAAAGCCGTTCAAACTGCAGAGCGAAATGGACTATAAACTGTGCTTTAAAGGAGAAGGGAGAACCCCCATGGGAACAAACAAGAACTGCAACAAGACCCTCACCATCCCAGACCTAAGGAAAGGGACTGCGGCCCTGATGGACTCGTACTGGGTGTGCGGCAAACAGGCATACCTACACCTCCCCCAGTCATGGAGTGGCAGCTGCTCAATGGCCACTCTGCACTTAGCCCTAATGGTGATACCAGAAAGCCACGTCAATGGGACACAGGAACGCATGCAGAGTGTGGCTCAACCAACTGCAGAGACACAAATATATGTCCTGTCTTCTGGAAGCAAGGGAGAAGTGCTGACCCGTAACAGACGAGCATCAAATTACATATCAAAGGCATCATCAGAACTATTGGCTCAGATCCCAGACAAGTATCGATTATTCAGCTCAGCAGAAACATTTTTTGCCTCACTCGTCTCAAGTGTCCAAGCAAGGGCAAACGCAAAATGGCTCCAGATAACACGCTGGGAACTAATTCAGCTGGCAAACGACACTGAAGAAGGATTCAATATAATCAAAGTGGAACTAAGAGCTTTACGACTAATGACCATGCAAAACAGGTATGTCCTGGACCTGTTGACGGCGATGGACGGTGGTGTTTGCCGAAAAATAGGAAGTGCCTGCTGCACTTTCGTACCTTCTGAAGACGCAGAGAATGGCTCCCTGTCCCATGTGATCGAAGCAGTCCACAACCTAGGAGAAAAAATGAAAATGGAAGGTGGAGCAGAAGCGAGTACATGGTTCGACAACATCTTCTCCTGGGTTCCCTCATGGCTAGGAACAACTGTGAAATTTTTAATACCAGCTGTTGTGTTCCTCCTTCTACTTTTTTGCCTGTGCCAGGTGGGTCTTCGAGTTTGTGCTAACGCAGTACCAAATGGTGCAATGATGATGGTGACAATGGGCAACTCACACGGTACAATAAAAACGATGCAAGAAGCACAAGTACAAACAGGGATAGATAACTCGCCCAGGTACCAACTGGTGCCTATATACCATGATAAAGATATTGTAGATAAGTTGTGGCACACCACCATCAAAGAGCCCCGTATACTAGAATGGCATGAGGAAGTTTGGGTAGATTTAGAAGGAGATGGTGGGTGCATATATCTAATGTGTACCCCAGATGAATACGCCCGGAGAGGTGAGAGCTTAAGGGGGGTGTGCAGAGCATGGATGCCCATCAAAGGAACTCCTGCATGGGATGAGGCAGTGATGGACGAGGCAGAATGTAGGAGGATAGAAGATTTAAAGAATTCGTTACATTAGTAACGAAAGGGGGGAAATGTAGGGGAGGACTGGTCCAAGAAGACCTCCCCTCGCCTACGCTTTCTCCCCAGGTGAGGACTATGGCTCTCTTGGGCGTCCCCTCATGCCACCCGGGCCCAGGTGGTGGAGGGCTCACCCACTGGAGACATTGCCCGCACATATTAAATGCCCACATGTATTATAATTTAGCTAGGCCCAGAAACCATTTTGTCTGGTAAAGATGGTGTGAGCTCAGCGCACTGTAGCGCGGCCCCCACCCTTGGAGGGTTTCAGTCATCCTTGTTGCCGCAGCACCCTGGCAGATCCGCTGCGAGCACGTTCCCACGAACAAGACGGACATGAGCTAGTGTAATACACTAACATTGTAACAGTTCACCTCCCGCAGTGTATCATCGCTCCCAGCATGACCCGGCCAACAGGCCTAGGCAAATGAAAAGAACAGTAAAATGGTCGTTAGATGACAGACAATCTTTGTATATTAATGTTGAGACTACTTGCAAAGGATGCTTTTCTTCCATAAAATCCCTTATATTACAAAAGCCTGCAAGATGTATAATTACAAGAAATCATGCTCCCATGATATAAGCGATGGTGAGCCTATACCATTGCAGTTGGCTGCTAATAATAAAGGAACGCACCAGGAATCTGTTTGTTACGTGTATGACTGAAAAACTTACACCCCATGGGCTCGCGCCATAACTGAACTAAAGCTGCTAGAGGACACAAGAAAACGAATGTAACCATACAAAGGGCCCATGTGAAGAATGCAAAAGAAGGCACATGTCATGTGTGCATGTCTAGGCCCCACATGCGCCACCACCGTCACGAGCAAGTGGCGGGTTACTTTCTATGTTCTCCACCAATCCTAACTCTACCTCACTTACTGCAAATATATATGCATATAACTAAATACTGTACTGGTTAAAACATAATGTATAAATAAGGTGCTCAGACTGGGTATAATCAAGACACATCCAGCAAAGTTTAAATGCATGTTTTGTAATGTTTTGAATAAGTATTATAAGAGTGTTCAAATGTTTGTGATGTCTTTACCTAAATCGGCAACACACGAGGAAGATACCTTTGTGAAATACGTGCAAGGCCATTCCCCCTCCCACCCTACGAAGGCTGCCAAGGCATGAGAGCAGAGACCGCGCCGCGCTGCGTTACCTCCCCCAACCAGACTGGAGTCGCTTCAAAGACTTGTAACCCCCTCTGTAGCACCCAAGGCCACCACCTGCCACATGCATTATTTACAGCACAGCAGTAAACCTCTGCCTGAACACACGCGCCCCCTCGTAAACCTCACAACCCACCGGACCATCTCAGACTTATGGCCCTGTGCAATCAAGACACCCAACACTTTGACAACACACAGCGGAACATCCATAACAACTTCTAACAAGGCAGAAAGACATGTACCGCCCGTCCCAGGCCCTGAAGCTTAGCCCCTCGACCTATGGCCCCGGTCAACAGGACACTGGTAACCATGCCCTGACGTATTACCTCCAGTCCCCTCACAAGGTGCATTCCTCCTGTGTTGCATTAACCTGTTGTATAACCTATTGAAAGATTTACTAAAGAAGATAATATCAAAATGCCTGAATGACTGCGGTGTGCATGGCCTAGGGCTAATAAGTCAGGAAAAGACATTCATCTCTGCCACTGGCCGCGATGGCCCCACAACACCGCCTGGATGAACTCTGCCACCCTGCCAGGCCAAGCCCAACCCACGAGGCTGACCAGTGACGTCTTCCAGCCAAAGCCAACCACATCACAGCAGCACCTATAGTTAGTCGTCGCCACCCAATCCCCATGAACTTGTGCCCCCTATAGTGTGTAGTTTCTTATGACGTTTTTTGTAAATATATACGCCTGTCTTTGCTATTGTCAGACAGAGCGCTCTCGGAGTTTGCAGAGTCCTTTGCATGCCCTATTCTGATTGATAAACTCCCATTTACGCTCACCCGCACTCTGTCTTGGCCTTATTCCCATTTTGGGAGAGTCCTTCATTGTCTCTCATTGCGGGGAGGATCGTGCTGTTTGGGGACGCTTGCCTTCAGTGGTGACCCCGATAGCGTGATATTATTTCTTCCTAAACTCGTTATAACCGTCCCCTTTTGGCACGAGAATCTCCGGTCGAAAAGGGATACGCACGGTGAGCCGGCTCCGGGAGGCTGCCCGCCAACGGCGACCGGTACACTAAGAAGTGCGCACTCAATAGAGAAAGGGTACGGGATCCCGGTTGAAAAATCCCCTTTGAGTACCGCTCGCCGGAGTCGGGGCTGACTGTTGAGCTGACGGCGACACTGCCTGGACGGACCCAGTTTCGGAGACTATCGGTTCAAGACGGGCACGTGAGTACTGAGTGTGAGCGATTGTAAAGGGAGCGGGGAGAGAAGTGTAGGACAGGGAACGAAAAGGGGGTACGAAGATATACTAAAGATTATTCTAAAATTTCCTTTCTTTTTCTTTGCATATGGCCATTAGGACTACGAGGTGAATAAGAGATAGAAGTGACGGGAACCTAGCTCCGAAAGGGGGTGGAAGGCGGCGCCGCATAGTGCTATATTGACTAGTACTGGGAATATATGACGAAGTGAAATACAAGATAAAAGTGTTCAGCAAAAGGGGGCACTGAGAATATATTAGTGATCGCTATTACTGCTTTCTTTTCTTTTTCTTTAGGGGTAGGGGGAGAATAAAAAAAAAAAAAAAAAAAAAAAAAAACACAAATATATGTATATGCGCATCCATTTATCTAAGTAAGACAGACAGGGACAGCCGGCTAGGGAGGAAAGGGAGGGCAGCTCGAATGGTGAATTGAATGCTACCAAGAGGTGTGTGCACCTCGTATGTGTCAGGGGACGACTTTGATGTTGCGAATGTGTAAAACGGCTATAAATGTATAATTGTTAAATGGTCATGGTAAGTGTGACCGGATAAAACTTTTTGAAGGCAACGTTTATACAGTGACGTGAGTGGGTGCCTTTTGATTTCCGGGTTGATATTGTCAAAATAAATGATGGGTTGCTCTTGTATGTGTCCCCCAAAGAGAACAAAGTAGAAACTGCGTACAGTCAGTTTTGTATTGTACAGTCAAGGGAGGGAGAGCCCAACCGAGCATAACATTGAATGTGAAGTAGAATACGAAAAATAATATTGATACTACATTCACATCGTAGTTGCAGGCACACAGAGACACATAAGCACTAGGAGGGCACAGAGATGGGGGCTGAAACACCCTTATCACATATTTGTAAAAGTCTTCCAGGGTACGCGGAGCGGATTAAGAAATATCACGACCAATGGGTAACTGAGTTGAAGGGAGAGGGGCTACCCCAGATATGGCCAGAGGGAGGGTCATTTGATAAAAGCGTTCTGGATATGGTGGTCACATGCATTTTCTTGAAGTATAAAGGAAAACAGTTGCAAAATAGGAGGGAAATAATAGATCTCTGGAGGTTGTTTGAAGAGATACCACCGCCTAAAACACCAGCATTAAATCCTGATCTCCCATCCACTACAGACAATCCACTGATGATACAGAAAGATATCAAAGAATTGTCAAGTGTAGCGCCACCAATAGAGGTAATAAGATTGTACCCGATATTAAAAAAGCCTGCACCCGCAGAAGGATACAGTGATCCAACGTATGTACCTCCCCCGACAACTACTACACCCCACCGGCCCACTGCACCCCCACCATATGAAAGTACAAGGGAGCGAGGCCAGGCGAGTACACAAAGGGTGGACATAGAGAAACTCACAGATGATTTACAGTCAAGACTCTCAATAGCAAAAGATGAGCTCTCAAGGATAAAAGACATGTGCGGACAAACAGCACTTAATGCGACTAGATCAGGGCGCACGTCTAGAGCGCCAGGCGAGACAAGAAGAGCTGAAGAGGGGTGGAAAAAAGGTGAGATACTGTTCAGAATTGAGGAAGAACCAACCCGAATAATTGAAATAGAGACACGTGAGGGAGATCCTGACAATGATGAAAGGCCTATGGGGGATAGAGAGGAATTACTATGCGATATAAGGGACGAGTTAGAAGAAAGTGACAGGTTGAGCATGGCTCTGGGAGGGGGAAGCGAAGGGGGGGATGGCACATGTTCAGTGAGAACACTGGACGATGAGTGGTCGGGACGACTAAGGAACAGAGTGGGGAAAATGGCATCACTAGAAGCATCAGCACCCACATCGGGTCCGGGTGCCATAACGAAAGGAAAGCTACAGCTCCCGTTGATACACAGAGGAGGAGGGAGACCTAACTATATCCCATGGGCACAAATGGACAAAGCCAACTTATTAAAGCTATTGCCCCCGTTATCAGGAGGGGCAAGTAAGTGGATATACGCCTTTGAAAAACATACTGCTGGAGTACCCCTAGCTGTAGGAGATGTGAAAAGTCTGCTCGTATCAGCGGTGGGCGATCAGGCTGAAAGAGTATGGGTTAAAGCCGGTTTCCCGGGAGTAACGTTAGATTGCGACCGCCATGATGGGGCCTCCTTTAACACAGTACGGGCTAGGGTGTGGGACGCCTTACGCGAAACATTTCCAGATACACCTGACTTGCAGTCCGTGATGCAGTGTACAATGAATGACGGGGAGGAGGCTATGGATTACATTTTTCGGGTCCAAGAGATGTGGAGAGCGGAAACGGGCACGCCTTGGTATCAATCGACCTCTTTATTTTACTTCATTATAAAAAGAGGGCTCCCAAAGGAAGTGCAGAAAGCGCTCGACAAGATAGCAGGTATTGAAGCAAAGGGATGGCCAGAAATTCAGAGCATAATAGTACACCATTGTAAACGAATAAAGGAAAGGGAGAGGGAGGTAGCTCAGAAAAGATTGGCAGACGAAGCAAAGTTAGTACAGACAAAATTGGTGAAGGTCGCAGCGGCAGTAGCCGCACTCCCACACAGCAGGGAGGGAGACGATGAGGAGGAGGGGCTGATAGCAATACAAGGAAGGATGGCAGCTAATTGGGCGGGAGCAGGACAGCGGCAGTGGAATGAGCAAGAGCAAGGTGGAGGTCCGCAGTGGCAAGAGTGGACCCCTCGAGGGGGACGAGGTGGGTACAGGGGCCGAAGAGGAGGCGGAACGGGGTATGGGGGAATGGGAGGAAATGGATGGCAGGGCCCTAGAGGTGCACAAGGAAGTTGCTGGAACTGCGGGCGATGGGGGCACTATTCTAGAGAGTGCAGAAGCAGACCCAATAACGGGTTCCAAGAGGTAGAACAATATGGCCATCCCCACCCGGGAAGCCCACATGGCCTCCCAATGGGACAACAACAACTAAGAAACCCAAGCCAAGGTAACGCCGGCCAGCAACAGGGACCCCAGTACAGAACACAGAACCACCCACAAAACATGCAAAACAACGACAGTATGCAATATACACCAGGCAACCCTTTCGCGACAGCAGCAAACGGGGCCCCCGCACCAGCACCTTACAACGGCATGTCAGTGGTCTCAGGTAACGTATTCAATGAAGGGGGGGTGATGAGACACCCTGCATAGGACAGCCCACAGAGAACACTTGCGTGTCCAGTTCTATCTACCACCCACAGTGCAGCAGAGGAACCATTGGTAGGGGCGCAGATAGGAGACAGGCAGTTTGTATTCATGGTTGATTCGGGAGCGGAGAAATCATGTGTCAGGGAGGGCCGGTTCCCGTTATCTAACAGGAAGTTAGAGACGCAGGGGTTCTCTGGGGCTGTAATTGAAGTTCCTTACACAGAAGTTCTGGATGTAACCGTAGGGGGCAAGACTGTAAAGGCACCCTTACTGTATTATGAACAGTCCCCGATAAATTTGCTGGGGAGGGACCTTATGAGTAAACTTAACATGACCATATCATTTACCGAAGGAGGGATAGTGTGTTCTACACCCGGGATATGCCCCTTGCGTGCAATGTTGGTAGTGCAAGCCTACACAACCACACAGGAAATACGAGGGCTGCCACAGAATGAAGAGATGTTTATTGAAGGGCTAAAGACTTTGGCCCTTATAGTTCCAGAGCTAAAAAGCATGGATTGGAGGATTCCAGCAGAGTTCCTCTTCCGCCCCATAGTGTGTCCAAACGCAGCACCAGGATCAGTGGTGTCGTTGGATTTGCACGCTGTGCAGGTATCAACGAAACGGATCGCTGTGATTGGAATGGACAGAGAAGGATGTGAGTGGCGCACAGTGCTGTGTACAAACGCCAACCTCGCCCTACGCGAGGTAACAGATGAGGATCTCTTTTCAGACACAGAAGCAGATGGTGAGATAGTAATGGAAATAGCGATGCCCTGTGACATTTTGATCCAAGCCAGAGAGATCCCCGTCCAATTGATGGCAGTGGTAGGAACACCACCGTCATTTTTTGATGACGACATGAGGCTAGTACCAAACAATTTATGGACAACAGGCCCCCATGATGTAGGGCTGTTGCATGGAGTACAACCTGTGATAATAAAACTAAAACAAGGAGCTATCTTACCCCGAGTCAAACAGTATCCATTGTCCCGTGAGGCTGAAGAAGGGATAAAAGAAACGATAAATGCACTACTAGTACAAGGGATAATAGTTCCTTCAAACTCCCCATGTAACACATGTATTTATCCAATCAAAAAAGCGAAAGGGGGATCTTGGAGGATGATACAGGACTTACGCTCCCTCAATGATGTAATCCAGAAAGAGTTCCCTCTAGTCCCGAACCCTGCATCAATACTATGCAGTATCCCAAAAGCAGCATCACATTTTACAGTAGTGGACTTGAAAAACGCATTTTTCTCAATACCCCTGGCTGAAGAGAGTAGATACCTTACAGCGTTCACACTGGGGGGAAAAAGATATGAACACTGCAGACTGCCACAGGGATACTGTGAGAGCCCGAGCATATTCAACCGCATATTGCATGAAGACTTGGGAAACCTATCAGTAGAGAGTACGATTATTCAGTATGTGGATGATTTATTGGTGTGTGCACAAGACGAAGCAACATGTAGAAAAGATTCAACAACGCTCCTGACTTTACTAGCCAACAAAGGATACAAGGTAGACAGGGAGAAGCTACAGTATTGCCTGACTGAGGTCCTATACCTGGGACAGCTCATATCAAAAGATGGAAAAAGAATAATTCCCGACAGGGTAGAGGCAATAAGATCAGTAGGAGAACCCACAACAGTTAAAGATATGCAGAAATTCTTGGGGATGTGCAACTATTGCCGAGCATGGATACTAGACTATGCAGCATACACGAGACCCCTCCTACAAGCACTCAAAGAAGCACAACAGGAGAATGAAAAAATAAAATGGTCAGAAGAAATGAGCATGTCGTTTCAATCACTGAAAGAGCTAATTTCAAGCGCTCCAGTACTAGCAAACCCTGATTATGGACGTGAATTCTACCTATTTTCCCATTGCAAAGGAACACTTATGACAGCGGTACTGACACAAAAAACATCCTTAGGACACAAGCCCCTGGCTTACTATAGTGGTACTTTGGATGCCGTGATGCAGGGTCATTTCGCGTGCGAACAATCGCTCGCAGCAGCCGCATTCGCGATTGAGAAAAGTGCCACAATAGTAATGGGGTGCCCTGTGACATTGTTTGTGGAACACTCATTATTTGCAATACTTGAAAGATCAAAAAGCACACTGACCACACAGCGGGCAACAGCATACGAGATTATATTGTCCAGCGCCAACATCCATATAGTGAGATGTAAAACAGTGAACCCCGCCACATTCATTACAGAAGCGTGCACATTAGAGGATATGCAAAATCACGACTGCGCAACCCACACAGGAGAAGGAGGGGAGGACACAGTGGTGTGTGAAAACGCTCTCTGCGAGGGGGAAGTGTACTTTGTGGATGGGTCCGCATCAATTGATATGGACACGGGAGAAAAACACGTTGGCATGGCGGTAGTGAGATTAGAGGAAGGTGAGTTTGAAACACTAGTACAGTACCGCCTCCCGTCGCATTACTCTGCACAGGCAGCAGAACTGATTGCGCTCATAGAAGCACTACACGCAGCAAAGGGCTGTGCAGTAACAATATACACAGACTCAGCTTACATGACGACGACAGTACATGGAGGTCTAGCAAGATGGGGCCGTAGGGGATTCAGACGGGCAGACGGAACACCAGTGCAGCATGCAGAATTGTTAAAAGAATTAATTGAGGCCCTACAAAACCCTACTGCTGTAGCAATAGTGAAGTGCCAGGCCCATACATCCAACACAGACGTTGTGTCTTTAGGGAACGCGGCAGCGGACGCTGCCGCCAAGGAGGCTTCCTATTTTCAGAAATACGACACAGGTGAGTTCATGATCAAGAACACAACAACCGAAGAACTGTCGGAAGGGTACAACATGATGTCCTTATCACAAATACTAGAATTGCAGGAAGGAGCTAGTGCAGAAGAAAAATTGACATGGACAAAACGGGGATGCAGCCAATCAGGAACAGACCTATTATGGCGGCAAAATAACTCAGGGAAAGTGGTAATGCCACTACAGTTACTAGAAGTAGCATTTCAACAGCTACACTTCCCTGCACATAATACCAAACAACACATCGCAGCAGAAATACAGGAAGAATGGTTTGTGCCCTGTCTCCAGGAGCATGTGTCTCGATTAGCACTGGAATGTACAACATGCCAAATATATAACTCGGGAATGACATTACGCACACTCCGGGGAACAATTCCAAAACCCATTGGCCCCTTCAGAGAACTGCATATAGATTATGCAGACATGGGGGAAAGGTGTAATGGCGCGCGGTACATGATCGTGGTTGTGTGCCCATTTTCAAGGTGGGTGGAAGCGGGACCATGTGCGTGACCTGATGCCAAAAGCGCCGCCAAGTTCCTAGTAAGGGAAGTGTTCCCGCGCTGGGGAATTTGTGACGTGATTCGCTCAGACAACGGCTCTCACTTTGTGAATGAACTTTTCAAGGAAGTGACCACATTACTGGGTATAAAACATAAATTGTGTTCGATTTATCATCCCCAAAGTAATGGCGTAGTGGAAAAGATGAACGGCCTGTTAAAGGGCAGGTTATCAAAACTATGCTTCTCATTGAAGAAAAATTGGATTTACTGTCTACCCCTGGCGCTATTTGAATTAAGAAATCAGCCAAGCAAAGACCACCATTTGTCCGCGCACGAGATCGTGACTGGGAGGAGAATGAATACAGCACACTCTCCACTGCGCGAACACTCAGATGCTCACAGAAGTGCCGCAATATTGGGAGACGAGTTTACAGACTATTTACGAAAATTGACAAGAGCAGCGCGCGCCATATCAAAACAACTCTCCCCACCCTTCACTAGAGAAGAGGGAAACGTAACAGGATCTGTCACAGAGCCAGAGCAACAGCTACAGCTGATGCCAGGTGACTCAATTTATGTTAGAAGCTTTGTGCGTCGGTGGAATGCACCACGATTCCATGGCCCATACGAAGTAATATTCTGCACACCCACGGCAGTGAAGGTGAAGGGCTTGAGGTACTGGGTGCATTTGACCGACGTACGAAAAGCATACAGCAATGTACAAGAGGAGATAGATGAGGAGGCACAGACAACAGCAAACGATTCAAATGAGTAGGATGTCTAAATATCAACTTGCGTGTGTGTGTGTGTCAGCACTGGACTAGAATGGAATAATGACTGACAAGGATATTCCAAAAAAAAAATAAAAAAAAATGTGTGTGTGCTTTCTTTTTTTATCTTGTTGAGTGGTATGTAATTAATGAAATAATAACATTATAGCTTGTTTATACCCTTGTCTGTGAATACCCCTCCCCCGCATCCCCACCCGCTTCCATTCCCCGTCAAATGTATTGGCACAGATGGTGCCAGCAAAACGTTCACATGCATGCACTTAATGCACTTTTATATCTCAAACAGGAGCTTCCATGGCATCTAACGGGCAGCCTGCAACGGATAGAATTAGTAGAATGAGAGAATTAGTATATGAGAGATGTAGATATTCGTATGAGTGTGGATTATCAGTATGCATCACATTGTTTTTTATGATAATGTTTGGCTTGGGTACATATTGGTTTATAGCGTTCATCTCTATCGAGATGTACGAGGGGGGAGGGAGTAACAACACCACTGGACCAATTAACAGTACCACCGGGCCCAATGCAACTGCAGGTGTCAATACCAGGGAAGGTGATTTTTTGATATGGGACGGAACTAAACTTGTGTGGGGGTATCATACCACACCATCCAGTGTTGTAACCTCACAAAGAGAAAAGCCACATGGTGGAATGCAGAGCAACACAGTGTCTCCACCAGGGGTATCCAATTACAATGCCCACAGTCTCAATGACCGAAACCCGTCTGCCATATCATGGTTGTATAACACCCCCACCAGCCAGCTTGCCCCCATCCCAAAAAACAATCTGCCAGATAACGTCAGGAAAGAAGACGAAAAGCTACTAGCAATGCACGAAATATTATATGATGAATGGGCCAAGGGGGGCGGGAATGAGAAAGGGGGGTCTAGTTTGTCCACTGTCCTGGGGGTTGGGAAGTACATGAGTAACAAGAACAACAGACGAAAGAGAGAAGCAGGGAGGAGGAAGTATGATGAGTACTATGGGCTAGGTCTAGATAAGATGGAACACCCACGACACCCCCATCAAACAAATAAGTGGTATGCAGACATGAGTGCCACAGCTAAACAGACAACAAACGAGAGCTGTTATGTCTGTTCCCTCATCCCCCATGCATCAGGTACACCCAAAGTGTTGTTACCCAAAGAGTTGCCTATTGTGGATGCCCAATGTCTCCTTCATCTCACGCTGTGCAGGATTAAGAACACCTTCCAGGCACACGAAGTGACTTTTCAAATGCTGCAGAACGAGAAAACGTGTTACCCAAAAACGGCAGGAGTGGTATGTTTGAAAGAACCATTTTTTGTGATAGAAGGGACACTTTTTTCTGACAACAAGCGGAAGGATGAAGAAGTACTGTGCAAAGCGGAAGCACTAAGAGGTGTGGCACCGGATAAATTGCAGTGGATAGAGGAAACATGTACACCAGTATGGAAAGAACACATTTCAAAACTAACTTGGGTAACTGCCATTGAAAAGCCGTTCAAACTGCAGAGCGAAATGGACTATAAACTGTGCTTTAAAGGAGAAGGGAGAACCCCCATGGGAACAAACAAGAACTGCAACAAGACCCTCACCATCCCAGACCTAAGGAAAGGGACTGCGGCCCTGATGGACACGTACTGGGTGTGCGGCAAACAGGCATACCTACACCTCCCCCAGTCATGGAGTGGCAGCTGCTCAATGGCCACTCTGCACTTAGCCCTAATGGTGATACCAGAAAGCCACGTCAATGGGACACAGGAACGCATGCAGAGTGTGGCTCAACCAACTGCAGAGACACAAATATATGTCCTGTCTTCTGGAAGCAAGGGAGAAGTGCTGACCCGTAACAGACGAGCATCAAATTACATATCAAAGGCATCATCAGAACTATTGGCTCAGATCCCAGACAAGTATCGATTATTCAGCTCAGCAGAAACATTTTTTGCCTCACTCGTCTCAAGTGTCCAAGCAAGGGCAAACGCAAAATGGCTCCAGATAACACGCTGGGAACTAATTCAGCTGGCAAACGACACTGAAGAAGGATTCAATATAATCAAAGTGGAACTAAGAGCTTTACGACTAATGACCATGCAAAACAGGTATGTCCTGGACCTGTTGACGGCGATGGACGGTGGTGTTTGCCGAAAAATAGGAAGTGCCTGCTGCACTTTCGTACCTTCTGAAGACGCAGAGAATGGCTCCCTGTCCCATGTGATCGAAGCAGTCCACAACCTAGGAGAAAAAATGAAAATGGAAGGTGGAGCAGAAGCGAGTACATGGTTCGACAACATCTTCTCCTGGGTTCCCTCATGGCTAGGAACAACTGTGAAATTTTTAATACCAGCTGTTGTGTTCCTCCTTCTACTTTTTTGCCTGTGCCAGGTGGGTCTTCGAGTTTGTGCTAACGCAGTACCAAATGGTGCAATGATGATGGTGACAATGGGCAACTCACACGGTACAATAAAAACGATGCAAGAAGCACAAGTACAAACAGGGATAGATAACTCGCCCAGGTACCAACTGGTGCCTATATACCATGATAAAGATATTGTAGATAAGTTGTGGCACACCACCATCAAAGAGCCCCGTATACTAGAATGGTATGAGGAAGTTTGGGTAGATTTAGAAGGAGATGGTGGGTGCATATATCTAATGTGTACCCCAGATGAATACGCCCGGAGAGGTGAGAGCTTAAGGGGGGTGTGCAGAGCATGGATGCCCATCAAAGGAACTCCTGCATGGGATGAGGCAGTGATGGACGAGGCAGAATGTAGGAGGATAGAAGATTTAAAGAATTCGTTACTTTAGTAACGAAAGGGGGGAAATGTAAGGGAGGACTGGTCCAAGAAGACCTCCCCTCGCCTACGCTTTCTCCCCAGGTGAGGACTATGGCTCTCTTGGGCGTCCCCTCATGCCACCCGGGCCCAGGTGGTGGAGGGCTCACCCACTGGAGACATTGCCCGCACGTATTAAATGCCCACATGTATTATAATTTAGCTAGGCCCAGAAACCATTTTGTCTGGTAAAGATGGTGTGAGCTCAGCGCACTGTAGCGCGGCCCCCACCCTTGGAGGGTTTCAGTCATCCTTGTTGCCGCAGCACCCTGGCAGATCCGCTGCGAGCACGTTCCCACGAACAAGACGGACATGAGCTAGTGTAATACACTAACATTGTAACAGTTCACCTCCCGCAGTGTATCATCGCTCCCAGCATGACCCGGCCAACAGGCCTAGGCAAATGAAAAGAACAGTAAAATGGTCGTTAGATGACAGACAATCTTTGTATATTAATGTTGAGACTACTTGCAAAGGATGCTTTTCTTCCATAAAATCCCTTATATTACAAAAGCCTGCAAGATGTATAATTACAAGAAATCATGCTCCCATGATATAAGCGATGGTGAGCCTATACCATTGCAGTTGGCTGCTAATAATAAAGGAACGCACCAGGAATCTGTTTGTTACGTGTATGACTGAAAAACTTACACCCCATGGGCTCGCGCCATAACTGAACTAAAGCTGCTAGAGGACACAAGAAAACGAATGTAACCATACAAAGGGCCCATGTGAAGAATGCAAAAGAAGGCACATGTCATGTGTGCATGTCTAGGCCCCACATGCGCCACCACCGTCACGAGCAAGTGGCGGGTTACTTTCTATGTTCTCCACCAATCCTAACTCTACCTCACTTACTGCAAATATATATGCATATAACTAAATACTGTACTGGTTAAAACATAATGTATAAATAAGGTGCTCAGACTGGGTATAATCAAGACACATCCAGCAAAGTTTAAATGCATGTTTTGTAATGTTTTGAATAAGTATTATAAGAGTGTTCAAATGTTTGTGATGTCTTTACCTAAATCGGCAACACACGAGGAAGATACCTTTGTGAAATACGTGCAAGGCCATTCCCCCTCCCACCCTACGAAGGCTGCCAAGGCATGAGAGCAGAGACCGCGCCGCGCTGCGTTACCTCCCCCAACCAGACTGGAGTCGCTTCAAAGACTTGTAACCCCCTCTGTAGCACCCAAGGCCACCACCTGCCACATGCATTATTTACAGCACAGCAGTAAACCTCTGCCTGAACACACGCGCCCCCTCGTAAACCTCACAACCCACCGGACCATCTCAGACTTATGGCCCTGTGCAATCAAGACACCCAACACTTTGACAACACACAGCGGAACATCCATAACAACTTCTAACAAGGCAGAAAGACATGTACCACCCGTCCCAGGCCCTGAAGCTTAGCCCCTCGACCTATGGCCCCGGTCAACAGGACACTGGTAACCATGCCCTGACGTATTACCTCCAGTCCCCTCACAAGGTGCATTCCTCCTGTGTTGCATTAACCTGTTGTATAACCTATTGAAAGATTTACTAAAGAAGATAATATCAAAATGCCTGAATGACTGCGGTGTGCATGGCCTAGGGCTAATAAGTCAGGAAAAGACATTCATCTCTGCCACTGGCCGCGATGGCCCCACAACACCGCCTGGATGAACTCTGCCACCCTGCCAGGCCCAGCCCAACCCACGAGGCTGACCAGTGACGTCTTCCAGCCAAAGCCAACCACATCACAGCAGCACCTATAGTTAGTCGTCGCCACCCAATCCCCATGAACTTGTGCCCCCTATAGTGTGTAGGTTCTTATGACGTTTTTTGTAAATATATACGCCTGTCTTTGCTATTGTCAGACAGAGCGCTCTCGGAGTTTGCAGAGTCCTTTGCATGCCCTATTCTGATTGATAAACTCCCATTTACGCTCACCCGCACTCTGTCTTGGCCTTATTCCCATTTTGGGAGAGTCCTTCATTGTCTCTCATTGCTGGGAGGATCGTGCTGTTTGGGGACGCTTGCCTTCAGAACGAAGAAAAAAATTACCCATTTGTTTGAATATGGCAATCGCCGGATGTTCTCGGAGTGTTCATTATGAAATAAAAGTACTTTACAAATTGTACAGTTTTGCTATTTCTTTTAAAAGTATGGTTTTATATTCAAAATTGGGACACGCTGTGTTGTGAGATGATGTGTGTTTATATTCCGTGTTCTGCGTCAACTAACGTTATCACGTAGGTGATGATTGGGCATGTTTGGCTACGCTGCCCAGCAACGTCCTGGAGATAGGCATAGAATATCACTAGGTTTGGTGATGTCAGCCTCAGGGGTGGGGCATATGAATTAGTGCCGCCAGGGCAGTCCACCTTGGGTGATGTGGGCAAACAGATAAGATTATCACACGATGGCCGCACCCTGCTGCCTGATTTTGCATGCGTAAAAAAGAGGAAAACTATGGTAAGGTGCATAGGAAATGTTTGTACGATCGATCAACGTATGCTTAGAAACACATGCCCAAGCCCTCAGGACAATAATATTTCTTAGTGCACTATTCCTTTGATAGATCAATTTTTTGCTCCATTCGCTGCAGAGGATTTTCTAAAGCCTCTGTTTCTGTATTATTTTTAATGTCTGTATGGTGTGTTTAAAAGAAAACATTTGGTAAGTACACATACAGTAATGGGTAATAATTGCTTTATATAGAGAAGTGTAGTGTCTACCATTTGTATCACTGTTTTCACTCAATTCATCACGAGGAACATTTACTTCCAGGCATGCCAAAGTACTAGACATTTCTGTGTAAAAAAAAAAGAAATATTATTTTTACTGTACCTAATACAGAAATTTTATAAATATATAAAATAAATGTACTGTGCTAAATTTTGCAGTTACTGCTGCGTAGGTGTGCTGCTGATTTTTGCTGTGCAGTTTGCGTGAGGTAATTCTGTTGGAGGCATATTTATTTTGTTTTGGTATATTGCATTATGTTGCATATGTTATGCAATTGGACGGTCGGTGTCTTACATATACAGTTTCTACTTCTTATTTATTATTGAATGTAATGTAGGTATGTGCTGCTTTTTGAACATGTTCAGTGTTTTTATTGCATGATACAACAATGTAAGATACCGCCTGAATTTTTGGATAGTGTTGATGTTGACCGAGTCCGTCTACGAACATACGCATGGTCTGCAAACATCAGACCCACTAGCGCAGGTTGGGGGTTCAGTATGTTCTATGTTATATGTATATAAACTAAGGGAATCCTAGGAAACATTTATCCAATTTATATTGTCTATATCTATATTCAGTAAAAAAAGTTTGTTAAAGGGACGTTATGGTTAAGTTGCGCTACTAACAACCTATAAAATTCAGTAAAAAAAAGTTTGTTAAAGGGACGTTATGGTTAAGTTGCGCTACTAAAAACCTATGAAATTCAGTGAAAAAAACTTTGTTAAAGGGACGTTATGGTTCCAAGTAAAACCGAAAACCGCCTGAAATTCACCAGTTATGGTAAGCTAAGCAACCATAACTCGCGCCACCACCGTGCAGTGCTAAGACTAACACCCAGGACATCAAAGATGACATCACAAATGTCATTGATGACACCCAACAGCCTAGGCCTGGACCACACCCATCGCAGCCATGCAGTTTTCACTTTCACTCTGCATCTCTCAGAGGGTGGTGACCTTGAAAGAATGGTTGTGGAGCACATTTTAGACTTGGTAGCGCACCAGAAGTGAGCTAACATGCGTATATTGTTGGTTCCATGGGTGAGGTGATTGTTAGAACATCCTACAGTTTTCGGTGTATGGCTGGAGAAGCTGCAGTGACAAGTCCTGCAGTGTGCCCACTAGGTGCAGTGTTGGAATACTGTCAGTATAGAAAAGGGTAGGGTTCAACTGGATCTTCTATGTGCTTGGGTACTCTCCTTTGTGCAGACTGCTGGGAGGAGGCCCAGTGTTGTGAAGATTTAGTGGTTTAGTTGGCAGTGACACACTACTTTGTGAATGGAAGTGGGTAGGGGTGCCGGAGGCTGTGGTATGTTTGTGGCTAATGCTAACTGTTACATGTTTCCATATATCACTGTGTTAGGGTGCGAGGGTTGGGTGGAAGTGCTGCTGGCTTTGTTACATTTGTGGATTGTTGTTCCTGGCAAATGTTTGCATGCATGGCTCCATTATGTTGTGCTGGGTGTGGGAAAGGCTTAAACTGTTGGGTGCATGGCCAAAGTCGTGATGTGTGCCGCTCTGGATGATTTTGGATGATGAAATCATGGATTCTTTTGCAGAACTTTCTACTGGAGGTGCTTTTGAAGCACACGTGACGTGTACTCGGAGTATTTAATGGTACATACGAAGTGCTGTACAGAAATGATAGTGTTGGATGCAGAGGTCTTGGATGTGATTGGTGCAAGCATGTTTGAATATTTCACTGCACCCAATGAGGGAGTGCTGCAAAAAGAACACTGGAAAGGGAAGAATGGCTGTCCCTGCTTTACAGGGGTGCAGCCATCATTGTAGCTGGGAAAGCGCACGTGCCACACCCTGCCCTTCTGAGCATGGTGGGCATGGAAATTGAACTGTGGGGATTATCCAATCAGGTGTTCAATGTGTGGTTCACAGCAAGGGGCGGTGCTATTTTTTCCCACTACTCTGTATAGTGATGTTGACAGAGATGGATAGATGCACAGTGCTGATCGTGGGTGATACCTTTGTGCAAGATCTGCACAGGTATGCCATACAAAGAGGCATTACTGCTAATTTCAGGTTGGAAGGAGTGGAGGCTTTGTGGGGCAGTCTCTATGAGTGCAGTTTCGCGGTATGGTTCACCTTTGTGGATATGTGGCCTCTGTCGCTACTGTTGATGTTGTCGTGGTGCATTATACAGGTCTACATTTGGGTTACATGTCGTGTTGATGTTTGCTCCGTCACCTGAAGAAGTTGATTAATCCAGTGATGCAGATTTTTCCCACTGCCAATGTGATTTTCTCATGCATACCACCAAGAGGAGGATGGGTCCATGCTGGTGCCATGTGTCCCCAGCCAGAGCTCGGAAGGTGTCTTATAAACAGAAGCATGTGTGAATTTATGTGGACTGATGGGATGTTCTCCACCCACTATGAAATCATGAATTCGTAAAATATGCATTGTTTCCATCCAAATGGCATTTCTTTGACCGCCATTGGCAATGCTATTTTCTTTTACACTGTGCAAGAAACGCTGACCAGAATTTGGTAAAAATGTAAGGCAGAGAAGAAAATAGAAACTCATACAAAGAGAAAAAACAAAAAAGGTTCTTTGCAAGCATGTGGAAAAACAAGAAAAAAAACATGTCTTTTCAGAGCCACCACTAAAGACCAAATCCCCTACCCTGTTTCAACTTCCTTCCACCCTCCCGTTCCTAGCACGATAACTCTGAAAACTCTGTGGTAGTTTCAGGATTACACGTGTCACATCCAGGCCTTCTCAGGATGGCAGCCATGGCAATGGGACAGTGGAGGCTAAGGCATTGCTCAATAAGGTTTTGGGTTGTGGTGTGTACGCAAAAACTGTGGCAGAAGGTCTATTTATGCAGAGAAATACAGAAGCCTACGGTTGAAGTGTGCAAGGTAAGGGGCAGGCATCCTGTTTGTATGCATGCACTGTATGTACTTGTTTTACATTGCTAAGATACATTCATTGCTGCTTTTGTGCAATATTTTTACAAATATTCTAGGAAATGGGTTAGTTTGGAAAAAAGTCTGTGAAGTGTGCACGGTAAGTGGCAGGCATCCTGTTTTTATATATGTAATGTGTGTACTTGGTTTAGATTCCTAAGATACATTCAGTGCTGCTTTTGTGCGATATTTTTATGATTTATGTAGGAGATGGGTTAGTACGGAAAAACATTTGTAGCATTGTTGGAAGGAAAGAAGAGAGTTCCTGTTTGGATAGTACACTGGCTGATATGGATAAATGAAAACGTTGAAAGCATACACCATTGAAGTGGCACTTGATTTTAGGTGATGGGAGACAAAACAGCATGTTTTTCAAGTACGTTATGGATGTTCAGTGGCAGATACCGTGCTCAGAGGCACTTGTAACAGAGTTGTAAACATACTGTACAAAAAGTATTCATACCTCTACTTTGTGGTGATGGGTGCCCATGTGGATGAATGTGGATGCAGAAATCTTGAATAGTTTTACTGAACTTTCTACTGGAAATGCTTTCTATTCACACGACACTTGCAGTCTGAATATGTAACGGTACATATTAACTGTTGTACAGAACTGACAGTGTTAGATGCTAATGTCTTGGCTGTGATTGGTGGATGCGTGTGTGACTATTTAACAGTACAGTACCCAATGAGGTAGTGCTGGACAAAAAATATCAGAAAGGGAAGAAGGACTGCTCCTGCTTTATTGGGGCACCAAGTGGGTACAGTCTGCGCTTCTCAGCATGCTGGCCAATGGGAATGGGACTGTGGGGATTATCAAATCAGGTACTGAGGGTGTGGTTCATAGGAAGGGGCGGTAATACTGTTTTCCATTATTCTGTGTAGTGAGGCAGGCTGACATGGAGATACGCACTGTGTTGATTTTGGGTGATGCCTTTGAGGTAGATATGCAAAGGTATGCCCAGGAAAGAGACTTTGATGGTGATTTCATTTTGGAAGGAGTGGAGGCATTGTGGTGCACTGTCGATGTCTGCAGTTTCGGCGCTATGCTTGCACTTTGCAGAGAAGTGGCCAGTTCTGCAACTGTTCATATTGCCGTCGTACAGTACGGCGGCATGCATTTGGGTTATGTGACTTGTTCACGTTTGTTCCATACACTGAAGAGGTTGATGCTGTTAAGTAACTTCAATTCAGCAATCCCACTAAGTCAGTGCCTCGTCTGGGCTGCCCAAGGGAAGCCCTTATTTATATATTTTTATGACAAGTTATACTCTGGATGATAAACCCTTATATAACGCCCCTCTCTATGAATCCCCCTGACCTCACTGAGCCGAGAAGTAGGTTTGTTTTGCAATTTAAAAGATTTATTGGAAAAATTAAACATATATATATATATCACACTTTTATAATAAATTAATATTTGATAGCACCCTTATGAATATAATGCTGATCAACAATAGACAATCTGACACTAGCACACTTTTTTACAATCAATGAGGAGTTTGTATAGGAAGGATAAGGTAGCAGAAAATACTTTTATGGTTTCCAGGAAAAACAATGAGGGAAAAATGCAGCACAGAAATAAACTTGATATGATTTCAACAAAAGATAATATGATCACTTTTTCTTTGACAATTCTCTCCCCCCTATGCAAGATAAGGTGATGGAAGGAGAGCACACAATTCTCAGGAATACAAAATGCAATACAAATTTCCAGTTCCCGCCAGCGAGCTTAGAGGAAAACAGGTATGATTTTAAAGCAGGCAAGATCCTTTTAAATGTGGTGGCAATGAAGTGAAAAATATGCTGAAAATGCTTTTAATTCCCTCTAGAGGTTCAGGGTGAGTGAGAGATACTTTAAATCAGTTCAGGTCAGCCCTACCAATGATTCAGGGATGGTTATCAGGTTGAAAACGGGATTCAGTAATGGAAGCAAAAGACAGATATTTTTACACGTGGTTGAAATGAAGCAAACTGTCAATTCGCTGAACTTTTTTCTGAGTGCGTCAATCGCGATTACGGAGGAACTATAAGGAGTAGCAAGTCGGTTTTAGGCTTGTTGGAAAGGTTAGAATCTTAGCTTTAAGATGAAAGTTAAACTCGGGAATCTGAAAGAAAAAGTTGACATCTGGATATGGTTTTGGGTTCCCCTGGTTCCGGTTCTGGGCCGCCCCCCTTTTTTGGAGGCAGTCACCAGGATGGGTTAGGACTAGGGGGTTTTGGTATTGTTGGTTCTGGGATAGGATGATGCACGGCGACAGCTCGATCCCCACATCTATCCAGTCTATTGATTCGGTTTTAGGTTCCCCTGGTTCCGGTTCTGGGCCGCCCCCCCCTTTTTGGAGGCAGTCACCAGGATGGGTTTGAACCAGGGGTTTTCGGTATTGTTGGTTCTGGGATAGAATGATCGGCGGCGACAGCTCGATCCCCACATCTACCCAGTCTATTGATTCGGTTTTAGGTTCCCCTGGTTCTGGTTCTGGGCCGCCCCCCCCCTTTTTGGAGGCAGTCACCAGGATGGGTTTGAACCAGGGGTTTTCGGTATTGTTGGTTCTGGGATAGGATGATGGGCGGCGACAGCTCAATCCCCACATCTACCCAGTCTGGATTGGAATCCCTTGGGACCCATTTTTCCTTGGGAGGAGTTCCCCCATCTCTGAAGGAAAAGATCCTTTCCCCAGCATCCTCTTGGGATCCCTCTCCCTCAAATTGGAAGATCTGTACCTCCTCCTCAAAGTGGGTCTGTTTGGGTACTTTGTTTCTCCTACCCCCGCTCTGCTCCTTGGGAGGCAGACTTTCAGGGGCAGGAGATTGTGTTTCCGGTTCCTGGGTTTCCAGGGGCTGTTTACAAGTGGGGAGGGAAGCTTCCTCCAAGGCTTTACACCCCCCTTCCCCTTGTGCCTCCTCCCTGGGAACCGGTGGGTTATCGGGGTGCGGCCCCCATCATTGTTCTGGAGCACCAGGCCCAGAGTTTGGTGCATTCTGTGCCGGCATGCCCATCTGAGGGTTCTGCTGAGCCCTTAGCACGCGACCCAGTTCCTGTGCCATATTGTGGACCTGGCGCCCAAGTTGGGAAACCCGCTCAGGCTGATACAGGGTTCTGTTTTCTCCCCTGGGCTGATCCAGGGAAGGGTAGCTATCCCTTCTCTGGTAGAACCCTGGGTTGTGAAGATTTGGGTACCCCTCCACCCCTGGCCTCCCCTCTCCCGGATTCAGTTGTCTGGGCTCAGGGAATTGGGGAAAGAAGGATGGATGATTTTGGGGCTGGAAGTTGGGTGGATACCTGGGAAACAAGTTCTGCCCAGGATTTGGTGAATTTCTGCCCTCCTGTGGGAAGTTAGGAGGGAAGTTCCCTGGGTCAGGTGCTTGGCTGGATCCCCCACCTTGTGCTGGAGGAGTCCACACGTAACCAAGGATGGGTCTATTTCCGTTGTAGCGGGGACTTACATAGTCAGGGGAGCGAGGGACCCCATTTGTGGGATTACCTCCTTGACTCCCTGTCTGTGACTGGCCCGAGGGCCTTCTGGGCTGTGAATTATTCGGTACAGGCAGGTTTTTAGGCCCCCCCCATCTCCAAATCTAAAACGGGGGCAACCTTTACCTCTGCCACCTTGACAGCAGCAGGGGTGCTGTTGGTTTTGGGGTTTTTGGGCTGATTCGTATTTTCCACCGGTTTCTGTACCTCATAGATGCGGGTGGCTTGCTCAATGACCCATTCTAAAGATCTTTTCTCGTGAAAGTTGGGTCATTATGTATTTGGGTAAGGCATGGAAAAACGTATTAACAAATTCTTTACTGTCCGTGCGTACCCTTTTTGTAGTCTGCGCAAAAGCACGCTTTAACTCCTGCACAAATTCTTGTGGGGCCTGATCCTCCCCACATTGCAAATTGTAGGCTGCCTTGCGAGCCTCTTGGGGATTTCTGTGAACAGAAAAATGTTTCAAGATGGCCGCCCTGTAGGTGGACCATCTTGAATGATTTTGGTCCTCCAGCCCCGCAAAGAAACTGGAGTATTCTGGGGAGAATGTCCATTTGACATACTGAATGCAGCTACTGCTGTCTTTCAAATGGAAAGTCTCCATCATTTGCTCATAAAGCTCCAAGTGTTCCCAAACAGAATACTTGGCGTTCTTGTGATAAGGGGTGATGACACTCCTTATTGCCTTGATCTGCTTTAAGGGGTCCTTAAGCAAGGCCTTTTTGCCTTATTGGCCTTTTTGGTTCGGGTAACCCTAGTCCACTCATCCTCTGACTCAGAGGCACTGCTCCCAGAGGTGCCCGTCTGATCTTCCAGTTTTTCCCGGATTCTGCGAGCCTGGGAATGGCTGGCAGAATGTGGGGACCTAGTCTCCTGTGTCCTGGGCCGCTCAGAGGAGTCTTCAGATCCCTCCTTGCTGCCAGGATTTGATGGGTACCCCCCCACTGACCTAACTGGGCAGAGGTTTTTAGGATGCCGTTAATGGGCTTACTTTCCTGGGGTTCCCCACTAAATTGCACTGTATTTGGGTGCCCATACCCGGATGCCCGCCCATCCATTCCTGGGAGGTACTGGCCTATGAACCCCATACTTTTGGCTGGATAGTAATCTGCCCTCCCTGTGGCCCTGTGCTCATGTGCGCCAGGGGACATGGGGGTGGCAGAGTCCAAGGAATGGGAGAGATGAAGGCCTCTGGTACTAGGGTTCCTGAGGTTATGCTCAGGTGTATCCCTTTCCCAGCGAACTTCATCTCTGTCAGCCCCTGCTCCCTGTTGCAATGCAAGAGCCTGTGCTTTCAGTTCCTCAGTTAAGATCTTACTAGACTCTATCAGTCTCTCCTGCATGGCTACCTGTTGCTGGAGCCTATCATTGTGCTGACAGAGAGCCTCATTTTCTCTCTGCGCTTCCTGGTTGGTCCTGGAATACTGGGCCAGTCTTTGCTGCACTAGCGTTACCTCCTGAGTCCCATCCCTACTGGCCTGTTCCTTTCTTGCCAGAGCATCTTCCACCCTCCTGGTGTGCTTTAACAGGTTCTGATGCTCTTTTTGGAGGTCACCCAGTCCCTGGAGGGCCAAGTGATTTTCTTCAATTTTTTCTTTTAATTGGCACACTTCCTGGCCTAAGGTGTCCCTTTCCTGACTAAGAGCCTGCATCTGTGCCGCCAGGTCGTCCCTCTGCCTTTGAAAGGCACCAGCTTTCTGGCGTTCTTGATCAAACTCTGCCTGGGTATCCAGGTATTTCAAAATCAGTTTATTGCTCTCTGTCTTCTCCCTATCTAGGTGGCTTTGCAGGGTGACTACCTGTTCTGCGCATGCCCTATTGAAGTCCAGTTGTTGCTCCAGCTTTTTCTGGCTCTGCAGTAGGGCATCCCAACCTTCTTGGTACTCCTTCTGAAAGGCCAGAAATCTGTTATCCTGGTCAGACTTTTCCTGTTGCAGGATATCCATATCCTCCTTTATTTTAATAATACACTGCCTACTATCATTTTCTGACTCCTGGCTCCTCTGCAGCCTCTGCTCAGAAGAGACCAGGTCAGATTGGGCCTTCTCTAATGCCATCAGTTGCCTATTTGCCAGATCTTGGCTTTCAGCACATTTGTCCTGTATGGCTCCCATATATAAATATAAATATGCCGCTACCCTGGCAACCTTGTTGTGCTCATCCTTGGCCTTAGGGGCCATATATAGTTCACTCAGGGCCACATGTAAGGGACCCTGATCTCTCCATGTATCTGACCCTGTTTCAGTGATCTGGGGTGCGATTGCCTGCAACCAGACCGCCTGGTCCTGATGAGCCCACTCACCTCTCACAAATAGCTTATGTAAGAGGTGTTCTCTGGCTATTTTGATATCTACCAAGGTCGTCATTCTGGAAATTGATTTCCTTCCTGACTTACAGAAGTTTGTATTTTATTTTGCAAAACAGACCGTTTCCTTAGAGCGTTCCTTTGAGGGGTGTTTTTACAGTGTAACACGGCGTGGTGATCCAACAGAATTTATATATCCTGTCAGCACACTGTATTAATCTGCACAAGTGATAGATCTAATCCAGAGTCCCCGGCTCGCGCCCCCAATCTGTTAAGTGACTTCAATTCCGAAATCCCACTAAGTCAGTGCCTCGTCTGGGACGCCCAAGTGAAGCCCTTATTTATATGTTTTTATGACAAGTTATACTCTGGATGATAAACCCTTATATAACACCCCTCTCTTTGAATCCCCCTGACCTCACTGAGCCAAGAAGTAGGTTTGTTTTGCAATTTAAAAGATTTATTGGAAAAATTAAACAATATATATATATATATCACACTTTTATAATAAATTAATATTTGATCGCACCCTTATGAATATGATGTTGATCAACAATAGATAATCTGACACTAGCACACTTCTTTACAATCAATGAGGAGTTAGTATAGGAAGGATAAGGTAGCAGAAAATACTTTTATGGTTTCCAGGAAAAGCAATGAGGGAAAAATGCAGCACAGAAATAAACTTGATATGATTTCAACAAAAGATAATATGATCACTTTTTCTTTGGCAATTCCCTCCCCCCCCATGCAAGATAAGGAGATGGAAGGAGAGCACACAATTGTCAGGAATACAAAATGCAATACAAATTTCCAGTTCCCCCCAGCGAGCTTTGAGGAAAACAGGTATGATTTTAAAGCAGGCAAGATCCTTTTAAATGTGGTGGCAATGAAGTGAAAAATATGCTGAAAATGCTTTTAATTCCCTCTAGAGGTTCACGGTGATTGAGAGATACTTTAAATCAGTTCAGGTCAGCCCTACCAATGATTCAGGGATGGTTATCAGGTTGAAAACGGGATTCAGTAATGGAAGCAAAAGACAGATATTTTTACACGTGGTTGAAATGAAGCAAACTGTCAATTTGCGGCACTTTTTTCCGAGTGCGTCGATCGCGATTACGGAGGAACTATAAGGAGTAGCAAGTCGGTTTTGGGCTTAGAAAGCTTAGAATCTTAGCGGTTCAAAAGATACGGACGATTTAATGGAGGTAGATTCTCAAAATAAAAGTAAAGCTCAGAATGACAGATGACAGTTTTGCAGAATGGACACACGATTTCTTATGATGCAGTTCTAAATAGGTTAAAATAGTTTGAATTAGATTATTTTAAACTAAGAGATTGGTTTTGCACAATTCTAGCTGAGTACTCACACTATGAATTTGAAATAGGCCGTTAGGGTCTGGTCAGGTTTAGACTGGACTCCTGGTGGGTGGTTCTGAAGTCACAGCTCTCTGGGTCAGCTCTGCTCTGCACTTCACAGCGGTCTGGTCTGGGTCTCTCTGGTTCTGGTCTCTCTAGATACAGCACTGCTTTCTGGGTCTGCTACCGGTTCTGGCAAAAGTTCTTGGCAAAGAATCCAACAGCTCGCCCGGCTGTATAATAGTTTGGTTGGATTGCTGGATTCTGAAGGCCGGCTGAGAAGAGTTCTCAGCTTGTGGGTTAGGCCTTTGCTTTAAGTTCTGTAGTCTATCTGGAGTCTAAGTTCTGGATGTTCCTTCTAGATGTTGTGTGGTCTGGCAAAATGCTCTGCAAGAAAATGGAAAATGAATGTCTTGCCTGTCCAAGCAGTCTCTTTTTATGTGTTCTGCAAGTGGGTGTGTGCGTGGGCATAACTAAGCCTGCCCCTCACAATTTATCATTGGCCAAGTCCTCCTCTCTCCCTTGATTGGGGGAAGGAATGGAGTGTCATCAGGCATTAATTTTATGGCATACAGAAAGAACACTCCCCTTTGCATTTACTTAGAAAATGAATTTTTCATAACTAACAGGTTTCCCAGATACACACGTCATTGAAATTACATACACATTTCACAGATTAATTTAAGATACACTCTCGCCCAACTCTGATCCCCCTCAGAGCCTGGGTTCAAAAATGGCAACATTTTGTGCTTTTTAGTGACTTTTGCCATATTGGTTTTTCCTCAAAATGCACACAGACCTGCACCCCTTCCCTGAGCATATTACTGGAAATTACTATGTCTCTATCCTAAACACAGTGCCGGCAATATTAATAAATAGCGCGGTTCGGTCCCAGAACACCGCAAAAAGTGAAGTTTGGTCTCAGACCGTGAGGGTATTTTCCATATTAAGGACCTCCAAATTGTACATTTCTGTGAGCTTAATACAAGATTTTATAAGCAATTTATCTTAAACATATATTTGCTACAATATGAATCCACAATCCAGTCTGGCCGGCCCCCAGAAGCTTGGTGAGTCAGAGATCACAGGCCTCTCCTTCTTGGCAGGGCAGCTGTTGCCACCTACACCCTAATCTGCATTTCTATTCAATTGAAAGGGTCTATTGTGTTGGGACCTGCAAACTGCAGGGTAAACTCCTCCCTCTCAATCAACAGGGCCATGTGATATCCTGGGCTGTTGTGTGTGTCTCTGAGGTGTTAATGGTTCTCAGGAAAAGCAAGTCTTTTGAACTTTTAATTGCATAAGACCCCCTTCTGTTCACTGCACAGTTCTGCAAGACATCTCTCCTGTCAGGATTTATAGAGCGCCAGCGCCGGTCAGTGTCCAATGCCGGTACTGCACCTATTTTTGACAGCTGTCTTGAATTAAAACATTTCAAAAAGAAAGGATTTTACTTGATAGTATATGATCCTTGCTTGACATGGCATTGATGTGGATCTGCAGTAGAGTAAAGTAAAACACTGAAAAATAGTTGGATTTTTGTTTGGTGGTTTCTGGCCCATGAGCTTAGCAATTTTTGACATTAATAAAAACGGATTTTGAACAGAACCATCTTTCTTTGCACTGGTGGGTGGCAGGTCAGGGGACCATTTTGGTGTGCGCAAAACTGCGCAGTTCTCCTGGATTCTGGCACAAATGTGGGCTTTTGCGCCATCTTGGATTTCCTAAGCCCACAGCACCAAATGTTGCAGCATAAAAACTTGAACGTGGGTCAAGACACCCAACAATGCATGCAGTGAAGAGGCATTTTCCCACTGCCCAGGTGGTTTTCTCAGCCGTAACACCAAGATGAGTATGGGAATATCCTAATGTCTCTTGTTCCCAGCAAGAGGCTGGAAGGTGTCTCATCAGCAGAATCATGTGTGATTTTTTTGTCCGCTTGTGGGATGTTCTTCTGCAACAATGACATCCTTAATTCTCGAAATGCTGAGTTTTTCCCATGCAAATGGCATTTCTTTGTCCAGCATTGGTGATGCTGTTTTGTTTGCTCATCTACAGGAGGTGTTGAAAAGTTTACTGTAAGAGTGTGAGGTGGAGAAAAAAACCCTATAAAAACCACAAAATAAGGTGTTTCTCTAGAAGCGTCTAAAAATAAAAAAGGCTCTTTTCAGAGCCACCACTAAAGATGAAATCCCCTACCCTGGTTGCAATTTATTCCCTCACACCCGCACACAGCACAAAAGCCACAACAGGGGCTCTTGAGGATGGCGGGCATGGAAATGGGACTGTGGAGGCTAAGTGATTGCACAATAATGTTTCTGGGTGTGGTGTCTACGCAGAGGAATGTTGTACAGAACTTATAGTGTTACATGGAGAGCTCTTTAATGTGATTGGTGGATGCGTGTGTGACTATTTAACAGTACCCAATGAGGACATGCTGGAAAGAAGATAGTGGAAAGGGAAGAAGGACTGTTCCTGCTTACCTGGGGCGTGGCCCTCGCAGTACTTGAGGAAGCGCACGTGCCACACACTACTATTTTCAGCATGCTGCCATAGCAATGGGACAGTGTGGATTATCGGTACTGAGGGTGAGGTTCGCAGGAAGGGGTGTTAATACTTTTCTCCATTGCTGTTCATGGTGAGCCAGCCTGACATGGTTGCCATTACTCGCAAAGGGAATGTAGCACAGCAGAATTGGTCCGAAATCAATTACAGGTCAAAGCTATGTGGCCCACTACTGTGTTCTGAAAAGCTACAAGCAGAATACAGCACAGCTCTGGGGTGTGGCCTTTTGTAGGGCTGCTGTGGAGACCTTGCAACCAGAAAAGAGGCCTACATCGTTCAACCAAAAACATACATGTGCAATGGCACATTGTGGGGTGTTTGTAAGCGTGTACGTTCCCATTAACATTCCACAGATTGCAGAACATTGCACTTTTCTGCTGTCCCAGGGTTCAGATCGTGTCTGTGAAATAAGGGCCCACGCAAAGCATAGGTGTGGTCGCAGGGTGACATCGCAAATGTTCTCGTTTAGGACGGCTGTCCTCAGGATGCCTTTTGGCCAGAATATTTTGTGCGCATGTGCAAAGGTGTCCTATGCACACCATTGGGATCTCTGGACTGCTTTATAATGTGGCACAGATGCGCCGACCATATTGGGACAAGTTGAGTGTTTGTAGGGTATAGCAGGTTGGATGATTATGTTTAGCTACCTTTAGTACGTGGATGGCCACCTCAAACTACTTAAAGTTTGTCACAAGTTTCTTTGCATATGCTGGACAGGGGCGTTATTACCAGGAGACAGAGGAGGAGATACGCATGCGCGTACTCGTGCAATGGACAAACGTCCGCTCCTATAGCTAATTATAGGTGTTTTGCAAGATGCGGACATGCAGTTCGTACTGACATCTTACGGATGCCTCCATTCTGATTGCGGATAGGCCGGGCAGGTGTGGTGTCCACAGGACACCTCCCTTTTGCTTAATTGCAGTCATTGACACCAGTACTGTGCGCTACTGAGTCATAACAGGATTTTCAAAACAAAGGAAAAGCCAGATATACTCTCAACAACAATTTACATATCAACCTTTATTTCCACACATTCACAAATACTATTAGGAAAGGGAAGGGGTAGCAGAAGTGGATACATATCGTGGGGAATTGGGGATTTGTACAAGTTGGTCGTGAGGGGAGGAAGGGATTGAGGTATCATCGTAACGTCTCTGATCACACGGATTTTGAGGGGATGGTGGGCTGTGAAATGGGGAAGGGGTGCACGTGCAGGTCGTGCAGTGGTATTTTATTTTGTCCATAATATGTCCTTGTATGTAATCTTTTAAGGCGGCATAATTGTTCACCAATTCCTCCATTTTGGCTTCCAGGCTGTCCACTTTGCCATTTACAGAGTTTATTTCCTTTCCTGTGCCTCTATGCTGTTGTGGAAGGGGTGCAGCTTGTGCTGCATTGCTTTCCTTTCCAATATGTTCTCTTAAAGAAAACAATCTGTTAGGTGTACATGAAGCAATAGATATTAAATATTTTACTTTTTAGACTGTGGTGCGTACCAATGGTGTTACTATCGTAAGTCATTTCGTCATGAGGGAAATCTCTTCCAGGCACGCTAAGGTGCTTGCCATTGCTGCGTGAAAAAAGAAACATTATGGTTATCTACCATTGTATACTGACCACCTATCCAATTATCAGACAAACTTTAGTGTGCTTACTACGTTGGAGTGACGTTCTGGTGTTAGTACTTTCCAGTCCTTACTCTAGCCATTCGTTCTTTGTTCCTATGTAAAGCAGCAGTGCGGTAAGATTGTTGAAGGCAAACGTCGCTTCTCTTGGTGGTGCAATCCCTTATGCAATCCGCTATGTGTACTCCCTACGCCTTTGTTCTGTTTCTCTCCTAAGTACACAGTTTGTACACCTACTCTATTTTCCCTTGCAATTCAATGGCATTTGTGATGTCATCTTTGATGTCCTGGGTGTTAGTCTTAGCAGTGCACGGTGGTGGCACAAGTTATGGTTGCTTAGCTTACCATAACTGGCGAATTTATGAGGTTTTTCTGTTTTACCTGTAACCATAACATCCCTGTAACAACATGTTTCCATTGAATTTCATTGGTTTTTACTAGTACTAGTGCAACTTAACTATGATGTCCCTTTAACAATTTGTTTTCACTGAATATATATATACATATATATATATATATATATATATATATATATATATATATATATATATATATATATATATATATATATATATATATATAAAAGTCCATTTGAGCCAAGGCACACATTCCACAACACCATCTAGCATGATATGATATGATATGATATGATATGATATGGCATTTATAACGCACCGATGCACAAGTGTTTGTGTATAGGCGATGATAGTAGCCATTGCTGGAAGCTCACCTCCAGTTCTGAGCCACAACAGCAAGGCATAGTGGGTATGCAAATTAGCACATATGCAAACCTTTTTCTCCAGGAAATTGTCTTTGTCTAAGGGGGCAGTGCTACTCTATACATAGCTTAATCAACCCAAGGCAGACATTTGCAAGGCTGCCAGGAAAACTACATACCCGGTCTCACCCTTATCATGGATCATTAGTGCAGTATAGACCCGACAGCCTTGTGGTTGGAGCATTTGGCCATGTTTTCACAACACCAATAAAGTTATGTTGGGTTTTAAAAGGTTTGGAAAAAACCATTTCACCTGAAATGTGAAAGTAGGAAAGTCCATTTGAGCCAAGTCACACATTACATATATATATACATATATTGTGGTTCTCTAGTTAAGGTTAAATGATGCTTTGCATTGGAAAATGCACAAATATATTTTCCTTTCTAAATTTTGTTCTCGTCATTAAAATCTCACCAATTGAAATGCGACTGATCTGCAAAACCAAACACCCATGTCCAATTTAGTGGTATGGTATATAAGGAAGGCATGATATTGACAGTAAGATAGACACAGGTGCCCACAGTTCAAGGGTGTTTTTTGAACTTCAATGACGGTGTGATAAACGCCTATCTAATCCTAAATCTACAGATGGTTGCAAGCTAAGACCATCAAATTATAATAATGCAGTCCAAGTGGGGTCTCATAAAAGTAAACAGCCCTATACTAAAAAATCTATGCCAATCCTTTTCGTTAAATACAAATAGTGTGAGATAGTGTTCATGAAAAAGAAAGAAGTGTTCACAAAATGATATATCAGGATGTTCAGGCCATTGGCCTCCCTTGCCCATATTTTCAGCACGGGACATGGTAGTTCACTCGATCAAAGCATACACTCTTGCTTCTTTGGCAGGAGGATACATTTCCGTTACCCGCATCAGGGCCTTCTGTACCCAAGTCTCTTTACTACAAAGTTTCTTGATTCATAGGGCCTGATATACCAAAACAAAACACAAAGTTCCTTTCCTTTTATGCATACTCAATTCTTGTGATTAACTCTGGATCCCCCTCAGTCGGGCTCAGATCCCTTTTATATCATGATAGTTACTGTGGATCCCCCTCTTCCGGGCTCATATCCCCCTTTTCACAATGTTCAGAGAATTTTCTTTCTTGGGTGAGTCGCGTTTCACCCTGGATCCCCCTCAGCCAGGCTCAATCCTTACTCTGACACAAATATTCTCCTTCAGCCACGCCCAGACCAATTTCAGTTCGCATTAAACTATCGAAGACTTTCGAATGTGCACAGGGTTTAGCTTGACCGTTGCAGGACCACTTCGATCTCCAAATTCCCTTTTCACTATTGCCAACCCGTTGGATACCTAACATAGACCTTCAAATGATCACCCACGTGGCACCGGACCACTCTGTCTATGGTATCTTTCTTGACTTCCAAAAATTCAATCACTCCCCTGGTTTTCAATTATATTCATGTCACTCGTTACATACTTTTCACACACAGTTCTCTTTAGATTTCTTCATACAATGTTGCCCTTCACAACCTTGGTTCTAGCACAGGCTGGTCTGGTATCAGTCTCTCTGACTCACCAGCTGCGCTGTCTTTACTGGCGCAGCTTTGTTGTAGGAGCCAATGACAGTACCACAGCAGCAACCGTTCCTCCCCGCCTTGGTTATCGATGTGGGAGAACCCCGGGTACCTCCGAGGCACAATGCAGGTTTCTTTAGCTTTAGTTCCCAGTCATAGGTTTCTTATTTCACGAAAGTAATGGTCTGAAAAGGTGAAGGGCACATCCCTCTTTGCAACCCTATCTGGTCTTGCCGTCTTTCTTCTTGTATTAAAATGCCATCTTGGAATCGCTCTTCCTTGTGTGCTTTGCCGTGCTCAGAGTGTGCTTTCATGCTACGCCTTTTATCTTTGTGGGGAAGTGTGATGAAGTCAGGTGTGCATAATGATCAGTAATTACCTGACCTTGCCAGAGCATTGTATTGGGACATGTTAGGTATAAGGCTTTGGTGTTAGTCCGTTTTCACTCACGGTGAGCTGTCTGTGAGAAAGTGTTCATGTTGGGAAAGGGAGGAGGGGGTTGAGTTCCTAAGTATCCTACCTGGTAGAATGGTTAAAGGGTATTATAGGGAAGGGGATACCGTGTCCTACTTACGGTGTCCCACTCCCTGAAGATGCCTCATACAGGTGATCCTCCCGCACTGGTCCAGCCTCAGGAACTGGATCCAAAAGCGAACGCTGTGCCCTGGCCACCTGGATGACAGAACTCGGGGACTAGCGGGTGAGACACCTTCAGGTTTGTCACATGTATCACTTGCTTATAAAGCGCAAACAATCACCTTGACAAGGCATCTGGGTGCTCAAAGTTTCTTCATCCATTTCATACCTAAGATGACTGCTTAAAAATTCACTTTTCAGCCCATGTTATCTCAAAATGGACCACTTCAATCTTCAAGATTCTTGGCACGAACCTGGCACTTAGGCTGAAGAGTGGACACTGCAAAAATGTTCTAAATCAAATCAGGAAAACTTGTCTACTTTTTACTGCCAAATAAATGTGTCACTATTTCCACAGATGCACAGAAGATGCGGAAGGGCATAAGAAATTAAGTTTATACCGCTCACGACCCACACGCATCTGCAAACAGCAAACCCAACATAGGATGCATGTGCAGGAAGGTTGGAAGGGCAAACATAATTAACTTTTTACCTCCTTACACTCAAAAATATCTGCAGAAACCATACTCAACACGTTAGAGGGACAAACAGCTGTACGCATTATATTGCAGGACATTTACAATCCTCCACAGCATCCAACACACAAACACACACATTCCCCTCCTCCCAACTACCCCTCCCATTAAAAAAGTCATAAGGAAACAGTCTCAAAAAGGATGTACTGGCTCTATGTTCTATGGCACACGGACTCAACAATATACCGTACAACCCACAATATATTAAAAATAAACAAGGATTTACTACAACACAACAGGCAAAACATCCAAATTATGGGTTATAAAATGGAGTTACCATGGTAAATTAAATGGACCCCATCTCCACAGAAAGCATACAGGTCATTTCTGTAGATGTTGAACTGGCACGTGTGCAACATTCTGTGATCGTGCATTAAGGAACACATGCAATCGCTCACATTCCCATCATCAATATTGTAATGCACAGCTGTTCCTCTGCCCAAGGAAAAACAGTTTGGCCTCATGGGAACTGCACATAAACACTCCAGATCAGCCATGATGTGCTGTAGAAGGTCTGTGTCCTTGGTTTAACCAAGTTTCCTCTCATGACATATAGGACTAGCACATTGGGCAGACTATTACATTTGCCATTAGCACCCTGGGTGGGGGTGTCAGAACGTGGGCTGTATTTTCTGGTGAACCCATAGGCCCTTTAAGACGAGGTAACAGTATATGAGATGAATGGGGATGCAGATCTTGCGCAAACATCAATAATCAGATCGACTCAGGAAGTTTGGCAAAACCACAGCTGTTTTATTAACAATGATCTAAAACAGGAAGTAAAACGGACGTTCGCTCAAGTCTATCAATGCATTTCATAAAAAATTATACTTTTATAACAAAAACTCATAAGTGACATCATACTATGTCGCAAAATAAGAAAGCCTACTAGGGGATGTTATAGGCTTAAAGGCAACATCTAAATATATTCTTTCTATAAGGGCGGGAATCGTGATTGGGTCTCTAAGGTCAGGTGGACAACTAAGCCCACCCCAAGTGCAAGTCATCTTACGTGTTAGACTAATACAAAATGTTCTATTGACTTCTCAAACTATGGGGCTCTTTGGTACGTGGCCCTCTACAATTGGTTGGCACACGTGTACCCTTCTGGAATATTACACTTGCGAGCAGCACGCAAGCTGGTACCCCAGGTGCTCGGGGGTTGGCCTGGTCATGTCTCTCCACCCAAATAGCCCAACATCCATCATCACTCCTGCGGTATGCCATTCAATTACTATGTTTATACTCGGCCTTGCAAAGGCTCTCTGTGCCTGAGAATAAAAGGGAGTAAAGGCATGGTCTTATTTTCTGGTCTCGGTGTAGGTCGCCCCTAAGTCTATTTTCATCTGACCATGTGACTAAAGACCTCATTTTGAGCTCCTTCGTTGCATTTAATATTATTAAATGAAGAAAATCTGGCGCTTCTGGTGTTTTTCCATTACACCTCAAACAGGAGCTCAGCTCGCTTCTCACGTTCATTATAACTTATTGAGTAGATAACCAGGCTCTTGGCAGCCCCAACTCTTGACACTGGGCCAGGCAAGCCTTCTCGAATCTTCCCTCGCCATTAACTATTCTATTCTGCTGTGCCACACTTCCAGCCCTTTCATTCACAGGGTCCAAGTTTGCAAAAATGCATCAAGGAACATCCAGATTCAATACATTCCTATGTATATATATATATTGGCCGCACCGCCTGCAATCTATTCACTATTTAGCAAGCCTCATGATTACTTTGTCTACTTGGGTTACTGCGTCTGTACATTTGTAAAATGGCTTTACGATCTAGAACTGGTTTGTGATGTCATGTTACTGCCAGAGCTCCGCATATGACTATGCCTTCTTCCCAGCCATCTGGAGAAAGTACTGTTCCCCAGATCTGCATCTGTCCTCTCTCCTTGCATCTTCATATTTCTTCATCAGTTTTTCCCTGGCAATTGAGCTTCTTATTTAGCTCCCATCTGATTCCTGCTCCTTTCATTCAAGGCTGCTTGTATTTTATCACATGATCTCTGGTGTGTGCTCTTGCTCTTGTCTTCAAATCTTGGACATAATCATCTTCTTCTGCAGCTGACCATTCCGTCACCCATACCAAAGATGATGTTCAACCCTGGAATTGACCTCTTGCATGGCAGAGTTCAAGGTGAGTCAAGCAATGAGATGTCTGGACATTTATTTCTATAGCTATGAATATCTTGGACTTTCCCATAGCATAAGGTAGGGGAGCACATACATAGAAATCTTCCTCAGAGGCTCTCTTTCCTACCTCCTTCATGTGTTGATAAGACATGTTGTTCCCCAAATGTGCTGTACTGTTACGGCCGCTTTGTGCGCACGACGGCGGCCATGCTCACTATGGCAATGATGGAGACGCATCGCGTTCCTTGCCTCTGCTACCACTAAAATGGTGAACACAAGGAAAAGCAGCACACTAGTGGTTACAATCAGCCTGTACCAGCAGGCTCCGCCCCCTACTATGGAGAACGAATTTATGCTGGATGCCTCTTCGACTCAACGCGTTGCTACTGTCGTCAGAAGCCACGCTCGTAAGTCGGTTCGGTTAGACTCGTTTAGTTTCTAATCAGGAAGACTTAAATCTTAAACCTTTTTCAGCCCTGTCTTTCCTCCTCTTTAGTGACTACGCTCGCCTCCCTCTCACTCACCAGACAAGCTCCGCCAACCTATCACGACAGGAAACACTTACCCTCGGATCAGTACGTCTTCCTCTTTTTCTCCAAGCATTCCTTCCCTCTCCACACACCTATCGAACACTAATCTGTTTCTTTTTTGCATACAGTCTCCCGGCTCTCGCCGGGACTACATTTCCCATCTTACAGTGCACTAAGACGGAAGCATAGCCGTTTGCAGTTCATCCTCGGTAGGCGTGAATACTAAGACCAGTCTCTCTCTGTCAACTCTTGTATTCTACTAATACTTACTCATTTCCTGTGTACTTTGCTACGAATCTAGTAATACCAATTCAGCACTTTCATTTGTCCGGCAGACAGCTGACTAACAGAAGAGAAAGGTACTTGACACTCTAAAGAGACTTTAAGCTCCCAATCCCCCAGTAACCACTCTGTGTTCATTATTCCAGACAGATGGAGATTCAGAGAGCCTCCCACTGAGCCCAGGACGCCGGACACCTGAAGCCTTTACTGAAGTAATTCGACTCCTCTACACACCAGCGTTTTTTCCCCCATGAGGGTTTCCCTGACTTCTTCTCATTCTGCCTTTCCTCAGGCACAGTGAGAGGGAGACAGGTGAGCTTTCCATTCTTCGATAGAAGGCAAAGAGCTCAGGTTAGTGCCCAGCATTTTTCTATTAAGCTCCAAACTTGTGACTGTGCTCTACGGTAACCTAAATTATGTAAGATTTACTATAGTATTCCAACAAGTTTCCATGTACTGTCTAGATAATTATTTAAATCATAATCATATTCCCTTGCACTTCTCCTGGGTCTCTTTCTTTCCAAATGAGCTTGTACATAATGGTCATGGAGTTTGTACATAATGGTCATGGAGTATATAAAATATTGACCTTCCTAAAGGTGGAATCATAGGAACACTTGTCAGAGAAATAGGTGTCCTTGCATGTGTCACTTGTGTAGGGATAATCACATATGGCCTTGGTCTCTTGGCAACATCTAACTCTGCATAGGTCACTGGAGTGGGGAGAATCAAGGGGACTCCTACCTTTCTGGGACCAGCAAGGCAGCGTGCATTAGCAAAAACAGAAAAACAATAATAGATGTTGTGCACACATATATTATGCACCAGTACATGACACCCCACCAGTGGTGTCTCTCCACTCATTGAGTCTGCTCATTTTCTGGAACTGCATTATTCTCAATACTCCACATTGTGCCTGTATACTACTTTTTAAGGAAGGAAAAAACCCTTTTAATCAGGCAGCCTTGTCAGATGCTCAGGTAGCTGCCAGATTTGCTCAATTATTGCTGCTAGCAATCTTCTAATCACAGGGCCAGTTTTGGGATCCTGCACAAAAGTATGTATGGAAGTTCTACACCCAACAAGAGCAGGGTAATCTCGGAGTATAAAAACAAAGACAGTGAGAAGGAGTCTATGGATATCGACATCAAATAGGACCATGAATCTAACCAAAGAGAAACTCAGTGAGAAACGAGTTGTGGAACTGCTCCCTCTTCCAGTCGTCAAATATGAAATCAAGATCTGCCATTATTAGCACACCAGCACTTTCTAAAGTTGCATAAAATGGATTCCTGTGGCTTAAGAACGTTGATTATCGCACTCCTGCTAAAATATCTATAAAGAGTGTTCGGGGTAAGCCACAGTCCAAATGCACACTTGCATTTATTTAATCAGCAATCTTAGCATCCTTATTTCTCATCATCGATCAAGTCTGTACGTGCTGAACTGTTTCTTCTTGTCTTGCTTCTGAACAAACGGGTAGGGGTGTATCCATCTCACCAGCATATGGCTTCACGTCACCCAAATGAATCCAGGCACGCCTTTCTTGAGCTTTTACTGCTGAGGGAGTGACATTCTCGGCAATGTATGGTCCACTAAAACGTGGCTCGTGCCACTTCCTTGTGAAGTTGTGCATTAACACAGGATCTCCAGAAAACAATTTAGGTACAGGTAGTTCTTTAGGTCCAGTTGCTGAATGGTCTTCATCTGTGTCTTGAGACCGACACCCCTTACACTTGAGTTGATCTGAAATGACAGAGATACTAGCAGTCATACTTATTAAATACGCATGTAGCTCATTTCCTAACACATCTGCAGTCATCTGGGCATCACTTCTACTCCTCGATGGAGGGTACAGGGACGTTCTCTATTCCTTGATGGAGGGTACAGGGACGTTCTCATTCGCATTCCTGTCACTAATGCATGTGGTGTGAGGTGGTGGTCTGACCCAAGCTGATTTCTAAATGCATATAATGTAAGGGGCGAGCAGTACAGCCATCCCTTTTTCAGTGTCAATTTGTTCTTTCTATGAGAAGACCGTTGAGTCCCTCACATATCCTGTTTGCTTGTGGGTGATAAGCAGAAGAAAATGTATGTTTTATACTAAGCAATAGGCTAATTTGTTCAAATACTTCATTAAAAAAAGGGGCACATTGTCGGATCTCAGCACTTCACAAACTCCCCATCTAGGAAAGACTTCTCAAACTAAAAACTTTGCAGCACAAGTGCCATCAGGATATGTACATGGAACAGCTTCAATCCATCTCGAAAAGGGGCGCACCACCACTATCCTATACCTTTATCCACTACATCCATTCCCGATTAGCTCTGTGCCTTACACAGCTGAACCTGAATGCCTTTCCCCATCAGTTTGATCAATTTTTGATGACCCTTCAATGAAGAGAACCCCCCCCCCCCGCTAGGGCATACTCATTTACCCTTGGCATCTCGTTATAGAACTCCTCATAAACGGAGCAATCATGCATTGCTCATCCACTATCACAGGTTCGGCTACAAACATGGCCGGGTTGACTATTCTGCACCTGACTATTTTTATTGCTGGATTCAATATAACTACCTCATATGCAAAAGCCCTCTGAGATGTCAGTGTACCCTTAGGTTTCTCCTAAACAGCAAACAAAGCATGCTCAACAAATAAAGTCACGGAACACCCCATCACAATGCTTGTAGACTTCTCAATGGTGAACGCAGCTGCTGCCAGCAATTGTTTACAAGTAAAGTGTCCTCTCATAACTGGATCAAAAATCCCACTATGATATGCCAGAGGTTTGTAGCCTAGTGCAGTCCTCTGTGTAAGCACCGCTGTCATAACTGTCCCATTTGTGTGCGAAAACAGATGGAACTCCTGAGAATAATGTGGAATTCCTAAAACTAGAGCTGTACAAATTGCTTTTTTCAATTCTTCAATTCTTCAATTCTTCAAACCCTTCCTACATTACCTCAGTCCATTCTATTTTTCTTCTTGTTCTCTTGGGCTTTTTTTAAAGCCTGCAAAAGGGGTCTTGTGTATGAACTATAATCAAATAACCATGTTCTAACATAGTTGCACAATCCAAGAAATTGTTGCTTTATCGTGTGTGGTTTTGATGTTTTCATAATCGCCTCAGCTCTTTCAGGTGTGACTTTCTTTCCTTTATGCGAGATTAACTGGTCTATGTAAAACACCATCTCCTGACAATATTGCAATTTCTCATTGTATACTTTATATCTGTTGCCTGCTAGGATAGTCATTAACTGAAATGAATCTCACCTACACACTTCTTCTGTCGTGCTACAAACTAAAATGTCATCTACGTCCTGCAGCACAACACTATTTTCCAATTTAATATTGCCTAAGTCCATCTGCAGGACCCTATTAAAGATAGATGGAGACTCACAGTACCCCTGCGGCAAACAAGTACTCTTCAGCTTAGTCTGACGAAACGTAAATGACGTTTGGTCTTGGGAGTCCTTATGCAACGGGATTGGGAAAAACACATTTTTCAAGTAAATCACTGTGAAATATCGTGTCTCTGTGGGGATACTACATAAAATCGTCGTAGGATTTGGAACTAGAGGAAACTCTGCCTCTACAATCTGGTTAATTAGCCTCATGTTCTGAATTAATCTCCATGACCCCCCTTTTGATTTCTTCACAGGGTACAGAGCAGTATTACACAGTCACTCTTATGTCACTAAGATACCTTGTTCCATCATAGCTGATATAGTCTTAAAAATACCCTCATCCACCTCTCGAGACATTGGGTACTGCCTTGCTCGAGGTAAGATTGCTCTGGTTTAAGCTTAATCTTAACTTCTCCCACAAACTCTGAATAGGTCTATGTCATAGGGGCCTGTGGTCCATAAAGACGTTGGCACTTTTTCCATGTACTCATCAAAAAATGCTGGCAGCTGCCACACTATCACCATTCGCTGTGGAATTTCCATTCTCTCTATTCTGATCCAATATGTAATACTCATCTTGAATATTACTTCATCATCTGATGGCTCATCTCTAAACATATCTTCGTCTGTGACGTTAGTCAGTCTATACCCTTCCCCAATGGCAATTACCGTTCTCCATGGCCTGCCCTCGTCATCGGTTCCTTCGAGCATGGCCAACTCCCTTCGAACTATGGCTGCCTGTAACTCTAGGGGAATAAACTGTCCCCCCTCTTCGTCCTTAGGTACTTGTGGCCTGAACAAGAACTCATCAGGTATCCTCATAATTTCGCCCACTAAGCCGGGTAGCCATGTCAACAAAATCCGTACCCCATAAAGAAAGACTTCTGTCTTTAATGGCATCCCAAACAGAGCTATTTGCCCTGTACACGCCATTACAAATTCACCCATGATTAGATAATGTATCCCTGGAGTGGAACGCACTATGCCTTCATCAGTAAAGGATATTGTCATATTTAACTTTGGCATTAAATCTCGGCACAGGATATTGACTGGTGTCTGCCTTGAATACAATAATTGAACAGACATATCACACTCTCCTATAGAGATTGGTAATTCAGCAGTAAAATTAACTCTACTTGTAGCTCCAGAGAAGCCCTGAGCATTCATGGCATTTCCCAATTACGGAAATGTTCCTTCTCGTATACACGAGCGAGTTGCCCAGTATCTATAAGAAAGAAAAGATTTTGCTCCTATGGTAACATCAACCCATGGTTCCTCTTGGGGGTTCGGTGTTATTGATAGTAGTGGACACATCAAGTCACCCTGTGAGTTGTCCTATTATGGGTACATGCTTATTCCCGTACCTGTAAAAAGACTTCCTCCCACGACAGTGACACCCCCTACTCTAGGTGTCAACAACTGTTCCGTATTTGCATTCTGCTGTATCTGCATGGGTGCATGCTGTGACTGCCTTTGTGGTGGATTCAATGGTGCGTGCTGTAGTTGCAATGCCTGTTGCATTTGCAGTGCTTGTGCTTGATACACTGTCTGATCCTGGGCAAACCAATCCCTATTTTGTGGGCTATATGCTGGAGTATAAGCTGTCCCCCCTCTTGAGAATTGCCCATTCTGTACATACCCTTGGCTCCACATGTTCGCACGATGTGCCCTGTCATGCCTCATGTCCAACATACAGGAGGGAGCCCTCTAATTTGCCCTCCTTGCATATTCTGATTGTCATTCTGCATATTCTGGAACCCGCCTTGGTTATTTTGAAAGCCACCCTGATTATTCTGGAAACCACCTCTTCCGCTGAAAACCCATTCCTCAGCCTCGTGGCGTGAACCCTTTCCCTCCTTGATCTGATTGCACACGGGTCATATCACCTCATTAAAGCCATTAGATTAGCGTAGTCTACTGAGTCTTGGAGTCTTTTGAATCGTGCAGTGCTGACAGGAATGTTCCATTGCTTTTGCCTGGAGGCAGAGCAAAACTTTGCTGGTGACACTATAAGACCATCGACTCTTCGCGGAGCGAACGCGGAGTCTGCTGAGTTTGAGTCTTTTGAATCGTGCAGTGCTGACTGGAACGTTCCATTGCTTTTGCCTCGAGGTGGAGCAAAACTTTGCTGGTGACACCATAGGACCCTTGACTCTTCGCGGAGCGAATGCAGAGTCTGCTGAGTCTTAGAGTCTTGGGAGTTGAGGGAGGAGCAGAAGAGGCAGTCTCCTCGAGAAGAATGGAAACGCATACTAATTCTCAGGCAGCCATGCGTTCCTAGGGGAGATTGCTACAACAACCACAAAGTGCTTGGCGGCGTACTACAACATCAAGTAAGTCTATGCCCTGCCGTTCATGAAAGTAACCTTGTGGGCATTGGCCCTAATTTGAACAGCGAGAACATAACACTCCGGCCTGATACCGGCAGATCCACCCCCGATACTTCTGATAACTCAGATCAGCTCACAAAAGAGTCACAAAAACATATGGTGACATTGGAGAGTCTTGGAGATCCCCCCTACACGGACAGACCCTGCCCTGATCTGACACCTATGGAGAGTCGCGCCTGTGACCAGGAAGCCGAGTTCTTGGCGTCTGCTCCTGCTGCTCAAAATGCTTTGATCATAGATGCACACTCAAAGGCTGGCCGTGGGTTCGAACACCAAAGCATACCCCCGCTGCGAGTGTTAGCGTGGTGGGCACTTGGGGCACCTCAGCGTTTAAAAAAAAAAAATGATTATTGTACTTGGTTTATCAAATAACCTTTACAATATTCATACATAAGATAAGAAAATATAAATCACATTCAATTTTTCTTATACAAATACTTCATAAAAACGAGATTTAAAAATATATAAACCTATTCATATAGGCAAATTATTCTAAAACAGCTGATTCAAAATACAAAACAATTTCCTATACAAATTCATATAAAACAAATTAAACATATAAAACTTTTCTTAGAGCCAAATAATTCTAAAATAACTGTTTGAAGTACAAAGCATACAGTTCGATTTCGAGCAAAACATACAGTTAGATTTTGAGCAAGGCAAACATTTCCTTACTTACATATTTGAATCGTTATCGACTTGGACTTAGAACATAACCATGCTTGCTCTTCTTGATTCATTCAATTACTAACTAATAACAATTGCTCCTTAACTACCTTGAGAATATTAGTTGATCTAATAGCTAAGTTAGTACTTTTTCCCCACATACATTTATTCCATAATGTTATCCTGAAGATATATGATCCTGAGTACCAATAACTCCAAAATTCGTTGATTCTCAGTCATTCAAATCTAGTACAAAAAATTACCAAATGTTTCAGGGTCTCAACCAAATTTTGAACACCACAAAGCGGCATTGCACACTTCTACTAGGGAATTTTTCTTTATACGAGACCCAGTTTTGCACATGCTCAAGAGTGAGGAATTGATTTAACCTAACATGCAAATACAGGTCCCTTGCAGCCAATCCAGGGAATTTGAGAATATAAGTAGGTAGATCTCTCAATTTCCTTCTAACAAGTGCATATTCTTTGTAAGATTTGTAATTCCCAATCAGATCCGACTGCATGCACCAGCTTAATAGTTGAAATGTCCTCTTATTAGATAGGAAGCATGCTATAAGATCTTTCTTGGACACAGTAATTAGTTCCAAGATTATGTCCATTTCTTTGCAAATTTAGATAAGGACGATGCAGACCCTGAGGCAATCATGATGTTCAAGTCCTCATACAGCGAATTCTTTTGTGGAGAAGACATCTTTTTATAATTGTTCAACAATCTCCAGTTCCTTTTTGCTGAAAGTGGTAGTAGGCCTAATTCATGACGAATGATATCGTTAGGGATTGCTTTTGCCAGCCCTAGAGCCTTTTTCCACATTTTGCCCTGAGTAGTATCTAACATGTCATCAATCTCAACAGTGCAAATATCAAAACAATAAAGAATAACTGGTTCAATTTTTAGCAAGTCAAATTGAATAAGTGGGAGTAAAGAAAAAGTACAATATTTTCTATAGATAATACACAGCTGAGCCATTAGTGGCTTTAGCTTTTCACTTAGCAGCTCTTTCCACCATTTAGTAGAATTCTGATCCGTTAGGAAATATCCCAAGTATCTAACTCTCTTCACCTCTTGAAGGTTGACCATATCAATAGACCAATTAAATCTTTGTGTTTTTATCTTCCTGCCTGAGAAGATTATGATCTGAGCTTTAGTTTGATTAACCCTCAAATTGAGGGATTGGGCATACTCGAAAAAGAAATTCAATTTGTTCTGCAACCCACACAGAGTTCTGTCTACCAATTGTATATCATCTGCGAAACTGATACAATTTAATTTTAACTGATCTAAGCGTGCAGGATAGCTTATTAGCTCCTTCCAATACCAATCCAAATCTGAGAGATGCAAATTGAATAGAACTGCTGCTAAGGAGCGGCCCTGTTTAAGCCCAACTTCAGTTTCTATGGGTTCAGTAAGTGTGCCATATTTATTCAAACAGGCCCTATAAGTGGTCGTGGTATGCAGGAGTGCAATAAGTGAAACTATACGAACCGGAATTCCTAAATGTATCATTTTTTCCCACATCTTTTCTCTGATCACAGTGTCAAATGCTGCAATAAATCAAGTGCAGCCATATAAATTGCCCCTGTGTGTTTGCTCTTAGTGTGACACTGCAAGAGAGATACCATTGTAGCATTAAAGTCCTGTAAATCTTTTAGAATTATTTGGGAAAATACCTTAGAAGATGCATCCATGAGCGCAATTGGTCTATAGTTCGAAGGCTCATTAGTGCTTCATTTTTTATAAACTGGTACAATTATTGCTGAGCCCCAAGAATTAGGAATCTGCTTAGTTGCAAATATATTATCAAATTTATTCTTTAGGATAAGTGCCCATAAATGCGGGTCAATTTTTATTAAACATGGAGGGATCCTGTCAGGGCCTGAAGCTTTTGAATCCTTTAATTTTGCTATAGCTTCAACAATGTCCTCCATAGACCAAGGGCAACACTCAATGATAAAATCAGAAAAATCCTGATGGCATTTTGTTCGAAAAGTAGATGGGAGTTCAAATTTCTCTGTGAGGTAAGCTACCCAAGTAGAGGCGAAAATAGCTGGTTCATGAGAGTACTGGGGGGGGAGCATTAAGAGTTCTAAGAAGAGTCCAGATCTTACATGTGTCGTGTGTAAGGATATTGTGCACCATGCATTGATTGTCTTTTAAGGCAATATCATATTTTAGATTACTAATTTGGTTTTTATGTAGCGAAATGATGCGTTTTTTTTCAATTTTATGTCGCTTGGGACCCAAATCTAGTTTCGACAAATGTCATAGATTAGCATTTTTTACGGTATTGCCTATAGGTAATAAAAAGTGGATCCTCGCTAATATATTTGAGTAGTTTCTTACAAGTGAGAGGATTCCCTCTAATGGATATGCCGGGTCTGTCGGTTTCTATAAGTTGCAACGTTTTATCCGATGGATAGAGCCAGTTGGAAATACTTAGTCCTATGGAGATCGCCGAGTGGTCGCCAAAGCCTAAGTCAGTAATTTGCACTGACTGACAACCCTGCAGTAAGGATGTTGAGGTAAACAAGTGATCTATATAAGAACTGAGACCCCCTCGCCTCCAAGTAGAGGGATTGAAATCCCATGGAGGGGGGACCAATTGAATGTCCCATCCCAAAAAATAACGCACCCATTTCTGTCCATACTTAATTGAGGAAGAAAGCTTATTTTTGTTCATACTCTGATTTTGTGCCTTAGTAGTAAAACAGGTACAGTTAAACTCACCTCCTATTACAATCCCCACATAGTTGTTTTGAACAAATATACCTTAAAGAATTACATCTAAAGTGTTTTCTATTTGTTCCCATGAGGTAGTTGACCTATTCCAGTGTATACATAGAATAACAATTATTGTATCTGCTGGTTGATGAGGATTAAATTCAAGTGCCAACACAGCCGCATCCTCATGGAGTAATTCAACATCAAATTTACATGTATTTTTAACCAACACAGCTAGGCCTCTGGAGGGTCTCCCCTTTAATCCTTTAGAGGCTGGATAGGTGTAACAACCATAACCTGCCACATTGAAAGGGTCAGTTTGCATGGTCCCTTCAAGAAGGATTATTTCAGGATAATTAGTTTCAGCGTTCCTTCCAAACCACCGTAAAAAACTGGCCAATCCACAACTGTTCCATGACATTATACTAAAGGACTTCTCGTTGCGCTAGTGTCCCGATTTCACTTTTACAGATGACATTTTGGTGGTATTTGCTACTGAAGTAATACTTCTTAGCAAAGCTACCAATGCAAGTATTTGCTTAATTGTGTCTTCATTAAGGTTCATCTGGGGACCATTCCGTTTTATCTCACTATTTGCGCCCTCCTTTGTAAGAGGTGTTACCAGAAACGCCTCAGCATCCTTTTCATTCTGGAATATAAAGGGTACAAGGCCAATCGCAGTAAAATTCTCCCTCTGATCCCAAACCATCCTTGTGATGATCGTAGAGTGGAAACCACATATCATATGATGATTGTAGTTTGTAGCCAAACGTATCCACTCTATATCATCAGAACGTAGGGTTCTTAGAGGGGGAATCGCTCAGAAGGATTTTAACATAAAAGTCATATTGAGACTGGTTCTGCCGTTAATTGCTACATCACTTTCCCATCCCATGATGACAGGCATCCCTGAGGCTAGATTTTCCACAAAGATTGAATTCTCAGTTTCTAACTCCGCTTTGTTCTTTTCTTTATTCTCTCCCTTTAGTGTCTTTTCATTGTTCCCCATTAAGATAGGGTTTCGATCAGGATTACTGCAGGATGGTGTATTCTGTGTTTGTCTGGAAGATTGGGAACCAGCGTCCTGAAATCCCTCCTCTTCTCCCTCACTACCTTCCACCACTTCTTCTATTCCTGATTTAGAACTTCCAACAATTGCATCCATCTGAGATCTACCCTCCTGCACATCCAATGAACCAGTAGGGCACCTGATATCCACACATTTAAGGGGATTCTTACAATGTTTAGTGTTTTTTTTCTTATTTTTAACTGTGTAGAATTGTGATAAAGCTGTTTGGACCCCTAGAGGACCTGCTCCTGAAGGTTCTATTCGCCACTTTTTCTGTGATTGACAGCTTTTCTCATCAGGCATATGAGTCCCAGCCAGTGCCTTAAGTGACACTACAAATCGACCCGGCGCTCATCGAGGGGGCGTGGCCTAACAACGGGGGTCTTCATGGCCCGTTAGGCCACGCCCCCTTGACGAGCCCTGGCTCAATGGGCTACTGGCACCACTGCCAGGCAGCCTTTTGTAGAGATTAGCTCCCTCACCCCAATGGGGGAGAGGGTGCTGATCTCTGCATTTATTTTGTATAGGCTTGCCTGGCAGGGGACAGCGCCTCGCCTATTTAGTCTTAATGGTGGTGCTGCCCCTCGCCAGCTGGAGAGGGTCAGAGTCACCATGAAGGCTGAAAGGGTGAGGCCACTGGAAGCAGAGGCCTTTTTCCTAAAGACTGAAACTCCCGCGAATCTGCGGGAGCTTCAGTATTTAGAAAGCAAGGCCTCTGCTTCCAGCGGCCTCACGTTTTCTCCATAATGGTGGTGCCGGCCCACGTGCATCACTTAATTAAAGGGATGCCTCGCAGGTGCGGCACCACCATTATGGCTAAACGGCATTTTTTTCTGAAGCCTGAAGCTCTCGCTCACGAGTGAGAGCTTCAGGCTGTAGAAAAAAATGCCTTTTCGTGTAGTGGCCAGGGCTGCCAGGGAAGATTAGTGGGCCCCGGCAGGGCCCCGCCTCAAAACGAAATTTCGGAGCCTGCCGGGGCCCAGCCCCGGCAGGCCCCGGCCCACTTAAAGCCCTGGTCCCAGCTTAAGAGGGTATAACTGATTAATGTTTAGACTCCCTTAAACACTTTTATGCCACATGTGATCTGTTTCCAATGACCAGATTCAAAAGCACCTTGGACACCTCATCATGTTGGTGTAAATCAAAGCCGTTATCATCACCCTGTTTCACAACGGCTTCATTCTTCAGATCTGCTAAGTTGGCCTTTACATTATTGTTCTTTTTGTTATTTACACTAATGGCCTTTTTTTTACGAGCATTTCTTTTTTGTGCTCTAGCAATTATTCTTTTTTCTCTTTGTGTTAGCACCACACGCTGATTGTCAGTCCCCTCTTCAGAAGCTGAATCGTTCATAGTTTCACCCAATTCTTCCATATCACCTTCAGAGAGATCAATCAGGTCTAATAACACTGTAGGACTGTCTCCCCCCTCTCCAATAGAATTGGGTTTATGTCCAGGTGAGATTGAAATCCCCAATGGATCGGCTTTTCCAGAAATAATAGCTTGCTTAATAGCCTCTATTTCAGACTTTGGGCCTCATCACGAGTTGGGCGGTAACGCGGGCGCTAATAGCGCTGGCTCTATCTGCCCTACCGCCAAACCCACCGGCGCTATTAGCGCCGGATGACGGGTTTGACGGATTTGGAAATCCCCATTCCCCAATGAACCCATTCGGAAATGCCACATTCCCCATTGGGCTCAATGGGGAAATTTCACGCTCATACCGCCGGCGCATTTCCCGTTGGCGGTATGAGCGCACATTTTTGGCAGATTTCCCCCCAGCTCAGAGATGGGGAGAAATCCGCTGAAGCCCTGATTTGGCGGACCCTTAAATCTGGTGGTAACAGCGCTACCGCCGGATATAAGGTTACCGCCGAACTCGTGATGAGGCCCTTTATTTGCTGTATCACAGTACCAACCCCACCTTCCAAGTCCAATATAGAAATGAGTGGCTTTTTAGCCACACATTTCATGTTGGCCACTGGTATGGCTGCCATTTCAGCAAGCAATTTCATTTCCGCGTCTACCATTCTAGCATCACCTGGGTTTTTTTGTCATTTTATCAGACATCAGAGTTTCCTTCTTATGGTCTACCACTAGTGCAGACACAGCTTGACATGTGAATAGCATTCCCTCCACTTTATTGATTTTACATAGGAGTTCAGTCATAGTAGATCTTAGGTTCCCCAATTCATAGTGTGTCAGCTCATGGCCCTTATCTAGAATTCTAGATAAAACCAGGAAATCCACACCAAACCCAGCAACATCTCGAGCATGGAGATCAATCACTTCATCATTGGCAACATGCTCACGATGTCTTTCTCTAAGAAGAATCCCTGTTGTCAGTTCAAACACATCAATTTGTTCTTTAGAATTAGTAAATGAATTACTGTGGACTCTCTTTTTCTAATTCACTATGCCATTCACATTTGCGCAACTCAGCATCATTAATATCACAAGAGAATGAGTAAGCACCCCGATTTTGCAGCGGGGGAAGGATAAACATATGTACATCCTCCCTTCCAAATGGTAATTTAGACATCGGGGTAGAGGGTCCTAAGGAAAATCTCATCCTCTTTCCTACTTCCGCCTCTATAGCAGGGTCTAGTATGGAGCAGTCATTTAACCCAACAGATTTTGAGGGGCAGAGATCGGGCTAGATTCGTTACATTCAAAGTTGACATTCTCCCCCTGTGGGTTAGTCTGAATCCCCAGATCTTCACTGGGGGACATTACATTCAGCATTAACTCATTAGGCATTGTAGGACTGTGCGTATTCGTTCGTTTCCTTCCACTTCTTAAGCCGTTCACCATATTACCGGGCACACAGCTGTGAGCCCAATATCCGAAGCAAGCACTCAAGCTTTACCAAATAGTGGGAGAGTAATCTAACACAATAGTAACATTCATAAAAACTCGGGGTATACTATCCAAAAATATAATCAAGCTTGTTATAATCGTGTTATTTGTTGCAGACCCAACTCAGTATATAGCACAATTGAAATAATCCACCTAAATTAGCAATCTGAAAACATAATATTAGTAAGATATACAATTAAGGAAGCACAGTTTACCCAGCGAGCCGGCACCGCACACCCGCCACACCACCAAACAGCCTAACAGCCACTTACGATGGCACTTTGGATGCGCGCGCACGATGCGCGCGATTCGCACTAGATATAGGAAGTACAAAGCGGATGTTGTCAGGCGGGTGGGCGTGGGCGGAGCCACAGATGGAAAGCTGCAGTGAAGAAAAGTAAACTGCAGTAAGTAACCAGTAAACTGTTGGTTATATACTGAATGCCGCAATGAGACTATAAATATAATCAGCAAATGACTCTGATATAGTTTGTTTACTTGGTAATTGTAGTCCAATATAGTCCAATGTCCAATGTCGGATTACGGCAAGATAGCAGAGCAAATAACTTCCTCTTGAGGACGACGGCTCTCCACACAATGGCAGCAAGAAAGCAAATCCACCAGCATAATAGAGCCCAACAGCCACTTACGATGGCACTTTGGATGCGCGCCTCAGCATTTTGGCTTACTCAAGCGTGACTGTAAAACAAGGGCCTTCTCACCATCTCATACACCTTTTGTTTCAGCATCGGAAACACCGGCTCAGAATTGGGAGGCTTTCCCACTCCTACATGTTGGGCTGCGGGTAAAATGGACCAACATGCCCTAACCTCAATGACAACCGGAAACGGCTTGCTAAAATTCATGTACCCCTCCACAAAATGAGGAGTCCCTGCGTGAGGCTCTCACGGAACATTCACCAAAGAGGCTCAGTTGCACTGCTGAGTTGACGATAAATCAAGCGTTGGCGCAGTATGACTTCTTTGTATATATGTGTGAGCCCCAAAATCCCGACGAGCCGAGTTCATCTATAGTGAAAGGTCCACTTATGACACTTGACTTATGCGCTGATGAATGCCAGAACGCTCAGAATCTATGTCAGGAAAGTAATAAGGCAGAGAACTATACATCCATACAAGCCTTAGTTGCTGCAGTAAAGCAGCATGTTAAGGGCCCCACTGCTCTTCCTGGCTTCTGTCTGAATGAAGCTGAAGAGCTGGAACGTCGATTCCCTGTAAAATAACCAACAAGGAAAAATGTTCTTGAAGTGGTTAAGAAATTACTGCAAGATATGACAAAACTTAACCAATCAAGAACTGTGATAACATCTGGTGATCCAACAGACATCAACCTGACAGGGAACCGAAATGCAGGTTGGTGACAAAATCACTAAAAACCTCACCACCAACAAGTGCCAAATGGGCCTTCTAAACGTAGGCGGCTTGATGACTCTACTGGGATTAATTGCTCACAACAAAAACCTCACAAAAAAACAGAGCCTACAAAAGCCACAACTCGGCCACAACAACTTGCCTACTAAAAGAAGTGGTGGAAAGGCAGCAACTGTAGTTACGTTGTCACGACCACAGTGAATCCTCGTCCGACGTCTCGTCCAGTGACTCATCACTTATGGAAAGAGATTTCCCAAAAATACAATGTGCCCGTTCATTAAAATGTATGAGCAAATGAAAGACAGTGTGAATGAACTAAGTACACTGGTGGCTTTGATGAATTCAAAGATGGTGAACTTAGAATGTGACAACAACCTTTTTAAACAGATGATTCATGAATCCACTAATAAAATTGACACTTCTCTGGCGGCACTAGCAGAGCAAAAACAGAACAACAGTGCTGACAAACAATTGTTGGCAGAGGTCGCAAAGGAAGCACTCTGCCTTTTAAAACCACACAACTGCAACGCATCGTTCGTTCTGCGCCACTCTGATGAACCTAGCATAACCTCTTTCAGATACGTAGACAAGTGTAACTCGATACAGGGACCAAACATCGATTTGCACACACGTGAAGCAATCACTTCTATACCTCATAGACCTTTGACTGAATCACTAGAAGTCTTCGGCATTAAGGATCCATCGCGGCTCACGCAAGAATTAAATACAGACAAGGAAAACATGAGAACTGACCACTTTGTTGTCTATCAGGACCACGACTGAACCCTCGAAAGCTGTGGGTGTGAAGGAAGTTCATACGCTCTGCGGCACCGAAATTGAGTCCTTCGCCGAAGCCTTAACAAGTGCACAATCAGTAAATAACAGAGCTAACAAAGATATGCAAATTCCTACCACCTCTGAAGAACACTCATCTCTAAATGATGGGCTTGCGGAGCTGGGTTCAGATGTTGGTGCAACAGATGTCGTAAACACTGAAGTGCTTTCATATGTTCAATTGTAATCCAAAAGATGTGGATAAGCCACGTGGTGCTAAAGTAGTCCAAGTAAAAAAAACATAAAATGTTAAAGTAAAAAAAGGCCGAATAACCAACAGCTCTAGAAAATTTCTTCGAAACATTAAAACAGTTTGCTTTACCCTCCAGGCGGAATAATCTTGAGGTCAAACCAGGACCTTGGCCCTGAGTGACCCTAAAGCTGTTGTTCATAAGCAAACTGAAAGTGCTGTCATACCCACATCTAACACCGACACCTCGATTAACCTGCTTGACCATTCAACCTATGAGGATGATGATGTAACCGAGATAATCCCAGTTCAAGATACTTCGTAGCGGTACCTCAGACGACCTCGAAACACTCACCAATCCCTGGAGTTGTTAGGCCCACCCGAGTATGCTCTTTAGTCATGGCTGCACATTTCAAGAATCCCAGAATTCCCTTGTTTACAACAATGTGCCAAAAATGGGAAAAGCTAGCCGAGAAATGTACAGTGGAGAGTGTACCAGACCTGCAGCTGGGCCGTTGGCCCTCGACATCGGCGAAACCAAACATCCTTGCATCACAAAAACTTGAATCTGAGTCTATCGGAAAGGCCAATACACAAAATAGACCTTCTGTGCACCAAGCACGGCACTCGGCGAGTGATCAAGCTGGGAGGAATCTACATCGCATTGCCAGTGCAGTGACCTCTAAGCAATTGCTCGCAAAATACTGTCTAGTATTAGAACGTATTGACGACTTTGCCCTAAACTGAAAGAATGTGCTGCGCTTGCTCCATTATTTCCAGACTTTGCGGATGATCGAGTCGAACGACATAAAAGTTGTGGACTTCTTCAAAGAAAAACGGAACGACGTTGTAAGATTGCATACCGACTCCAGAATCGTATGCAACATCTTATTAGAGGCAGTTTCCGGCCCTAATCTCCATGGGCTATGAATATTGCTGAAACACACTTGCAGAAAGGACCCGAAATGGAAAATCTGGAAAGCCGCAGGATGGTAGAAACCAGGATGAAGAATAATTTATCTGAAAACACAGAAAATGTTTACTCTCTTCGACTTGAAAATAATGCTCGTCATGTAGGTTTTGGAAAGATCAGTGCAGGGGAGGAAGTCTGCACGAATGCCACACTATCCAGAGTAACAGTGCCCCACTCAACTGAACAAATTAAAATCACTTTTGCTCAGGATATCATACCCGCAGAGAATAAGCTGAGTTTGGCAGTCACTGGTCCTCTCGTTGGAAGCGAAAATGACTGGAGCTGGCTTTTGAAAGCTTTAGCAGATCAGAATCAAAGCTAATGTCATGACCTGACTCCTAAGGCCTGCACAACTGTTGCCTGTTGGAACACTCAGGGCTTTGCACATTGTCACAGTCTAATGGCTGGAGGGCCTTGACATAATGTGTGCACAAGAAACTTGGCTGTCCACTTGCCCGACTATAGATGCTTTTGAAATTGCCTTCAACCCTGCCATTAAAAAACCTAAGGGGCAGACCTATGGCTGGGCTCATGACCTTAGTACGTAAAAGTTCTGGATTTAAAATCATAGGAGTGCATAATCCCACGCCCTATATTCAAACGACACTGTTGCAGTCTGAAAATACCAAAAATCTGAAAAAGGAACACCTTTATATTATCAACATCTACTGGCAACACAAGGCCACTGGGGTTCCCTTATTCACAGACCTAATAACGAACATCATAGATCTTATTTACGAAAGGGAAGCAGCACCAAAAATCCTGTTATGTGGAGACTTAAACATAAATTGCCTGAAAGTGAACACAAAAAAACAACAAAACATCTTAGCTTCTTCTAAGGCAGCCTTCCAATGGGCCACAGAGATGGAAAGCCAAAACTTGTACATGCTGAATGGGAACACTACAGGTGACATACCGGCAAGAGCAACCTGGAAGAGACTTGATCAAGAATCCACATTAGACTACTTTTTTGTCTCAGAGGCCGTGCACATACACGTAAAGAAGCTACAAGTGAAGCGATCATAACCTGGTAATATTATCTATGGCAGTCACAGTGTCTAATGAGAAGGAAAAATGGAATCACGTCTTAGCTGCCGAATCAAGTCGTGTCCGCTTACGACTCACTGGGGTTGAGACAAAAACAATAAACCACGCCTACCAGAACGCAAATTGCCAACTCGAATATCATCAAATATTGGAGAACTTTAAGGAAAAAAACCAAGGTCTTAAAGATCGTGGATTTAAAAACAGACACGTGTTTGATCTTGAGGTCCTTCAAAAAAAGCGCAAAATGAGAGGCGATATTAGAGCCTGTAGTAAAATGCATAACAGTGATAAGGTGATCAGAACTAAAGCCATAAAACAAGCCTATAAAAACTGGTTTAAAGTATATTAACCAACGATGGTGCAGTAGGACGCAGAAGTAATGCTTACCAAAATGAAAAATAACAACATGCGCAAGTTTTGGAGCCTCATTAACGATCTCTCTTGCCCTCAAGCAGCCCTGCAATCCAACATGGTTACCGAAAAAGATTGGGTAACGCACTATAAGCAGCTATACATGAAAAAAGGCCCTGCTCAAGATACCTTAGGTCCTCTACCAGTTCACTGTGACTTGATCTTTTCAAAAGAGGACATTCTTGAGACAATCAACAGAATAAGCTCCTCAGGGGCCCACGGCCCCGATGGCCTTACGAACTTTACACTTAAACAAAACCCTCAAGTATGGTTTGACTTTTGTTATGCCTTGTTTAAGAAAATCACAACTGAACGGGCAACACCGGCATCGTGTAAATGTGCAATCAATGTCCCTATTTTTAAAAAGGGCAACAGGTCAAACCCAAAAGATTACCGACCAATTGCACTTTTAGATGTTCTGCGTAAAATATATGCTACATTACTGAAAATCAATCTCACATCATGGAGCACGACTACTAACCGCATTGATCCGAGACAAACCGGCTTTGTTAAGGGAGTAGGCTGCAGTTTGAACTTATTCATCGTTAACATTCTAAAGATGGAGGCAATAAGAACTTGGAGCAAAATTTACCTTGCAATAATCGATCTGTCACACGCGTTTGACAGCATTGACCATGAACTGCTATGGGCGAAACTAGTAAAGTGGAAGGGCCCTCCGAGCCTTTTGGCAGCCATACAAGATTTGCACACCAAGACTAAAATCAGGATTAGACTCGATCGCTCTGGCAAACTTTCCGCCCCAATCCAAACGCAGCGTGGCGTCAAGCAAGGCCACTTTCAGCCATCAATTTCAGCTTATTTCTTTCTGACATTGACCAAACCATTGACAGCGTGGTATCATTCTCACCTAAAATCAACGGCTCCCGCATAAGTCATCTGCTTTACACTGAGGACTTAATCTTACTAGATTTAACACCTGTGGGCCTACAGAGAAAACTAAACGCTTTGGCACGGTATGTCAACGGCTTGAGCATTAATACAGAAAAGTCCGAAATACTAGTCCTCAAAGATCTGAGTGGACTTACAGGCTAAGCGGTCTTCATTCCATTGGCATATGGACAAAACTCAGCTAAAAACCACAATACACACGCGGTACCTGGGGATGCAGATCAGTTCCAGCCTAAATGATGGTCTCTGGGTCAAAAACATCAAACTGAAATGGCGACAGTTAGCCACGCAGGCAGCAGTGCTAAACACAAAATATGGGAAATACTTTGTGCTCCCTGTCCTCGCCTTCTTTAAACAAAAAGCAACTCCAGCCTTAACTTATGGAGCTGAATGCACCCTAGGATGCTCGTCGGACCTATGGAACACGCTAGAAAATAATTTCTGGTCCAGAGTACTGGGGTTACCCAGGGGCACTCCGACGGCGTGTATTCGCTACGAACTCAACCTGATTTCCATTAACGCGAGAGTATGTTGGAACACACTCGCCCTTTATCGGAAAATGACCATGATGGACATTTTACCACAGTACAAGATTCTTGAAAATGCGGGCACTAATAACAAGAACTCTGTACTGGCTCTGTGGGTAGAGCGCTGCAAAGCACTCCTAGGGGAACTAGACACCAACACACTTTTTTACTTCGTACCAACTGCACACTTACATTTATATGCACATAATCCTAAATCCAACAGACGCACAAATCTTTCAAAATGTATTTTCTCCTTTTATGTCACAGATGTTCTACCACAGAGAGCCTGATCCAATATTCTAACAATCAAGTTAGTAAATCCAATTCATATGCAAACCAGCACTCAACAAAGTGGGGACCCACACAAAAACATGAGAACCTCTGCCCGCATGTCCACCATAAAAAAGCAGACAAGTCTACAACTCCACTGCAAAAATATCATGCCTGCACCACATGCAAAATAAACCCGGCAGCAGTGGTCGAAGTGTACAAAAAGAAGTAGTGGAACTATGTTCCCTGCTGGCCTGCACCCACTCCCCACAAACCCCATCATCACGTCCCGTCCCACACACAATACACACCACCAAACAGTTGCACCTGCTTTTTAAGGCGACGTTCAGTGCAGGGCACTGAAAGGGCAAGTTTCAACTTCTTCCTACACTTTTATTTTAAAATGAAACCATTCGGGAACGGTTACCATTTACAGGAGCTGTAAAAGGTAATTTAAAAAAGTATTGGAGCACCGCTCTCGACCGCTCCCGCTCACTTCGACCACTGCCCGGCAGTATAAAAAGGATTTGTGCAAAACACCACGCCCACCGCACTTAAACAAGCACACATCACCAATATATAGCCATAAAGCAAAACACAGGCACCACCTGACATACCAAAACGCAATCATTTTTGCAGAACATCGACAAAACAAATTCAAATATCAAAGAGACACTTATTTGCTAATGACATGCAATCTGTGGCCACCCGCAGCATACATTCACAACTCACACAAATACAACATCCTATAACAAAATCATATTTGAATGTGTGCAATATGAAACCATATTGTTCGCAGATTCACACCAGAATAACCCACACAGATCACCGTTGAACAGGGAATCATCATAGCCATCCCCCAGCACTCACTAATACCCCACCCATACTCGACATCATGTAATAACATTTGCTTTGATACATGTGCCATTCATCAGTAGAAAGCCTGCACACTTAAAGCAATGGCAGACAACCACAAATAAGTGACAGGTCCAGACCCCTCCAGAAGGGATACAAAATATGACACCACTGATACACAGAACTGCTCAGGCACCCTTCAAAAGAAGTGCATGGAACGAAAATATAATGTGTACTGTCAGTGGAGCATGATAGCCTGCATGGCCCTCTAGCAAGTTAGGCAATAGACTCACATCTACATATATGTCACACGTTCAATTCACTAGTACATAATATGAAACATTATCCAACTGATGCATACCACCTCAAATAACAACAGCATGTGGAAAACACTTGCATCAGCAGTGTCACTGATGGATTACACCATGCAAGGCCTAAAAGAAAAGAGCTTACTAATATTTAATGTGCACGTTTTTGCCAAATGAGCTAAAGAAAGATCTCTAAACATTCTGAATACTAGCCACATATTGATATTACAGCTTTACACGACAAACATATTTGTGACTAATGTAGATTAATTTACATAAACACTAGCTATAAGCCTCTTGTGAAACAGAGAAATAAAGCTCTTATCACCCTCGGCCCATAATGGCATCAACACAAAATACAACTACAGCAAAGGCAAACAAATGCTAAAGGAGTAATATTTGTAATGCTACAGTGTTAGTAATAAGTTAACGGGTTAATAGGAAACATTAGCATTGTTAGTAACAAAACAATAGTTGGCTACTCATCTACGGTTAGTAAGAACTGAACAAACGATTAGTAAATACAGGAGAACCTATAGATGTGCAAAGCATTAATGCGAACTGTATAAAAAATACCATGTCACGGTCTCCTTCCAGATTGATATTTATGTGGACCTCAGAGTGCATGCAGCACTCAAAAATCCCAAGCCTTTGAGGCTTCTATGAGGCAGCCCATTGCAGTGGAGACATCATCCTTGGTGCATTGTGTTTCTGAACTATCCTAACAATTATATTGATCCCAAACTAACCCAAATGAAAAACCATAACTGTTCAAGTGATGTTGGATAATGAAAGACTCACCAACACGCCCAGACACACCCACATTCATTTTGAAGGCAGACTCTATTCTACACACCAGACATATGTAATGTCTTACTAACCACCAACGCCAACATGACAATCAATGCTACACCCGATATTATGCACACTAACAACCTCACACTAAACAGCTCACCAAACTCACTTCCACCCCTAAATCTCAAAACGACTGCACCCTTACTCAGTACCGGTCTTACACCAGATTGCACCCCAGGCCGGAAGCATCGTTGTGCTCCCCCACCCCCGACCTGTGATCTCATGCACGTGTCATGGGCTGAGCAGCGGGAGTGGGGACTATGAGTTAACATAATTGTCAATGCTGGCATCGCCTGAATTTCATGAACCTCAGAAAACAGCAATAAGAGGGTCAAACCCAAACAGGCCTAGTTATGTTAGTTTGCTTTTGTTCTTCATTTTTAGTAACAATGACCAGTTTGCTGCTGTGACACAGGTCAGAGAATCAACAATTTCAGATCTACACTAATGTCATTCGTATGACCTCAAACATTTAGCCACTCTCAAAAGGCGATGAACTGGTTTTGAACAGTGCTACTCGAACCTCCAAGAACAAGCACCAGCAACTACCCAGCGATAGCTGTACAAGCCCGTCTATCTCAGCATTAAAATACATGCATTTATGCAATACGTATTGTATCAAATATTTCACAGGAAGTTAAATATATTTAGGAGGGACACACGTAAACAATATCACTACTCCATGTGAAAGGTAAAGTCTACTTTAAACATATGCAGTGAGTTGACATGCATGTACAATTCAGCATAGCTCCCAATGTAAATGTTGGAGAGGTGGCGTTCTAAAATGATGACATTACAATGTGGACTTTACATTGAAACACACTGCAGTGCATTACCGCGGCAGAGAAATGGCAGTTCGAGTATTGGGGTTTGTTTCGCTCATGCTCGTGAACTCTCAAAATTCTTAAATGTTTCCTTTGTGATCACTCATTTTAGCTCCTGACAGCACCATGAAACAGTAAGATCGCAAAGAAAAATGATGTCTACCATCCCAGGATAAAAACAAAAACAATCAAATTCTTATAGGGTGCAAGGCAACCTTTTCTTGGGACTCATTAAGTTTACTTTTAGCAAATTACTAGTTGCGTGCTGCTTGAATAACAGCAGCCCGTGCACATTGTGCAGGGTATAGTCAAATTTCATTTCAAGGGACTTGGAGTACTGCGGGTATCAGGGGCAGCATCTCCAGTGTACCCCAAGTGTAGTCCGCTTTGCCCTCGACCCCCCAACCCCTAGACTTGCAGCCCTGCGCTTTTTCACATTCTCCATTATGGTAGAGGACATTGTCCCGAGCTTGGGAGATGAATGGACTATGCAGAAGGAGCTGCCTCCCCGGGGTGTGTTTAGCTGCTGGTGTATCAAATGCAGAAACGGGTGGCATCAAGAGCCCCACGCTCTGAAACATCTTTTGCGCACTGGTTGGTCATACGACAGAAAGTGTGAGCAGGTGATTCCCCAACACTTGAACCATTCTTTAGAGACCTGGCTTTGATTAATCTGGCATTAGCTAGTCATGGCCATTTCCCAGCGTTTGTGCTAAAGGAGATCATAAGCTGCACTGTGCGCGGTATTTGAAAGGGCATGAATTGATGCTACAGCATGTCGCCCCCACTGAAACAAAGAAAGTGAAGCATGCATTCTGCAAGTCTGCGTATTTGCATTATACGGAAGACGAGCTAACCGTCCATGGAGACGGTTTCTACTGTAGCTGCTGAGTCGCTTTACTAAGCTAGCTGCTGCGCAGACTTCGCTCAGCTTTTGGTCCAGCGCCTGCATCCATCCTTCACACATCATTCGCAAGGTGCGTTCGTGTAGGTGTTTGGTTATCTCGTTAGTCTAGCGTGATTGCTATTCCAAACAAAAGAAGCACGACAACAAGGAAGAGTATAAGACAAGTCTGAGCGAACAAAGTTATGTATTTAACTCTTGCACTAAAATGCGGGGGTTGTGAATAAAGCAACAAATGTTACTCATTTATTTGCCAATTGCCCTGCACTGCCTGAGGGCCAAGGCTGCAGCATTCAGCAGTGCCAGTGGTGTGTAACACATTTGTTTCCTAACATTATAAAAATGAACAGGCACATTCACTTTTATAATGTTAGGAAATTAACATCACACGTGTATTCTAGCACTGGCACATTGCGGACTGCTGGTGCAGCGCCCCCTAGAGGCTGACTGACATCAGGCAGCCGCCTGAGCTGCCTGGTGCAAAGACCGGCCCTGTCCTCACTGACAACCCCACAACACATGCTCATGCAACTGGTATAGCCACCATCACTACACCATGTACACCTACACATGTCACCTGGTCCATAGGTAGGAGAAATATAACATTTCTGAGTCCCACTGCCACAACAGTCATCTGCCCTATTATGCCGGACCTATTTACAAAGAGGCACGCCCCTTCAATGCAAACTAGGAACTTTATATGCTCATCCACATTGGCAAAAACAATGCAGCATTTATTGCTGCACATATACAAAAACACAAATACCAAACACAGCTACACTAAGCACTTCATCCACTCCTACTTCCACTGCAACCTAAACCAGAACATCTCATTCCACACACCGTTCACTGACTAAGGCATACACACAGACAATTGATGTATTGCTGAGAAATCCCACCTACAAAGGCCAAAATTCGAAATTAATACAACCTAGTTGGATGTAGGTATATATTGTCTAAAGTACATGACTGCCATTGCTATGTCTTCTACGTAAACATGAAGATGAAATGCAACCAATACAGAAAAACAAATTGCAGCTTCATACAAAAGGGAATATGATCTAAGATAGATTCTGCATAAAGACTGTATACAAAAGACAGCGTAGTATATATATAAAATAACTAAATGGTGCAAATAAGCAAAGAGAAAATGGAGTAAGGAATACTATCATTACACATATATTACAAAATACAAGACAAATGATTATTGTATACTTATTTAACAAATGCCTAGTATGACCAGTGGAGTAACTTTGCTGAAAATGTTGGGGGCGGGGACAGGGGTGGAGTGGAGTGAGGGCGGATTGTGTGTCTTAGGGATCTTTTCGGCCAAATTGTTCAAAGAAATCTGGTCAAATGGTAGATTTGACTGAATTCGGTCACCACCATTAGTTTGAAGCCAAAGATACCAAACATGAAGAGCTGAGGTTGCGGGGGTGTCCCCCGCTTCCTCAGCATTGGTGGCAGGGGACCCAAAAAAAAAAGAAGAAAAAGGGACTCTGCAGCTTCAGATCCGACCCGCGTTAGATGGATGGATCTGATGCAGCAGGGTACAGAAGAGGGGGCGGATAAGGAAAAGGTAAGTATGGGGGGGGTTTATGGGTGTACTGGTTGTTTGGAGGACATGGGTTTGTTTTTTTTGTACTGAGGTAAAAACTTATTTGCAGCAAAAATGACTATGGTCAATTCCGCCGTGATTTTGTACCTCAATCAAACAACCTAAATCCCTGAGGGATACTAGACTACCACACCACAAGAGTCCATTAGTGACGCTCTGTTATAAACTTTCATAAGACTGGTGGCGTATCTTTAAAATTGAAATGGGCCCCCACACATCTTCAGCCAGCCTGCCATGCACCCAGTGACACAACATAACATTCACAAACTTAATTCCAATAGAACATCCAAACAATACATTATTTATCATTCATTCAGATACAAAAGTCAACACACATATATTTACATACACTCTCACTCACACACAAATGCACCCAGCACCTCTATTGACATGCACTGTGTGCACACAACATTTATATGTACATATACAATAACACATGGAAACAGTGGCACAACGTCCTTTGAGCAGACCAGACATTATCACTCCCTGATCCCTTAAATTTTGGGCTAAATTGACTTGACCTAGCTGAACTATAAAGCCATGGCCGAAAGGAACAGATTCACTGGAATGTCAGCAATTTCCTTGAATTTTTCTTTCATTCAAAGGCAGAAGCCATCAGTTAATGCAGTGCAGTGGGTGACCAAGTATACTTGGTATCAATTTTGAAATGCCATATATCTCGAAACTTGGGTACTGCACAGCACCATAAATGTGTATGTGTTGACATTTTTTTCTACAAGATTATGACTGATTAAAATCAAGGTATGTTTTCCTGTGTTCAAATAGCTTCAAGCAGTGGAGTACGGAGCGGGAGAGGCAGGTGGAGAGAGCTGCGCCCTGTGGCTCTTTTAAGAGCCAGACTGGGACATTTGTATTGGGACACCTCTCTCGTTCGGCAGCTCAAAGAGGGCGCTCAACATTAAGTTGTCCCGCTGGCAGGACAATGTGTGCTCAGCAATTCTTGCTCAGCACGCTCATTGTCCTGGCAGAAGGACACCTTACCCGTTCCGAATGGTAGAGGTGTCCCGCTGACAGGACAATGTCCCAAGGAGCTCCGGGCAGCAGAGGGGCGTCACGTTGCTCTGTATCAACAGAGCATTACAATGTGAGCCATTAAGCACTGATGGGAGGGAGGGGGGTACTATTCGCAGGGACCTTTGTCCTTTTAGAAATGTGAATGGGAGGGAGTGATCAGAAGTGAGAAGGGTGCATAAAGTGGCATGCGTTATGAAATAATGACTATGGCCCTCATCAGGAGGTTGGAGGTAACCATGCCGCTTTTCGCGGCATGATTGCCTCCTTACCGCATTCCGGACCCGGGTTCCTCAAATGAGGACTTACCGGGCCATCGGAACCTTGGCGGACCCGGTAATTCCCCGTCCGAGGAACCCGGACCCGGTCCATCCCCATTCCCATTCGAGCCACCATAGGACTCAATGGGAATGGGGATGGAACTAACAACGGGCCCATTATTAGCTACCAGGTGTCCTCGCGGGACCCGGAATGGACGCCGGTGCCAGTAAACCCATTCCGCCAACCTTGTGATGAGGGCCTATGGCTTTAAAACCCAAGGGGGATTTGTTAGGTTCACATTAATCTACATGATGCTATTGTGACTGTGCATGCAGAATGGGAAGACTAAAACTAAAGCCATACTCCCATTGCTCAACATATTTCTATTCTATGACAATGTATATAGTGTATGGTTAGTTTACTATGAAAAGCTAGAGTCGTCTTGCCATGCAGGATTTGCTATAGAAACCTGTATGTGACACGCCCTACCAGCGGACAAGCGTTGCCTACGTGCGGCACATAACTCTTACCCAGTCCTTACACCTTTTCTACAGCTGTACCAAAGCGAGTCCCTCGGGCGCACAATCATCCACCAATCACATAGAACATTGCTAATTTTAACTCCGTCATCAACATAGCGCACTTCAAAATTTCTGTCCACGATTCTTAATGAAAATCACATACCATTGCAAAGCACCTACTTCACAAGCGACTATGCAAGGATTGTGAATTTCTACATACAGCTCCATGCATGTGCACATACATCAGTATAGAGTACAGGTATGTACATTTTAATCAGAGTACATGTGGAACCCTTATGATGTAAAATAGACAAAATAATAGCGATACATTTCCATAGGGAACACATAACAACGCTCCCCCTTTTAAAGTGCAACAATACCAATTCGTCATTAACAAATTGCACGACTGCTTACTGTCGTCTGCATAACCTGTACATACGTTGCAAGCATGCCTATTTAGGCATAGCTCTCAACCATTTTTGTCTTAAAGGCGGGTGAAATCAGCCGATTTTGATTTTGGCGGGTGAGACGTCTATTGGATAGAATGGCCGTGCAGGAGGCTTGGAGGGTGAGTCTGCCCTTTACAAGATGGGTAACACCCGCCAAAAGCGTGTGAGTTAAGAAGTAGAATTTAGGACAGACCTCAATTTTGTATGTGAAAATATCAGAGTCCTGTACTCTGCACTGCCTACAGTAATGCTTCCTGCAATGTGATTGTATGAGAATAGTAATTGCTCCCGATTGTGGTGCTCACATGTCCTTCGGAGAGTCTCCCGATTTTTGGACATCGTGCTTTTCATTAACAAGTACAAAATGTTTGCCCATCTAGTACTTTGCCCTATCGCTTACAAACCTCTCTCCTATGCATACTACATTTTGTAAAGTAAAAATGCAGTTATTTTGAAGGACTTTCAAGTACCATATTGAAAGTAGTATGGAAAGACTGCATAGAGAGAAGTGAAATGTGCATGTCGACTGGGCTGAAATATGAAAGTTTAATCCTCTGTCAAAAGAAGTACAAGTAAAGTCTGCAGTATAATGACCGCTGCAAACACACAAAGTAATTGATATCGGTTTTTTAATTCACAGTGAAGACTACTGTCCTGAGAGTCAACAGCATCTACACTGCAGATGACATATCCGAAGAAACCTGATCATCTTGTACAAAAAATAAGTACAGTACAACCTTCATATTGTAACTACTCCTTAAAGACGCTGCGTGGGTTATTTGTTTATTTTGGGCACCAAAGCAAGCATTCATATGTAAACCATTCTACCTACAAATATCCATTTATTGAACAAAGAATAACAGGTGGAATTGCTGACAAATCCCTGTGTGTTTGGTACTGAAAGAACATAGGGAATCCTTAGAAGATTAGATTGTGAAAGTAAGTTGTGGTAGCAAGTTTTTGGCATTTCGGTTATTAATAATGGTTCTCGTCACAAGTAGGGCACTTTGTACTCTCATCTAAAGCACATTATACTAGTATACAAACAGTAAAGTAGCCTTACCAACTGATAGTTAGAGGTCACTGTGCATTGACACACCATGCCAAAGAGCTTCCCCATCACACTTATGTGCACATGCACACAGCACACATAAATTGGAGAACAGACCAATGTATACTTTTTTTCTCAACAGACACCAAAGAATGCCTACCAAAAAGCAGCTCCGTAGAAAGGAACGCAGAATTAGAGCAAATAAAAATAAAGGTGCCCAATGTAAGCATCCACCTGTGTAGAGTTAGTGGAGAATCTTGGTACAAACCACCTAATGCAGTTGGGTAACATAATAAAAGTAGTCTCAACTACCGAAACTGTACCTCCTCCATCAAGAGTGTCACAAAACACAGAAATGTTAAAAAAACAGCTGCCAATACAGCTAACAATGTTCCTAATAATCCTGATAGTGTAAGAATAACCAATAGTAAAAAAGTAAGATAGCAAAAATGTTTCGTCACAGAGTACTTCAGAATGTACTAAGAAGAGGACCAAAAACATCCTCGTCCCTTAAAACGTACCGTAGAAAGTTAATTCTACAAGCACTCGTGGACAGTGCCATCCTTCTCAAAAGGAAGTTGTTCATATTTGTGTTGAAAAGGATGAAAGCATTAACAAAACTAAGTACCAAACTACAAATGAAACTCAGCAATAAACGGAATGTGAACTGTGAACAAAAATAATTTTTTGCATGTTTTTGGTGGTGAATGGAGTCACACAGCAAGCACAGAGCCATACTTTAATGAAGAAGCATACAAACAAAATCAAACAAACACAATTGCCATCCATAGCAGTGGACAAGGGTATGAGAAAATCAATACTACCATCATGGAACAAGAAACACTACTTACAAAACTGTCTTCTGAAAACTCAGAATTACCTCTTGATTCAGCAGAACCACACCGTCCAGTATACAAATGGCTGTGCACATCAATGTGTGCCATTCCAAACAAAGCTTTCAGATCTTTACGTCAGTTCCTCAATCAATATATAAAAGGTAAAGAGAAAAGTAAAATGAAAGTGCTGCAAAATATGGATATTCGTGTAGTGTGGAAATTCACAGGACTAAAAGGACATTCATTAGCCTGCATTTCTGGCCAAATTTGCAAAAGTACCTTCCATGATATCAAAAGAATAGCAGTACATCATTCCAAAGTAAGAAATTTAGTGTACAAAATATACTGTGCAAAAAGTCCAGCTTCAGAATTAGGCAATTTAAATACCACTCTTCTGCATGGTACACCCAAATACTTACAAGAATAAATGGACCGTATTCAGAAAAAGTATTTTGGAAGTGAAAGCCACGTGGAAAATGCAACAGTTTTAGAGAATAGTAGCAACAATTCTGCACATAGCAACCTTCTATTACACACGTATAGAAAAGAAATACTAAGATTTAAAAGGTCATCGGCTGAAGTACCAAACCGTGTGTGTATGTTGCCGCAGAACGTTTTACAAAAGGAACACAAAAAATGTGGACATAGCATACAAAATAGAAAACAATGAAGACTCTAAATGGTTTGAATTAGCGTTGTATCTTTTAGCTGAAAGCAAATGTGAAATAACTGAACGCCTAATATGTTGCAGTTACTGTACTGCAAAATTAGACAACAACCACACTCCTTCACGTGCAATTACAAATAATTTGGAATTGTTTCCATTACCAAAAATCCTGCAGCAGCTCAATTTGTATGAGAGCATAATAATTCAAACAGTTCACCCATTTCAAGCAATTATACGCCTTCATCCAAAAACAGCAAATTTACCTTCCTCTGAATTGGTGAAAGGAATTTCTGGCAAAGTAGTTTACTTGACGTTAGATCTAACAGAAGATGTGCACACTCTAGGAGTGGAAAGTTCAATAGACCATTCTTTAATAGTCTTGGTAAATGGAGTACCAACAAAGTATACAAAAATTTGGCACCAATTAGTGGATTTACACAAAGTAACACAAGCATTGCAATATTTAAAAGATAACAATGAGTACTGCAAGGAAATACATATTGATGAAAGCTTAAGGCAAACAACTGAAATAATTTAAGAGCCATCAGAAACTGGGAAATTCAAATGTTTGGATCCAGCTACAGTATCCACTCTTTTGGACCATTACACAATTCATCCATTGCATTCCAATTAAAGCATAGATGATGTGCTAGAAATTTACCAAATGCAACAAACCAAAGGGTCACCAATGAGTATTTGGGAAAAAAGTATAGAAGCATGTGCTTTTCCACTGCTATTTCCAACTGGCAAAGGTGGGAGATACGATGATAGACCCACTCAGATTGGGGCATCAGCATACCGCTCATTACAAATGTATTCGCAAGATCCCATATTTAGGCAAAATATGGAATACATATTCCACCTACTCTATGAAAGTGAATAAGCAACACTATGTTATGGAGTTGCACACATTCTTAAATCTGGAACGTACTTTCAAAATATGTCAGCTACGCAGTTAATACAAAAAGTACAAGAAAAAGATGAGGTTTTCCAATCAAGTACAACAAATTTGTTTGCAAACATGCGTGGTTCAAAGGAATACAGGTTCAGACGGCAAGGAGACGTGCGTTGCATGATCAGAAACCTTGGACCACCAACTCGGTTTGTTACACTAAGTTGTGCAGAATATGCATGGGAAGATTTGCATGAGTTCCTACATATAGCAAACAGCAACAAAAACAACATAGATATATTAACACCTGGAGAACTTTGCTCTCTAGATCCAGTTAATGTCTCAAGATATTTCCATCATCGTTTCATTGTAATGCTACACTTTATTTGCAATAAAACTGCTCCCCTCCTTCTAGAAGTGCAACACTTCTTTTGGAGAAAAGAATATCAAGCCAGAGGTGCACCACATATTCACATGCTGTTATGGATCAAAGGTGCTCCGAAATTTGGGCACGACAGTGATAGCACTGTTTTGCAGTTTATCCAAAATATGTCACATGTGAAATCCCTTCACAACAGACACATAGTGAGCTGCATGGGCAGATTTTACAATTTCAAAGACACAAATGTGGCAAATATTGTCGCCGTAAATACAAAAACAAAGATAAATACTACACCAAATGCCGCTTTGGTTTCCCTAGACCAGTTACAGAAACAGGTGAAGTAAACAACTTCATGTCTTTAGTTCGACATAGTGTTAAAGATAAATCACCTAAAAACACGTATTCATAAAAAGAAGGGAAGAATCAAAATATATCAATTATTACAATGCAATCATTGCCCTATTATTGAATGCAAACATAGATGTGCAGTACATTGCAGACAATTCAACTGCTGTTGCACGATATGTTACAGCCTACTTAACAAAAGCAGAAAGAACAGAGCTTCAAGACCTCTGCGATGACCTAACAGAGAAAACATTATCACAGAAATTGTACAACCTATGCATAAAAATGCTCTCTCATAGAGAATGTGGGGCCTATGAAGCAGCAGATCGTTTTACCGGCACTGCTTTGAATGGAAAATCAGACAACATAGTATGGCTCAGTCTTGGTCCTGCAAAATCCAGAAAAAGAGTGCTAAAATCATATGAGGACATAGAAACAATTGCCAGAAATTATCCCAACAGCCATGACATTCTAAAAAATGATTTACTGGACACATACTATCCGAACAGGAGTACCACTCTGGAAAGCATGTGTCTGTATCACATAGCTCAAAAATGTGCATACAAAAATAATGTACAACCTGATGAAAGCAAACATCGATATAGAGTGACCGATTGTGAAGGGAGCTTAGAGAAACTTAACAAACAAAGCTTAATTAATCATGTGAAATTGTCATTAAAACTCCTCAACAGAAAGAACTATATTGCATGTCTCTGTTACAACATTTCAAATCATGGAGAAAAGAGGAAGACATACTAGATAATTATGAGTGCTATGAAGATGCTTTCAAAGCAAATGAAAGCCCTATCAGCTATGGTAACTTTACACAGTACAATGAGCAGCAACAGGAAGAAGAAATTCAGGCCCAACTAGATAAAGACTCTTACGACAGTAGTCAACCTTCTGTAGGTCAAGAACCATTAGGACAACCACTAATAGCAAATGAGGCTGAAGTTGCTATGGCAGAAGTAGAAAACACCATGTATCAGTATCAAGAAGATACAGAGGACTTAACTGTACAACAAGTAAAACTTAACAACGATCAGCGCACCATTTTTGAAGAGGTAACAAAACAAATTGTGCATGGCGTACAACACGAAAATAAAGAATGTACCTGCCAAAATGACAAACCTATACTGCTGTACGTCAGTGGTGAAGCTGGATCAGGGAAAACATTCTTAATCAAAATTATCAGCAAGTTCCTTCAACAATTGACAAACAACAAACTGTCAGCTGTTGTAACAGCCCCCACAGGTTTAGCTGCCTACAACATAGGCGGTGTGACTTTACACCGATTACTACTGCTTCCAGTAGAGCATCAAAATAAATTAGACTACTACAAACTTTCTGCAGAAGCTGCAATGGAATTACGTAGAGTATTGAAACAAATGAGAATGCTACTAATAGATGAAGTGAGCATGGTCTCCAATCTAATGTTGGCTTTGATTCATCTCAGATTGCAAGAAGTACTTAAAAGTAATAACAAAGAACTCTTTGCAGGGAAACACATTATCATTTTCGGAGATCTTCTACAATTGACACCAGTAAAAGGTGAACCGATTTTTAAAACCTTAGGCCACAAACTCTGCCGGAAAACTGTTGGTAGCATAGGTAATGTTAACCTTTGGCAACATTTCCAATAGAGAGAATTAACTGAGAACATGCAGCAATCTGCAGATCACACTTATGCCAACATTTTGAAAAGTATTAGAGTTGGTGTATTATCGCAAGAAGCACAAGCTGTATTGAAAAAGCGGCATATACATGCACTTTATGGCGATAATGCATGTGCAACTGATGTTATGGAACAAATAGCACACAAAAACGTCAATTGTATGGCCTAAATGCCAACTCTTGCAAGCTGTTTCAAATTCAAATGCAAGCAATAATAGAAATTAGCGCCACAGACAAACTAGGCATACATGGTTTGACAGTACCCATGTGTGAGCAATCCACAACAAGACTAAATAGTTTTGAAAATTCAATCTCCAACACTGCTGGATTGGAAAAAGTATTGAAATTATCATTAAATTGTAGAGTAATGCTGAAACGTAACCTTGATGTAGAGCAAGGACTAGTTAATGGAGCACTCGGCACAGTTGTTGGCTTTCAATCATACCCACGTGATAGCAGCATTCAGTTTGTCAATATTCGCTTTGATAAAGTTTCAGAAGTAAAAAGGATAGGGCGCTTAATGGCTCGATTCCTTCTCTTCAAAGACATGTCTGTATGTAGAGAGCAATTTTCTCTAACTCTTGTATATACAGTTGCCATTCATAAATCCCAAGGTCTTACCCTAGAGAAAGCAATGATAGATATAGGAACGACAGTGTTTAAGGAAGGCATGAGCTACATAGCATTATCACGCTTACGTACATTTGACGGTCTAATGCTAATAAACTTTGATTAAAGTAAAGTCAAAGCAGATATGTCTTGCATTCTAGAATACAATAGATTGTGTTCACTGTACACCCTCCATCTGAAACAATACCCTGTTCCAGATAAAGCGAAACATGGTAAAAGAAAAGTAAATGAAACAGAAATGCAACAAAATGCAATAGGAAATTCCGCAAAAAAAAAGAAAAAAAGCTAAAGTTTCATCAATTGCCGCAAACATAGAAGAACCTATTTGGGAATTTAAACCAGGCACATCGGGAAAGAAGCAACAGAAAAAACAAAAAATGCACTCAGATACAGAACTTGCTGGCCCATTCAAATTTACAAATGAAAGTGGGGTAAGTTGCTATACAAATGTAGCAATAATGTTCTATTTCAATTGCCACCAATTGTTAACAATATTTACCTGCACAGCACAAACCAATTGTGTTTGCAAATGTTAGTGCTGCATAGAAACGCAACAAGCAATCCTGACAACACATACAGTATTTATGGAGTACGGCAACAATTGGACGACTGTGCTGGAATAGTGAGATTCACTATGAACTCACAAGAAGATCCACAAGAATTTCTAATGTACATACTATTAGTATTGGAAAACAAAAGCATACCTGTAAATGAAATCTTCCAAATTTCTTACATGTGGAAACATACATGCGCTCTCTGTAACAAAGTGATACAGGAAGAAATTCCAAAGGAGCGATTTGTGTATATTACCATACCAAATTGTGAGAGCATTCCATTTCGGCAACTTGTACAAAATGCAAACCATGGCAGATTATGTAGTATTTGCAATTCAGACAATCGCTCTACCTTACTGATACAATCACATAGTGCCTACCCAATAATTATGCTAGGGCATGAACACAACAACCACAATCCACCACACCCATATAAACTTGTAACTCCACTGCTTATAACTTCAGTCTTGCGTGCATGGGCTTTAGCCATGCACCCAAGACTGCAGGGTCTCCCCACAACTACCTCGGTGATGTGTGGTAGTGGGGGTTATTCTATATGTGTGTTATCGTTAAGTACCTCTGCCTAGAGGCTTCCCTCCTAGGTGTGTGTCTGTAGATCGTACATGGGATGGGTGTGCAGTGTCTTCCAACTCTAGTACTTACCACTTTGTTCTTGGTTGCATGGCCTTTGGCCATGCACCCTAGACTGCACGCACTCCCCAGAACTTGCCAATCAAAACGCAACACTACGACGGGTGTGTGCATTGGTGGCACATGTGGCGGTGGTTGTGGCCATGGCCTATACTCTTGTAAGTAAGGCCTTCGGCCTTTGGCCAACGGCCATGCATGCAAGACTCTAGGCCCTGGCCACAACCACCGTAGCATGTGCCACCCATGGCGGCATACTAATGATTATAATGATAACCATTGCAAAAAACAATGCATTCAGGGCATGTTGTCAATTTCAATGTTCCCTAACACCACACGTGTCCTTACAAATCTAACAACTTCTCTGTGCACTGCACGGGCTGAAATACTGGCCTTATTGGACCCCTCATTTGCTGTGCGTACAAGGAGGCCACAGAACATACGTCATAAAGTAGGTATAAGTGGATTATTGGGTGCATGGCCTTCGGCCCTGCACCCAAGAGTGCAGGATCTCCCCACAACTACCTCTTTGTTCTTGGGTGCATGGCCTTTGGCCATGCACCCAACACTGCACGCACTCCCCACAACTTGCCAATGAAAATGCAACACAAGGGGTGTATGCATGGGTGCCACATGTGGCGGTGGTTGTGGCCAGGGCCTAGAGTCTTGGAAGTAAGGCCTTCGGCCGACGGCCATGCATCCAAGACTCTAGGCCCTGGCCACAACTACCATAGCATGTGCCAACCATGGGAGCATACTAATGAATATAATAATAGCCATTGGAAACAGTAATGTACGTGTCCTTACAAATCTAACAACTCCCCCCTACACTGCACGGGCTGAAATACTGGCCTTATTGGACCCCTCATTTTCTGTGCGTACATGGAGGCCACAGAACAAACGTCATAAAGTAGGTATAAGTGTATTAAGAGTGCAGTATCTCCCCACAACTACCACAACTACTACACGCACTCCCCACAACTTCCCAATGAAAATGCAACACAAGGGGTGTATGCATGAGTGCCACATGCGGCGGTGGTTGTGGCCAGGGCCTAGAGTCTTGGAAGTAAGGCCTTCGGCCGACGGCCATGCATCCAAGACGCTAGGCCCTGGCCACAACCACCGTAGCATGTGCCAACCATGGGCGCATACTAATTAATATAATAATAGCCATTGGAAACAGTAATGTATTCACAGCATGTAGGCAATTTCAATGTTCCCTAACACCACACGTGCCCTTACAAATGTAACAATTCCCCCATGCAGTGCACGGGCTCAAATACTGCCCTTATTGAACCCCTCCATTTCTGTTCGTACAAGGAGGCCATAGAACATATGTCATTAAGTAGGTATAAGAGTACTGTGCGTACAAGATGTCCATACACATTACATCATGACGACTGACCCCCCATAAAAAGTGCATTATTTACCCATATGTTAACACTGTAGCCCCTGGCCACTACCACCGTAGCATGTGCCACCCATGGCGGCGTGCTAATGAATATAAAAATAGCCATTGTGAGAAATAATACGTTCACGGCATGTTGTCAATTTCAATGTTGCCTACCTATACCCGTGTGCTTTCACGAGTTAAAAATGTTCCTGTCCGCTACATGGACTGAAGTGTTACAAATTTCCTACCTGCTACATGGACTGAAGTGCTATCATTATTACCCCCCACATTTACTGTATGTACAAGGTGTCCATAGAAATTACATCATGACGGCTGAAGAACAAATGCATAGATGACCCATTTCTTACTGTCTGAACCTTTCCCAATGCTCCGTGACACAGCAAAATAGATTAATGAAAAGAGCATGTGTACGCTGGTTGTTGCTCCGCTTTCCGTGGATCCAAGATGTCGGGCGCATCCAAACCATCTAACGCAGAACACGTCTCGCAGCAGCCAATGGGCAGAGACGTCGCATGTACGCGGTCATGACGGCAGCCCCTTAGCCAATCAGTTTCTTGTTCATCGACTGAACAGGGAAGTGTGACCGCGGAGCGAACATAGATATCACTAATTATTTCAGACCTACTTTTTCATAATTATAAATAAACGTACTGCACGTATGGTGACAACATTTACAAAAGCACGTTTTCTGGACCGAGCCCCTATACCTGCCGCAGATTTTGTCCAAATCCGTCCAGCGGTTTCACCTGTAGCAGTGCACAAAGTTTTTCCCCCATTCAGTCTATGGGAAAAAAAGACGAATCCCCCTGGACGAATTCTCACCAATCTTTACAAAAACATTCTGAGTGGCCCATATACTTTTTTTGCAAAGTATGGTGAAGATTCGCCTAGGGGGAGCGGAGTTATAAGCCACCCAAAAAGTGCTCTTCCTATGGAAACAGCAACTTAACCATAACTACATGGCCACTGCCGCAGGCCATGTGATTATATACATGGCCTGCGGTAGTGGCCATGTAGTTATGGTTAAGTTGCTAAACTGCACTTTTTGGGCAGCTTATAACTTCACTCGCCCTGGACGAATCTTCACCATACTTTGCAAACAAAAAGTGTATGATCCACTCTGAATTATTTTGCAAAATTTCGTGAGGTTTGGTCACGGGGGGGACAAAGTTAAAGGAGGGGTCCCAAAGTTTCTTTTTTCCCATAGACTGAATGGATAACGCATTTCTGTTGCGCCTTTTTGCCAAATTTGCAGCAGGGGGGCAGCTTGGTCCCGAAAGCGTGCTTTTGTAAATTTGGTGAAAATCTGTCCAGTAGTTCTTTTAAAAAACGACCAAAAAGTAGGTCTAAAAAAATTAGTGATATCTATGTCCGGTCCGCTGTCACACTTCCCTGTTCGTTCCGCGGACAGGACACCGATTGGATAATAGGCTTGCGTCATGTCCGCGGACATGCAACGTGTTCTCTGATTGGCTCGGATGAGACGTGAGGTGCGTCACATTGTTTCGATGCGCCCGCCATATTGGATCCCCGGACATCCGCGGACAGCGCAGCGTGGAAGTGAGCATAAATCCAATTTTGGGGAGTGTGTTGGTGTGTATGAGTGCTTGGAGAGGGTGGGGGAGTAAGAGATGGGTCAAATGCTGTATTTGTTTAGGTGGGAGAAGGTTGTAATGTGTTTGTGGTGTCCACAGACATAATAAACACTTGGCGCACTACTGGCTATTTTAGTTTAGTATGATGTTGGTTTTGAGATTTTAGAAGAGCATTTGGTGAAGAGGGTATGTATTGAAGAGTTTCTACGTTGGTTGTAATTATTTTTTAGAATGTTAATTGAAGTGGGTAGGTTTTGAGGTGGATGTATTATGTTTTTGGGTTGTGGTAATTTGGTAGATGTTTTTTTCTGTGGGTGTGTTATGCTGAGGTGGTTGTGGCTAGGCCCTATAGTCTTGGGTGCATGGCCGAAGTGCCATAGGCCTTCGGCCATGCACCCAAGACTCTAGGCCCTGGCTACAACCAAGGCAGCATAACACACCTATGTTACCAAAGATTTTGACAGTGGTATGTGGGCTGCTTAGGGGATATGTTTTCAAAAATGTGTGTACGGATTGGTTGTAGTGTAATAGTGTTTATAGGACAGTGAGATTATGTGTCTTAGTTTGTTTGTTGGATTGTGCTCAGTATGCTGGTATTGAAGACTCTAGGCATTTTGGGTTGTATTTATTGGTGAGGTGTTCATTTGCATGGCTGTGTTATGTTGTGGTGGTGGTGAGTTTAATTATTATATACTTAGTGTTTCTTTTGGTGAGGCTGTATGAAGAGTTTTGGCGAGGCCATGCAGTCAAGATTGTAGTGTTTGGCAACAAGGGCTGCAGCATAAGATACCCATGGAAGGAAACATTTTGGATTGTGGTGTATGGTCAGCTGTTTGCTTGAATGGGTGTGTTATGCTGTGGTGTTTGTGAGTCCAATCATTATATACTTACTGTTTGAGGTTTTGTGGGTGTATGCAGTTTTTTCATGCAAATTACCAAGAGGGGTCCTGGGACTCTCTCTGCTAAACATTAGTCCTGGTTACGAGAGACCCAGAGTCTTCATCTCATTATCTTTCACAGAGAAGAAATATCCCAAACATATCAGTCTTTGTCCTGCCCTGGGGCAGACCAGCCCCAAAATGCTAGGCAATTCTCCTCTGAAGAAGAGTACAAATAGCAAGCCCAGGACACCCCTTGTTTTTTGCATATTTAAGTAACTTTGGGTCTCACCCTAAGTTACTACGGGAATCCAGACGTGGACCCCTTGCTCATTATTCCTAGAGAGGCACAACTCCACCCTACTGATGAGGTCCAACCAGACCAAACATGTGTCTGGGGCTGCTGTTGGTACTCTTGTTCAGAGTACAATTGCCTAGCTTTTCGGTGCAGGACTGCCCCTGGGCAGGGCAAAGACTGATATGATTGGGGTATTTCTCCTCTATGAAAGATAGTGAGCTAAAGAGTCTGGGTAAGGCTCTCACACCCAGGACTAATGTCTGGCAGAGAGACTCCCAGGATCCCCCTTGTGTTTTGCAGTTTTTTCATGACATGTGTAGTTGGAGCAGGCATTTCTTTTCAATCACTGTGATTATAGAAACAAACACATGTAGGCAGTTTATAATGAGTATTGCATTGCATAGTAGACATTTCCTTATTTTGTAGATCCTCATAGTTAGCACTTTAAAAGTATTATAGTTCAAACCAGTGTACTGTGCAATTTGCTCAGTTCCTGTGTTTCTTGATTAAATCATTGGGTGTGTGGGAAAAAAGCCATGCTGGATTAAAAAAAAACCTTTTTACGTTGTAGTACAATACATTTCTTTGATTGAGTTCAGTAGGAGGAATTGAATATGTGTATGGTTTTTGGTTTGGAAGTGCTGGTAGTATTGTTGCAATTAGACAGCAGTTGGTGTATTTTATTTCTTTATTTCCTTTCCCATTTTAGTGGTATTCATCTATCTGTTGGCCTGTTGCAGATTTTTGAGCAGGTAAATACTTGTTGGCGTATTGTAACTGTTTATTTCTTGTTTCATTTTAATGGTATTCATTTATTTGTTTGCATGTTGCAGAATCATGGGGCTGTTAGGTACCTGTTGGCGTTTTCTAACTGGTCATAGTTTTGAAGTTCAAGTTTTGTTTAAGTTAATACACAGATTAGTTAGTAAATTTTGGTATTAAAAATATTAAGTAAGTGTTTACAAGATTTGCTGGTAATCTCTGTTTTACAGTAATGTCAGTATCATTACATTTGACTCATCCACAATTCTTTTTTATATATGCAGTGTAGTGACCTACATTGGCTGTGGCTCCTGCGTGGTAGATTATACCTATTGTTGTGAAGGTTTCCTTAGCAAGTGATACATTACCATGTGTGAATACAGTTAGCTTGCAGTTGTTTTTAGTACCATCTGCATTATAACGTAAAAGCATTACTATTACGTATTTACTATGTGTCTGTATTTGTAAGGTGGGAAGACCCCCACACCATTCACCTCGCTAGTGACCCAAAGTAGGATAGTACAAACACAAGTGTGCAAATTATAGGCCTCTAATATATAACTGTGGTCATGGGGTCAGGGTACCGCGGCCTGGCCGAAGGGGGTTGCAGCAGGGTTTGCTCGACATTCTTGTACAAGCACATTTTGTCAGGGCTCGAGACTTGCTCCTTGCGAAAAAACTTTTACCTGAATTGCCATGTGAAGAGGAGATGGGCTGAGCTGACAGGTGGTGTGGCCTAGGTGTGGGAGTCACTGGGAGAGTGCGAAGTTCTCCAGAGGAACAAAGTAAATCCGTAGAAATGTTGCCCGCATTGGTGAATGGTAGCAAACAATTCATATCTTTTGAAAAAAATATTTCTAATGCCACTATGGTCTGAAGGGCTCTTGGCTCCCATTGTGAGTGAAGGTCAGCAGCGTTGAATTTTTGCTTCTGGGCTGAACTAACCCATGCATCGTACACAGTATAAGGTTCAATTGTTTTTCGACCTTTAAACAAAGGGAGGATTCCAAAAGGAATGAACAAAGGGAGGGATGTAACAATGTCAAATATGATAAGGTTCACCATTCCAAAACTGGATAAAGGAACATGTAATTTAATTTCATGAAAATTGGTTGACCTGAACAGAGTGTCTGAGTTTCGCCGAGAGAATGGAAATGCCAAGTATTATGTAAGTTTTACTTTCAACGATTTTATAGACCAACGAGTCAACTTATCATTCGACCGACCGTTATTGCTGGCTTACATTGTACTCCGTTGTTGTCTGTGGCATATTGAAACGACACGCAAATACAACCAGTGTGTGTACTTGCCTTTGTTCTGGGGACATGGACAATCCAGCATCGAGATGCATGTAGTCCACCATGGGTTCCCCAGGATCCAAAAACGAGTAATTCAACGCTAAAATTTAATTGAAATTCTGTCCATTTGTTTTTCTTGCCCTTAGCTTGCTCCCTGATTGTGGCGTCAGCGTCCACATCCCATTTCGAGCTGAACATAATGCATAGCACTAACCTTTGAAGCAAATTGAAAACTACTTTCCATGTTGTTTTCTCTGTGTTCCCATTGTCTCACGTCCGTGTTCATCATTAGTTTTAACACAGGGCCGAATTAATGGCTAAAATGATAAACTGTAATAAAGATCGGCTACTGTGATACATTTCTGTTATCGTTTTTAAACAGCTACAGCCTGCCTTTCTGCGATTGTCATCGATTCCAGATACCTTCTGATGGGTTTTTCAACCGGCAGCTGCAGATACACGTGCATGGCTGGATAACAATGACTCTTTTTTGGGACGATCGTCACAGGCCCATATGCCCTTACGCGGTACCAGATAAGGAGCAACCTGACATCGTTTACGGTGTCCTAGCGCCAAGCTGATGCCAAGCCTTGCGATTCACAGTGCGTCCAATGCGCTTTTTATACCAAAAAGGAACACCGCGTGACTCACGATAAACATTTGTGGATCGAGAACGAAGAAAAAAATTACCCATTTGCTTGAATATGGCAATCGCCGGATGTTCTCGGAGTGTTTATTATGAAATAAAAGTACTTTACAAATTGTACAGTTTTCCTATTTCTTTTAAAAGTATGGTTTTATATTCAAAATTGGGACGCGCTGTGTTGTGAGATGATGTGTGTTTATAGTCCGGGTTCTGCGTCAACTAACGTTATCACGTAGGTGACGATTGGGCACGTTTGGCTACGCTGCCCAGCAACGTCCTGGAGATAGGCATAGAATATCACTAGGTTTGGTGATGTCAGCCTCAGAGGTGGGGCATATGAATGAGTGCCGCCAGGGCAGTCCACCTTGGGTGATGTGGGCAAACAGATAAGATTATCACACGATGGCCGCGCCCTGCTGCCTGATTTCGCATGCGTAAAAAAGAGGAAAACTATGGTAAAGTGCATAGGAAATGTTTGTACGATCGATCAACGTATGCTTAGAAACACATGCCCAAGCCCTCAGGACAATAATATTTCTTAGTGCACTATTCCTTTGATAGATCAATTTTTTGCTCCATTCGCTGCAGAGGATTTTCTAAAGCCTCTGTTTCTTTATTATTTTTAATGTCTGTATGGTGTGTTTAAAAGAAAACATTTGGTAAGTACACATACAGTAATGGGTAATAATTGCTTTATATAGAGAAGTGTAGTGTCTACCATTAGTATCACTGTTTTCACTCAATTCATCACGAGGAACATTTACTTCCAGGCATGCCAAAGTACTAGACATTTCTGTGTAAAAAAAAAAAAGAAATATTATTTTTACTGTACCTAATACAGAAACTTTATAAATATATAAAATAAATGTACTGTGCTAAATTTTGCAGTTACTGCGGCGTAGGTGTGCTGCTGATTTTTGCTGTGCAGTTTGCGTGAGGTAATTCTGTTGGAGGCATATTTATTTTGTTTTGGTATATTGCATTATGTTGCATATGTTATGCAATTGGACGGTCGGTGTCTTACATATACAGTTTCCACTTCTTATTTATTATTGAATGTAATGTAGGTATGTGCTGCTTTTTGAACATGTTCAGTGTTTTTATTGCATGATACAACAATGTAAGATACCGCCTGAGTTTTTGGATAGTGTTGATGTTGACCGAGTCCGTCTACGAACATACGCATGGTCTGCAAACATCAGACCCACTAGCGCAGGTTGGGGGTTCAGTATGTTCTATGTTATATGTATATAAACTAAGGGAATCTTAGGAAACATTTATCCAATTTATATTGTCTATATCTATATTCAGTAAAAAAAGTTTGTTAAAGGGACGTTATGGTTAAGTTGCGCTACTAACAACCTATAAAATTCAGTAAAAAAAAGTTTGTTAAAGGGACGTTATGGTTAAGTTGCGCTACTAAAAACCTATGAAATTCAGTGAAAAAAACTTTGTTAAAGGGACGTTATGGTTCCAATTAAAACCGAAAACCGCCTGAAATTCACCAGTTATGGTAAGCTAAGCAACCATAACTCGCGCCACCACCGTGCAGTGCTAAGACTAACACCCAGGACATCAAAGATGACATCACAAATGTCATTGATGACACCCAACAGCCTAGGCCTGGACCACACCCATCGCAGCCATGCAGTTTTCACTTTCACTCTGCATCTCTCAGAGGGTGGTGACCTTGAAAGAATGGTTGTGGAGCACATTTTAGACTTGGTAGCGCACCAGAAGTAAGCTAACATGCGTATATTGTTGGTGCCATGGGTGAGGTGATTGTTAGAACATCCTACAGTTTTCGGTGTATGGCTGGAGAAGCTGCAGTGACAAGTCCTGCAGTGTGCCCACTAGGTGCAGTGTTGGAATACTGTCAGTATAGAAGAGGGTAGGGTTGAACTGGATCTTCTATGTGCTTGGGTACTCTCCTTTGTGCAGACTGCTGGGAGGAGGCCCATTGTTGTGAAGATTTAGTGGTTTAGTTGGCAGTGACACACTACTTTGTGAATGGAAGTGGGTAGGGGTGCCGGAGGCTGTGGTATGTTTGTGGCTTATGCTAACTGTTACATGATTCCATATATCACTGTGTTAGGGTGCGAGGGTTGGGTGGAAGTGCTGCTGGCTTTGTTACATTTGTGGATTGTGGTTCCTGGCAAATGTTTGCATGCATGGCTCCATTATGTTGTGCTGGGTGTGGGCAAGGCTTAAACTGTTGGGTGCATGGCCAAAGTCGTGATGTGTGGCACTCTGGATGATTTTGGATGATGAAATCGTGGATTCTTTTGCAGAACTTTCTACTGGAGGTGCTTTTGAAGCACACGTGACGTGTACTCGGAGTATTTAATGGTACCAACAAAGTGTTGTACAGAAATGATAGTGTTGGATGCAGAGGTCTTGGATGTGATTGGTGCAAGCGTGTTTGAATATTTCACTGCACCCAATGAGGGAGTGCTGCAAAAAGAACACTGGAAAGGGAAGAATGGCTGTCCCTGCTTTACAGGGGTGCAGCCATCATTGTAGCTGGGAAAGCTCACGTGCCACACCCTGCCCTTCTGAGCATGGTGAGCATGGAAATGGAACTGTGGGGATTATCCAATCAGGTGTTCAATGTGTGGTTCACAGCAAGGGGCAGTGCTATTTTTTCCCACTACTCTGTATAGTGATGTTGACAGAGATGGATAGATGCACAGTGCTGATCGTGGGTGATACCTTTGTGCAAGATCTGCACAGGTATGCCATACAAAGAGGCATTGCTGCTAATTTCGGGTTGGAAGGAGTGGAAGCTTTGTGGGGCAGTCTCTATGAGTGCAGTTTCGCGGTATGGTTCACCTTTGTGGATATGTGGCCTCTGTCGCTACTGTTGATGTTGTCGTGGTGCATTAAACAGCTCTACATTTGGGTTACATGTCGTGTTGATGTTTGCTCCATCACCTGAAGAAGTTGATTAATCCAGTGATGCAGATTTTTCCCACTGCCAATGTGTTTTTCTCATGCATACCACCAAGAGGAGGATGGGACCATGCTGGTGCCATGTGTCCCCAGCCAGAGCTCGGAAGGTGTCTTATAAACAGAAGCATGTGTGAATTTATGTGGACTGATGGGATGTTCTCCACCCACTATGAAATCATGAATTCGTAAAATATGCACTGTTTCCATCCAAATGGCATTTCTTTGACTGCCATTGGCAATGCTATTTTCTTTTACACTGTGCAAGAAACGTTTACCAGAATTTGGTAAAAATGTAAGGCAGAGAAGAAAATAGAAACTCATACAAAGAGAAAAAACAAAAAAGGTTCTTTGCAAGCATGTGAAAAAACAAGAAAAAAAACATGTCTTTTCAGAGCCACCCCTAAAGACCAAATCCCCTACCCTGTTTCAACTTCCTTCCCCCCCCCCCCGTTCCTAGCATGATAACTCTGGTAGTTTCAGGATTACACGTGTCACATCCAGGCCTTCTGAGGATGGCAGCCATGGCAATGGGACAGTGGGGGCTAAGGCATTGCTCAATAAGTTTTTGGGTTGTGGTGTGTACGCAAAAACTGTGGCAGAAGGTCTATTTATGCAGAGAAATACAGAAGCCTATGGTTGAAGTGTGCAAGGTAAGGGGCAGGCATCCTGTTTGTATCCATGTACTGTATGTACTTGTTTTACATTGCTAAGATACATTCATTGCTGCTTTTGTGCCATATTTTTACAAATATTCTAGGAAATGGGTTAGTTTGGAAAAAAGTCTGTGAAGTGTGCATGGTAAGTGGCAGGCATCCTGTTTTTATATATGTAATGTGTGTACTTGGTTTAGATTCCTAAGATACATTCAGTGCTGCTTTTGTGCGATATTTTTACGATTTATGTAGGAGATGGGTTAGTATGGAAAAACATTTGTAGCATTGTTGGAAGGAAAGAAGAGAGTTCCTGTTTGGATTCTAAACTGGCTGATATGGATAAATGAAAACTTTGAAAGCATACACCATTGAAGTGGCACTTGATTTTAGGTGATGGGAGAAAAAACAGCATGTTTTTCAAGTACGTTATGGTTGTTCAGTGGCAGATACCGTGCTCAGAGGCACTTGTAACAGAGTTGTAAACATACTGTACAAAAAGTATTCATACCTCTACTTTGTGGTGATGGGTGCCCATGTGGATGAATGTGGATGCAGAAATCCTGGATAGTTTTACTGAACTTTTTACTGGAAGTGCTTTCTATTCACACGACACTTGCAGTCTGAATGTGTAACGGTACATATTAACTGTTGTACAGAACTGACAGTGTTAGATGCTAATGTCTTGGCTGTGATTGGTGGATCCGTGTGTGACTATTTAACAGTACAATACCCAATGAGGTAATGCTGGACAAAAAATATCAGAAAGGGAAGAAGGACTGCTCCTGCTTTATTGGGGCATCAATTGGGTACAGTCTGCGCTTCTCAGCATGCTGGCCAATGGGAATGGGACTGTGGGGATTATCAAATCAGGTACTGAAGGTGTGGTTCATAGGAAGGGGCGGTAATACTGTTTTCCATTATTCTGTGTAGTGAGGCAGGCTGACATGGAGATACGCACTGTGTTGATTTTGGGTGATGCCTTTGAGGTAGATATGCAAAGGTATGCCCAGGAAAGAGACTTTGATGGCAATTTCATTTTGGAAGGAGTGGAGGCATTGTGGTGCACTGTCGATGTCTGCAGTTTCGGCGCTATGCTTGCACTTTGCAGAGAAGTGGCCAGTTCTGCAACTGTTCATATTGCCGTCATTCACAGTACGGCGGCATGCATTTGGGTTATGTGACTTGTTCACGTTTGTTCCATACACTGAAGGTTGATGCTGTTAAGTAACTTCAATTCAGCAATCCCACTAAGTCAGTGCCTCATCTGGGCTGCCCAAGGGAAGCCCTTATTTATATATTTTTATGACAAGTTATACTCTGGATGATAAACCCTTCTATAACGCCCCTCTCTATGAATCCCCCTGACCTCACTGAGCCAAGAAGTAGGTTTGTTTTGCAATTTAAAAGATTTATTGGAAAAAGTAAACATATATATATATATATATCACACTTTTATAATAAATTAATATTTGATAGCACCCTTATGAATATAATGTTGATCAACAATAGATAATCTGACACTAGCACACTTCTTTACAATCAATGAGGAGTTAGTATAGGAAGGATAAGGTAGCAGAAAATACTTTTATGGTTTCCAGGAAAAGCAATGAGGGAAAAATGCAGCACAGAAATAAACTTGATATGATTTCAACAAAAGATAATATGATCACTTTTTCTTTGACAATTCCCTCCCCCCCTATGCAAAATAAGGAGATGGAAGGAGAGCACACAATTCTCAGGAATACAAAATGCAATACAAATTTCCAGTTCCCCCCAGCGAGCTTAGAGGAAAACAGGTATGATTTTAAAGCAGGCAAGATCCTTTTAAATGTGGTGGCAATGAAGTGAAAAATATGCTGAAAATGCTTTTAATTCCCTCTAGAGGTTCACGGTGAGTGAGAGATACTTTAAATCAGTTCAGGTCAGCCCTACCAATGATTCAGGGATGGTTATCAAGTTGAAAACGGGATTCAGTAATGGAAGCAAAAGACAGATATTTTTACACGTGGTTAAAATGAAGCAAACTGTCAATTCGCGGCACTTTTTTCTGAGTGCGTCAATCGCGATTACGGAGGAACTATAAGGAGTAGCAAGTCAGTTTTAGGCTTGTTGGAAAGGTTTGAATCTTAGCTTTAAGATGAAAGTTAAACTCGGGAATCTGAAAGAAAAAGTTGACAACTGGATATGGTTTTGGGTTCCCCTGGTTCCGGTTCTGGGCCGCCCCCCCCTTTTTGGAGGCAGTCACCAGGATGGGTTAGGACTAGGGGGTTTTGGTATTGTTGGTTCTGGGATAGGATGATGGACGGCGACAGCTCGATCCCCACATCTATCCGGTCTATTGATTCGGTTTTAGGTTCCCCTGGTTCCGGTTCTGGGCCGCCCCCCCCCTTTTTGGAGGCAGTCACCAGGATGGGTTTGAACCAGGGGTTTTCGGTATTGTTGGTTCTGGGATAGAATGATCGGCGGCGACAGCTCGATCCCCACATCTACCCAGTCTATTGATTCGGTTTTAGGTTCCCCTGGTTCTGGTTCTTGGCCGCCCCCCCCTTTTGGAGGTAGTCACCAGGATGGGTTTGAACCAGGGGTTTTCGGTATTGTTGGTTCTGGGATAGGATGATGGGCAGCGACAGCTCAATCCCCACATCTACCCAGTCTGGATTGGAATCCCTTGGGACCCATTTTTCCTTGGACCCATTTTTCCTTGGGAGGAGTTCCCCCATCTCTGAAGGAAAAGATTCTTTCCCCAGCATCCTCTTGGGATCCCTCTCCCTCAAATTGGAAGACCTCCTCCTCAAAGTGTGTCTGTTTGGGTACTTTGTTGGGTACCTGGGAGGCAGACTTTCAGGGGCAGGAGATTGTGTTTCCGGTTCCTGGGTTTCCAGGGGCTGTTTACAAGTGGGGAGGGAAGCTTTCTCCAAGGCTTTACACCCCCCTTCCCCTTGTGCCTCCTCCCTGGGAACTGGTGGGTTATCGGGGTGCGGCCCCCATCATTGTTCTGGAGCACCAGGCCCAGAGTTTGGTGCATTCTGTGCCGGCATGCCCATCTGAGGGTTCTGCTGAGCCCTTAGCACGTGACCCAGCTCCTGTGCCATATTGTGGACCTGGTGCCCAAGTTGGGAAACCCGCTCAGGCTGATACGGGGTTCTGTTTTCTCCCCTGGGCTGATCCCGGGAAGAGTAGCTATCCCTTCTCTGGTAGAACCCTGGGTTGTGAAGATTTGGGTACCCCTCCATCCCTGGCCTCCCCTCTCCCGGACTCAGTTGTCTGGGCTCAGGGAATTGGGGAAAGAAGGATGGATGATTTTGGGGCTGGAAGTTGGGTGGATACCTGGGAAACAAGTTCTGCCCAGGATTTGGTGAATTTCTGCCCTCCTGTGGGAAGTTAGGAGGGAAGTTCCCTGGGTCAGGTGCTTGGCTGGATCCCCCACCTTGGGCTGGAGGAGTCCACACGTAACCAAGGATGGCTCTATTTCCCTTGTAGCGGGGACTTACATAGTCAGGGGAGCGAGGGACCCCATTTGTGGGATTACCTCCTTGACTCCCTGTCTGTGACTGGCCCGAGGGCCTTCTGGGCTGTGAATTATTCGGTACAGGCAGGTTTTTAGGCCCCCCCATCTCCAAATCTAAAACAGGGGCAACCTTTACCCCTGCCACCTTGGCAGCAGCAGGGGTGTTGTTGGTTTTGTGGTTTTTGGGCTGATTCGTATTTTCCACCGGTTTCTGTACCTCATAGATGCGGGTGGCTTGCTCAATGACCCAGTCTAAAGATCTTTTCTCGTGAAAGTCTCTCACAAGCTGGGTCATTATGTATTTGGGTAAGGCATGGAAAAACGTATTAACAAATTCTTTACTGTCCGTGCGTACCCTTTTTGTAGTCTGCGCAAAAGCACGCTTTAACTCCTGCACAAATTCTTGTGGGGCCTGATCTTACCCACATTGCAAATTGTAGGCTGCCTTGCGAGCCTCTTGGGGATTTCTGTGAACAGAAAAATGTTTCAAGATGGCCGCCCTGTAGGTGGACCATTTTGAATGATTTTGGTCCTCCAGCCCCGCAAAGAAACTGGAGTATTCTGGGGAGAATGTCCATTTGACATACTGAATGCAGCTACTGCTGTCTTTCAAATGGAAAGTCTCCATCATTTGCTCATAAAGCTCCAAGTGTTCCCAAACAGAATACTTGGCGTTCTTGTGATAAGGGGTGATGACACTCCTTATTGCCTTGATCTGCTTTAAGGGGTCCTTAAGCAAGGCCTTTTTGCCTTATTGGCCTTTTTGGTTCGGGTAACCCTAGTCCACTCATCCTCTGACTCAGAGGCACTGCTCCCAGAGGTGCCCGTCTGATCTCCCAGTTTTTCCCGGATTCTGCGAGCCTGGGAATGGCTGGCAGAATGTGGGGACCTAGTCTCCTCTGTCCTGGGCCACTCAGAGGAGTCTTCAGATCCCTCCTTGCTGCCAGGATTTGATGGGTACCCCCCCACTGACCTAACTGGGCAGAGGTTTTTAGGATGCCGTTAATGGGCCTACTTTCCTGGGGTTCCCCACTAAACGCACTGTGTTTGGGTGCCCATACCCGGATGCCCGCCCATCCATTCCTGGGAGGTACTGGCCTATGAACCCCATACTTTTGGCTGGATAGTAATCTGCCCTCCCTGTGGCCCTGTGCTCATGTGCGCCAGGGGACATGGGGGTGGCAGAGTCCAAGGACTGGGAGAGATGAAGGTCTCTGGTACTAGGGTTCCTGAGGTTATGCTCAGGTGTATCCCTTTCCCAGCGAACTTCATCTCTGTCAGCCCCTGCTCCCTGTTGCAATGCAAGAGCCTGTGCTTTCAGTTCCTCAGTTAAGGTCTTACTAGACTCTATCAGTCTCTCCTGCATGGCTACCTGTTGCTGGAGCCTATCATTGTGCTGACAGAGAGCCTCATTTTCTCTCTGCGCTTCCTGGTTGGTCCTAGAATACTGGGCCAGTCTTTGCTGCAGGAGCGTTACCTCCTGAGTCCCATCCCTACTGGCCTGTTCCCTTCTTGCCAGAGCATCTTCCACCCTCCTGGTGTGCTTTAACAGGTTCTGATACTCTTTTTGGAGGTCACCCAGTCCCTGGAGGGCCAAGTGATTTTCTTCAATTTTTTCTTTTAATTGGCAGACTTCCTGGACTAAGGTGTCCCTTTCCTGACTAAGAGCCTGCATCTGTGCCGCCAGGTCGTCCCTCTGCCTTTGACAGGCACCAGCTTCCTGGCGTTCTTGATCAAACTCTGCCTGGGTATCCAGGTATTTCAAAATCAGTTTATTGCTCTCTGTCTTCTCCCTATCAAGGTGGCTTTGCAGGGTGACTACCTGCTCTGCGCATGCCCTATTGAAGTCCAGTTGTTGCTCCAGCTTTTTCTGGCTCTGCAGTAGGGCGTCCCAACCTTCTTGGTACTCCTTCTGAAAGGCCATAAATCTGTTATCCTGGTCAGACTTTTCCTGTTGCAGGATATCCATATCCTCCTTTATTTTAATAATATACTGCCTACTATCATTTTCTGACTCCTGGCTCCTCTGCAGCCTCTGCTCAGAAGAGACCAGGTCAGATTGGGCCTTCTCTAATGCCATCAGTTGCCTATTTGCCAGATCTTGGCCTTCAGCACATTTGTCCTGTATGGCTCCCATATATAAATATAAATATGCCGCTACCCTGGCAACCTTGTTGTGCACATCCTTGGCCTTAGAGGCCATATATAGTTCACTCACGGCCACATGTAAGGGACCCTGATCTCTCCATGTATCTGACCCTGTTTCAGTGATCTGCGGTGCGATTGCCTGCAACCAGACCGCCTGGTCCTGATGAGCCCACTCACCTCTCACAAATAGCTTATGTAAGAGGTGTTCTCTGGCTATTTCGATATCTACCAAGGTCGTCATTCTGGAAATTGATTTCCTTCCTGACTTACAGAAGTTTGTATTTTATTTTGCAAAACAGACCGTTTCCTTAGAGCGTTCCTTTGAAGGGTGTTTTTACAGTGTAACACGGCGTGGTGATCCAACAGAATGTATATATCCTGTCAGCACACTGTATTAATCTGCACAAGTGATAGATCTAATCCAGAGTCCCCGGCTCGAGCCCCCAATCTGTTAAGTGACTTCAATTCAGAAATCCCACTAAGTCAGTGCCTCGTCTGGGACGCCCAAGGGAAGCCCTTATTTATATGTTTTTATGACAAGTTATACTCTGGATGATAAACCCTTATATAACGCCCCTCTCTTTGAATCCCACTGACCTCACTGAGCCAAGAAGTAGGTTTGTTTTGCAATTTAAAAGATTTATTGGAAAAATTAAACAATATATGTATATATCACACTTTTATAATAAATTAATATTTGATAGCACCCTTATGAATATAATGTTGATCAACAATAGATAATCTGACACTAGCACACTTCTTTACAATCAATGAGGAGTTAGTATAGGAAGTATAGGAAGGATAAGGTAGCAGAAAATACTTTTATGGTTTCCAGGAAAAGCAATGAGGGAAAAATGCAGCACAGAAATAAACTTGATATGATTTCAACAAAAGATAATATGATCACTTTTTCTTTGGCAATTCCCTCCCCCCCTATGCAAGATAAGGAGATGGAAGGAGAGCACACAATTCTCAGGAATACAAAATGCAATACAAATTTCCAGTTCCCCCCAGCGAGCTTTGTGGAAAACAGGTATGATTTTAAAGCAGGCAAGATCCTTTTAAATGTGGTGGCAATGAAGTGAAAAATATGCTGAAAATGCTTTTAATTCCCTCTAGAGGTTCACGGTGAGTGAGAGATACTTTAAATCAGTTCAGGTCAGCCCTACCAATGATTCAGGGATGGTTATCAGGTTGAAAACGGGATTCAGTAATGGAAGCAAAAGACAGATATTTTTACACGTGGTTGAAATGATGCAAACTGTCAATTCGCGGCACTTTTTTCCGAGTGCGTCGATCGCGATTACGGAGGAACTATAAGGAGTAGCAAGTCAGTTTTGGGCTTGTTGGAAAGCTTAGAATCTTAGCGGTTCAAAAGATACGGACGCTTTAATGGAGGTAGATTCTCAAAATAAAAGTAAAGCTCAGAATGACAGATGACAGTTTTGCAGAATGGACACACGATTTCTTATGATGCAGTTCTAAATAGGTTAAAATAGTTTGAATTAGATTATTTTAAACTAAGAGATTGGTTTTGCACAATTCTAGCTGAGTACTCACATTATGAATTCGAAATAGGCCGTTAGGGTCTGGTCAGGTTTAGACTGGACTCCTGGTGGGTGGTTCTGAAGTCACAGCTCTCTGGGTCAGCTCTGCTCTGCACTTCACAGCGGTCTGGTCTGGGTCTCTCTGGTTCTGGTCTCTCTAGATACAGCACTGCTTTCTGGGTCTGCTACCGGTTCTGGCAAAAGTTCTTGGCAAAGAATCCAACAGCTCGCCCGGCTGTATAATAGTTTGGTTGGATTGCTGGATTCTGAATGCCTGCTGAGAAGAGTTCTCAGCTTGTGGGTTAGGCCTTTGCTTTAAGTTCTGTAGTCTATCTGGAGTCTAAGTTCTGGATGTTCCTTCTAGATGTTGTGTGGTCTGGCAAAATGCTCCGCAAGAAAATGGAAAATGAATGTCTTGCCTGTCCAAGCAGTCTCTTTTCATTTATTTATTTATTTATTTACATTTATATAGCGCACAAGCAGCCCAGGGGCATTGAGGCGCTGTTACTTGCAATGAACTTAGTTACATGGTACAGGTAGGATAGTGGATGTTGACACATTGTAAATGTTGCAGGATGACGTACTGTTGTTACAAATACAACTATTGCTTTTGATCATATGATACAATATACATGGGGTAATCGTGCTAGTATGTCTAGCCTTAAGTGAACAGGGTAGTCTTCAGCGTTTTGCGGAAGGTGGTGAGGGAGGCCTCTCCATGGATAGTGTGTGGTAGGGCATTCCAGTGCGCGGGCGCCAGGTAAGGGAAGCTGGATCCGCCCGCTTTTACTTTTTGTACTAGAGGCACTGAGAGCATGTTGGTGTAGGGTGATCTGGTTGGCCTGGTGGAGGAGACAGGGTGTATCCTTTGTGAAAGGTATGCAGGCGCAGTAAGGTGGATGCACTTGTGGGTCAATGTCAGGGCTTTGAATAGTATCCTTTCTTTTATTGGGAGCCAGTGGGCTAGTTTTCTGGCCTCAGAGATGTGTTCTCTTTTTGCAATACCTTGGGCTGCCCGGAGCGCGTTGTTCTGTATTACTTGTAGTTTCTCTAGGTTTTTTTTAGAGGTTCCTAGAAAGAGTACGTTACAGTAGTCTAGCCTAGAGCCGGTGATGGCTCTGGCTATGTTAGTGCAGTTCTCTTTGGAGAGAAATAGTCTGACTGCATTGATAAGTTTGGCATGATAAGCCGCTGCAGAGGCAATTGCATTGATTTGTCTGTCCATGGATAGGCTAGAATCCAGATAAACTCCCAGGGTTTTGACAGAGTCGGAGACTGGAATTTTAATGGAATCAATGGTGAAGTGACTGAATTGGGCATCTAGATTTTTTAGGGTGTCGGGAGAGCCTACCAGTAGGAGTTCCGTCTTGTCAGTGTTGAGGCATAGACCATTGTCTGACATCCATGCTTGGATGGTATTGTAAAGGTTGTTGAGGGCCAGGGAGTCAGTGTTGTAATTGCCTGTGAGAGTGATGAGGATTTGTGTGTCGTCGGCGTAGTTGGTGTATGAGATGCCCATGGCGTCGAGGATGAGGAAGAGGGGGCGTGTAAAAATGTTGTATAGCGTGGGGGAGAGGCAGGAGCCTTGGGGCACCCCACAGAGTATAATGGTTGGTGATGCAGCGGCTAAGTCGGAGAATACTTGCATGGTTCTGTCTTGTAAGAAGGAGGTGATCCATGCTGTGGCCTCAGGGGAGAATTTGGCCGTGGTGGTGAGGTGGTGGCATAGGACGCCATGATCCAGAAGGCCGCTGAGAGGTCTAGGAGTAGGAGAAGTGCAGGTTTGCCCAAGTCTCTCGCATCGTCCATCTGGTTTTTCAAGTCAAGTAGGGCGGTTTCTGTTCCGTGTCTGGGGCGGAAGCCAGATTGGCGGAGACCAAGGAGTTTGTTCTCTTCAAGGAAGTGTTGAAGCTGCAGTTAGGCTGCTTTGTCCAATATTTTGAGGAGGAACGGGACAGTGGTGATGGGTCTGTAGTTATTGGGGGAGGTGGGATCGAGCGTTGGCTTCTTTAGAAGAGGGCAGACCCAGGCTTCCTTGAGGGAGGCAGGGACGATCCCTGTGGTAAGGGAGGCATTTACAAAGGCTGTTAGGAAGGGAGCTAGCGGTTCTGCGCAGTCTTTGATAATGGAGGCTGGGCAAGCATCACCTTTGCAGTTAGAGGGTTTAATGTTCCTCATTATGTTGATGACGTCTTTTTCCTGAATGGGTTTGAAGGAGAAGGGTAGGGGGGGATCAGGGGCAGGCGGTGGGACTGGGATGTGCTTACTCGGTAGGGCTTGTTTAGTGGCTAGTATTTTGTTTTTGAGGAGGCTAATTTTGGATTGCATGGCCTTCTGTATTCCCTCACACCAGTCCTTGTCTTTGGTGAAACTCTGGGGGGCGGGAGTGGGTGTTTCGAGTTCTCTGAAAATGACGAATATTTCTTTAGTACTGGATTGGGCTTCCAAGATTCTGGATTCAAAGGATTTGGCTTTGGCTTGGGTGATTGCCTTTTTGTATTTGGTGGAGAGGGCTTATGTGTTCTGCAAGTGGGTGTGTGCGTGGGCATAACTAAGCCTGCCCCTCACAATTTATCATTGGCCAAGTCCTCCTCTCTCCCTTGATTGGGGGAAGGAATGGAGTGTCATCAGGCATTAATTGTATGGCATACAGAAAGAACACTCCCCTTTGCATTTACTTAGAAAATGAATTTTTCATAACTAACAGGTTTCCCAGATACACACGTCATTGAAATTACATACACATTTCACAGATTAATTTAAGATACACTCTCGCCGAACTCTGATCCCCCTCAGAGCCTGGCTTCAAAAATGGCAACATTTTGTGCTTTTTAGTGACTTTTGCCATATTGGTTTTTCCTCAAAATGTACACAGACCTGCACCCCTTCCCTGAGCATATTACTGGAAATTACTATGTCTCTATCCTAAACACAGTGTCGGCAATATTAATAAATAGCGCGGTTCGGTCCCAGAACACCGCAAAAAGTGGAGTTTGGTCTCAGACTGTGAGGGTATTTTCCATATTAAGGACCTCCAAATTGTACATTTCTGTGAGCTTAATACAAGATTTTATAAGCAATTTATCTTAAACATATATTTGCTACAATATGAATCCACAATCCAGTCTGGCCCGCCCCCAGAAGCTTGGTGAGTCAGAGATCACAGGCCTCTCCTTCTTGGCAGGGCAGTTGTTGCCACCTACACCCTAATCTGCATTTCTATTCAATTGAAAGGGTCTATTGTGTTGGGACCTGCAAACTGCAGGGTAAACTCCTCCCTCTCAATCAACAGGGCCATGTGATATCCTGGGCTGTTGTGTGTATCTCTGAGGTGTTAATGGTTCTCAGGAAAAGCAAGTCTTTTGAACTTTCAATTGCATAAAACCCCCTTCTGTTCACTGCACAGTTCTGCAAGACATCTCTCCTGTCAGGATTTATAGAGCACCAGCGTCGGTCAGTGTCCAATGCCGGTACTGCACCTATTTTTGACAGCTGTCTTGAATTAATACATTTCAAAAAGAAAGGATTTTACTTGATAGTATATGATCCTTGCTTGACATGGCATTGATGTGGATCTGCAGTAGAGTAAAGTAAAACACTCAACCATAGTTGGATTTTTGTTTGGTGGTTTCCGGCCCATGAGCTTAGCAATTTTTGACATTAATAAAAACGGATTTTGAACAGAACCATCTTTCTTTGCACTGGTTGGTGGCAGGTCAGGGGACCATTTTGGTGTGCGCAAAACTGCGCAGTTCTCCTGGATTCTGGCGCAAATGTGGGCTTTTCCACCATCTTGGATTTCCTAAGCCCACAGCACCAAATGTTGCAGCATAAAATCTTGAACGTGGGTCAAGACACCCAACAATGCATGCAGTGAAGAGGCATTTTCCCACTGCCCAGGTGGTTTTCTCAGCCGTAACACCAAGATGAGTATGGGAATATCCTAATGTCTCTTGTTCCCAGCAAGAGGCTGGAAGGTGTCTCATCAGCAAAAGCATGTGTGATTTTTTTGTCCGCTTGTGGGATGTTCTTCTGCAACAATGACATCCTTAATTCTCGAAATGCTGAGTTTTTCCCATGCAAATGGCATTTCTTTGTCCCGCATTGGTGATGCTGTTTTGTTTGCCCATCTACAGGAGGTGTTGAAAAGTTTACTGTAAGAGTCTGAGGAGGAGAAGAAAACCCTATAAAAACCACAAAATAAGGTGTTTCTCTTGAAGCGTCTAAAAATAAAAAAGGCTCTTTTCAGAGCCACCACTAAAGATGAAATCCCCTACCCTGGTTGCAATTTATTCCCTCACACCCGCACACAGCACAAAAGCCACAACAGGGGCTTTTGAGGATGGCGGGCATGGAAATGGAACTGTGGAGGCTAAGTGATTGCACAATAATGTTTCTGGGTGTGGTGTCTACGCAAAGGAATGTTGTACAGAACTTATAATGTTACATGGAGAACTCTTTAATGTGATTGGTGGATGCGTGTGTGACTATTTAACAGTACCCAATGAGGACATGCTGGAAAGAAGATAGTGGAAAGGGAAGAAGGACTGTTCCTGCTTACCTGGGGCGTGGCCCTCGCGGTACTTGAGGAAGCGCACGTGCCACACACTACTATTTTCAGCATGCTGCCATAGCAATGGGACAGTGTGGATTATCGGTACTGAGGGTGTGGTTCGCTTGAAGGGGCGTTAATACTTTTCTCCATTGCTGTTCGTGGTGAGCCAGCCTGACATGGTTGCCATTACTCGCAAAGGGAATGTAGCACAGCAGAATTGGTCCGAAATCAATTACAGGTCAAAGCTATGTGGCCCACTACTGTGTTCTGAAAAGCTACAAGCAGAATACAGCACAGCTCTGGGGTGTGGCCTTTTGTAGGGCTGCTGTGGAGACCTTGCAACCAGAAAAGAGGCCTACATCGTTCAACCAAAGACATACATGTGCAATGGCACATTGTGGGGTGTTTGTAAGCGTGTACGTTCCCATTAACACTCCACAGATTGCAGAACATTGCACTTTTCTGCTGTCCCAGGGTTCAGATCGTGTCTGCGAAATAAGGGCCCACGCAAAGCCTGGGTGTGGTCGCAGGGTGACATTGCAAATGTTCTCGTTTAGGACGGCTGTCCTAAGGATGCCTTTTGGCCAGAATATTTTGTGCGCATGTGCAAAGGTGTCCTATGCACACCATTGGGATCTCTGGACTGCTTTATAATGTGGCACACATGCGCCGACCATATTGGGACAAGTTGAGTGTTTGTAGGGTATACCAGGTTGGATGATTATGTTTAGCTACCTTTAGTACGTGGGTGGCCACCTCAAACTACTTAAAGTTTGTCACAAGTGTCTTTGCATATGCTGGACAGGGGCGTTATTACCAGGAGACAGAGGAGGAGGTACGCATGCGCGTACTTGTGCAATGGACAAACGTCCGCTCCTATAGCTACTTATAGGTGGTTTGCAAGATGCGGACATGCAGTTCGTACTGACATCGTACGGATGCCTCCATTCTGATTGCGGATAGCCCGGGCAGGTGTGGTGTCCACAGGACACCTCCCTTTTGCTTAATTGCGGTCATTGACACCAGTACTGTGCGCTACTGAGTTATAACGGGATTTTCAAAACAAAGGAAAAGCCAGATATACTCTCAACAACAATTTACATATCAACCTTTATTTCCACACATTCACAAATACTATTAGGAAAGGGAAGGGGTAGCAGAAGTGGATACATATAGTGGGGAATTGGGGATTTGTACAAGTTGGTCGTGAGGGGAGGAAGGGATTGAGGTATCATCGTAACGTCTCTGATCACACGGATTTTGAGGGTATGGTGGGCTGTGAAATGGGGAAGCGTTGCACGTGCAGGTCGTGCAGTGGTATTTTATTTTGTCCATAATATGTCCTTGTATGTAATCTTTTAAGGCGGCATAATTGTTCACCAATTCCTCCATTTTGGCTTCCAGGCTGTCCACTTTGCCATTTACAGAGTTTATTTCCTTTCCTGTGCCTCTATGCTGTTGTGGAAGGGGTGCAGCTTGTGCTGCATTGCTTTCCTTTCCAATATGTTCTGTTAAAGAAAACAATCTGTTAGGTGTACATGAAGCAATAGATATTAAATATTTTACTTTTTAGACTGTGGTGCGTACCAATGGTGTTACTACCGTAAGTCATTTCGTCATGAGGGAAATCTCTTCCAGGCACGCTAAGGTGCTTGCCATTGCTGCGTAAAAAAAGAAACATTATGGTTATCTACCATTGTATACTGACCACCTATCCAATTATCAGACAACGCGTTGCTACTGTCATCAGAAGCCACGCTCGTAAGTCGGTTCGGTTAGACTCGTTTAGTTTCTAATCAGGAAGACTTCAATCTTAAACCTTTTTCAGCCCTGTCTTTCCTCCTCTTTAGTGACTACGCTCGCCTCCCTCTCACTCACCAGACAAGCTCCGCCAACCTATCATGACAGGAAACACTTACCCTCTAAACAGTACGTCTTCCTCTTATTCTCCAAGCATTCCTTCCCTCTCCACACACCTATCGAACACTAATCTGTTTCTTTTTTGCATACAGTCTCCCGGCTCTCGCCGGGACTACATTTCCCATCTTACAGTGCACTAAGACGGAAGCATAGCCGTTTGCAGTTCATCCTCGGTAGGCGTGAATACTAAGACCAGTCTCTCTCTGTCAACTCTTGTATTCTACTAATACTTACTCATTTCCTGTATATTTTGCTACGAATCTAGTAATACCAATTCAGCACTTTCATTTGTCCGGCAGACAGCTGACTAACAGAAGAGAAAGGTACTTGACACTCTAAATAGACTTTAAGCTCCCAATCCCCCAGTAACCACTCTGTGTTCATTATTCCAGACAGATGAAGATTCAGAGAGCCTCCCACTGAGCCCAGGACGCCGGACACCTGAAGCCTTTACTGAAGTAATTCGACTCCTCTACACACCAGCGTTTTTTCCCCCATGAGGGTTTCCCTGACTTCTTCTCATTCTGTCTTTCCTCAGGCACAGTGAGAGGGAGACAGGTGAGCTTTCCATTCTTCGATAGAAGGCAAAGAGCTCAGGTTAGTGCCCAGCATTTTTCTATTAAGCTCCACACTTGTGACTGTGCTCTACGGTAACCTAAATTATGTAAGATTTACTATAGTATTCCAACAAGTTTCCATGTACTGTCTAGATAATTATTTAAATCATAATCATATTCCCTTGCACTTCTCCTGGGTCTCTTTCTTTCCAAATGAGCTTGTACATAATGGTCATGGAGTTTGTACATAATGGTCATGGAGTATATAAAAAATTGACCTTCCTAAAGGTGGAATCATAGGAACACTTGTCAGAGAAATAGGTGACCTTGCATATGTCACTTGTGTAGGGATAATCACATATGGCCTTGGTCTCTTGGCAAAATCTAACTCTGCATAGGTCACTGGAGTGGGGAGAATCAAGGGGACTCCTACCTTTCTGGGACCAGCAAGGTAAGCAGCGTGCATTAGCAAAAACAGAAAAACAATAATAGATGTTGTGCACACATATATTATGCACCAGTACATGACACGCCACCAGTGATGTCTCTCCACTCATTGAGTCTGCTTATTTTCTGGAACTGCATTATTCTCAATACTCCACATTGTGCCTGTATACTACTTTTTAAGGAAGGAAAAAACCCTTTTATTCAGGCAGCCTTGTCAGATGCTCAGGTAGCTGCCAGATTTGCTCAATTATTGCTGCTAGCAATCTTCTAATCACAGGGCCAGTTTTGGGATCCTGCACAAAAGTATGTATGGCAGTTCTACACCCAACAAGAGCAGGGTAATCTCGGAGTATAAAAACAAAGACAGTGAGAAGGAGTCTTTGGATATCGACATCAAATAGGACCATGAATCTAACCAAAGAGAAACTCAGTGAGAAACGAGTTGTGGAACTGCTCCCTCTTCCAGTCGTCAAATATGAAATCAAGATCTGCCATTATTAGCACACCAGCACTTTCTAAAGTTGCATAAAATGGATTCCTGTGGCTTAAGAACGTTGATTATCGCACTCCTGCTAAAATATCTATAAAGAGTGTTCGGGGTAAGCTACAGTCCAAATGCACACTTGCATTTATTTAATCAGCAATCTTAGCATCCTTATTTCTCATCATCGATCAAGTCTGTACGTGCTGAACTGTTTCTTCTTGTCTTGCTTCCGAACAAACGGGTAGGGGTGTATCCATCTCACCAGCATACGGCTTCACGTCACCCAAATGAATCCAGGCACGCCTTTCTTGAGCTTTTACTGCTGAGGGAGTGACATTCTCGGCAATGTATGGTCCACTAAAACGTGGCTCGTGCCACTTCCTTGTGAAGTTGTGCATTAACACAGGATCTCCAGAAAACAATTTAGGTGCAGGTAGTTCTTTAGGTCCAGTTGCTGAATGGTCTTCATCGGTGTCTTGAGACCGACACCCCTTACACTTGAGTTGATCTGAAATGACAGAGATACTAGCAGTCATACTTATTAAATACGCATGTAGCTCATTTCCTAACACATCTGCAGTCATCTGGGCATCACTTCTACTCCTCGATGGAGGGTACAGGGACGTTCTCTATTCCTTGATGGAGGGTACAGGGACATTCTCATTCACGTTCCTGTCACTAATGCATGTGGTGTGAGGTGGTGGTCTGACCCAAGCTGATTCCTAAATGCATATAATGTAAGGGGCGGGCAGTGCAGCCATCCCTTTTTCAGTGTCAATTTGTTCTTTCTATGAGAAGACCGTTGAGTCCCTAACATATTCTGTTTGCTTGTGGGTGATAAGCAGAAGAAAATGTATGTTTTATACTAAGCAATAGTCTAATTTGTTCAAATACTTCATTAAAAAAATGGGGCACATTGTCGGATCTCAGCACTTCACAAACTCCCCATCTAGGAAAGACTTCTCAAACTAAAAACTTTGCAGTACAAGTGCCATCAGGATATGTACATGGAACAGCTTCAATCCATCTCGAAAAGGGGCGCACCACCACTATCCTATACCTTTATCCACTACATACATTCCCGATTAGCTCTGTGCCTTACACAGCTGAACCTGAATGCCTTTCCCCATCAGTTTGATCAATTTTTGATGACCCGTCAATGAAGAGAACCCCCCCTGCTAGGGCATACTCATTTACCCTTGGCATCTCGTTATAGAACTCCTCATAAATGGAGCAATCATGCATTGCTCATCCACTATCACAGGTTCGGCTACAAACATGGCCGGGTTGACTATTCTGCACCTGACTATTTTTATTGCTGGATTCAATATAACTACCTCATATGCAAAAGCCCTCTGAGATGTCAGTGTACCCTTAGGTTTCTCCTAAACAGCAAACAAAGCATGCTTAACAAATAAAGTCACGGAATACCCCATCACAATGCTTGTAGACTTCTCAATGGTGAACGCAGCTGCTGCCAGCAATTGTTCACAAGTAAAGTGTCCTCTCATAACTGGATCAAAAATCCCACTATGATATGCCAGAGGTTTGTAGTCTAGTGCAGTCCTCTGTGTAAGCACTGCTGTCATAACTGTCCCATTTGTGTGCGGAAACATATGTAACTCCTGAGAATAATGTGGAATTCCTAAAACTAGAGCTGTACAAATTGCTTTTTTCAATTCTTCAATTCTTCAATTCTTCAAACCCTTCCTCCATTACCTCAGTCCATTCTATTTTTCTTCTTGTTCTCTTGGGCTTTTTTTAAAGCCTGCAAAAGGGGTCTTGTGTATGAACTATAATCAAATAACCATGTTCTAACATAGTTGCACAATCCAAGAAATTGTTGCTTTATCGTGTGTGGTTTTGATGTTTTCATAATCGCCTCAGCTCTTTCAGGTGTGACTTTCTTTCCTTTATGCGAGAATAACTGGTCTATGTAAAACACCATCTCCTGACAATATTGCAATTTCTCATTGTATACTTTATATCTGTTGCCTGCTAGGATAGTCATTAACTGAATTGAATCTCACCTACACACTTCTTCTGTCATGCTACAAACTAAAATGTCATCTACGTCCTGCAGCACAACACTATTTTCCAATTTAATATTGCCTAAGTCCATCTGCAGGACCCTATTAAAGATAGATGGAGACTCACAGTATCCCTGCGGCAAACAAGTACTCTTCAGCTTAGTCTGACAAAACGTAAATGACGTTTGGTCTTGGGAGTCCTTATGCAACGGGATTGGGAAAAACACATTTTTCAAGTAAATCACTGTGAAATATCGTGTCTCTGTGGGGATACTACATAAAATCGTCGTAGGATTTGGAACTAGAGGAAACTCTGCCTCTACAATCTGGTTAATTAGCCTCATGTTCTGAATTAATCTCCATGACCCCCCTTTTGATTTCTTTACAGGGTACAGAGCAGTATTACACAGTCACTCTTATGTCACTAAGATACCTTGTTCCATCATAGCTGATATAGTCTTAAAAATACCCTCATCCACCTCTCGAGACATTGGGTACTGCCTTGCTCGAGGTAAGATTGCTCTGGTTTAAGCTTAATCTTAACTTCTCCCACAAACTCTGAATAGGTCTATGTCATAGGGGCCTGTGGTCCATAAAGACGTTGGCACTTTTTCCATGTCCTCATCAAAAAATGCTGGCAGCTGCCACACTATCACCATTCGCTGTGGAATTTCCATTCTCTCTATTCTGATCCAATATGTAATACTCATCTTGAATATTACTTCATCATCTGATGGCTCATCTCTAAACATATCTTCGTCTGTGACGTTAGTCAGTCTATACCCTTCCCCAATGGCAATTACTGTTCTCCATGGCCTGCCCTCGTCATCGGTTCCTTCGAGCATGGCCAACTCCCTTCGAACTATGGCTGCCTGTAACTCTAGGGGAATAAACTGTCCCCCCTCTTCGTCCTTAGGTACTTGTGGCCTGAACAAGAACTCGTATCCTCATAATTTCGCCCACTAAGCCGGGTAGCCATGTCAACAAAATCCGTACCCCATAAAGAAAGACTTCTGTCTTTAATGGCATCCCAAACAGAGCTATTTGCCCTGTACACGCCATTACAAATTCGCCCATGTTTAGATAATGTATCCCTGGAGTGGAACGCACTATGCCATCATCAGTAAAGGATATTGGCCCTCATTAGGACCCTGGCGGAGTGGGTTTACGCCAGCGCTATTCGCGGCGGACCCGTCCGCCCTACTACGAGTTCCCGTAGCGCCATGGAGCCGTTTTCCGCCTGGTTTTTCCAGGCGGAGAAATCCATGGCGCTACGGGACCTTGTTGTTAATTACGCCACCGTATTTTATGGTGGCGTAATTAACGCCTTCCCCACTCCCATTATACCCTATGGGGCAAAAATGGGAATGGGGAAGGGTAAAATGGGGAATGGGGATTTACCGCCCCGCCAGGGTCGGCATGGGGCGGTAAATACGCCAACCCCCATGGCGGTATCGGCAGCTTTCCGCCGTGCTCCATGGTGCATTTTGCACCACGATCTCCGCCAGGGTCGTAATGAGGGCCATTGTCATATTTAACTTTGGCATTAAATCTCGGCACAGAATATTGACTGGTGTCTGCCTTGAATACAATAATTGAACAGACATATCACACTCTCATATAGAGATTGGTAATTCAGCAGTAAAATGAACTCTACTTGTAGCTCCAGAGAAGCCCTGAGCATTCATGGCATTTCCCAATTACGGAAATGTTCCTTCTCGTATACAAGAGCGAGTTGCCCAGTATTTACTAAAAAAGAAAAGATTTTGCTCCTATGGTAACATCAACCCATGGTTCCTCTTGGGGGTTCGGTGTAATTGATAGTAGTGAACACATCAAGTCACCCTGTGAGTTGTCCTATTATGGGTACATGCTTATTCCCGTACCTGTAAAAAGACTTCCTCCCACGACAGTGACACCCCCTACTCTAGGTGTCAACAACTGTTCTGTATTTGCATTCTGCTGTATCTGCATGGGTGCATGCTGTGACTGCCTTTGTGGTGGATTCAATGGTGCGTGCTGTAGTTGCAATGCCTGTTGCATTTGCAGCGCTTGTGCTTGATACACTGTCTGATCTTGGGCAAACCAATCCCTATTTTGTGGGCTATATGCTGGAGTATAAGCTGTCCCCCCTCTTGAGAATTGCCCATTCTGTACATACCCTTGGCTCCACATGTTCGCACGATGTGCCCTGTCATGCCACATGTCCAACATACAGGAGGGAGCCCTCTAATTTGCCCTCCTTGCATATTCTGATTGTCATTCTGCATATTCTGGAACCCGCCTTGGTTATTTTGAAAGCCACCCTGATTATTCTGGAAACCACCTCTTCCGCTGAAAACCCATTCCTCAGCCTTGTGGCGTGAACCCTTTCCCTCCTTGATCTGATTGCACACGGGTCATATCACCTCATTAAAGCCATTAGATTAGCATAGTCTACTGAGTCTTGGAGTCTTTTGAATCGTGCAGTGCTGACAGGAATGTTCAATTGCTTTTGCCTGGAGGCAGAGCAAAACTTTGCTGGTGACACTATAAGACCCTCGACTCTTCGCGGAGAGAACGCGGAGTCTGCTGAGTTTGAGTCTTTTGAATCGTGCAGTGCTGACTGGAACGTTCCATTGCTTTTGCCTGGAGGTGGAGCAAAACTTTGCTGGTGACACCATAGGACCCTTGACTCTTCGCGGAGCGAATGCAGAGTCTGCTGAGTCTTAGAGTCTTGGGAGTTGAGGGAGGAGCAGAAGAGGCAGTCTCCTCGAGAAGAATGGAAACGCATACTAATTCTCAGGCAGCCATGCGTTCCTAGGGGAGATTGCTACAACAACCACAAAGTGCTTGGCGGCGTACTACAACATCAAGTAAGTCTATGCCCTGCCGTTCATGAAAGTAACCTTGTGGGCATTGGCCCTAATTTGAACAGCGAGAACATACCACTCCGGCCTGATACCGGCAGATCCACCCCCGATACTTCTGATCACTCAGATCAGCTCACAAAAGAGTCACAAAAACATATGGTGACATTGGAGAGTCTTGGAGATCCCCCCTAAACGGACAGACCCTGCCCTGATCTGACACCTATGGAGAGTCGCGCCTGTGACCAGGAAGCCAAGTTCTTGGCGTCTGCTCCTGCTGCTCAAAATGCTTTGATCATAGATGCACACTCAAAGGCTGGTCGTGGGTTCGAACACCAAAGCATACCCCCGCTGCGAGTGTTAGCGTGGTGGGCACTTGGGGCACCTCAGCGTTTAAAAAAAAATATATATTATTGTAATTGGTTTATCAAATAACCTTTACAATATTCATACATAAGATAAGAAAATATAAATCACATTCAATTTTTCTTATACAAATACTTCAGAAAAACAAGATTTAAACATATATAAACCTATTCATATAGGCAAATTATTCTAAAACAACTGATTCAAAATACAAAACAATTTCCTATACAAATTCATATAAAACAAATTAAACATATAAAACTTTTCTTAGAGCCAAATAATTCTAAAATAACTGTTTGAAGTACAAAGCATACAGTTCGATTTCGAGCAAAACATACAGTTAGATTTTGAGCAAGGCAAACATTTCCTTACTTACATATTTGAATAGTTATCGACTTGGACTTAGAACATAACCATGCTTGCTCTTCTTGATTCATTCAATTACTAACTAATAACAATTGCTCCTTAACTACCTCAAGAATATTAGTTGATCTAATAGCTAAGTTAGTACTTTTTCCCCACATACATTTATTCCATAATGTTATCCTGAAGATATATGATCCTGAGTACCAATAACTCCAAAATGTGTTGATTCTCAGTCATTCAAATCTAGTACAAAAAATTACCAAATGTTTCAGGGTCTCAACCAAATTTTGAACACCACAAAGCGGCATTGCACACTTCTACTAGGGAATTTTTCTTTATACGAGACCCAGTTTTGCACATGCTCAAGAGTGAGGAATTGATTTAACCTAACATGCAAATACAGGTCCCTTGCAGCGAATCCTGGGAATTTGAGAATATAAGTAGGTAGATCTCTCAATTTCCTTCTTAAAAGTGCATATTCTTTGTAAGCTTTGTAATTCCCAATCAGATCCGACTGCATGCACCAGCTTAATAGTTGAAATGTCCTCTTATTAGATGGGAAGCATGCTATAAGATCTTTCTTGGACACAGTAATTAGTTCCAAGATTATGTCCATTTCTTTGCAAATTTAGATAAGGACGGTGCAGACCCTGAGGCAATCATGATGTTCAAGTCCTCATACAGCGAATTCTTTTGTGGAGAAGACATCTTTTTATAATTGTTCAACAATCTCCAGTTCCTTTTTGCTGAAAGTGGTAGTAGGCCTAATTCATGACGAATGATATCGTTAGGGATTGCTTTTGCCAGCCCTAGAGCCTTTTTCCACATTTTGCCCTGAGTAGTATCTAACATGTCATCAATCTCAACAGTGCAAATATCAAAACAATAAAGAATAACTGGTTCAATTTTTAGCAAGTCAAATTGAATAAGTGGGAGTAAAGAAAAAGTACAATATTTTCTATAGATAATACACAGCTGAGCCATTAGTGGCTTTAGCTTTTCACTTAGCAGCTCTTTCCACCATTTAGTAGAATTCTGATCCGTTAGGAAATATCCCAAGTATCTAACTCTCTTCACCTCTTGAAGGTTGACCATATCAATAGACCAATTAAATCTTTGTGTTTTTATCTTCCCGCCTGAGAAGATTATGATCCGAGCTTTAGTTTGATTAACCCTCAAATTGAGGGATTGGGCATACTCGAAAAAGAAATTCAATTTGTTCTGCAACCCACACAGAGTTCTGTCTACCAATAGTATATCATCTTCGAAACGGATACAATTTAATTTTAACTGATCTAAGCGTGCAGGATAGCTTATTAGCTCCTTCCAATACCAATCCAAATCTGAGAGATACAAATTGAATAGAACTGCTGCTAAGGAGTGGCCCTGTTTAAGCCCAACTTCAGTTTCTACGGGTTCAGTAAGTGTGCCATATTTATTCAAACGGGACCTATAAGTGGTCCTGGTATGCAGGAGTGCAATAAGTGAAACTATACGAACCGGAATTCCTAAATGTATCATTTTTTCCCACAGCTTTTCTCTGATCACAGTGTCAAATGCTGCACTCAAATCAAGTGCAGCCATATAAATTGCCCCTGTGTGTTTGCTCTTAGTGTGACACTGCAAGAGAGACACCATTGTAGCATTAAAGTCCTGTAAATCTTTTAGAATTATTTGGGAAAATACCTTAGAAGATGCATCCGTGAGCGCAATTGGTCTATAGTTCGAAGGCTCATTAGTGCTTCATTTTTTATAAACTGGTACAATTATTGCTGAGCCCCAAGAATTAGGAATCTGCTTAGTTGCGAATATATTATCAAATTTATTCTTTAGGATAAGTGCCCATAAATGCGGGTCAATTTTTATTAAACATGGAGGGATCCCGTCAGGGCCTGAAGCTTTTGAATCCTTTAATTTTGCTATAGCTTCAACAATGTCCTCCATAGACCAAGGGCAACACTCAATGATAAAATCAGAAAAATCCTGATGGCATTTTGTTCGAAAAGTAGATGGGAGTTCAAATTTCTCTGTGAGGTAAGCTACCCAAGTAGAGGCTAAAACAGCTGGTTCATGAGAGTACTGGGGGGGAAGCATTAAGAGTTCTAAGAAGAGTCCAGATCTTACGTGTGTCGTGTGTAAGGATATTGTGCACCATGCATTGATTGTCTTTTAAGGCAATATCATATTTTAGATTACTAATTTGGTTTTAATGTAGCAAAATGATGACCCCCTCGCCTCCAAGTAGAGGGATTGAAATCCAACAGAGGGGGGACCAATTGAATGTCCCATCCCAAAAAATAACGCACCCATTTCTGTCCATACTTAATTGAGGAAGAAAGCTTATTTTTGTTCATACTCTGATTTTGTGCCTTAGTAGTAAAACAGGTACAGTTAAACTCACCTCCTATTACAATCCCCACATTGTTGTTTTGAACAAATATACCTTAAAGAATTACATCTAAAGTGTTTTCTATTTGTTCCATGAGGTAGTTGACCTATTCCAGTGTATACATAGAATAACAATTATTGTGTCTGCTGGTTGATGAGGATTAAATTGAAGTGCCAACACAGCCGCATCCTCATGGAGTAATTCAACATCAAATTTACATGTATTTTTAACCAACACAGCTAGGCCTCCGGAGGGTCGCCCCTTTAATCCTTTAGAGGCTGGATAGGTGTAACAACCATAACCTGCCACATTGAAAGGGTCAGTTTGCATGGTCCCTTCAAGAAGGATTATTTCAGGATAATTAGTTTCAGCGTTCCTTCCAAACCACCGTAAAAAAACTGGCCAATCCACAACTGTTCCATGACATTATACTAAAGGACTTCTCGTTGCGCTAGTGTCCCGATTTCGCTTTTACAGATGACATTTCGGTGGTATTTGCTACTGAAGTAATACTTCTTAGCAAAGCTACCAATGCAAGTATTTGCTTAATTGTGTCTTCATTAAGGTTCATCTGGGGACCATTCAGTTTTATCTCACTATTTGTGCCCTCCTTTGTAAGAGGTGTTACCAGAAACGTCTCAGCATCCTTTTCATTCTGGAATATAAAGGGTACAAGGCCAATCGCAGCACAATTCTCCCTCTGATCCCAAACCATCCTTGTGATGATCGTAGAGTGGAAACCACATATCATATGATGATTGTAGTTTGTAGCCAAACCTATCCACTCTATATCATCAGAACGTAGGGTTCTTAGAGGGGGAATCGCTCAGAAGGATTTTAACATAAAAGTCCTATTGAGACTGGTTCTGCCGTTAATTGCTACATCACTTTCCCATCCCATGATGACAGGTATCCCTGAGGCTAGATTTTCCACAAAGATTGAATTCTCAGTTTCTAACTCCGCTTTGTTCTTTTCTTTATTCTCTCCCTTTAGTGCCTTTTCATTGTTCCCCATTAAGATAGGGTTTCGATCAGGATTACTGCAGGATGGTGTATTCTGCGTTTGTCTGGAAGATTGGGAACCAGCGTCCTGAAATCCCTCCTCTTCTCCCTCACTACCTTCCACCACTTCTTCTATTCCTGATTTAGAACTTCCAACAATTGCATCCATCTGCGATCTACCCTCCTGCACATCCAATGAACCAGTAGGGCACCTGATATCCACACATTTAGGGGGATTCTTACAATGTTTAGTGTTTGTTTTCTTATTTTTAACTGTGTAGAATTGTGATAAAGCTGTTTGGACTCCTAGAGGACCTGCTCCTGAAGGTTCTATTCGCCAATTTTTCTGTGATTGACAGCTTTTCTCATCAGGCATATGAGTCCCGACTCCCAGCCTAAGAGGGTATAACTGATTAATGTTTAGACTCCCTTAAACACTTTTATGCCACATGTGATCTGTTTCCAATGACCAGATTAAAAAGCACCTTGGACTCCTCATCATGTTGGTGTAAATCAAAGCCGTTATCATCACCCTGTTTCACAACGGCTTCATTCTTCAGATCTGCTGAGTTGGCCTTTACATTATTGTTCTTTTTGTTATTTACACTAATGGCCTTTTTTTACGAGCATTTCTCTTTTGTGCTCTAGCAATTATTCTTTTTTCTCTTTGTGTTTGTACCACACGCTGATTGTCAGTCCCCTCTTCAGAAGCTGAATTGTTCATAGTTTCACCCAATTCTTCCATATCACCTTCAGAGAGATCAATCAGGTCTAATAACACTGTAGGACTGTCTCCCCCCTCTCCAATAGAATTGGGTTTATGTCCAGGTGAGATTGAAATCCCCAATGGATCGGCTTTTCCAGAAATAATAGCTTGCTCAATAGCCTCTATTTCAGACTTTGGGCCTCATCACGAGTTGGGCGGTAACGCGGGCGCTAATAGCGCTGGCTCTATCTGCCCTACTGCCAAACCCACCGGCGCTATTAGCGCCGGATGACGGGTTTGACGGATTTGGAAATCCCCATTCCCCATTGAGCCCATTCGGAAATGCCACATTCCCCATTGGGCTCAATGGGGAAATTTCACGCTCATACCGCCGGCGCATTTCCCGCTGGCGGTATGAGCGCACATTTTTGGCAGATTTCCCCCCAGCTCAGAGATGGGGAGAAATCCGCTGAAGCCCTGATTTGGCGGACCCTTAAATCTGGTGGTAACAGCGCTACCGCCGGATATAAGGTTACCGCCGAACTCATGATGAGGCCCTTTATTTGCTGTATCACAGTATCAACCCCACCTTCCAAGTCCAATATAGAAATGAGTGGCTTTTTAGCCACACATTTCATGTTGGCCACTGGTATGGCTGCCATTTCAGCAAACAATTGCATTTCTGCGTCTACCATTCTAGCATCACCTGGGTTTTTTTGTCATTTTATCAGACATCAGAGTTTCCTTCTTATGGTCTACCACTAGTGCAGACACAGCTTGACATGTGAATAGCATTACCTCCACTTTATTGATTTTACATAGGAGTTCAGTCATAGTAGATCTTAGGTTCCCCAATTCATAGTGTGTCAGCTCATGGCCCTTATCTAGAAGATCTAGAATTCTAGATAAAACCAGGAAATCCACACCAAACCCAGCAACATCTCGAGCATGGAGATCAATCACTTCATCATTGGCAACATGCTCACGATGTCTTTCTCTAAGAAGAATCCCTGTTGTCAGTTCAAACATATCAATTTGTTCTTTAGAATTAGTAAATGAATTACTGTGGACTCTATTTTTCTAATTCACTATGCCATTCACATTTGCGCAACTCAGCATCATTAATATCACAAGAGAATGAGTAAGCACCCCGATTTTGCAGCGGGGGAAGGATAAACATATGTACATCCTCCCTTCCAAATGGTAATTTAGACATCGGGGTAGAGGGTCCTAAGGAAAATCTCATCCTCTTTCCTACTTCCGCCTCTATAGCAGGGTCTAGTATGGAGCAGTCATTTAACCCAACAGATTTTGAGGGGCAGAGATCGGGCTAGATTCGTTACATTCAAAGTTGACATTCTCCCCCTGTGGGTTAGTCTGAATCCCCAGATCTTCACTGGGGGACATTACATTCAGCATTTCCTCATTAGGCATTGTAGGACTGTGCGTATTCGTTCGTTTCCTACCACTTCTTAAGCCGTTCACCATATTACCGGGCACACAGCTGTGAGCCCAATATCCGAAGCAAGCACTAAAGCTTTACCAAATAGTGGGAGAGTAATCTAACACAATAGTAACACTCATATAAACTCGGGGTATACTATCCAAAAATATAATCAAGCTTGTTATAATCGTGTTATTTGTTGCAGACCCAACTCAGTATATAGCACAATTGAAATAATCCACCTAAATTAGCAATCTGAAAACATAATATTAGTAAGATATACAATTAAGGAAGCACAGTGTACCCAGCGAGCCGGCACCGCACACCTGCCACACCACCAAACAGCCTAACAGCCACTTACGATGGCACTTTGGATGCGCACCTCAGCATTTTGGCTTACTCAAGCGTGACTGTAAAACAAGGGCCTTCTCACCATCTCATACACCTTTTGTTTCAGCATCGGAAACACCGGCTCAGAATTGGGAAGCTCTCCCACTCCTACATGTTGGGCTGCGGGTAAAATGGACCAACATGCCCTAACCTCAATGACAACCGGAAACGGCTTGCTAAAATTCATGTACCCCTCCACAAAATGAGGAGTCCCTGCGTGAGGCTCTCACGGAACACATTCACCAAAGAGGCTCAGTTGCACTGCTGAGTTGACGATAAATCAAGCGTTGGCGCAGTATGACTTCTTTGTATATATGTGTGAGCCCCAAAATCCCGACGAGCCGAGTTCATCTATAGTGAAAGGTCCACTTATGACACTTGACTTATGCGCTGATGAATGCCAGAACGCTCAGAATCTATGTCAGGAAAGTAATAAGGCAGAGAACTATACATCCATACAAGCCTTAGTTGCTGCAGTAAAGCAGCATGTTAAGGGCCCAGTGCTCTTCCTGGCTTCTGTCTGAATGAAGCTGAAGAGCTGGAACGTTGATTCCCTGTAAAATAACCAACAAGGAAAAATGTTCTTGAAGTGGTTAAGAAATTACTGCAAGATATGACAAAACTTAACCAATCAAGAACTGTGATAAAATCTGGTGATCCAACAGACATCAACCTGATAGGGAACCGAAATGCAGGTTGGTGACAAAATCACTAAAAACCTCACCACCAACAAGTGCCAAATGGGCCTTCTAAACGTAGGCGGCTTGATGACTCTACTGGGATTAATTGCTCACAACAAAAACCTCACAAAAAAACAGAGCCTACAAAAGCCACAACTCGGCCACAACAACTTGCCTACTAAAAGAAGTGGTGGAAAGGCAGCAACTGTAGTTACGTTGTCACGACCACAGTGAATCCTCGTCCGACGTCTCGTCCAGTGACTCATCACTTATGGAAAGAGATTTCCCAAAAATACAATTTGTTCATAAAATGTATGAGCAAATGAAAGACAGTGTGAATGAACTAAGTACACTGGTGGCTTTGATGAATTCAAAGATGGTGAACTTAGAATGTGACAACAACCTTTTTAAACAGATGATTCATGAATCCACTAATAAAATGGACTCTTCTCTGGCGGCACTAGCAGAGCAAAAACAGAACAACAGTGCTGACAAACAATTGTTGGCAGAGGTCCCAAAGGAAGCACTCTGCCTTTTAAAACCACACAACTGCAACGCATCGTCCATTGTGCGCCACTATGATGAACCTAGCATAACCTCTTTCAGATACGTAGACAAGTGTAACTCGCTACAGGGACCAAACATCGATTTGCACACACGTGAAGCAATCACTTCTATACCTCATAGACCTTTGACTGAATCACTAGAAGTCTTCGGCATTAAGGATCCATCGCGGCTCACGCTAGAATTAAATACAGACAAGGAAAAAATGAGAACTGACCACTTTGTTGTCTATCAGGACCACGACAGAACCCTGGAAAGCTGTGGGTGTGAAGGAAGTTCATACGCTCTGCGGCACCGAAATTGAGTCCTTCGCCGAAGCCTTAACAAGTGCACAATCAGTAAATAACAGAGCTAACGAAGATATGCAAATTCCTACCACCTCTGAAGAACACGCATCTCTAAATGATGGGCTTGCGGAGCTGGGTTCAGATGTTGGTGCAACAGATGTCGTAACCACTGAAGTGCTTTCATATGTTCAATTGTAATCCAAAAGATGTCGATAAACCACGTGGTGCTAAAGTAGTGCAAGTAAAAAAAACATAAAATGTTAAAGTAAAAAAAGGCCGAATAACCAACAGCTCTAGAAAATTTCTTCGAAACATTAAAACAGTTTGCTTTACCCTCCAGGCGGAATAATCTTGAGGTCAAACCAGGACCTTGGCCCCGAGTGACCCTAAAGCTGTTGTTCATAAGCAAACTGAAAGTGCTGTCATACCCACATCTAACACCGACACCTCGATTAACCTGCTTGACCATTCAACCTATGAGGATGATGATGTAACCGAGATAATCCCAGTTCAAGATACTTCGTAGCGGTACCTCAGACGACCTCGAAACACTCACCAATCCCTGGAGTTGTTAGGCCCACCCGAGTATGCTCTTTAGTCATGGCTGCACATTTCAAGAATCCCAGAAGTCCCTTGTTTACAACAATGTGCCAAAAATGGGAAAAGCTAGCCGAGAAATGTACAGTGGAGAGTGTACCAGACCTGCAGCTGGGCCGTTGGCCCTCGACATCGGCGAAACCAAACATCCTTGCATCACAAAAACTTGAATCTGAGTCTATCGGAAAGGCCAATACACAAAATAGACCTTCTGTGCACCAAGCACAGCACTCGGCGAGTGATCAAGCTGGGAGGAATCTACATCGCATTGCCAGTGCAGTGACCTCTAAGCAATTGCTCGCAAAATACTGTCTAGTATTAGAACGTATTGACGACTTTGCCCTAAACTGAAAGAATGTGCTGCGCTTGCTCCATTATTTCCAGACTTTGCGGATGATCGAGTCGAACGACATAAAAGTTGTGGACTTCTTCAAAGAAAAACGGAACGACGTTGTAAGATTGCATACCGACTCCAGAATCGTATGCAACATCTTATTAGAGGCAGTTTCCGGCCCTAATCTCCATGGGGTATGAATATTGCTGAAACACACTTGCAGAAAGGACCCGAAATGGAAAATCTGGAAAGCCGCAGGATGGTAGAAACCAGGATGAAGAATAATTTATCTGAAAACACAGAAAATGTTTACTCTCTTCGACTTGAAAATAATGCTCGTCATGTAGGTTTTGGAAAGATCAGTGCAGGGGAGGAAGTCTGCACGAATGCCACACTATCCAGAGTAACAGTGCCCCACTCAACTGAACAAATTAAAATCACTTTTGCTCAGGATATCATACCCGCAGAGAATAAGCTGAGTTTGGCAGTCACTGGTCCTCTCGTTGGAGGCGAAAATGACTGGAGCTGGCTTTTGAAAGCTTTTGCAGATCAGAATCAAAGCTAATGTCATGACCTGACTCCTAAGGCCTGCACAACTGTTGCCTGTTGGAACACTCAGGGCTTTGCACATTGTCACAGTCTAATGGCTGGAGGGCCTTGACATAATGTGTGCACAAGAAACTTGGCTGTCCACTTGCCCGACTATAGATGCTTTTGAAATTGCCTTCAACCCTGCCATTAAAAAACCTAAGGGGCAGACCTATGGCTGGGCTCATGACCTTAGTACGTAAAAGTTCTGGATTTAAAATCATAGGAGTGCATAATCCCACGCCCTATATTCAAACGACACTGTTGCAGTCTGAAAATACCAAAAATCTGAAAAAGGAACACCTTTATATTATCAACATCTACTGGCAACACAAGGCCACTGGGGTTCCCTTATTCACAGACCTAATAACGAACATCATAGATCTTATTTACGAAAGGGAAGCAGCACCAAAAATCCTGTTATGTGGAGACTTAAACATAAATTGCCTGAAAGTGAACACAAAAAAACAACAAAACATCTTAGCTTCTTCTAAGGCAGCCTTCCAATGGGCCACAGAGATGGAAAGCCAAAACTTGTACATGCTGAATGGGAACACTATAGGTGACATACCGGCAAGAGCAACCTGGAAGAGACTTGATCAAGAATCCACATTAGACTACTTTTTTGTCTCAGAGGCCGTGCACATACACGTAAAGAAGCTACAAGTGAAGCGATCATAACCTGGTAATATTATCTATGGCAGTCACAGTGTCTAATGAGAAGGAAAAATGGAATCACGTCTTAGCTGCCGAATCAAGTCGTGTCCGCTTACGACTCACTGGGGTTGAGACAAAAACAATAAACCACGCCTACCAGAACGCAAATTGCCAACTCGAATATCATCAAATATTGGAGAACTTTAAGGAAAAAAACCAAGGTCTTAAAGATCGTGGATTTAAAAACAGACACGTGTTTGATCTTGAGGTCCTTCAAAAAAAGCGCAAAATGAGAGGCGATATTAGAGCCTGTAGTAAAATGCATAACAGTGATAAGGTGATCAGAACTAAAGCCATAAAACAAGCCTATAAAAACTGGTTTAAAGTATATTAACCAACGATGGTGCAGTAGGACGCAGAAGTAATGCTTACCAAAATGAAAAATAACAACATGCGCAAGTTTTGGAGCCTCATTAACGATCTCTCTTGCCCTCAAGCAGCCCTGCAATCCAACATGGTTACCGAAAAAGATTGGGTAACGCACTATAAGCAGCTATACATGAAAAAAGGCCCTGCTCAAGATACCTTAGGTCCTCTACCAGTTCACTGTGACTTGATCTTTTCAAAAGAGGACATTCTTGAGACAATCAACAGAATAAGCTCCTCAGGGGCCCACGGCCCCGATGGCCTTACGAACTTTACACTTAAACAAAACCCTCAAGTATGGTTTGACTTTTGTTATGCCTTGTTTAAGAAAATCACAACTGAACGGGCAACACCGGCATCGTGTAAATGTGCAATCAATGTCCCTATTTTTAAAAAGGGCAACAGGTCAAACCCAAAAGATTACCGACCAATTGCACTTTTAGATGTTCTGCGTAAAATATATGCTACATTACTGAAAATCAATCTCACATCATGGAGCACGACTACTAACCGCATTGATCCGAGACAAACCGGCTTTGTTAAGGGAGTAGGCTGCAGTTTGAACTTATTCATCGTTAACATTCTAAAGATGGAGGCAATAAGAACTTGGAGCAAAATTTACCTTGCAATAATCGATCTGTCACACGCGTTTGACAGCATTGACCATGAACTGCTATGGGCGAAACTAGTAAAGTGGAAGGGCCCTCCGAGCCTTTTGGCAGCCATACAAGATTTGCACACCAAGACTAAAATCAGGATTAGACTCGATCGCTCTGGCAAACTTTCCGCCCCAATCCAAACGCAGCGTGGCGTCAAGCAAGGCCACTTTCAGCCATCAATTTCAGCTTATTTCTTTCTGACATTGACCAAACCATTGACAGCGTGGTATCATTCTCACCTAAAATCAACGGCTCCCGCATAAGTCATCTGCTTTACACTGAGGACTTAATCTTACTAGATTTAACACCTGTGGGCCTACAGAGAAAACTAAACGCTTTGGCACGGTATGTCAACGGCTTGAGCATTAATACAGAAAAGTCCGAAATACTAGTCCTCAAAGATCTGAGTGGACTTACAGGCTAAGCGGTCTTCATTCCATTGGCATATGGACAAAACTCAGCTAAAAACCACAATACACACGCGGTACCTGGGGATGCAGATCAGTTCCAGCCTAAATGATGGTCTCTGGGTCAAAAACATCAAACTGAAATGGCGACAGTTAGCCACGCAGGCAGCAGTGCTAAACACAAAATATGGGAAATACTTTGTGCTCCCTGTCCTCGCCTTCTTTAAACAAAAAGCAACTCCAGCCTTAACTTATGGAGCTGAATGCACCCTAGGATGCTCGTCGGACCTATGGAACACGCTAGAAAATAATTTCTGGTCCAGAGTACTGGGGTTACCCAGGGGCACTCCGACGGCGTGTATTCGCTACGAACTCAACCTGATTTCCATTAACGCGAGAGTATGTTGGAACACACTCGCCCTTTATCGGAAAATGACCATGATGGACATTTTACCACAGTACAAGATTCTTGAAAATGCGGGCACTAATAACAAGAACTCTGTACTGGCTCTGTGGGTAGAGCGCTGCAAAGCACTCCTAGGGGAACTAGACACCAACACACTTTTTTACTTCGTACCAACTGCACACTTACATTTATATGCACATAATCCTAAATCCAACAGACGCACAAATCTTTCAAAATGTATTTTCTCCTTTTATGTCACAGATGTTCTACCACAGAGAGCCTGATCCAATATTCTAACAATCAAGTTAGTAAATCCAATTCATATGCAAACCAGCACTCAACAAAGTGGGGACCCACACAAAAACATGAGAACCTCTGCCCGCATGTCCACCATAAAAAAGCAGACAAGTCTACAACTCCACTGCAAAAATATCATGCCTGCACCACATGCAAAATAAACCCGGCAGCAGTGGTCGAAGTGTACAAAAAGAAGTAGTGGAACTATGTTCCCTGCTGGCCTGCACCCACTCCCCACAAACCCCATCATCACGTCCCGTCCCACACACAATACACACCACCAAACAGTTGCACCTGCTTTTTAAGGCGACGTTCAGTGCAGGGCACTGAAAGGGCAAGTTTCAACTTCTTCCTACACTTTTATTTTAAAATGAAACCATTCGGGAACGGTTACCATTTACAGGAGCTGTAAAAGGTAATTTAAAAAAGTATTGGAGCACCGCTCTCGACCGCTCCCGCTCACTTCGACCACTGCCCGGCAGTATAAAAAGGATTTGTGCAAAACACCACGCCCACCGCACTTAAACAAGCACACATCACCAATATATAGCCATAAAGCAAAACACAGGCACCACCTGACATACCAAAACGCAATCATTTTTGCAGAACATCGACAAAACAAATTCAAATATCAAAGAGACACTTATTTGCTAATGACATGCAATCTGTGGCCACCCGCAGCATACATTCACAACTCACACAAATACAACATCCTATAACAAAATCATATTTGAATGTGTGCAATATGAAACCATATTGTTCGCAGATTCACACCAGAATAACCCACACAGATCACCGTTGAACAGGGAATCATCATAGCCATCCCCCAGCACTCACTAATACCCCACCCATACTCGACATCATGTAATAACATTTGCTTTGATACATGTGCCATTCATCAGTAGAAAGCCTGCACACTTAAAGCAATGGCAGACAACCACAAATAAGTGACAGGTCCAGACCCCTCCAGAAGGGATACAAAATATGACACCACTGATACACAGAACTGCTCAGGCACCCTTCAAAAGAAGTGCATGGAACGAAAATATAATGTGTACTGTCAGTGGAGCATGATAGCCTGCATGGCCCTCTAGCAAGTTAGGCAATAGACTCACATCTACATATATGTCACACGTTCAATTCACTAGTACATAATATGAAACATTATCCAACTGATGCATACCACCTCAAATAACAACAGCATGTGGAAAACACTTGCATCAGCAGTGTCACTGATGGATTACACCATGCAAGGCCTAAAAGAAAAGAGCTTACTAATATTTAATGTGCACGTTTTTGCCAAATGAGCTAAAGAAAGATCTCTAAACATTCTGAATACTAGCCACATATTGATATTACAGCTTTACACGACAAACATATTTGTGACTAATGTAGATTAATTTACATAAACACTAGCTATAAGCCTCTTGTGAAACAGAGAAATAAAGCTCTTATCACCCTCGGCCCATAATGGCATCAACACAAAATACAACTACAGCAAAGGCAAACAAATGCTAAAGGAGTAATATTTGTAATGCTACAGTGTTAGTAATAAGTTAACGGGTTAATAGGAAACATTAGCATTGTTAGTAACAAAACAATAGTTGGCTACTCATCTACGGTTAGTAAGAACTGAACAAACGATTAGTAAATACAGGAGAACCTATAGATGTGCAAAGCATTAATGCGAACTGTATAAAAAATACCATGTCACGGTCTCCTTCCAGATTGATATTTATGTGGACCTCAGAGTGCATGCAGCACTCAAAAATCCCAAGCCTTTGAGGCTTCTATGAGGCAGCCCATTGCAGTGGAGACATCATCCTTGGTGCATTGTGTTTCTGAACTATCCTAACAATTATATTGATCCCAAACTAACCCAAATGAAAAACCATAACTGTTCAAGTGATGTTGGATAATGAAAGACTCACCAACACGCCCAGACACACCCACATTCATTTTGAAGGCAGACTCTATTCTACACACCAGACATATGTAATGTCTTACTAACAACCAACGCCAACATGACAATCAATGCTACACCCGATATTATGCACACTAACAACCTCACACTAAACAGCTCACCAAACTCACTTCCACCCCTAAATCTCAAAACGACTGCACCCTTACTCAGTACCGGTCTTACACCAGATTGCACCCCAGGCCGGAAGCATCGTTGTGCTCCCCCACCCCCGACCTGTGATCTCATGCACGTGTCATGGGCTGAGCAGCGGGAGTGGGGACTATGAGTTAACATAATTGTCAATGCTGGCATCGCCTGAATTTCATGAACCTCAGAAAACAGCAATAAGAGGGTCAAACCCAAACAGGCCTAGTTATGTTAGTTTGCTTTTGTTCTTCATTTTTAGTAACAATGACCAGTTTGCTGCTGTGACACAGGTCAGAGAATCAACAATTTCAGATCTACACTAATGTCATTCGTATGACCTCAAACATTTAGCCACTCTCAAAAGGCGATGAACTGGTTTTGAACAGTGCTACTCGAACCTCCAAGAACAAGCACCAGCAACTACCCAGCGATAGCTGTACAAGCCCGTCTATCTCAGCATTAAAATACATGCATTTATGCAATACGTATTGTATCAAATATTTCACAGGAAGTTAAATATATTTAGGAGGGACACACGTAAACAATATCACTACTCCATGTGAAAGGTAAAGTCTACTTTAAACATATGCAGTGAGTTGACATGCATGTACAATTCAGCATAGCTCCCAATGTAAATGTTGGAGAGGTGGCGTTCTAAAATGATGACATTACAATGTGGACTTTACATTGAAACACACTGCAGTGCATTACCGCGGCAGAGAAATGGCAGTTCGAGTATTGGGGTTTGTTTCGCTCATGCTCGTGAACTCTCAAAATTCTTAAATGTTTCCTTTGTGATCACTCATTTTAGCTCCTGACAGCACCATGAAACAGTAAGATCGCAAAGAAAAATGATGTCTACCATCCCAGGATAAAAACAAAAACAATCAAATTCTTATAGGGTGCAAGGCAACCTTTTCTTGGGACTCATTAAGTTTACTTTTAGCAAATTACTAGTTGCGTGCTGCTTGAATAACAGCAGCCCGTGCACATTGTGCAGGGTATAGTCAAATTTCATTTCAAGGGACTTGGAGTACTGCGGGTATCAGGGGCAGCATCTCCAGTGTACCCCAAGTGTAGTCCGCTTTGCCCTCGACCCCCCAACCCCTAGACTTGCAGCCCTGCGCTTTTTCACATTCTCCATTATGGTAGAGGACATTGTCCCGAGCTTGGGAGATGAATGGACTATGCAGAAGGAGCTGCCTCCCCGGGGTGTGTTTAGCTGCTGGTGTATCAAATGCAGAAACGGGTGGCATCAAGAGCCCCACGCTCTGAAACATCTTTTGCGCACTGGTTGGTCATACGACAGAAAGTGTGAGCAGGTGATTCCCCAACACTTGAACCATTCTTTAGAGACCTGGCTTTGATTAATCTGGCATTAGCTAGTCATGGCCATTTCCCAGCGTTTGTGCTAAAGGAGATCATAAGCTGCACTGTGCGCGGTATTTGAAAGGGCATGAATTGATGCTACAGCATGTCGCCCCCACTGAAACAAAGAAAGTGAAGCATGCATTCTGCAAGTCTGCGTATTTGCATTATACGGAAGACGAGCTAACCGTCCATGGAGACGGTTTCTACTGTAGCTGCTGAGTCGCTTTACTAAGCTAGCTGCTGCGCAGACTTCGCTCAGCTTTTGGTCCAGCGCCTGCATCCATCCTTCACACATCATTCGCAAGGTGCGTTCGTGTAGGTGTTTGGTTATCTCGTTAGTCTAGCGTGATTGCTATTCCAAACAAAAGAAGCACGACAACAAGGAAGAGTATAAGACAAGTCTGAGCGAACAAAGTTATGTATTTAACTCTTGCACTAAAATGCGGGGGTTGTGAATAAAGCAACAAATGTTACTCATTTATTTGCCAATTGCCCTGCACTGCCTGAGGGCCAAGGCTGCAGCATTCAGCAGTGCCAGTGGTGTGTAACACATTTGTTTCCTAACATTATAAAAATGAACAGGCACATTCACTTTTATAATGTTAGGAAATTAACATCACACGTGTATTCTAGCACTGGCACATTGCGGACTGCTGGTGCAGCGCCCCCTAGAGGCTGACTGACATCAGGCAGCCGCCTGAGCTGCCTGGTGCAAAGACCGGCCCTGCCCTCACTGACAACCCCACAACACATGCTCATGCAACTGGTATAGCCACCATCACTACACCATGTACACCTACACATGTCACCTGGTCCATAGGTAGGAGAAATATAACATTTCTGAGTCCCACTGCCACAACAGTCATCTGCCCTATTATGCCGGACCTATTTACAAAGAGGCACGCCCCTTCAATGCAAACTAGGAACTTTATATGCTCATCCACATTGGCAAAAACAATGCAGCATTTATTGCTGCACATATACAAAAACACAAATACCAAACACAGCTACACTAAGCACTTCATCCACTCCTACTTCCACTGCAACCTAAACCAGAACATCTCATTCCACACACCGTTCACTGACTAAGGCATACACACAGACAATTGATGTATTGCTGAGAAATCCCACCTACAAAGGCCAAAATTCGAAATTAATACAACCTAGTTGGATGTAGGTATATATTGTCTAAAGTACATGACTGCCATTGCTATGTCTTCTACGTAAACATGAAGATGAAATGCAACCAATACAGAAAAACAAATTGCAGCTTCATACAAAAGGGAATATGATCTAAGATAGATTCTGCATAAAGACTGTATACAAAAGACAGCGTAGTATATATATAAAATAACTAAATGGTGCAAATAAGCAAAGAGAAAATGGAGTAAGGAATACTATCATTACACATATATTACAAAATACAAGACAAATGATTATTGTATACTTATTTAACAAATGCCTAGTATGACCAGTGGAGTAACTTTGCTGAAAATGTTGGGGGCGGGGACAGGGGTGGAGTGGAGTGAGGGCGGATTGTGTGTCTTAGGGATCTTTTCGGCCAAATTGTTCAAAGAAATCTGGTCAAATGGTAGATTTGACTGAATTCGGTCACCACCATTAGTTTGAAGCCAAAGATACCAAACATGAAGAGCTGAGGTTGCGGGGGTGTCCCCCGCTTCCTCAGCATTGGTGGCAGGGGACCCAAAAAAAAAAGAAGAAAAAGGGACTCTGCAGCTTCAGATCCGACCCGCGTTAGATGGATGGATCTGATGCAGCAGGGTACAGAAGAGGGGGCGGATAAGGAAAAGGTAAGTATGGGGGGGGTTTATGGGTGTACTGGTTGTTTGGAGGACATGGGTTTGTTTTTTTTGTACTGAGGTAAAAACTTATTTGCAGCAAAAATGACTATGGTCAATTCCGCCGTGATTTTGTACCTCAATCAAACAACCTAAATCCCTGAGGGATACTAGACTACCACACCACAAGAGTCCATTAGTGACGCTCTGTTATAAACTTTCATAAGACTGGTGGCGTATCTTTAAAATTGAAATGGGCCCCCACACATCTTCAGCCAGCCTGCCATGCACCCAGTGACACAACATAACATTCACAAACTTAATTCCAATAGAACATCCAAACAATACATTATTTATCATTCATTCAGATACAAAAGTCAACACACATATATTTACATACACTCTCACTCACACACAAATGCACCCAGCACCTCTATTGACATGCACTGTGTGCACACAACATTTATATGTACATATACAATAACACATGGAAACAGTGGCACAACGTCCTTTGAGCAGACCAGACATTATCACTCCCTGATCCCTTAAATTTTGGGCTAAATTGACTTGACCTAGCTGAACTATAAAGCCATGGCCGAAAGGAACAGATTCACTGGAATGTCAGCAATTTCCTTGAATTTTTCTTTCATTCAAAGGCAGAAGCCATCAGTTAATGCAGTGCAGTGGGTGACCAAGTATACTTGGTATCAATTTTGAAATGCCATATATCTCGAAACTTGGGTACTGCACAGCACCATAAATGTGTATGTGTTGACATTTTTTTCTACAAGATTATGACTGATTAAAATCAAGGTATGTTTTCCTGTGTTCAAATAGCTTCAAGCAGTGGAGTACGGAGCGGGAGAGGCAGGTGGAGAGAGCTGCGCCCTGTGGCTCTTTTAAGAGCCAGACTGGGACATTTGTATTGGGACACCTCTCTCGTTCGGCAGCTCAAAGAGGGCGCTCAACATTAAGTTGTCCCGCTGGCAGGACAATGTGTGCTCAGCAATTCTTGCTCAGCACGCTCATTGTCCTGGCAGAAGGACACCTTACCCGTTCCGAATGGTAGAGGTGTCCCGCTGACAGGACAATGTCCCAAGGAGCTCCGGGCAGCAGAGGGGCGTCACGTTGCTCTGTATCAACAGAGCATTACAATGTGAGCCATTAAGCACTGATGGGAGGGAGGGGGGTACTATTCGCAGGGACCTTTGTCCTTTTAGAAATGTGAATGGGAGGGAGTGATCAGAAGTGAGAAGGGTGCATAAAGTGGCATGCGTTATGAAATAATGACTATGGCCCTCATCAGGAGGTTGGAGGTAACCATGCCGCTTTTCGCGGCATGATTGCCTCCTTACCGCATTCCGGACCCGGGTTCCTCAAATGAGGACTTACCGGGCCATCGGAACCTTGGCGGACCCGGTAATTCCCCGTCCGAGGAACCCGGACCCGGTCCATCCCCATTCCCATTCGAGCCACCATAGGACTCAATGGGAATGGGGATGGAACTAACAACGGGCCCATTATTAGCTACCAGGTGTCCTCGCGGGACCCGGAATGGACGCCGGTGCCAGTAAACCCATTCCGCCAACCTTGTGATGAGGGCCTATGGCTTTAAAACCCAAGGGGGATTTGTTAGGTTCACATTAATCTACATGATGCTATTGTGACTGTGCATGCAGAATGGGAAGACTAAAACTAAAGCCATACTCCCATTGCTCAACATATTTCTATTCTATGACAATGTATATAGTGTATGGTTAGTTTACTATGAAAAGCTAGTTTAGTATTTAATGTGGTTTGCTTCCAAGGCATTGCTATAAATAATTATTTAAGCACATGAAATGTAAAGCAAATCCTTAATAAATATCTATATCAACTAAACCTGGAAAGATGTGCGCGGTCGCTTAAATTGTCCACATCCCAGTTTCACCATTTAACCAAGTGTGTGATCCTGAGCAAATCATTTAATCACATTGGGCCTCATTCCGAGTTTGTAGGTAATCATGGTGCTATTAGTGCCATGACTACCTCCAATACCGGTACCGAGTCCGCCCTCGTTCAATGGGGACTTACCGGTCTATTCCGACCTGTGCGGGACCGGTAAGACCCCATTGAAAAAGCCATTCCAATATTCCCATTTGAGCCCCCATGTGGCTCAATGGGAAGGCGCTAATAACGGTACCGCAAATCTCGGTACCGTTATTAGCTCTAAAGTCCCTTAACGGGTCCCGTCCTTAACGCCTGGTGAAACAAGGAAGGGACCCGCTAAGCAAACTCGGAATAGGGCGCAACGGTATTACCGGCACCGGTGTCCTTACCGGTGCCCGGTATCCCTTTGCACCCAACTCGTAATGAGGCCCATTGTGCCTTATCTGCAGCTCTGCAAGTGACTCTGATTCACGTCAAAAGCTTATGTTAATGTATCATGGTATCATAATGGAAACACCTAATAACTATAGAGTTGCTCCACATATAACAATAGTGCAATTTAGGTATTTTGCACCACAAAGTTATTTGTCACTTGGCTTATCTATGGCAACTTATTTTAAAGTCACTTGCATGGTGTCTCCAAGTATCAAAGACTGATGATGCGCCTTGCAATGTCCTTTTCTGTGAAGTCACATCTGTTGGTCCAATCCATATAATAATTAGGAGGTTTGCATGTATTTTGCCTCAGAGGGCTTGGACAGAGCTCTAATAGATGAGTTTTCCTGCATCTGGAATGATCCTGCAGTTTTATTTTTTGTGTTGTGTGTTAAAATGCCATCTTCCACTAATGTTACCAAAAAAGTAGATTGGGGCGCAGGGGTGGGCGGTTTGAGGGCGCCAACGAGACCATGTGGAATTCCACACACTGCACTTGTATGCTGCAGCATAAAGCAGACAGGCTCCATAGTGATCCCCAGCATTTGCGCCGGCATGAAAATTAGCCTCCCTAGAATGTAAATGTTGGAAAATCTTGTAGTAAACCTGCTAATTCCACTGAATGTGACTAGAATGCGGGTTCACTGTAAACATGCAACTTTGTAATGTTGGTGAGTGAATGCTCTCTCGGGTGCCAAATGACAGGTGGATTGTATACCTCTTGATTAAATCTGAGTTTGGAAAACTGTGAAATGGCAACATTGGGTCTAATTTAGGCTTCAGGAGCTCAAAAAGCATCTGGCTGGAACTGTGAACATATTTCCCCAGCTGCCTCAGATTCACTGATAACAGTCGAAGCTGTTACAAGTGTCCTGTGGTAGAAACCAAAGGTTCCTGCAGTTGAGCATTTGTTTTTTCTCTCAAGGAATAGGAGTTAATGTGAAACCTATGAACTATTGACTTTTGCAAACATTCTATTGCTAACAAATTTTGACTTGGACTATGTGGCTGAAATTGCACGAAAACAATTGCCTGGCAAATTCGTCCTGTGATTTAAAAAATTATTAAGAGTTTGCAAAAAAGCTTTTGGACCATTCCCATTCATTTTGCCGTAGGTGAAAAGGTGTATAATTTAGGCAGGTGCACAAGAAGAACCTCTAGACAGATTTTCGCCAAATAAGAAATAAGTTGCGCGGTGCAAAAGAGATATGCCATTTGGTGGTTTGTTGAAAATCCTTCCAGTTATTTTTCAAATTTGATACAGAAGAGTCTGCTCCCGGGCCAAATAAACGATTACAAATCCCACATTGTGTGATGCAGCACTGAGGCTGTTCAGAACCGAAAATCTACAATGTCTTTTATTTTCGCTGAATCCGAGCCCTTTAGGTGAGTATCCCTAGTAAAGACAAAAATGAAAAGAGCTGAAAATAATGTTTAGAGAACGGAAGGGTGAGGTTTACACCAAGGTGAATGTGGTGAGGGTGAAATGGCACCAAATGGTGAGTAGGAAACTGTGGAGTTTAGACATGCGTCGCACTTTGATAGAATTGTGAAGTTTTGTCATGCGCCAATTATATAGAACCGTGTGCACACTTAGAGTGAAAAGTGAAGTTCAGTCATGTGTCACACTTAGATAGAATTGTGAAGTTTTGCCATGCGTCACACCTAGATAGAATTGCAAGTTTAGTCACGAATCACACTTGGATAGAATTGTGAAGTCTAGCCATGCGGCCCACTTAGATAGAATTGTGAAGTTTAGTTATGTGTCACTTAAATAGAATTGTGAAGTTTAGCCATGCAGCACACTTAGAGATAATTGTGAAGTTTAGCCATGCCTCACACCTACAGTGAAATGTGAAATGTAGCCATACGTCACTTAGATTGAATTGTAAAGTTTAGCCATGCGTCACCTGGATAGAACTGGGAAGTTTAGTCATGCATCACACTTAGATAGAACTGAGAAGATAAACCATGTGTCAGACTAAGATAGAAGAATATGAAGATTAGTCAATTGTCACAACAGACAGAACTGTATAGATTAGCAACATAGAAGAATTTAGCGAGTAGCCAAAGCACTAACAACCTGCTTCTACCTCCTCAAACACACCACTAAAGCACTATACATGCCCACTGGGCTAGCCAACCTATACCCTAACACAAACCCAACACAAGCAACACTCACAGCAAGCAAACCCAGATATTGGACCTTACCTGTGGTGATACAACCAGCCAGTGTGCACAACCTTAAACACCTACCAACCTACACATACACCCCCCAACATAAACAGTCACAAACATCCCAGGCATTGTACCTTACCCTTATGGATAAATCAAGCCAGGTGGGAAAACCCCTAAATACCTGCAATCTACACATAAAACACAGACACACGCCAACACAGCACACAGCCACACAGAAACACCCAGGCATTGGACCTTACCCGTATGGATACAGCAAGCCAGTGCACGCAACCTACCATCTGCAAGCCAACACACACAGACGCCAGTTTCTCCTGGTTTTGGACCTATCCTATCAATCTTCCCTCACTAACCAAACCCGTCGTCCTTCTTGCAGAGCCGCGTGAGCGCCTGGAGAGTGCCGCTGGGTGGTATTGTGTGCTGTATAAATCAACATAACATAACATAACATAACAGGACACTTTGGGGAAGACTTAAGAGGGCTTTTTCAGTCAGATCATGTTCATAATTTCCATGGGATTAAGTGCAAGAATCAAATAGTAATTAAAGTGCATCACGGGAATGAATGGGGCAATGATATTAGGATATGGTCAGTGGCCACCTTGACAGTAGTAGAAAGGTGGGGAGACTAAAAATGCATGGGGGGTGCACATGTGGCGCTTGAAAAGGGGGGAATACATTTACATTTTAAAGTATTTTGTCTTACTGTGGCAATCAACCGATTTTGCGCTTACACACAGCCCATTCTTGCCAGAAGAGAAGTCCACACAATGTTTATTGCATTTATATTCCTGCAGGAAATTCTCCAGGAAAAGTCTTGCGGGAATAAAAGAGGAGCACTACTGGCCAGTGGGTCACAGTTTGTTAATGTAATAGCTGGAAAGGGTCAAGTGGCCATGGAGGAAGGTGAAGTCTAGTGAGCCATGGTCCTTTAACCAAATTTATGCAAAGTGGCAAGGGACCTGGCCAGAGGCTATGTCCAGTGGGACAGGGTTATTTACTACCAAAGAGGATACAGGACATGGCTATAAGCTGTGTCAAATGGCCATGGCTGAATGCCATGCCCAGTGGCCCATGGTCTTTCACCAAAATGGACATAAAGTGGCATGGGCTACTGCGGAAGGCCGTGGCCATTGAGATGTGGTTATTTACTATATATATGTCTGCCACAGTCTTTTATCTTTTATACTGTAAGGCTGCAGAAGGAGGAGACTGACAAACAGGTGGAATAGTGGTTGCTATATACCTTTATTGCTTAAGAAAATAAGGAGAAAAGCTAACTTTCACTAACTCTAAGAGGGGTTTCCCTTCCTTCTTCTAGACAGGAGGTAGACGTTTGTTTCCAGGTACTGGTTTCTTTCTCCTCAGGTCAAAACACAAAAGACAAAGTTAAAATAGTACTCCTTGGCAGATAATGGGGGATAGCTCCCTTCCTCAGGTCAAAAAACAAAAGGCAAAGTTAAAAAAAAATACCCTTTGCTAGATAAGGGGGAATGGTTCCCTTCCCCAGGTTTCAACACAGAAGACAAAGTTCAACACAACCTGAGGGAATTACTCTCTTCCCGTGGTCTTGGTTACCAAGAGAATGACTCCCTTCACCTGGTATCTTGGCTTTAGAATGTGTACAACTTTGTTTACTAGGAGATTGACACCCTTCTCCTAGTATCTTGACACTTCAACGTTCAACACAACCCGGGGGAATGACTCCCTTCCCCAGGTTTTGGTTTCCAGGAGAATGACTCCCTTCTCCTGGTATCTTTTTACTTGTTAGCACAGTTACAGAACACCAGAGGAAATTACTCCTTTCACCTGGCCCAAGTCTCATGTAGCCTCAAATGCACAGTTTTCAACTGTTAGAAGGGTCTTCTGACCCCTGCTCCATTTCTTATTTGATTGGACACACTTATTATTTCTCTTTACTCTCGGCAAGTACTGATGCACGGAAGATGCCTTGCTCCTTGATGTGGGTCACCAACCCCTGTTTCTATCCCTCTTTGGTTCAGCTACCTTGGCTCAATCTTTCACCAAGTATTGATATGAGGGAGATGCCTCACTTCTTGGTTTGGGTCCCGGACCCCTCTCTGGTGGTCAATGGTTTTGGAGACACCACTGGGCTGAGGAAGTATCCCTCTAATGTAGAGCTCTCTTGCCGCCTACCCCATTTAATTACCGGGCCTCCCAATGTTCCCTGTGCCTATCAATGGGGCCAGGGAGCTTTAAAATTTTTGCTGGGATCGGGCGCCTTTATGGCAGCAACAGTGTTCCTTCTCCCTCGGTTCCTCGGCTACTCAGATCTGCGGTTTGTTTCTCTGCAGCCAGCTTCTCACGGCCGCACCACCACACAGTTCTGCAGGACTGGCGGGGAGGTTGCTTTATGAATGGCCTCCTCAGGACTTCTACGGCTGCTCGCCTGCATCCAGTGCTCTGCCTGGTTCTTCTTTTTACATGATTAAAAACTCCGGCGTTCATCATGGGCTGAAGGCATCAAATCCTACTTTGGTTTCCTTTTTATTCTCTAGGCTCCACCCTGGTGCAACATCCACACCGTCAGTGGGGCTGTCATGTCAGTCCTTACTACTCCTATGGGCCACCTTGTCCCAGTACTTTGGTCAGGCAACCCCAAGGGCCTTTAAGGATATTCTTCGTCCCAGTACCTTTGGTTATCTTAACCTCACATATGTTACAGAGGTGCATGGGTCTATCCTCACCATGGGGATTTGTGGTAGAATAGAGGTGTAAGGACAAAGGGGGTGTGTAGGGTATGGGTGGGCATTCCACTGAGATGTTCTCCCTTGTCCCCAGAGGGTAGGTCTCTTCCCTCCTGCTGAGTACCACCTCCAGGGGGACTATCGGGTAACAGCATCACCACCCTGGTTTTATGGGAAGGGGCTCCCCCTCTGGAAGAAATGACAACATCTCGGGACTCCTCCCAATACTAATGGTGAAAAGTGGCAAGTGATCATGGCTATTTTCTACTACCGGCTGGGGAAGTTATAGCATAACAAAACCCTTGATGTTTAGTGAAATAGACTTAAGTTAAGAGACAGTTAAGGTGAAACAATCCAATACAACAAAGTGCATGAAATTCCTAGTAAAACTAGTCTTTAAGAGGTCATTCAGGTAATCACACATCCCATTTGCTTGTGGGTGGTACACACAGGCGAACTTGTGTTGGATGCCTAACAACACTCTGATGTGCTGATACTTTTCATTGGCAAAGTGAGGGTCATTGTCAGACCACCGGACCTCACACATACCCCATCTTGGGAATACTTCCCTTACTAGGAAATTAGCCAGTCTAAGGGCTTCAGCATGAGAACAGGGGCTTGCCTCAATCCACCTGGTGAATGGGCATACAACCACTATCATGTAGCTGCATCTTTGGCAAACTTGGATCATGTCTACATAATCCACATGTGGATGCTGGAATGAGCCTACTGGTCTAGGTATGGCTCCTCTCACAACTCTCAGGGTATGCCCTGCTGTAAACTGCTGACAAGCCAAACAATTGCCCACAAATTCAGCCACGTGTTCTGCCAGATTAGGACAGAACCAGTTTTCTCCAGTACGTGTAGCAATGTTCTCCTACCCTGTGTGTGTTGGATAATGCAATTGTGTCAATGCAGTGTTAAATAATGTTGGTGGCATCACCACCTTCCCTGTGTTATCCTGTTGTCATAATACATCTGTCGGAGAAATTGTGCATCCCCTCCTAGTCCAGCTCCTTTTCTTCCTTGGGTGCAGCTCCCTGTAATTCCATGATCTGTGCTTCTGGAAGTACATTGTACCCTTCCTTAAGTATCATATTCCTGGTTCACTCTCGCACATAGTCGGCTGCTTCGTTCCCCATCAAGATGTGATCTTCCCCTTTAGTGTGTGCTTGGCACTTCACAATTGCTATCTTCCTTGGATAAGCAATTACTTCAATCAATCTGCCCAATAAAAGTGCATGCTGTACTGGGGTACCGTTCGCCCTTCTGAACTCTCTCCTGACCCATCGTGACAGTCCAGAATGTACCTTTGTTGTCACATAGAAGGAGTTGGAGTATAGTGTTACCTCCTTCTCTATGCTGTTTTCCAGGGCTAGTATTAGGGCCGCTAGTTCTGCTGCTTGTGCTGAGTAATGGGAAGGTAGTTGCACAATGGCTACTACTTCACTCGTCCTGCCTTCCTTCAGTCTTTCTTCTGCAGTTCCTGTATGCCTTACCCCATCTGTCTGATCAATTGTCAAAGACCCATCAATGTAGAGGACTTCTCCCCTCAAGTGCATCCTCCTCTACCTTGCGAGTGTCACTGTATGTTTGCTGTACAGTCATGTGCATAATCTCCTACCTGTAGGATATCTGCTAAAAATGCTGCTGTGTTAACAATCCTGCATCTCACTATCTTCAGTCCGACATTTGATAGTATCACCTCATATCCTGATGTCCTTTGGGTTATCAGAGTGCTCTTTGGCTTCTGCAGTATCGCAAAGAGGGTGTGCTCCACATAGAGAGTGGTTGTGCACCCAATGGTCATTGCTGCTGACCTCTCCAAGTGAAATGTAGCAGCTGCCAACACTTGTTCACACTGATAGTGTCCTCTCATTACTAGATCGAGTTTCCCACTGTAGTAAGCTATTGGCTTGTGTCCCGTGCTTGTCTTTTGTGTCAATACTGCCTTCATCACTACACCGTCAGTGTGAGAAAACAGAAAAAAATCCTTTTTGTAGTCTGGGATCCCTAGCTCTGGTGCTGTGCATATTGCCTCTTTTAGCCTGTCAAATGCCTCTGTCATTTCTGTGGACCATGTCAGTGTTTTGTTTCTGTTCTGTGCTTCCTTCAGGGCACTCAATAGGGGCCTTGTGTATTTGCTGTAGTCAAAGACTCGTGCTGTGCAGTAGTTGCATAACCCTAAAACTGTTGCATTTCCTTCACTGTCTTGGGCTCAGGTGTTTTTTTTTATTCTCTCTGCTCTCTCTGGGGTGATCTGTCAGCCATTTTGGGATATGGTCTGTCCAATGTATAGCCCCTCCTTCTGACAGTAATGCAACTTGTCCTTGTCCACCTTATTTATTTATTTTTATTTATTACTCTCCCAGACCCATAGGTATCACAGCTAGGTTACAGACAACTTAATAATGCATACATTAGGGAGGCCGGTATGGCACAATTGTATAGGCAAACAATACATAATATAAAGCAGAGGGCAAATGTTCACAGCACAGAAGTATATGCATAGGGGAAGACATATTTACAGAATGTTATGATGGCTGTATTTATTGATATAGGTTAAATAGCTGAGTTTTCAGCAGTTTTTTTAACCCCTTGAGGGTTTCCTCATTTTTTATGGCGAGCGGAAGAGAGTTCTAGTGTTTGGGAGCTAAGTGTTGGAAACTGGCGCACCCCTGCTCTAGTTTTTTTGTAGTGAGGAATTGCCAGTAGTGAGTGGTTATTTGATTTTAGGGATCTGGTGCTTGTTTTTTTAGTCATTACGTGGTTTAAGTAGATGGGAGCATTTTCATGGAGGCATTTGAAGGTGATGCACAACATTTTGAATATGAATATTGGCTTTAATGGGCAGCCAATGGTGCTCTCTTCTGGCTTTGGATATATGGTCAGATTTTCTTATTTCCAGGGCTGCCCTCAGGACTTTATTTTGTATCATCTACAATTTATTGAGGTTGGAGGTAGAGGTACCTAATAATAGAACATTACAATAATCAAGTCTTGATAGGATCAAGGCCCTGGCTAGAGTGATGCAATTGGTCGCGGTCAAGCATTTTTGAAGTGCAATTGGTGCTGGAGATCAGTTTTGAAGTGTAGGAAGTGGAGGATGAGAGTGTGCTGATGTGTTTGGTCAGGGATAGGTTAGAATCCTAGTAAACTCCTAATGTTTTTACATCGTTGAGTACTGGGATGATGGTGCCGTCTATGTTGATGGTGGCATAATCTGGCTGAAGGGCGTTTATTTTGTATTGGGAGCTCACAATGAGAATCTCTGTCTTTTCATCGTTAAGGCAGAGGCTGTTTAAGGCCATCCAGTTTTGGATCATGGAGTTGATTTTATTTATGAAGGATGTGTCTTGGATGTAGTTCCCTGAAAGGGGGATAAGGATCTGGTGTCATCTGCAAAGTTAGTGTTGATGACACCCATATCGTCCAACGCTGAAAAGAGGAGCTTTGTATAGGTGTTATAGAGTGTGGTAGATAGGCATGATCCTTGAGGGACACTTATGGGGACTGGTATGGGATCCACAGCTTCTTTGCCTATGGACACTCTAGATGTTTGTTCAGCCAAGAAGGATTTGATCCACATGGTGGCATCCTTAGAGAAATTGAAATCTTTAGCTAGGGTGGAGCAATGTTTGTTGTGGTCCACAAGGTCGAACCCTGCAGATAGGTCCAATAAGAGTAGGATACAGAGCTTTCCTGAGTCTCTAATAGTGTCCATTTGGATCTTGAGATCCAGGAGGGATGTTTCTGTACTGTGTTTAGGGCGGAAACATGATTGTCTGGTGCCAAGGAGTTGGTTCTGTTCCAAGTGTGCTTGGACTTGTTTATAGGCTATTTTATCAAGCATTTTTAGTAGGAACGGGACCGTTGTTATTGGTCTATAATTTGTAGGCACAGCAGGGTCGAGGTTGGGCTTTTTTAGCAAAGGACTGACCCAGGCTTCCTTAATGCTGGCTGGCACCACATTTTTGTCAAAGGAGGAATTTATAAATTTAGTTATGATGGGTGTCAGTGCGTGGGCGCATGATTTGACTACTTTCGCAGGGAGGGAGTCTCCCTTACAGTTGGAAGCTTTAAGCTTGGATATGGTATAGTACACTAATTCTTGTGAGACTGAAGTGAAGTGAAAAGTTGGTTTGGTATAGTCATTAACGGTGGGTAGGTGAATGGCGGTGGCAAGTTTATCTACTAGGAGTTGTTCTTTACTTTGGATTTTGTTTTGGATGAGGTTAATCTTGGCAGCAAGTGCGCCTTGGATAGTGGTACACCATTCTTTACTTGAATTAGTGCAATTGGCGGTTGGTGTTGGATTTTCCAATTCTTTTAAAATTGAAAATAGTTCTTTTGAGTCAGATGCAGCATTGCTGATCCACGCGTTAAAGGCATTGGCTTTTTTGTTAAGTTCTATTAGCTTCCTGGTAGGCTGTATCCTTGTACCCTTGTATCCTTTGTCAGCTAACACAGTCAGCATGTGTACTGAGTCCTTCCTACACTGCTCTGCTGTCATGCTGCAAATCAAAATGTCATCTACGTACTGCAATGACCGTGCTCTCCATCTGTATATGCTCAATCCATCTTTATCACTCTATTAAAGATAGATGCTGACTCGCAGTCCCCCTGTGGTAGTCGTGTATGTTTCCACTTCTGGTTTCTATATAGAAAGCTTGTCAAGTCTTGTGAGTATGGGTGTAGTGGTACTTAGAAGAATGTATTCTTCAAATCAGTGATCGTGAAATAGGCAACTTCCGCTGGAATGCTGCACAGCATTGTCGCTGGATTTGCAACTAAGAGATATTCTGCTTCTACAATGTGGTTAAGAGGCCTTAAATCCTTTATGAAACACCATGACCCCCCTACTCCTTCCAAACTGTGTACAATGCAGTATTGTCTCGGGAGGATGCTCATGGGCAACATGCTGCCTTGGAAGCAAGACAACACGGAGCACCACAGGTTCGATACCCGCGTCCACGCTTAGAAACCTCTGGGTAACCGCATTATAAATAACCTATCGTATCATATCACAATGCATGGGGATTCTGAGGATACAAGAATGCCTCCCTCGATCAGGGCCGTGATTGCCTCATACATTTCCTCATCTGCTTCTTTTGTTAGGGGGTACTGTTTCACTCTTGATAAAATTGCTCCTGCCTTCAGCTTGTTCTTCACCCCCCCATCCTCTTTACGTGACCCACATCATAGGGACTTGTGGTCCATATAGGTGCAGGGTTCCTTGGCCATGTCCTCCTCCCAGAATTTCAGCACCATTGCCATCTTCTGTGGCACCTCCCTGTAGTGTATCTGTATCCAGTAAGTCACACGCATCTCAAACACCATTTCTATTTCTAGTCTCTCTTCCCTGAATAGCTCTTCATCTGTCACTGTGGTCAACCTGCACCCCTCTGCCACTATGATCACTGCTCTCCATGCCCGTCCCGTGTCATCCATCGTATGCACTGCTTTCCAATACTCTCTTGCCACCACTGCCTCTATATCTATTGGCACTATGGTTCCTTCCTCCTCATTCGTTGATAGCTCAGGCCTGAGTAGGTATTTGTTTGGAACTCACCACATATTTCCTGAAATTCCTGGAAGCCATGCAATGCCAATGTCAGTTCCGTGCTGGAACATTTCTGCATCCTCTAGCACCCCCCTCTGTACCACACAATATGCTTCAACAATCTGTCTTACATTGAGCATGTGTATTCCTGGGGTGGAGCCCACTATTCCCTTGTCTGTGAATGAAATGGGCATGTTCAGTCTGCTCATAATGTCTCGTCCCAGTATGTTTACAGGTGTCTGTCGAGAGTAAAGTAAAGGCAGAGATAGATCATGATATCTATAGAAAGTGAGATGTCGTCTGTGAAAGGAACCACTTCTTGAGCCCCAGAGAATCCTTGAGTGTTGATGGTATCGCCTGACAATGTAAATTCTCTTTCCCTAATGCAGGACCTAATCGTCATTGTGTTAACTAGAAAGGAAAACATTTTTTCACCTATGCAGACCCCTATGCCAGGTTCCTCCGCAGGGTTGGGTGTGATCGACAGGATGGGACACATCAAGTTCGTCTGTAGGCTATCCTATTAAAGGGTATAAGGACATCCCATTCCTCCCAGTTGTCTGATGGGAACTGTCGTCATTGAGTTCATGTGTGCTGCTGCATCATTGCTCTGTATCTGTGCTAATTGCTGTGTATTCCCTCAAATCTGTGGTATTTGTGAATATTGTGGTACCGATGCTGGCATCTGTGGTACTTGCATCTGTGTTGGAGGGGCTTGTACTTGTGCTTGTGGCATCTGTTGATGTGTGCCCTGCATCTGTCCTTGCTGTTGTTGGTCCTCTGCATAGTAATCATCCTGGTTCCCTTAATAGGGCTGCTAGCCACACACTCCCCAGTTTTGTTTCATCACCCTGTACCTACACACTCTTGAAATGTGTCTGAACTGCCCACACATCCAGGACTGTGGTGGCTCCCTCCCCTGCCCTTGAAACCCCCCAAGAAATCCCCTGGGTTTTGCTGCATCTGTTGCCCATATCCTCGAACCCTCCTGGAAAGCCCCCTTGGCTGTGATGCATCTGCAGTCCAAAGCCATGACCTCCCTGTTGGCCCCCCCTTCTTCTGAACCCTTGCTCTGGGCCGCCCAGGCCCCTGAAACCACCCCCATGGGCGGTAAAAACTGCTGTGGCAGTTGCTGTTGTCACTGTGGGGAGGGGCTGGTTAAGACCGCCCCCTACATTGAGTACTTCAATCATTTTTTCTGTCCTAGTTTCCTTTTGTCTATCTTCCTGTCCTCTGCCTTTTATTTAATCTTCTCCTGCCATAACCTACAATGATGAACTGTCGTGAGTTGTATCTCTGCCCCCCCCCTTCGCTTCCAACCCTACAAATTTCCTTAAACTTTTCTGGACAGGCTCTGGTAGCCCCTATACTAGTATGTGATAAAATTATTGCTAATGTTTTGTCCCACTGCTCTCGAGTTTCAAGGCACCAAAGGTCTTGAATCTCCTGAATATGCCACAAAGGGTCTTCGTCTTCCCTCATTTTCCGATATGTAATCACCCCAATGTCTGATGTATCTGGGTACTGTGTCCTTAGTGCTTGCCATACTGCTGCCCTGCAATTTGCAAACGGCGGTCCATTGTGTGCTGTGTTTTGTGTCGTCAGACTCGGAACCCCGCCCTCTTCCATACGTCATCAGCTGCATCTCCTAAGATCGACACTAATAGTCACTTTACATCTCCCACAGCTAACCTATGTTCTGCTGTCATTTTCTCCATCAGATAAATCCACTTTCCAGCCCCTGCAGTCAACAATGGTAGCCTACATTTCACATTCTCCTTGTCTGCATGCTTCCATGGTACATACTGAGGTCGTACTCCTCCTCTCTCCAATAAGGACATCTGTGTGAACCCCACCTCCTCCTCATGTGTCCTTCTAGTCAGTCTGACTTGTCGGTCCCCTCTCTCACTCTCGATGCCTGCGCATACATCTTTCGCCTCTAGTATGGGCACACTGGTACTGTCGTCATGTCTCCTTATTAACCGTTCCCTTGAACACCCATGGCTGTCTCCCCTTTCCTTTGTCCTGGGAGGTCTCTAAGTCTATCAATATATATGTAGTGGTGTCATTCAGGGTGCGTAAATTGGTTGCCAATCGCGCCTGCCATTTCGAGCAACCCCCTCCTTCATCCCCTGTGTGCATCCTAAACTCCCATGACACGCACTTGTCTCAGCCCATCACCGTTGAATGGGGTTAGAACTGCTCTCCCCTCTGGTCCTCACTGTTCCTGTCCTCATTATCAGATCCGGTGTCCATGTTGCTACAAAAATTGTCTGCGAAGTTCACTCTCCCCAATGTCAAGTCTGTGTTAGGCTTTGTCCTGAGGTTGATGTCCCTCAAGTCGTACCTGCTCCCCCCCCCACAGACTCTTAGGCCTGCTCCATCCCCCTCTGCTGTGCTCCTACCCTGTGAGCTTGTGTTGTCTGTTTCTGTCTGTCTGTCTGTCCACCTTCCCTGTCTAGAGCTCTTTGCGTCTTTAACGCCCTTATTGCTCAGTCATCCTCCTCCTTGCGCGCTCGTTCCCTTGCCAGTCTATCCAACTGTAACTCCCTCTTTCCCTCTCCAGTAACTTGTGCTTTTCCCAATCTGCTACTTCTCTTTGCCTCTCAATCTCTTCCACTTCCCTTGCCCTTCTGTCCCGCTGCTCCCTTTCGCTCTCTTCCTTTCCGTAATGTTTCTTTAAATCCTCTGCTCCTGCTCCTTTTCTATGCGCTCCTTCTCCCCCTCCTTCCTTCGTTCTCTATCTCCTCTCTCCAGCTTCTCTTCTCTTCTCTCCTCCTCTCCCAGTCCTTGTGTTCTAATTTCTCCTTCCGTTCCTTCTTCTTCCTGTCCTCTTCGTCCATTATCCCTGCCCAGTCTGATGCTTTGCTGCTTCTCTTCAGACCCTCCATTGCCATAGTTGCTCCTTCAGCCTCTCCATCTGTTTTCCCCTCCAGCTTCAATAGTATCTGTCCTCCTATCCACTTGTCCGTGGCTATGCTCCCGAGCCCTTCCCTCACGCCCCTCTGCACCTCGCTGCTTGCCTTTTGATCAGTAGCTGTCTGTCCTGTGCCTTTCGGCCTCTCCTCCTTAGTATATGGTGGCTGCTTATATGTCAGATTTGAGTATCCTTCTGCTGCCCTTAATTCTCATATTCGGTACATCTCTTGCTCATCATCTGTTTCATCGGATGCTACACTGTGAGGGACATGGGGAGGTGCACAGGGATGAGTCCCTAGCTCCCTCACCTCCTGCTGGCTCAGCATCCACTGATGCCTCGAAGTATCCTCCTCATCCTCCTGACACATGCGCCACAACTCAAATATTGTCAAGCATTTTGTTAACTTCTTCCCTCTTATTTGTTCCCTGTATGTGTGTCAGTAGTGATTGTTGCATCTCTTTGGAGAAACTTCCAGAAGGTGGCATGGTTTAGTTAACTTCCCTTCTGTACTTTTGGACTATTCTATGCTATGCTTGCAAATCTTCTACCTGTAAAGCAGGAGTGTCTTATACAAGTGCTGAAGGGGTGTGTTCCCCCCGCACTTCCCCTGATACATTTTTTCGTGCCTTTTGCTGACCTCACACCGAGGGTTTTGACAATCCGCTGTTTTTATATTGAAAGGTACAATATGGCAATACTTTTCAGTTTCTATGAGCCTCTCTTGCTGCACAACTTATCAGGTGTGCTCCGCGCACCGCCCTTCCTTCACAATTTCTGCCTCCTAAGGCACACCCACAATCCTGCGCATGCACGTTCCGCGCACCGCCGCTTGTTCACCTCGTCTGCCAATTCCAAGTTTCCAATACTAGCTTCTCACCATCTCATGTTCTCCGTGGCCTATGTGCAAACCTAACAAAGTAGGACTGAACAATCAAATATTGCATGCACAGTGCAATAGCCTGTTACTCTCAAACTACACAAAAACCACACAGCTGTCTTCCTGCCTCCAGGCAGAGTGTACCAATATTCTCTTGTGATCAAACTGTACCTGCTGCGTCGCCTAGTGTGCAAAACATCTCACTCCAGGAGACTTAATTAGTCGACTCACCTTCCTCAATCTGGGCTAGCTCCCTTGTTTATCCTTACAGTGATGCCGTCATCTATGACCCGAGCTAAAACGGCCAGCCCACAGGAAATCCACTTATTTACAGCTTTTGTCATCCGTGTCCACAAGTCAATAGTCTAGGTTATTCACCAGAACGGTTTACCTCTAAGACCGAATGGGCCTTAACCATAGAAGGACATCTACCTCCGCTCATGTCCCTACTAATCTTGACAATACTAGACAATCCTTTGACACTACTCGACGATACTAAACAATACTCCACAATACCCTCAAACCCACAGTTTCTGATAAACTTGGTCTATACTTACACTATGAGGTCTGCTAGCGCTATTCGGCTGCCGATTCCCCCAGAAGGTGCTCACTACCCCCTCCTGGTCTGCCTGGAATCCTCGCTGACTTTGCGCAGGATGAAACCAAAGGGCTCTTGATGGCCTTTCCACAGGCATGCATTTTCCCATCTTCTCGAAATATGCAAGGGTTCTGCTGCCTCTCAGATTCAGCGGCGGAGGAGATGACCTGGTGCCGGGCTGGCGCAGCCAACCATCCTCTGCTACCAACTTGTTGGGGAAGACCCCTAGCTATGCCAGAGGGATACTGGAAGTCCTCAGACTAGGAGGGCCCAACACCCTCACCCAGGATACATGGAGGACTAAGTCAATGGCAAGTTCAAACAGTGGTTTATTACAAAAAATACCAACAGGGATCAGCACAGGAACAAAGAATATTCATGCACATCTTGATCTTCCTTGGCTCGCAGACCAGTTTTACCTCCAAATGGCGTCCGCATTTCATCACAACCTGGGCCATTCTCCAGAAAACCTATTGGGCCGGATGATTGGATATTGAGATTGTTATAACCTATAGAGACACTATAGATGATATAGTACTGGTCCTCGCATGTCAGGTGGCTGGCCTGTTCCATCCCCAATTCACTAACTATAACATTTTCGCACTGTTGTGGACTTACCATTGGTTCTTGTCCATTGCTACCCACCCCAAGGGTACACAACTGTGATTGGCTACAGCTGACATCCCCAGGCCTAGCACCCGAAAAGGTTCTCAACTCACTGTGTACCTCTTCAAGGTGATGAGAACGATTATGTGCCTGTATTGTAACTTGTGTGTACCACCTTGTGCTCCTTTGTCCAGCGCAACACTTGTTGCATACTGTTGCATACCTGTTGCGGTCTGTGTCTGTGTCTGGCAGCCTGGGACCGGCTCTCCTTTCCCACCGCTGATCGCTGTCCATTGTCTGCTTCGGCAACTAAGGGATATTCTGCTTCTACAATGTGGTTAAGAGGCCTTAAATCCTTTATGAAACACCATGACCCCCCTACTCCTTCCAAACTTTGTACACTGCAGTATTGTCTCGGGAGGATGCTCATGGGCAACATGCTCGCCTTGGAAGCAAGACAACACGGAGCACCACAGGTTCGATACCCGCCTCCACGCTTAGAAACCTCTGGGTAACCGCATTATAATTAACCTATCATATCATATCATATTGCATGGGGTTTCCGAGGATACAAGAATGCCTCCCTCGATCAGGGCCGTGATTGCCTCATACATTTCCTCATCTGCTTCTTTTGTTAGGGGGTACTGTTTCACTCTTGATAAAATTGCTCCTGCCTTCAGCTTGTTCTTCACCCCCCCATGCTCTTTATGTGACCCACATCATAGGGACTTGTGGTCCATATAGGTGCAGGGTTCCTTGGCCATGTCCTCCTCCCAGAATTTCAGCACCATTGCCATCCTCTGTGGCACCTCCCTGTAGTGTATCTGTATCCAGTAAGTCACACGCATCTCAAACACCATTTCTATTTCTAGTCTCTCTTCCCTGAATAGCTCTTCATCTGTCACTGTGGTCAACCTGCACCCCTCTGCCACTATGATCACTGCTCTCCATGCCGTCCCGTGTCATCCATCGTATGCACTGCTTTCCAATACTCTCTTGCCACCACTACCTCTATATCTATTGGCACTATGGTTCCTTCCTCCTCATTCGTTGATAGCTCAGGCCTGAGTAGGTATTTGTTTGGAACTCACCACATATTTCCTGAAATTCCAGGAAGCCATGCAATGCCAATGTCAGTTCCGTGCTGGAACATTTCTGCATCCTCTAGCACCCCCCTCTGTACCATGTGTCCACAATATGCTTCAACAATCTGTCTTACATTGAGCATGTGTATTCCTGGGGTGGAGCCCACTATTCCCTTGTCTGTGAATGAAATGGGCATGTTCAGTCTGCTCATAATGTCTCGTCCCAGTATGTTTACAGGTGTCTGTCGAGAGTAAAGTAAAGGCAGAGATAGATCATGATATCTATAGAAAGTGAGATGTCGTCTGTGAAAGGAACCACTTCTTGAGCCCCAGAGAATCCTTGAGTGTTGATGGTATCGCCTGACAATGTAAATTCTCTTTCCCTAATGCAGGACCTAATCGTCATTGTGTTAACTAGAAGGAAAACATTTTTTCACCTATGCAGACCCCTATGCCAGGTTCCTCCGCATGGTTGGGTGTGATCGACAGGATGGGACACATCAAGTTCGTCTGTAGGCTATCCTATTAAAGGGTATAAGGACATCCCATTCCTTGTAAAGGGGTAGTTCCCTACCATGGTAACTCCTCCCAGTTGTCTGATGGGAACTGTCGTCATTGAGTTCATGTGTGCTGCTGCATCATTGCTCTGTATCTGTGCTAATTGCTGTGTATTCCCTCAAATCTGTGGTATTTGTGAATATTGTGGTACCGATGCTGGCATCTGTGGTACTTGCATCTGTGTTGGAGGGGCTTGTACTTGTGCTTGTGGCATCTGTTGATGTGTGCCCTGCATCTGTCCTTGCTGTTGTTGGTCCTCTGCATAGTAATCATCCTGGTTCCCTTAATAGGGCTGCTAGCCACACACTCCCCAGTTTTGTTTCATCACCCTGTACCTACACACTCTTGAAATGTGTCTGAACTGCCCACCCATCCAGGACTGTGGTGGCTCCCTCCCCTGGAAACCCCCCAAGAAATCCCCTGGGTTTTGCTGCATCTGTTGCCCATATCCTCGAACCCTCCTGGAAAGGCCCCTTGGCTGTGATGCATCTGCAGTCCAAAGCCATGACCTCCCTGTTGGCCCCCCCTTCCTCTGAACCCTTGCTCTGGGCCACCCAGGCCCCTGAAACCACCCCCATGGGCGGTAAAAACTGCTGTGGCAGTTGCTGTTGTCACTGTGGGGAGGGGCTGGTTAAGACCACCCCCTACATTGAGTACTTCAATCATTTTCTCTGCCCTAGTTTCCTTTTGTCTATCTTCCTGTCCTCTGCCTTTTATTTAATCTTCTCCTGCCATAACCTACAATGATGAACTGTCGTAAGTTGTATCTCTGCCCCCCCCCTTCGCTTCCAACCCTACAAATTTCCTTAAACTTTTCTGGACAGGCTCTGGTAGCCCCTATACTAGTATGTGATAAAATTATTGCTAATGTTTTGTCCCACTGCTCTCGAGTTTCAAGGCACCAAAGGTCTTGAATCTCCTGAAAATGCCACAAAGGGTCTTCGTCTTCCCTCATTTTCCGATATGTAATCACCCCAATGTCTGATGTATCTGGGTACTGTGTCCTTAGTGCTTGCCATACTGCTGCCCTGCAATTTGCAAACGGCGGCCCATTGTGTGCTGTGTTTTGTGTCGTCAGACTCGGAACCCCGCCCTCTTCCATACGTCATCAGCTGCATCTCCTAAGATCGACACTAATAGTCACTTTACATCTTCCACAGCTAACCTATGTTCTGCTGTCATTTTCTCCATCACATGAATCCACTTTCCAGCCCCTGCAGTCAACGATGGTAGCCTACATTTCACATTCTCCTTGTCTGCATGCTTCCATGGTACATACTGAGGTCGTACTCCTCCTCTCTCCAATAAGGACATCTGTGTGAACCCCACCTCCTCCTCATGTGTCCTTCTAGTCAGTCTGACTTGTCGGTCCCCTCTCTCTCTCTCGATGCCTGCGCATACATCTATCGCCTCTAGTATGGTCACTCTGGTACTGTCGTCATGTCTCCTTATTAACCGTTCCCTTGAACATCCATGGCTGTCTCCCCTTTCTTTTGTCCTGGGAGGTCTCTAAGTCTATCGATATATATGTAGTGGTGTCATTCAGGGTGCGTAAATTGGGTGCCAATCGCGCCTGCCATTTCGAGCAACCCCCTCCTTCATCCCCTGTGTGCATCCTAAACTCCCATGACACACAGTTGTCTCAGCCTATCACCGTTGACTGGGGTTAGAACTGCTCTCCCCTCTCGTCCTCACTGTTCCTGTCCTCATTATCAGATCCGGTATCCATGTTGCTACAAAAATTGTCTGCGAAGCTCACTCTCCCCAATGTCAAGTCTGTGTTAGGCTTTGTGCTGAGGTTGATGTCCCTCAAGTCGTACCTGCTCCACCCCCACATACTCTTAGGCCTGCTCCATCCCCCTCTGCTGTGCTCCTACCCTGTGAGCTTGTGTTGTATGTTTCTGTCTCTCTGTCCACCTTCCCTGTCTAGAGCTCTTTGTGTCTTTAACGCCCTTATTGCTCAGTCGTCCTCCTCCCTGCGCGCTCTCTCCCTTGCCAGTCTATCCAACTGTAAATCCCTCTTTCCCTCTCCAGTAACTTGTGCTTTTCCCAATCTGCTACTTCTCTTTGCCTCTCAATCTCTTCCACTTCCCTTGCCCTTCTGTCCCGCTGCTCCCTTTCGCTCTCTTCCTTTCCTTAATGTTTCTTTAAATCCTCTGCTCCTGCTCCTTTTCTATGCGCTCCTTCTCCCCCTCCTTCCTTCGTTCTCTATCTCCTCTCTCCAGCTTCTCTTTTCTTCTCTCCTCCTCCCCCTGTCCTTGTGTTCTAATTTCTCCTTCCATTCCTTCTTCTTCCTGTCCTCTTCGTCCATTATCCCTGCCCAGTCTGATGCTTTGCTGCTTCTCTTCAGACACTCCATTGCCATAGTTGCTCCTTCAGCCTCTCCATCTGTTTTCCCCTCCAGCTTCAATAGTATCTGTCCTCCTATCCACTTGTTCGTGGCTATGCTCCCAAGCCCTTCCCTCACGCCGCTCTGCACCTTGCTGCTTACCTTTTGATCAGTAGCTGTCTGTCCTGTGCCTTTCGGCCTCTCCTCCTTAGTATATGGTGGCGGCTTATATGTCAGATTTGAGTATCCTTCTGCTGCCCTTAATTCTCATATTCGGTACATCTCTTGCTCATCATCTGTTTCATCGGATGCTACACTCTGAGGGACATGGGGAGGTGCACAGGGATGAGTCCCTAGCCCCTCACCTCCTGCTGGCTCAGCATCCACTGATGCCTCGAAGTATCCTCCTCATCCTCCTGACACATGCGCCACAACTCAAATATGGTCAAGCATTTTGTTAACTTCTTCCCCTTATTTGTTCCCTGTATGTGTGTCAGTAGTGATTGTTGCATCTCTTTGGAGAAACTTCCAGAAGGTGGCATGGTTTAGTTAACTTCCCCAAGGTACTTTTGGACTATTCTATGCTATACTTGCAAATCTTCTACCTGTAAAGCAGGAGTGTCTTATACAAGTGCTGAAGTGGTGTGTTCCCCCCGCACTTCCCCTGATACATTTTTTCGTGCCTTTTGCTGACCTCACGCCGAGGGTTTTGACAATCCGCTGTTTTTATATTAAAAGATACAATATGGCAATACTTTTCAGTTTCTATGAGCCTCTCTTGCTGCACAACTTATCAGGTGTGCTCCGCGCACCGCCCTTCCTTCACAATTTCTGCCTCCTAAGGCACACCCACAATCCTGCGCATGCACGTTCCCCGCACCGCCACTTGTTCACCTCGTCTGCCAATTCCAAGTTTCCAATACTAACTTCTCACCATCTCATGTTCTCCATGTCCTATGTGCAAACCTAACAAAGTAGGACTGAACAATCAAATATTGCATGCACACTGCAATAGCCTGTTACTCCCAAACTACACAAAAACCACACAGCTGTCTTCCTGCCTCAAGGCAGAGTGTACCAATATTCTCTTGTGATCAAACTGTACCTGCTGCGTCGCCTAGTGTGCAAAACATCTCACTCCAGGAGACTTAATTAGTCGACTCACCTTCCTCAATCTGGGCTAGCTCCCTTGTTTATCCTTACAGTGATGCCGTCATCTATGACCCGAGCTAAAACGGCCAGCCCACAGGAAATCCACTTATTTACATAGCTTTTGTCATCTGTGTCCACAAGTCAATAGTCTAGGTTATTCACCAGAACCGTTTACCTCTAAGACCGAATGGGCCTTAACCATAGAAGGACATCTACCTCCGCTCATGCCCCTACTAATCTTGACAATACTAGACAATCCTTTGACATTACTCGACGATACTAAACAATACTCCACAATACCCTCAAACCCACAGTTTCTGATAAACTTGGTCTATACTTACACTATGAGGTCTGCTAGCGCTGCTCGGCTGCCGATTCCCCCAGAAGGTGCTCACTTCCCCCTCCTGGTCTGCCTGGAATCCTCGCTGACTTTGCGCAGGATGAAACCAAAGGGCCCTTGATGGCCTTTCCACAGGCACCCATTTTCCCACCTTCTCGAAATATGCAAGGGTTCTGCTGCCTCACAGGTTCAGCGGCGGAGGAGATGACCTGGTGCCGGGCTGGCGCAGCCAACCATCCTCTGCTACCAACTTGTTGGGGAAGACCCCTAGCTATGCCAGAGGGATACTGGAAGTCCTCAGACTAGGAGGGTCCAACACCCTCACCCAAGATAAATGGAGGACTAAGTCAATGGCAAGTTCAAACAGTGGTTTATTATAAACAATACCAACAGGGATCAGCACAGGAACAAAGAATATTCATGCACATCTTGATCTTCCTTGGCTCGCAGACCAGTTTTACCTCCAAATGGCGTCAGCATTTCATCACAACCTGGGCCCTTCTCCAGAAAACCTATTGGGCCGGATGATTGGGTATTGAGATTGTTATAACCTATAAAGACACTACAGATGATATAGTACTGGTCCTCGCATGTCAGGTGGCTGGCCTGTTCCATCCCCAATTCACTAACTATAACATTTTCACACTGTTGTGGACTTACCATTGGTTCTTGTCCATTGCTACCCACCCCAAGGGTCTTGTCCATTGCTACCCACCCCAAGGGTACAAAACTGTGATTGGCTACAGCTGACATCCCCAGGCCTAGCACCCGAAAAGGTTCTCAACTCACTGTGTACCTCTTCAAGGTGATGAGAACGATTATGTGCCTGTATTGTAACTTGTGTGTACCACCTTGTGCTCCTTTGTCCAGCGCAACACTTGTTGCATACTGTTGCATACTTGTTGCGGTCTGTGTCTGGCAGCCTGGGACCGGCTCTCCTTTCCCACCGCTGATCGCTGTCCATTGTCTGCTTTGGCCGCGTCACGTGTTCCGAGACCATGAATTCGAGCTCTGCTGCCCTGAATTGTGAAGATTTATTCGTACTTTCTGTAGCTGGCCCTTTTATCGTCTGGGGACTGGAATGTCATCCGTATTGCCTGACCTTGGCTGCGGTTCCAGTCTCACACATCTTGCTCTCTGTCCAGCCTGAATCAGCTCAGCTCGTCTCTAGCTCAGAGGCCTCAGGCCTGCTGTACTTTTCCTAAGACTTATATTGCGGTTTCTACAGTGTCCATATACTACTTCTCCATAGGTTAGTCACACTTGGCTCTGTCAGATCCCATAGGTGCTCCTGCAGTTCTATAGGGTTAATCGCATTTAAGCATTTGCAATGTTTACTCAAGATCTCTTGCGCCTTGCGTTGTCTGCATTACTGCTTTTGGCTAATGGCAAAATTAATAAAAGCAATGACAGTATGTATATGTATCTGTCCTCTAACTATAGAATTGTACGCTTGTGTTCTTCATGTATTTGAGTGTGTGCTTGTGTCCCGAAGTGCGGATGGCACGTGTACTTCATGTCTAACGCGGCTATGTTGTGCTGCCTCTGACAACATGAGCAACATGGCTTCTTGGTGTTTAGTCCAAGCTGTCCATACAATTGAATCTGATCATAGCCTGCAGCTCTTGATTCACGCATGGATAGATTTGTATGTCCTTTGGTTAGTATGGTTGGGTGAGGGGATACCTCTCCACGTACTTATCAATCATAGGCCCTTTAGGAATTTGGACAAAATAGAATGGGTGATTGCAGTGTTTCCTGGACTTCTTCCTTGTCATGAATTTCGTAGAAGGGGGAGAGTGGTGGCAGGATTCCAAACCCCTCTTCAGTGGGTTTTGTTGCATTGAATTAGTTCCACTTAACTGTTGTTTGACTAAAGTTTTTTCAATCACTACATATGTATATATAATTGTATTACAGAATCTACAATAGCTATTCAGTAGTTCATAGGAAGAGCAGGTTTTTGGAAGTTAATACATTTAGTGCAGTTTGGTGAAACCTTCCAACTATGAATGCTCTTGGAAGCTTTCATGAAGTTCCGTCGTGGGAGGTGAGAATTAATAGGGTTAGTCCCAAAAGTTTTCATTTTCTGTGCAAATACACAAGATGCTGCTTATAGCCAGAGCCCCCTCAAACATAAAGGCAAGACAAAAATAAATGGTCTGATCACCAAGTAGCCCTCATGAAAAAGGAGGAGTGGAAGTTGAAATTAACCTAGACTAAACCAGGGAGTCCCATCGACAAAAAAGGACGCATCCTACAAGCCAGAAAATACAGACATGCCAACACTTTCAAATGAATCATCAATCTTGCAAAACCAAAACCTGTGCACTGTTCACTGTCTATATTGGTCTCACTCACCCTTGTGAAATCACCAGCTCATCGAACCCACCCAAGACTTAGCTGAAGACATGGAAAACCTTTTTTCTTGAAAGTGGCCACCATGAAAGACTCAATAGCAACATATAACATTTGGAGCAACCCCCCTATCCAAAAAGGAGATATCAATAACATCTTCCACTCTTTTCAAATGGCTTCCTTGGAAAACACCTTGGCCTACATAAAAAAGAGCACACGCCTCACCATGCTCAGCCTACTTCATGAGGACTTTGGTCAAAGCATTAGGTAACCCATTAAAGGTACCCCACAACTCATCTCTCTCTCTCTCCGTCTCTGGCATTCTACCATTATCTTGTAAAGAAGATGTAATAAATCCCCCCCCCACGGAAAATAAAACTGAGTGCAGACCCTTCTCTATAGACTAACTATAGAAAATAATCAAAAGAATTCCAACCAAATCACTACAGTAACACAGTGAAAAGAACACCTTCATCCACCATGAACAAGCATGCGTCACACTGTGAAGAATTCTGGAATCAACACTACAGGACACAAGAGAGGACATTCTCCAAAATCCAGATACCAACCAATCAATAATGATCACCCTGCTGGACCCATCAGTGGCATAAACACAGTGGCGCACAACATCTTCCTTTACAGATTGCAATCTCACATGGACATTGAGAGAACTGTCTTATGATGAGTAGAATCCATTCTAAGGACCAATCAGCCAGTGTGATGTTTTTCGTCAATTCAGTTTGAAACCATTCAGCCTGCTGCATTGCAGAGACCCACAAGGAAAGTCACTATACCCTGCTTTTCAATATCTAGTCTTTATCCCTAATGAAAGTCTTCAACCACTTTGGAGTAAATTTTAATATCTACAATGATCACACAAAGCTAAGAATACATGTGAATGATAACTGCCAACCCAATAACCTAAATATTGCCAACAAGCCTATATGGTAGAAAACAAACAATGTGTCATCCCGGATAAAACCAATTTGGTGATATGCAATCACACCAGAATCCCAATTGCCAATGAATGGCGGATTAATGACATCACCCAGACACAAACGATGCAAAAATATAAGAACATTGGAGTGATATTGGACCAGTCACTGTCCTTCGATAAACACATCTCAGCAAGCTTAAAGAGCTGCCACTTCACACTGAAGGTCCTATGTATGATATTCCCTGCTGTGAACATGAAGAAAAAACTCCAAAGGGTCCAAGACAATCCAATACTTTGTTTTGGACTTTCGTCCATTGAAGTGCAAGTGCAATATCACATAGGAAGAGAAGAAATGAAGACACAGAAAATAATCACAAAATAGATTAACATACATGCTAAAAAAAAGATATAATTGTGATTTAAGATCATGAACACTAATTAAAAACCGCATTGAGTAGAAAAGAATCATAGCTAGGTATACGCACAGAGGCCTCGCATCTCACCCGCCAGACTTTAGCCAAATATCTGGAGACTTAACAGACAACCCCCCAATGACATGTTTTTTAACAGATAGCAATGTCATCATTAAAAGAGCAGGCCTGATATTTCCATGAAATTGTGAGCATCCATCCTTTCCGTAACAATTTATATTTTGGACAATCAAAAAAAAAAGGCTCATTGTTTCGACTACAGTAGGACAGAAAGGGCAGAACTTGAAAAGATTAGCACACCAGTTGCATGAAAATTCAGCTAGCGGGAAAATGTTCAGTTGGAATTCAGTGTATAATCCTCTATTTCTTTATTTCTTTTTTTTTTTACTGTATATGGTTCACATATGAAACCTTTACATTCACATTTAATAGATTAATAGAAAATAAAAAGGGAAAAGGTAACACAAGTCAAGGAGTTACATTTTCAACACAGTACAAATTTAAATAAAGCTCAAATTCAGTACACATTGGAATAAAATAGTATCACATAGTACAAATAATTAATTATACATTTTCATATATAAGATTCATAGAAGGAGAAGATAGAAAGAAAAGAGAGAGGGCCTAGACTAGAACAGTTCTGTAAAAATGAATATGCTGCAAGCCCACATAAAGACCATCTAAAAGATAGGGAATTACAGCATAATAGCCACCAGAAGCAGCAAAACTTCTCTTACGCCAAAGCTGTGCCAAGATCCAACGATTTAATTAAACTAGCCACAGCTAGGCCTTCCGATAGATTAGAGACTGATACACATCTTGACCAAATGTAGTCATCGTCTCCCAAAAGTCCTAAAGTAGTAAATTTCCTCAAGTGCAGATTCCTGCCTTTTTTTTTATTCAACACAATCTAGGACAAGATGACATGCTGTTTCTAGAACCCCTATCTTATCACAAAATCTGCAATAGATATTAGATTCACCAATCAAATTCCTTCTCTTCAAAACCTCCTTAGTCGGTAGAATATTCCACCTAAGTTTCAAGAGGAGGGTACGGTAGTAACGATTAGGGATTTGTAGCATAATAAATGATAAGGTTCTTCTTTTTCTGTGTTCATATTTAATACTACTTAGAGAGGGATAGGAATGTAGTCGTTCGGTCTTATTAGTCCAGTTTAATACATAGAGAAGTTTCATGACTTTATCTGGATTTGCCTTAAGTGTTTCCCTGTCCGTGGAGAGGTCATTGAGCGTTTTATCACATAAAGCCTTAAACTTGTTAAAATACTCATTCCCTGCATTACCACCCTGAGTAAGAAGGGCACTCCCTAAATCAACATATAGGGAATCACTTATGGGGCAGCGAAGGGAACGAAATAGAACCATGTACCGCCACAGGGATTTAGCTCTCAGTGAGACCAATCCCAATTCAAACCTAATCGCTACCACTGGGATACTGTTGGGTAATTTCAAAACTTTTCTCCAAATTATCCCTTCAATGGTATCCCAAAATGGATGGATATCCATATGGTGGAGCTCCATACTGTATAGCAGTTTTGGCACAACCTTCCCCTCATAAAAATCCACAGCTGACTTTAAAGAAAATCTTCCATGTTTCCTATCCAGTTTAGTAATCTGTGTAATAAGTGGAATCGCTTTGTGTTTGATAAACAATTTAAGTTCGGAGAACAAGGGTTGGGCTAGAATTGGAAAGCCTAAATACAGAATTTTTTGGGCTCTTATAATAGATTCCCCTTCAATTTTCCATTCTAATCATTTACTCTTTTTACCCTTTGAGATCACCAGAATATGAGCTTTACTTGGGTTAATCTTTAACCCATTGAGTTCAGCGTATTGTTGGAATTTATTAATCAAGCGTTGTAACCTAACTCTGGTGTAATCAAACAGGAGAAAATTGTCGGCATAGGCCAACCATGACAATCTAGTTGCCCCCAATTTAGCACTCACAAGTCCTGCTTCAGTGAGGAATTCACCAATGTCTGCCAAGTAGAGGTTAAAAAGACAGCTGCCAAAGAGCAACCCTGTCCTACCCCTATCCAAGTTCTAATTCTTCTGGATAGGTTCCCCACCCCATGTTCAGCCGGACATGAATCCCCGAATTCTCATACATAACCATTATTAATTTCAAGAGGCCTTCTGGGATGCCCCACTTTTTCAATTGGGGCAAAGTCGACCTCTAATGACCGAGTCAAACGCAGTTGACAGGTCAATAGAGGCGACACAGAGAGTTCCACCATATTTACTCCATGTTGAATTCTGGAGAGCAGTCATAATCAAACCATTTAAGTTTTTGGAGTGCCCCCCCCTAAACCCAATTTGGCATTTGTTAAGTATTTGGGTCTTTATTGTCCAGTCATTAACATGCTATAACAGCAAGGAGGCAAAAAGCTTACAGTCAGCATCAATCAAAGCGATCAGTGTGTAGTTTTTAGCCATGTTTCTGTCACCTCTCTTGAATATGGGAACTATATGAGCAGTCTGCCAGCTAGGAGGTATCATGCCACTTTCGACCACGTTTTCAACTAACATGGTGAGTATATGGGCCCACATTTCTGGCAGTGCTTTAAAAGTGTTATTCGCCAGTCCATTGGGCCCGGGAGCCCTAGAGTTTTTAGCTTCCAATATTAGTTTAAGTACCTCTTCAAATTCAATGGTAGGATCCCAAGATGCCTTATTGGCTCCTACCCCAATATCAAAGGCATGAAATCCCTTCTCCTCGTATTTATAGAGATTAGAAAAGAAGTTAACCCATCAAACCTCCAACATCCCATTCAATTGATTAATAACCGAGAGAGGGTTTTGCACATTAATTAAGCCCAAGAAAGCCCTGAGGTCTCTTTTTACCAAAACTCTAAGCATCATCTCTGCATCTTTTTGTAACATGCTATTTTTTTTAGAGATGCAGAAGTTCTTATATTTCTGTCTAATAGCCCTACTCTTCACATTTTTATATAGTTGGTCAGTATTTAAGTTACGGATCTCTCTAAGCAACTTCCAAACATTGGCCTTTTCCTTAGCAACTTCTTAATTATAGAAATGAAGATGCTTTATTTTAATAGTGCCCTTTCTTAGTCATAGGCTCTGCCATAGAGATCTTTCAGAAGGTTATCATAACCTGGTACATTAAAAGCTGCTTGTTTCCATAGATAAGGGGTATTATTCAAATACTCAATCAATTTTCCATTGAGGAGTTTAATATTTAAAGGAGACCAACGCACGCCTGTACCGTGTACTATCGGTCTTACGTTGGTAGTTCCCCCTATAGGCACCTCTCTAATAGGAAAAGGAAGATAGACCCCAAAGGTACCATGGTCACTTCAGTTATTGAAAGTCACATTTACTTCCGAAGCTGATAGCACCAGAGATTCATCTACAAAAAAGTAGTCCAAGGTAGATGAAGAGTCTCCCCTCCGCCACGTTGGAAGAAGTGGGCGGGACTGATCAAAGTAGCCATTTAAACATGTCAGTCCAACAGATTCCAAAGAGAGATTCCATAGTCTACCCCAGGAATATTTCCAGCCCCTGGTTAAGGGATCCTTCACATCCTCACCCAGGTCCCCATTCTCTGCCTCAGAATTAGTAGAACAATCTGAATTTAAATCCCCCGCAATAATCACTTTCACAGACATATATGTATTTCTCTAATCAAGGATCATTTCCGTAATCTTTTCTAGGAAGTCCTGTAAAGAGGCTATCCCGGGTGCCCGTAGATATTGATCAAAAGGGCATGGAACTTCTCCTCTCTTAAGGAAAATTTAATCGCCAGGATTCCTAGAGGCATATCTGGAATAATCGTAGTTAACAGTCCAGGAGTGGACCTTATACCAATAAGTAGACCTCCCGATGGTCTTCCCCCCTGACTAGGTTTGCCATTTTGAGAGCAGATTTCATAGCCATCTACCGAGGGATTTGAGAGCAACCAGGTTTCTTGAAGAAAAAAACATGAATTCGTTTTTAGCATAGCAACTGTGTCCGCATTTGTAAGTAAATGAAGATTCCCCCTGGTATTCCAAGAAAGGAATTTCAGGGAATTAATATGGAGTGATTCCTTCACGTAGGGATCTCTTCCCAAAAGGTATTCAATTCCACAATGCTGAGGTGACTTGGGCCCAATCCCGTGTGTCTCCATAGTTTCCTCTAGGGAGATGCCTCTGTTGGAATTGGGGGTATCTTTCCGGATGATAAACCATTGTCAGGTTTCCCCGATAATCCCCATTTCTATCAACTTTAGAGGGAGTTGGTTCGCAGTTTGCTATCGCAATATTGAAGCCCAGTTCTCTCAACCCATCAATTTGTCCCATCACCAATTCAAGAACTACTCTGGACTTAAGCACTATATTGCTCTGAACATATATTTCCCCTTATTGGGGAAATATATCCTTTCTAAATCCATAAGTAGACACCAAAGCCAATGCTGGTAGCTGACCAAAAATGTTCAGGATATTCCCTCGATTCAGGCATATTGGCACATCAGGCCCCCAGAGACTTGTTAGCAGTAGAATATCCGATGTTTTAAATCCCTAGATTTGTGCAGGACTTTCCCCCATATCTCTATCAGATTGGTTATTCTGTACTTCTTGGGATTCCCGCCCACTGGCACCTCTTAGGATCATCCCCTCTGTATATTATTTGGACATAGAGGTTTTCAATCTTGACCACTAGGGGTCCAATATTTTGTATAATTCCGTTGAATGGGGTTCAAGGTTTTTGGGACATGAAGATCTCCCATCGGCTTTAAACCCATTTTCTGGTCTTCTAGGCCAATTGGGGTATCCCTCAAATGCACACTAGATACATATCTAACCAGTCCATTTGACATGGGGAAATTAATATCCTTATTTTCTGAATTAAGGACTGAGTTATTCGAGGTACTTTCCTCAAGAGTGCATTTCGTAATATATATTTCCTGTAGAAGTTATTTTGCCAAGGCAATATTGACTAATACAGGTTTATTGATAGGTAACGGAGGCATATTTTCAGCAACGATTAAGTTAATAATAGGGACTTCGGATTGGGCAGGTTCGGGGCATTCCGTTCCCTATCCAAGATCAGTTTGGTTTAAATTACCAATAGGTTCCTTCCCTATGGGGTGCCCCAACTGTTCACCTTGAGGAACTTCATACATCTGGCCCACCGTGCCACGCTCATCCAATTTTCTTGGGGATGGTTCCTTATGCCTACCTATGACAATGTTCATAGGAGTTACAATTTCCCCTTGCTTATTAGACCCTTGTTGTTTGATTTTGATTTTGATTTTGAGGGATTTCTAGAGCGCACCAGACAGAATGAACCGTATTCGGGCGCAGATGTTAACTATTACTGGAATGTTAGACTACAGAGTTCGAGCAGAGGTAGAACTCTAGTTCTACCACTTTCCTCCTTATTTAAATAGGAAGGTTTTCAGTTTTTTCCTAAATATATCCAGTGTTTCGCACATTCTAATTTCAAGTGGGAGTTCATTCCAGACTTTTGGGCCAAAGACTCCAAAGCTTCTGTCTCCTCTTGATACACATTTAGTTCGAGGAGTACAGATCCATAGTTTCTCCTTTGAACGTAGGTTCCTCTTAGGATGATATAATGTGATCTTGTCAGCCAAATACACGGGTGCATGCCCTTTCAAACATTTAAAGACTAGGCAAGCCGTCTTAAACTTGATTCTGTCCTCCACCATCAACCAGTGGATGGATCTCCGCATAGTTGATACATGATCTCGTTTTCTGAGGTTCACAATTACTCTAACTGCTGCATTCTGCGCCTTTTGCATTCTGTCCATCTGTTTTTGCAGGATTCTCGCTAGCAGACTGTTACAGTAATCTAGGTGGGGGTTAGTCACTGCCCCTACCACATCTGCCCTGTCTTCTGTTGGGATATAAGGCAGTATACTCTGCAAGGATCGCAGTGCAAAGTGTACTGCTTTTACCTTTGCTCCCACCTGACTCTCACTTCCCAAATTTTCCTGCCACCAACAGCCTAAGTTTTTAACTTTTTTAGCATACTGCAGTTGTTCCCCTAAAATCAATGGAGGAAAATGTTGTCTTTCTTGTGATATTTTATTCTTTGGGCCAAATAGTATGATTTCTGTTTTTGCTGCATTTAGCTGTAGGTGGTTGTCAGTCATCCACTCCTTGAGCTCTTCCATACACTGATTAATTCTTTCAAATGTGTCCTCACTATTCTGGAGTTCCATGTAAAGTTGTGTGTCATCTGCATATGAATGAAACAACAAACCATATTTTTTAAATATTCGAAAGACTGGACGGAAGTACAGATTAAAAATGAAAGGAGATAAAGCGGAACCCTGGGGAACCCCACATTCCAACTCAACCATCTGGGAAATAAATCCATCCAATATAACTCTGTGCAATCTATCTTGATGAAATGATTCAAACCATCTCACCACTTCTTCGGATGCTTTTCCCACTTGCCCTATTCGTTGTGCCATTATCTTATGGTTCACAGTGTCAAAGGCCATGGATAGGTCCAACATTAGTAATACTGTTGATCTTTCCCCATCCGCAGCCTTTAACAAATCGTCTTGTACGGCCAGCAATGTGTTGTAATGTCTGTCTTGCTCTGGAGTGGAATTCTACCTCGTACCAGAGTGGCAGGTGGTTCCAAGTTTTCAGATGACGAAAAGGAAGCAGCTTTGCTTAATTGTTTGGGAACTGAAGGTCTCAGAGTATTCAGGCATCTCCCTGGCCCCAATGTACATGCTGCCCCCATTGCCCCAGCGGATGGTAATGAGGGTGGTGACGCTGTTCCTGGAGTGGTGTTGGCTTACGAAACAGCTTTAGGGAAGCTGGAAGCACGGTTTGGCAAGAGAGAGAACGTTGTACTTGAAAGATATCATTTTTTCTCGAGAGCTCAGGGCTCCTGTGAGGGCATAGATGCCTATGTGACTGCCCTATGCACTTTGATTGCCACGTGCAAGTTCACCGGTACCATTGATGAGTATATTCGTGATCAGGTTATGATGCGGACATCGGATGTACGCGTAAGGGAGAGACTGTGGATAGAAAAGAATCCACCCCTAGAAAAGGTCATTGAGATTGCCCGTGCAATTGAAGAGTCCAGAAAGTGTCAGGGAGTTAGCGGATAAAGGGGAAGTGGTGCATGCAGTGATTCCCCGCAGAACCTTTGATGCCAAGACTAAAAACAAAGACAGCAGGGCGATACCCTTGTCAAGAGAACAGTGAAGGAGATGTGGTTGGCATGGTCATGTGGCAGGTGCAAGAGAGTGTCCCGCTTCCAACGTGGAGTGTAGGAGATGCAAATCCAAGGGGCATTATGCCGCATGTGCAAGAGTGGTGTATTCACCAAAGAATCCATGAATATGGTAGAGACTTGTAATGATGGAGAAGAGGTGACCATCGTGGGGTACATGGGTTGTTCAGACAAGAGCAATTGTGGTGCAGACAAGACCAATTGTGGTGCGTCTGAAGGCTCATTGTTGAGTGTGGGGAG